>NC_138304.1:18117500-18757500 GCF_965601325.2 Salmo salar
GAAAGAGAGGGTGAAAGAGAGAGAGAGGGTGAAAGAAAGAGAGAGAGAGAGAGAGAGAGAGAGAGAGAGAGAAAGAGAGAAAGAGAGAGAGAGAGGGTGAAAGTTTGAGGGTCATCATAGCAGTCAATAATGAACATATGTTCTCAATGTTTGCTTGAGGTATGAAACAAGGGAAATATATACTGTATTGATTTAAAGGCTAATAACCTATATCTTAATAAAATTGTCTGTTTTCTTCTTACAATAAAGAAGCAAAGTTGTGAATTGGTTGAAATGATTAGGTCTTTCCTGTTACAAGTCCATGTCTTAAGAGTATGCATTGGGGGCATGTAAAAAGTAGCCATTTGTGGAAAGCTATCTAGTGACTTATTCGAGTGATTTCTGGTATGTTGGTGTATATTCCTAAGCAGGGACATTTTGCGGCGTAATACATAGAGACTATTTGCTCTGGGGTAGAAGTAATGATATCATACATAATGAGTTAGTGCTAAGTAGAATATACATGAGGAGACCATGCTCTGGGGTAGATGGTATGGTAGCAGACCATGTTAATAAGGAGACGTATTACATTTCATGAAATGTTTCTAAAGATAAGCCGCTTTCCACTCAGTATCTTTCTCTCTGCACAGTGGCTATGAATGTCTAACGTAATGTCAGTTCTATGACACAGATCATTCCAAATCACATCAGTGTTTTCAGGAAAAAACTGCAGTAAACCTATTTTCTTTGTGTGTGTGTGTGAGAGAGGGAGAGAGAGAGAGAGAGAGAGAGAGAGAGAGAGAGAGAGAGAAAGAGTGAGTGTGGGGGAGCAGTATGCGGGTGTGCATGTATTACATTTGAAGGGGGAGGGGTGTGCGTGTGGGGGGGATGGGCGAATGTGAGACTACACTCTTAGAAAAAAGGGTTCCAAAAGGGTTCTTCGGCTGTCCCAATAGGAAAACCCTTTTTGGATCCACATAGAACCCCTGTAGAAAGGTTTCTACATTGAACCCTAAAGGGTTCTACCTACAACCAAAAAGGGTTCTTCAAAAGGTTCTCCTATGGGGACAGCCAGAGAACCCTTTAAAGTTCTAGATAGCTCCTTTTTCTCTAAGAGTGTATGTATGTGTCTGTATACTAAGTGTGTCTGTATACTAAGTGTGTCTTTAAACTAAGTGTATGTGTCTGTATACTAAGTGTGTCTGTATACTAAGTGTATGTGTCTATATACTAAGTGTATGTGTCTGTATACTAAGTGTGTCTGTATACTAAGTGTGTCTTTAAACTAAGTGTATGTGTCTGTATACTAAGTGTATGTGTCTGTATACTAAGTGTGTCTGTATACTAAGTGTGTCTTTAAACTAAGTGTATGTGTCTGTATACTAAGTGTGTCTGTATACTAAGTGTATGTGTCTATATACTAAGTGTATGTGTCTGTATACTAAGTGTGTCTGTATACTAAGTGTATGTGTCTGTATACTAAGTGTGTCTGTATACTAAGTGTATGTGTCTATATACTAAGTGTATGTGTCTGTATACTAAGTGTGTCTGTATACTAAGTGTATGTGTCTGTATACTAAGTGTATGTGTCTGTATACTAAGTGTGTATGTATACTAAGTGTATGTGTCTGTATACTAAGTGTGTCTGTATACTAAGTGTTTGTGTCTGTATACTAAGTGTGTCTGTATACTAAGTGTTTGTGTCTGTATACTAAGTGTGTCTGTATACTAAGTGTTTGTGTCTGTATACTAAGTGTGTCTGTATACTAAGTGTATGTGTCTGTATACTAAGTGTATGTGTCTGTATACTAAGTGTGTATGTATACTAAGTGTTTGTGTCTGTATACTAAGTGTGTCTGTATACTAAGTGTTTGTGTCTGTATACTAAGTGTGTCTGTATACTAAGTGTTTGTGTATGTATACTAAGTGTTTGTGTCTGTATACTAAGTGTGTCTGTATACTAAGTGTATGTGTCTGTATACTAAGTGTGTATGTATACTAAGTGTTTGTGTCTGTATACTAAGTGTGTCTGTATACTAAGTGTATGTGTCTGTATACTAAGTGTATGTGTCTGTATACTAAGTGTGTCTGTATACTAAGTGTTTGTGTCTGTATACTAAGTGTTTGTTGGATGATGGTGTCTGCCCATCCGTCCACACTCTAAAAGGAAAAGGTTCATGGTGTATCCTTCAAGGTTTCTTCAAATTGAAACTGTGGGGGAACCCCGATAAGTTCTTCAAAGAACCCCTTTTAATGGATCCTCGAAGAACCTTTTGAAGAACCTTTTGAAGAACCTTTTGGGGTTACATTTTGAACTACCCCCCTCCCCTATTATTATGAATAATAATAATAATATGCATAACAATAAGAACAATAACACAATATTTTAGTTCTCAGTGTTTATTAGGATTTTAGTGGCAAAGCAGAATAAAAAATCTAAATATGAGGTAAACTCCCAGCAGAGCCCCAAGTCCAATGGCGTGTTGATGTTAATGTGTTGATGTTCTCCGTATCCATAGCCAGAATGATTTTGCAGTGCATGGTGATCGAACAGGTTTCCTGTTATTTCCGTCAGAGGTGTGGGGAGGGTGAAGTCTGAATCCCCCAAAATGTAATTATACAGATGATTAACAAAACGTGCACAAGACAGTATTCATACCTTGGTTTTTGTGGTAAATGTGAATGAATAAAACTGTTTTGATAATGTTTTTCATACACATACCTTGTCCATAATGTAGAGGCCTATGGGATATTCATTGAAGAGGTAAGGGAGGAGGATGGTAAATGTGATCTGCATTACATACCAATACCAATTGACATACCTTTGTATGCCTCCTCGTCTGTATACCTGCAGACACAGACACAAAAGTAAGCAGTTCAGTCATCTGCACCCAATACAGCTAGCCTTCAACATATTCTTATAGCCTACATAGCCGTACCCCTTTGTTGATTGTTATCCATTGAATTGTGTCCATGTTCTATTTTAGAAAGATTTGCACAAATATGAAAAGATAGATGGTATCATCATAAAACAATATACATTTAGATCATACAAGGGACAAACCTTACCTTAAACTGAGGAGATCTTTACATTTTTCAGTTAAGTGCCTTCACCTGCTGTCCTTTCAAATTCAAATCCAAATGTTTCAGTTGGGCAATTAGGTTCCTGCAAGAACACCCACCAACTAAGAAGGTTCCCCGATGAACCCCACCTCCTACGAGGTTCTTAGAAGAACATTTGGGGGGCAATTATCAGTGCCAAGAACCTTATGGTTCTTCCAAGAACTTTGAGGATCTTAGAAGAACCCTTGTTGAACCCCTCATTTTTAGAGCGCAGGTACCCAGGATGTCGGGAGATGCCTTAAAAACCGCCCATTAGGGTGAGCGCTATTACCATCAAGTAGGCGAGCTATGGCACCGAGGGTCGTATGTTCAATCCCAGTGATAGGCACACTCATTTTTAAGCCTAAATCAGGGTGCAGCTGCAGCAGGATGAGCAGCCTAGAGTGTCCAAAACACCTCAACATTTGACGTTTGGAGAAACGTGGACAAACGTCGGAGTCTGAAGTCAAATTGGTCAAACCGTGAGATCTTGTTGAAAGCTTCGTTTGGATTAGATGACCTGACGATGTGACTGGACGTATGGAATAATAGGTATCCTATAGTATGTGTACACACACACACACACGCGTGTGTTAATTCACAGGCCTGTGTGTGAGCCCACGGAAGAGTGTATGTGTGTGCGTGTGTGTGTGACCGGTGCGCCCACGTAAGTGTGTGTGTGTAACACTAAACCCTGTAATATTAGTCTGCAGACTCATGCTTTGAATGCCAGTTCATATTCTAAAAGGTTAATGGAACAAAGAACTCATTGTGTGTTTTGTTCACGGGATGTGGGCATCGTATTGTTCCTTAACCAAATGTCAGGGTTGCTCCAAATGTTAATGATTTCAACTGTTTCTCATGCTTGGGTTGTGTGCAGGGTATTTGTCCAGTCAGTAGTTCATAAGACTCAGTACGGTTGTTGTGAATGATTCACTTTCTTATTCAGAGATCTGTGATTTAGGATGACTCTTATTAAATATATCCAGGTCCAAATCCTCTCTGTTGCTGACTTAAATGCTGATGGATTAACTGAGGGTAAATAATCAATCAGTAAAAGGCTAAAAGTAGCCCATAGTCATCAACCTCTATAGGTTTTATTTCTTATTAGTGTTTTAGCTATTCCCAAAGAAACAAATCAGTAATTCATTCATAATTACTATGCAATAAGCATTTTACTTGACCATTTTAACCAGATACTACATAAATGAATAGTGGACCAGAGAGTAAAATAAAGTGTAACCAACGCTTTTCGGTGTTCCAGTGTTCTTGATCAGAGTGCTAAACAGGCGAGAGAGATTTCCCACCCAAGAATGTGATGAAGCCGAAGGGTTTTAGAGGCTTGGTTTGTCATATTGTATAGAGATTAACAGTCATTGAATGAAAAGGTGCTGACAAGACATGAATCAGGCCGCTGCTTTGAGCTGGCATTCCACACCCACAACTAAACACACAGAGGGCACTCACACGATATACCACGCACAGATACAGCAGACTGCCATCTTATTACATCATATTTATATATTTCTATTGTTTTTGACCAACTTTTTATTTAGTTTTGTCTTTTTTTCAGTGGGGTTACAAGTACAAAAACAATCAAAGAAATGCGTACAAAGACAACCCCAACCCATTCCCCCCCCCTTAGTCCTCATCCAGCCGCCCGCATTCCTCCTTCCCCACCCGGAAGTCACGCTTCCCATCCTGATGGTTAAATGGGAGAGAGTGAGAGGTGGTTGTCATTTTAGAGCCCACATTTTTTTTCGCAGTAATCTTCTCTGATTGATTGAGAGATTGAAGGGGCTATCATCGTTAAGTAACATATTTGTTGAATAAGTCATGCACTTGTAAATTCATTTGGTAATTTTTCCCCAGAAGCATTTAACTGCAGGGCACTCCCACATCATATGAAGGAATGTGCCAGTACCTACCTGATTTAGGGGACACAGTGAACAGTTGGGAGTTGGGGCCAATTTCATTGTAAAATATTTCCTTGGTGTTACACATTTTAGTTTATTTAATAGGTAAGTCAGTTAAGAACAAATTCTTATTTTCAATGACGGCCTAGGAACAGTGGGTTAACTGCCTTGTTCAGGGGTAGAACAACAGATTTTTACCTTGTCAGCTCAGGGATTTAATCTTGCAACCTTTCGTATACTAGTCCAACGCTCTAACCACTAGGCTACCTGCCGCCCCAAAATACATAGTTCAAATGTATAAGTTGATGGTTCGAATTACGGGATGCCAATGTCAAAATTTTCCATATTGTGTTCCAGTTAAAGGGTTGTTAAGATTGAATTATATATGTGGACCATACTTTTTTAATGGCTAGCTCAGAATATGAGCTTTCCAAACGTTGTTTATATATTATAGAGATCAGTCCTTTCGGGAGCCCAGATAATTTATTTATAAATCTCATCACTAGATGTTTTGGTTGCATAGCTAACATAAGCTGACCTAAATTGTAAATATAGAAAAAAGGAGTTGCCTGGTAATGTGTATGTATCTTTCAAATGAATGTTCTCAAACCATTACTGTCCATGATATGGTAAGGGTACGGATACATTTGGACCATTGGGGGGATGCAAAAGGCTGCCCCCCAGATCGCAAAGCATTATTGTGAAATATTGAAGTAAGGGCATGCCATTTTGATTTTCAATTGGGTATTTTTTTTATTTAGATCCAAACAGAAATTGTGTGAGCAATAATAGAACCAAAGCATAGTTATAAGGGACATATCAGTGGAGGCCACCTCTTCCAGGGCAATAGGAGATACCATATTTCTCTCTATACTCAGCCAGGGGGCAGAATAATCATGTCTAAAGCAATTTGTTAATTCTATCCGGGATCGTTTAACTTTCAGTATACATTTTGAAACCGCACTATGAATTTGATCCAAATAGCCAGAAGAGGGAGCCATGGGAAGAATTGAACTAGAGAAATTCAGCTGTGGCAATATTTTCATTCTGACAATAGATATTTTGCCAGTTAAAGCAACTGGGATATTATTCCATCTACTGAAGTCGGATTGAATTGATTTGAACGTTCTGTTAAAGTTTCTGGTAATGGTTTTTTATCTAAGGAAGGAAATATATCTACTCCCAAATATTTTAAATGGGAAACGATTGGGATTCTATAAGTAGAGATGGAGTCCTCCATCGGGGTCTTGAGAGGCAGTAGGGCTGATTTGGTTAGATGCATTTTAGAACTTGAGATGAAAGTGATTTTATCTATGACCTTCCATGCGTTTGGGAACGATTGAGATACAGTGTCTAGATTTAGTAAAATCCAATCTGCATATAATGAGATGACGTGATCAGTAGATTTTAGGAAAAAGGGTGTTATCTCCTTCGATTGACGAATTGCCTGGGCCAGGTGTTACATGTATAATAACAATAGCAGAGGCGAAATTGGATCTCTTTGACTGCTGCTTCCAGTGATTCTGAGTCCTGGACTTACTGACCGTCGACCCCAAGTGGTGAAGGTAGGCAACAACACCTCCCCCTTGCTGATCCTCAACACAGGGGCCCCACAGGGGTGCGCGCTCTACCCCCTCCTGTACTCCTTGCTCACCCATGACTCCATGACCACGCACGTCTACAACTCAATCATCAAGTCAGCTGAAGACACAACAGTGGATGGCCTGATTGCCAACAATGATAAGACAGCCTACAGGGAGGAGGTGAGAGCCTTGGCGGAATGGTGCCAGGAAAATAACGTCTCCCTCAAAAATGAAGGAGCTGATCGTAGACTACAGGACACAGCAGAGAGAGCACGCCCCCATCCACATCCACGGGGCTAGAGTCGAGAGGGTCAAAAGCTTCATGTTCATCCGCGTGCACATCACTGACAACCTGAAATGGTCCCTTCACACAGACAGCGTGGTGAAGAAGGCTCAGGAGGCTGAAGAAATTGGGCTCGGCCTCTAAGAACCTCACAAACTTCTACCAATGCACCATTAAGAGCCTCCTGTCAGGCTGTATCTCCGCCTGGTACGGCAATTGTACTGTCTGCAACCGCAGGGCTCTCCAGAGGGTGGTGCGGTCAGCCCAACGCATCACTGGGGGCACACTGCCCGCCCTCCAGCACCCGGTGTCACAGGAAGGCCAAGAAGATCATCAAGGACCTCAGCCACCTGAGCCACGGCCATGTGCATCAAAGCTGGGACCGAGAGACTGAGAAACAGCTTCTATCTCCAAGTCATCAGACTGTTAAACAGTCACCACTAGCCTTAGTTACCTTTCTAGCTGGCTACCACCTGGTACTCTACCCTGCACCTTAGACACTGCTGCCCTATGTACACAGAGTCATTGAACACTGGTCACTTTAATAATGTTTACATACTGTTTTACCCAATTTATATGTGTATACTGTATTCTAGTCCTGGCTCATCATATATTACTACTGCTGTACACACCTTTTCTATTCATATACTAGCCATACTGTCTTTACACACCATTATATGTATATATATTTATATTCCGGTCTCTGACATTGCTCGTTGTGATATTTATTCATTTCAAAATGTTTCTGAATTATGTGTGTAATATTTTTTATTATTATTATCATTGCTAGGTGTTACTGCACTGTTGGAGCTATAAAAACCATGGCTGTATTTCATGTTGAGAGAAGAGGACTTCTTACAGTCTTTTTCATTGCTAACAAGCATCGGTCAATACTGAAGCCACTTTTTCAAAACTCTTCGCACAGTCTGCATTACCAGCATGCATTCTGTTTTGAATGTGTTTTTAACAGTTTTGGAAACAGTGTGTTAGGATTTGAAAACGTGCTGCTAATATAGAGTTTTGCAGGTGGTGGAGTATGAACGAGAAAAGAGTTCATGGGTTTCGGAGAATGCGGTCATTGAATGGATTTTGTGTGAAAACAATGAAAAATGATTCACAGTTTGGTCCACATACACTTCTGTTTCACTGACTGTGTGAAGCGTTTTGACAATGTGACTTCAGTTTTGACCAATGCATGTTAGCAATTGAAAAAAACTGTAATTATTTTAGAAAGGACTTAGTTCTTTATAGAAGCGGGATCATTTTTTATTGATTAATTTGGGTTCTGATAGTAATTCCCCGTTTTCAGATTCAATAGGTGCTATACCAGCTAACTGATCATTACTGCGTAGCTGGTTGGCCAGTTAACGACTGGGACGATTACCATGGAGGTAATGGTTGAGTTTAACTCGATGGATGGCAAATTCTGCTCTCTCTCTTATTAATAGATTTAGTTCTGTCTTGACTTTGGAAAGAGTAATAGCTACCTGGACCTTGTTGAGAACACTCTAATGCAGTTAAGAACATTTCCAAATCTAATATCTTATTTAACTGTGATTTATTGAACCCAGATGCAAATGCAGTTGCATTATTTTTAATAAAACCTTTGGCGGCATCCCATAAAATCCTGGGGTCACCTTACTGAATTTTTACTGATCATTATAAATGAATTTAGTGCAATTTCAAAATGATCACAGAAAGTAGGATGTTGTAGTCATGAAACGTTGAAACGCCTTCCTGTGGTTCTTTTAGTAGATTTAGAAGATGTTAAGTTGGCAGTAGTAAGCATAGTGGTTAGACAAGCTCAGACGTCAAATTTCTATTAGATATAGAGGTGAAGATAATAGTGTGAAATCAATTTGTGTGAATGTTTGAGTAGAAAGGGTACTCCTTTGCTTTATGTTATGTGCTCGCCAGGCATCAATGAGGTTGCAATCAGAGAGCATATGCTGGAGAGCCTTCGTTGCATGTGGATTGCAGTTGGAAATATTCAATTCAGGCAGAATCGTCTATTAATTCAGTTCAGCCTGGACTTAGTGCTAGTGGTTTGAACACTGTATCTGACGATGCCTGCCAAAATAGTATAACATGGCAAGTTATCAAATAAATAAAATAATGTTAAAAATCAGCACATCAGAAAAAGGGTTCTAATTCTGCACTAGAAAGGATTCAAAATATCATAATGGTGTTTAGAAGCTATAAACAGAGGAAACGACACCAAAAGAAAGGTATTTAATTCTACACTCTTAGACATTTTTTTTACAAAGAGGTTCTTCAGCGGTCCCCATAGGACAGGTAGAACCCTTTTTGGTTCCAGGTAGAACTCTTTTGGGTTCCATGTAGAACCCTCTGTGTAAAGTGTTCTACATGGAAGTAAAATGGAACCAAAAAGAGGTTTTCAAAGGGTTCTCCAATGGGAACAGCCGAAGAACCCTTTTATAAGATAGAACCTCTTTCTTAGAGTGTGCACTGAACAAGACTCGAAACACGAAAATAGTGTTTTCAGTCTTTTCTGTTAGTGCTCCCAGTCCCTGGCAAGGTGTTGCACAACACTTGTTTAAGTGGTGTTACAACACACCATGCAATGTTTCCAAACATCTCAGGATGATGTGTTTCAATAATCAAATTCAAATCAAATCAAATGTATTTATATAGCCCTTCGTACATCAGCTCATATCTCAAAGTGCTGTACAGAAACCCAGCCTAAAACCCCAAACAGCAAGCAATGCATGTGAAAGAAGCACGGTGGCTAGGAAAAACTCCCTAGGAAAAACTCCCTAGAAAGGCCAAAAACCTAGGAAGAAACCTAGAGAGGAACCAGGCTATGAGGGGTGGCCAGTCCTCTTCTGGCTGTGCTGGGTGGATATTATAACAGAACATGGTCAAGATGTTAAAATGTTCATAAATGACCAGCATGGTCAAATAATAATAATCATAGTAGTTGTCGAGGGTGCAACAAGCACGTCCGGTGAACAGGTCAGGGTTCCATAGCCGCAGGCAGAACAGTTGAAACTGGAGCAGCAGCACGGCCAGGTGGACTGGGGACAGCAAGGAGTCATCATGCCAGGTAGTCCTGAGGCATGGTCCTAGGGCTCAGGTCCTCCGAGAGAAAGAAAGAAAGAGAGAAAGAGAGAATTAGAGAAAGCATATTTAAATTCACACAGGACACCGGATAAGACAAGAGAAATACTCCAGATGTAACAGACTGACCCTAGCCCCCCGACACATAAACTACTGCAGCATAAATACTGGAGGCTGAGACAGGAGGGAACAGGAGACACTGTGGCCCCATCCGATGAAACCCCCGGACAGGGCCAAACAGGCAGGATATAACCCCACCCACTTTGCCAAAGCACAGCCCCCGCACCACTAGAGGGATGTCTCCAACCACCAACTTACCGTCCTAAGACAAGGCCGAGTATAGCCCACAAAGATCTCCGCCACGGCACGACCCAAGGGCGGGGCACCAACCCAGACAGGAAGACCACGTCAGTGACTCAGCCCACTCAAGTGACGCACCCCTCCCATGGACGGCATGGAAGAACACCAGTACGCCAGTGACTCAGCCCCTGTAATAGGGTTAGAGGCAGAGAATCCCAGTGGAGAGAGGGGAACCGGCAAGGCAGAGACAGCAAGGGCGGTTCGTTGCTCCAGCCTTTCCGTTCACTTTCACACTCCTGGGCCAGACTATACTTAATCATAGGACCTACTGAAGAGATAAGTCTTCAGTAAAGACTTAAAGGTTGAGACTGAGTCTGCGTCTCTCACATGGGTAGGCAGACCATTCCATAAAAATGGAGCTCTATAGGAGAAAGCCCTACCTCCAGCCGTTTGCTTAGAAATTCTAGGGACAATTAGGAGGCCTGCGTCTTGTGACCGTAGCGTACGTGTAGGTATGTACGGCAGGACCAAATCGGAAAGATAGGTAGGAGCAAGCCCATGTAATGCTTTGTAGGTTAGCAGTAAAACCTTGAAATCAGCCCTTGCCTTAACAGGAAGCCAGTGTAGGGAGGCTAGCACTGGAGGAATATGATCAAATTTTTTGGTTCTAGTCAGGATTCTAGCAGCCGTATTTAGCACTAACTGAAGTTTATTTAGTGCTTTATCCGGGTAGCCGGAAAGTAGAGCATTGCAGTAGTCCAGCCTAGAAGTAACAAAAGCATGGATTCATTTTTCTGCGTAATTTTTGGACAGAAAGTTTCTGATTTTTGCAATGTTACGTAGATGGAAAAAAGCTGTCCTTGAAACAGTCTTGATATGTTCTTCAAAAGAGAGATCAGGGTCCAGAGTAACGCCGAGGTCCTTCACAGTTTTATTTGAGACGACTGTACAACCATCCAGATTAATTGTCAGATTCAACAGAAGATCTCTTTGTTTCTTGGGACCTAGAACAAGCATCTCTGTTTTATCCGAGTTTAAAAGTAGAAAGTTTGCAGCCATCCACTTCTTTATGTCTGAAACACAGGCTTCTAGCGAGGGCAATTTTGGGGCTTCACCATGTTTCATTGAAATGTACAGCTGTGTGTCGTCCGCATAGCAGTGAAATTTAACATTATGTTTTCGAATGACATCCCCAAGAGGTAAAATATATAGTGAAAACAATAGTGGTCCTAAAACGGAACCTTGAAGAACACCAACATTTACAATTGATTTGTCAGAGGACAAACCATTCACAGAGACAAACTGATATCTTTCCGACAGATAAGATCTAAACCAGGCCAGAACTTGTCCATGTAGACCAATTTGGGTTTCCAATCTCTCCAAAAGAATGTGGTGATCGATGGTATCAAAAGCGGCACTAAGATCTAGGAGCACGAGGACAGATGCAGAGCCTCGGTCTGACGTCATTAAAAGGTCATTTACCACCTTCACAAGTGCAGTCTCAGTGCTATGATGGGGTCTAAAACCAGACTGAAGCGTTTCGTATACATTGTTTGTCTTCAGGAAGGCAGTGAGTTGCTGTGCAACAGCTTTTTCAAAAAATGTTGAGAGGAATGGAAGATTCGATATAGGCCGATAGTTTTTTATAATTTCTGGGTCAAGATTCGGCTTTTTCAAGAGAGGCTTTATTACTGCCACTTTTAGTGAGCTTGGTACACATCCGGTGGATAGAGAGCCGTTTATTATGTTCAACATAGTAGGGCCAAGCACAGGAAGCAGCTCTTTCAGTAGTTTAGTTGGAATAGGGTCCAGTATGCAGCTTGAGGGTTTGGAGGCCATGATTATTTTCATCATTGTGTCAAGAGATATAGTACTAAAACACTTTAGTATCTCCCTTGATCCTAGGTCCTGGCAGAGTTGTGTAGACTCAGGGCAACGGAGCTTTGGAGGAATACCCAGATTTAAAGAGGAGTCCGTAATTTGTTTTCTAATGATCATGATCTTTTCCTCAAAGAAGTTCATAAATGTATTACTGCTGAAGTGAAAGCCATCCTCCATTTGCGAATGCTGCTTTTTAGTTAGCTTTGCGACAGTATCAAAAAGAAATTTCGGATTGTTCTTATTTTCCTCAAATAAGTTGGAAAAATAAGATGATCGAGCAGCAGTGAGGGCTCTTCGATACTGCACGGTACTGTCTTTCCAAGCTAGTCGGAAGACTTCCAGTTTGGTGTGGCGCCATGTCCGTTCCAATTTTCTGGAAGCTTGCTTCAGAGCTCGTGTATTTTCTGTATACCAGGGAGCTAGTTTCTTATGACAGATGTTTTTAATTTTTAGGGGTGCAACTGCATCTAGGGTATTGCGCAAGGTTAAATTGAGTTCCTCGGTTAGGTGGTTAACTGATTTTTGTCCTCTGACGTCCTTGGGTAGGCAGAGGGAGTCTGGAAGGGCATCAAGGAATCTTTGGGTTGTCTGAGAATTTATAGCATGACATTTAATGCTCCTTGGTTGGGGTCTGAGCAGATTATTTGTTGCAATTGCAAACGCAATAAAATGGTGGTCCGATAATCCAGGATTATGAGGAAAAACATTAAGATCCACAACATTTATTCCATGGGACAAAACTAGGTCCAGAGTATGACTGTGGCAGTGAGTAGGTCCAGAGACATGTTGGACAAAACCCACTGAGTCGATGATGGCTCCGAAAGCCTTTTGGAGTGGGTCTGTGGACTTTTCCATGTGAATGTTAAAGTCACCAAAAATTTGAATACTCCAGCAATACTCCAGCAATACTCCAGCAATACTCCAAAATTACAATACTCCAGCAAATGTAGGGTTTCATCTCCTTCAAGATGGTGGCAACTCAATTCCACTAGTTTTGGTGTTACAAAGCACTTCATTGTAACAGTATATGCTGTTCAGAGAATCCAAAAAATGTAGGATCATGTGCACTTGAAGTGTACACATTAATAAAGGCAATTTCCTTTCCATTATGGATACATTTAAGGAAAGTGATTCTGCCTTCGTGGTATTCGCCTTTACCAAGGACAGTGATTTTGAGTTTCTTATGTATCATTATGATTACACCTTTAGTTCTGTTTGGCGCTGATGAAAAAGCAGCCAGTTTGTACAAATGGTTCTCAATTCTATGTGCGTCATTTTGGAGCAGGTCTGTTTCTTGGAGCATTGCTATATAAATATGGTTTCTTGCTAGGATATCAAGACAGCTGGAAAGTTTAATTGGACTATTAAGGCCTTTCAAATTCTAAGATAGAATAGCTAGTGTTGTAAAAAAATTATGTAATTGTTATCTTTAGTGTTGATAAACCTATAGATGTGAAACAAAAAGCAGGACCCACAGGGAAACCCACCCATTGGTTGTTCCCCACCCAGAAACCCCCCCTGTAAACCATCCCCCACTTCCCTAGCCCCAAGCCCCCCTCCCCAGTTCCCCCCGCCCTGCATTACAGGGTTGCCTCATAACAGTGAGTTGCAGCCTTCCAGATGGAATCGCTTAAGCAACAAGTATATATTTTTTTAGTTCTTATGGTATTAAGAACAAAATAAAGTAAAACACAAAATAAAGAAACAGTCTACCCATTCAGACATTTACATTGAAGTTAGGGTGGGTAATGAAAGGAAAGGGAAAAAGTGAGCAACCCTAAACAGTCCAATAGGATGGCTGTAGGAGCAATAGCTCTTGATCCATTAGCCTCATTATTATTAGCAATATGTTTTAAATGACCTGAAACATACCCTCAATTATATTAAGCACTCAGTTGCTCTATACTATATACAGAAAAAGGAAAAAAGAAGAGGGTATGAAATGCAGTCTATGATCTAAATCTTCACAATAATTCCTCGTAGCCCGTAGGCCTCAACAGGAAGGGGGAAAAAACGAACAAAAAAGGAATTGTGTCGTAGCTCATATGGGACTGTTCGTCTATCCTAAATAGTAGTACAATAAACATATTAGGGGAATAGATTCCATTATATATTATTGCCAAATTTGCCCTATTTAGCCCATATAGGGACGCATGTATCCCCACAAGGAATCAACCCCAGTCTGTATGACGCTTCAATATATTGTCTATTGTTCATTAATTAGCGTGGTGTCATCAGAGTCTAAATGTCCTGGAACATACAATAAAAAGTTTGGACACACCTACTAATTTCTACATTGTAGAATAATAGTGAAGACATCAAATATATAAAATAACACATATAGAATCATGTCGTAACCAAAAAAGTGTAAAACAAATCAAAATATATTTTATATTTGAGATTCTTCAAAGTAGCCACCCTTTGCCTTCATCACAGCTTTGTACACTCGTGGCATTCTCTCAACCAGCTTCATGAGCAATGCTTTTCCAACTGTCTTAAAGGAGTTCTCACATATGCTGAGCACTCGTTGGCTGCTTTTCCTTCAATCTGCGGTCCAACTCATCCCAAACCATCTCAATTGGGTTGAGGTCAGGTGATTGTGGAGGCCAGGTCATCTGATGCAGCACTCCATAACTCTCCTTGGTCAAATAGCCCTTACACAGCCTGGAGGTGTGTTTTAGGTCATTGTCCTGTTGAAAAACAAATGAGAGTCCCACTAAGCGCAAACCAGATGGGATGGCGTATCGCTGCAGAATGCTGTGGTAGCCATGCTGGTTAAGTGTGACTGAATTCTAAATAAATCTAAATTCTAAATAAATCACAGACAGTGTCACCAACAAAGCACCCCCACACATGCAGAGATCATCCGTTCACCTACTCTGCGTCTCACAAAAATACAGCGGTTGGAACCAAAAATCTAAAATTTGGACTCATCAGACTAAAGGAAAGATTTCCACCGGTCTAATGTCCATTGCTCATGTTTCTTGGCCCAAGCAAGTCTCTTCTTATTATTGGTTTCCTTTAGTACTGGTTTCTTTGCAGCAATTCGACCATGAAGGCCTGATTCACGCAGTCTCCTCCGAACAGTTGATGTTGAGATGTGTCTGTTACTTGATCTCTGTGAAGCATTTATTTGAGCTGCAATCTAAGATGCAGTTAACTCTAATGAACTTATCCTCTGCAGCAGAGGTAACTCTGGGTCTTCCTTTCCTGTAGCGGTCCTCATGAGAGACAGTTTCATCATAGCGCTTGATGGTTTTTGCGACTGCACATGAAGAAACTTTGAAAGTTCTTGAAATTTATATTGACTGACCATGTTTTAAAGCAATGATGGATTGTCATTTCTCTTTGCTTATTTGAGCTGTTCTTGCCATAATATGGACTTGGTCTTTTACCAATGAGGGCTATATTCTGTATACCACCCCTACCTTGTCACAACACAACTAATTGGCTCAAACACATTAAGAAGGAATGAAATTCCACAAATTAACTTTTAACAAGGCACACCTGTTCATTGAAATGCATTCCAGGTGACTACCTCATGAAGCTGTTTGGGAGAATGCCAAGAGTGTGCAAAGCTGTCATCATGGCAAAGGGTGGCTACTCTGAAGAATCTCAAATCTCAAATATACTTTGATTTGTTAAAGAAAATAGTAAAAATAAAGAAAAACCCATGAATGAGTAGGTGTGTCCAAACTTTTGACTGGTACTGTAGGTAATATAATAATAACGAAGTCCAATGTTCCAGAATAATAATAATAATAATACTGTTCATTTTACATTTTAGAGGGTGTCCTATCCTTGTCTTATGCTGAGGGCAGCATCATAGCCATAGGCTAGGCTATGTGATTGTGCGTGGATAGCGTACCTGAATATTGAGCCAGTCAAATTGGGGTTAGCCTAGATCTGTCAGCTCGTCCCCTTGTGTGTTGGGCTTGAGGTGTTTCTCCAAGAAGTCTTGAGCCTCCTTGGCAGTGGAAAGCGCGTGTGTTGTATTCTGGAAGGTCAACAGGAGTTTTGCCGGGTGGGTGAAGCCGCATCTCAGGTTTAGCTTGCGTAGCTGGGATCTCACCCCGTTGTAGGTCACCCTCTGTTTCAGCAGCTCAGAACTCAGATCTGGGTAGATACGGAATATTTATGTCATTTTAGATCACTACGACGTCACATAAATTAAACTCAACATTTGAATTTGTGTCGGTTCTGTGTTGTGTCATAATGCAGTTGGAAATGTTATAAGATACTCTTATCTGACAGTCATTGACCAATATCATAATGTTTATCTATCTACTCAAATGTCACTATGTGGTCCCTGTGCCTCTACCACTCCTAAGCTTTTTATGTATTTGTATCTTCAGATAGTTATAATGACCTAAATTAATTAAATAGAGCAATTACACAACGCAATGCTTTGTAAGCTAATGCATTATGGGTAAGATCAAAGCGGACGTCTACCCTACTGAGTTAAGCTGGTACTTACTGTACGAAGGTCAGATTGACCTCTCTGCCTCTTTATATATCTTTACAATGAGAAATAGACAGATATACAGGTAACTGCCAAAATAAAGGAAACACCAACATAAAGCGTCTTAATAAGGCGTTGGGCCACCACAAGCCTGAACAGCTTCAAAGCATCTTGGCATAGATTCTACAAGTGTCTGGAACTCTACTGGAGGGATGCGACACCATTCTTCCACGACAAATTCCATCATTTGGTGTTTTCTTGATGGTGGTAGAAAACGCTATCTCAGGCGCCGCTCCAGAATCTCCCACACTGTAAGTGTTCAGTTGGGTTGAGATCTGGTGACTGAGATGACCATAGCATATGGTTTATATCGTTTTCCTGCTTATCAAACCTTGTCATTCTATGGGGGCTTAGCCATGGTAGCCAAAATAATGGCCTGCCCAGCATTTTTATACATGACCCTAAGCATGATGGGATGTTAATTGCTTAATTAACTCAGGATTCATATCTGTGTGGAAGCACTTACTTTCAATATGCTTTGTATCCCTCATTTACTCAACTGTTTCCATTATTTTGCAAGTTACCTTCTTACATATCTCTCTCTCATTAACTTTCTCTCCAAGGCCTCTCTACGTTTCTGGTTGTTTTATTCTGGTACCTAGTTAACACTTTCCTGTTGAGTTGTCAGAGACAGAAAGAAATGGAGACCTAGAGAAAGAGAGAACCTCCTTCTAGATGGGATCTATGACAATGAACAGCAAAAGTGTTTCAGGTTGTCGACCTGGCTCAATAATTATCATCCTGTTTTAGTAATGTGTTTCTGGTTGAATAAAATGAAAAGCCACAGAGGTCTTATCTTCGGAAAAATCCACCAAGGGAGAGCAAAAGGAGAGAGCGGTGGGGACATTTTGGATCCTACAGTAGAATGTCAACTGACAAGTGAATATGACAATGAACTACAGTGGCCAGTTGTTGGTGTCTTAGAAGACAGCGCAGTATAAAGATGGATTAACTAATACATACCAGAACCTTGGAGATTGTGGCCCATGGCCTTGTGACCTGCTAACATCATCGTTCTAATTCAACCTGGCCTCAGGGGATGACGTTACATACTAAACACACATTTTTCTTCCTCCATTTAGTTTGATATGTTGAGAAACATTATTATCGTATTTTATAGGAAAGCCCGACCAATCTGTTCCAAGAAGCTTTCCCTCTAGACCGCTACGCTATGTGTGTCAGTTAGTGGTTACATCACTCAGTCTTCCATTTTGAAAAGAGGTCCCTTGAATCTGAGGCCACCCTCTCACAACCTGGCGTAGATCCCCCTTCCTACCACCATCAGTACAATCTTAATCCATACTTGGAACATTGAACACCTCAAAACACTCCATCCCCCTTACCATTATGTTGAAGTATTTGGAAATAAACTGCTGCAACTACTGTGAATTTATACTAGCACTCAGATGCAACTCAGATGCGGCTATATGAGGTTGATGTGTAGCCAGAGTCATACCCATAGTGGGCACAAGGGCATGGGCCCCCTCAGATTTGTCCTGTTTTGGGATTTTTCAGATGTTCAATTAATTACGAAACTTAATTTTTAAGCCCACGTTCTATAATAATTATTTATAAATATAAAAATATCTGTCAGCTGTATTTTGCAGAGGGGGCATACTGACCGGACCCTAGTAAGTGGTTCCTTTCAAGGTGCACCACGGAGCAAAGATATGCTAGGCAGGACCCTAGATTCTCTAGTGCAGGGGTTGTCAAACTCCTTCCATTGAGGGCCTAGTGTCTGCTGTTTTTTTCCCCGTTTTTCCTTTCAATTAAGACCTAGACATCCAGGTGAGGGGGGTTCCGTACTAATTAGTGACCTTAACTCATAAATCAAGTTCAAGGGAGGAGCAAAAACCTGCAGACACTCGGCCCTGCGACTCATGTGCTCTAGTGCGTGCAGACAGTATCGTCAGCGGAGGAGGAGAGAGAGTGTAGAGTGACACACACAGCATTTATTTGATTTTAGCTGCCTGTGATGGGCAGGACTCGCGGGAGATATGTTTGTAAAGGAATTTGTTTAAGCTATGTAGACTATTGGTTCCTTCTTGATGTTTTGTTGTTTCTCTGTAATACTAGCCACGTATAGCAATTCGATGAAGTTGGTGTAAGCTAGCCAGCTAGATAGGATCCCAATCTCCCAACGTCATACCAAGCCATTTCAGGCTATTCATCAAGTTAGAGTAGCTTGTCTAACTATCTTAGCTGGCATGCCTGCTGGCAAGGTTTCTAGACTTTAGAAAAGCAAGCAATCACTAAATGTACTGAATAAGACTCACATTCCTTTCAATCTTTTACCCAGACTTGAGCAAATAGAACCACCATTCAGGAGGATACAGACAGCTCAAGAAGTATGCTTAGAAATGCAGAAAAAGACTTGGTTTATATGCATTCTGGCACCTTATGATAATATTATGATATTTGTGTATTAATTATGATGCCATGATATGTGCCTGTATTGATGATATGATATGCATATGCATTATAATGTATTTGGATGTAAGATCCTAGGCATGTTAGTTTGAGATACTTAAAATGTATGCACACATGACTAAATTGGCATATATAAAGAATATATCTATCTTTCTTTTTTTTTTTACATACATTTAGGCATAATAATTATGGCTCTACCCACATGTAGATAATATGGTCTAAATACTGCAGTATTACAATATTTATATACTATAGTATTCACTGTAGTGTTTTTGCTGACATGACTGTAGTATACTGTAGTATTTACTGTAGTGTTCTTGCGGACATGAATGTAGTATACTATTGTATTTGTATTTATTATGGAGACCCATTTATTATGGAGCTGCCTTGGCAGCAGCTACTCTTCCTGGGGTCCAGCAAAATGAAGGCAGTTTATACAACTTTAAAAACATAACAATACATTCAACATTACAATACCTTCACAGACTGTGTGCCCTCAGACCCTTACTCCACCACTACCACATATATACAGTACAAAATTCACGTGTACGTGTGTGTATAGTGCGTATGTATGCATGTGTCTGTGCCTATGTTTGTGTTGCTTCACAGTCCCCACTGTTCCATAAGGTGTTTTTTTAAAATTGTTTTTTAATTCTAATTTTACTGCTTGCATCAGTTACTTGATGTGGAATAGAGTTCCATGTAGTCATGGCTCTGTGTAGTACTGTGCGCCTCCCATAGTCTGTTCTGGACGTGGGGACTGTGAAGAGACCTCTGGTGGCATGTCTTGCGGGGTATGCATTGGTGTCCCAGCTGTGTGCCTTAGTTCAAACAGACAGCTCGGTGCATTCAACATGTCAATACCTCTCATAAATAAAACTAGTGATGAAGTCAATCTCTCCTCCACTTTGAGCCAGGAGAGATTGACATGCATATCATTAATATTAGCTCTCAGTGGTCCTGTGTGGCTCAGTTGGTAGAGCATGGTGTTTGCAACGCCAGTGTTGTGGGTTCGATTCCCACGGGGGACCAGTACGGAGAAGAAATGTATGAAATGTATGCATTCACGACTGTAAGTTGCTCTGGATAAGAGTGTCTGCTAAATGACTCAAATGTAAAAATATACATCCAAGGGCCAGCCATGCTGCCCTGTTCTGAACCTTTTGTGGCGACTGAACACCAGTCCAGGAGCGACAAAACTAAGGCCTGTCGGACCTGCCTTGTTGACAGTGCTGTTAAGAAGGTAGAGCAGCGCCTTATCATGGACATACTTCTCTCCATCTTAGCTACTGTTGTATCAATATGTTTTGACCATGACAGTTTACAATCCAGGGTTACTACAAGCAGTTTAGTCACCTCAACTTGCTCAATTGCCACATTATTTATTACAAGATTTAGTTGAGGTTTAGGGTTTAGTGAATGATTTGTCACAAATACAATGCTTTTAGTTTTAGAAATATTTAGGACTAACTTATTCCTTGCCGCCCACTCTGAAACGAACTGCAACGTTTTGTTAAGCGTTGCAGTCATTTCAGTCGCTGTAGTAGCTGACATGTATAGCGTTGAGTCATCCGCATACATAGGCACTCTGGCTTTCCTCAAAGCCAGTGGCAATTCATTAGTAAAGATTGAAAAAAGTAATGGGACTTTACAAGTCCAAAAAGCAAGGTTTATTAAATTAAAGCTTAGAGGATTACAGTGCATTCAGAAAGTATTCAAATCAAATCAAATCAAATTGTATTGGTCACATACACATGGTTAACAGGTGTTTTTGCGAGTGTAGCGAAATGCTGGTGCTTCTAGTTCCGACAGTGCAGTAATATCTAACAAGTAATCTAACAAATTCACAACGACTAACTTATACACACAAATGTAAAGGGATGAATAAGTATTCAGACTCCTTCACTTTTTCCATATTTAGTTTTTTCTTCTTATCAATCAACCATAATACCCCACAATGACAAAGCAAAAACTGGTTTTTATACATTTTTGCAAATGTATATAAAAAAAAACTTAAATATCACATTTACATAAGTATTCAGACCCTTTACTCAGTACTTTGTTGAAGCACCTTTGGCAACGATTACAGCCTCAAGTCTTCTTGGGTATGACGCTACAAGCTTGGCACACCTGTATTTGAAGAGTTTCTCCCATTCTTCTCCGCAGATCCTCTCAAGCTCTGTCAGGTTGGATGGGGAGCGTCGCCACACAGCTATTTTCAGGTTTCTCCAGAGATGTTCGATCGGGTTCAAGTCTGGGCTCTGGCTGGGCCACTTAAGAACAATCAGAGACTTCTCCCAAAACCACTGCTGCTTCGTCTTGGCTGTGTGCTTAGGGTTGTTGTCCTGTTGGAAGGTGAACCTTCGCCCCAGTCTGAGGTCCTGAGTGCTCTGGAGCAGGTTTTCATAAAGGATCTCTCTGTACTTTGCTCCGTTCATCTTTCCCTCCATTCTGACTAGTATCCCAGTCCCTGCCGCTGAAAAACATTCCCACAACTGGATGCTAACACCACCATGCTTCACCATAGGGATGGTGCCAGGTTTCCTCCAGTCATGACGCTTGGCATTCAGGCCAAAGAGTTCAATCTTGGTTTCATCAGACCAGAGAATCTTGTTGCTCATGGTCTGAGAGTCCTTTAGGAGCCTTTTGGCAAACTCCAAGCGGGCTGTCATGTGCCTTTTACTGAGTTGTGGCTTACTTCTGGCCACTCTATCATAAAGGCCTGATTGGTGGAGTGCTGCAGAGATGGTTGCCCTTCTGGAAAGTTCTCCCATCTCCACAGAGGATCTCTGGAGCACTGTCTGAGTGACCATCGGTTTCTTGGTCACCTCCCTGACCAAGGCCCTTCTCCCCCGATTGCTCAGTTTGGCCGGGCGGCCAGCTCTAGGAAGATTCTTTGTGGTTCCAAACTTCTTCCATTTAAGAATGATGAAGGGTACTGTGTTCTTGAAGACCTTCAATGCTGCAGTAATTGTTTAGCACCCTTTCGTACACAATCCTGTCTCTGAGCTTTACGGACAATTCCTTTGACCACATGGCTTGGTTTTTGCTCTGACATGCACTGTCAACTGTGGGACCTTACACTGCTGCTCCCGAGTGGCGCAGCGGTCTAAGGCACTGCATCTCAGTGCAAGAAGCATCACTACAGTCCCTGGTTCAAATACATGCTGTATCACATCTGGCCATGATTGGGAGTCCCATGGGGCGGAGCACAATTGGCCCAGCATCGTCCAGGTTTGGCCTGGGTAGTCGGTCATTGCAAATAAGAATTTGTTCTTAACTGACTTGCTTAGTTAAATAAAGGTTACATTTATAAAAAAATAGACAGGTGTGTGCCTTTTCAAATCATGTCCAATCAATTAAATGTACCACAGGTGGACTCCAATCAAGTTGTAGAAACATCTTAAGGATGATCAATGGAAACAGGATGCACCTGAGCTCAACATTGAGTATTGTGTGTAGCTTGATGAGAAAAAATTAATAATTGGACACAAATAATAATCCACATATACAAGAGTACACCAACATGACTTAGATCGGTTACTTTCACTAGATAGCTTTCTGAAATAGAACAGAGCTTTCACAGAGATTCAGCTGACCAAGATGACAACATGACAAAAATGGTAACAAACAATACTATGTAGCCATTGATAAATTAGCCTGATATAGCTTCGTCCTACCATGCTGCACGCTATTACACCCCCTTTCTACTGTATACTAGTCATGTCTGCAAAGTATTATAGTGAATACTATAGACATAGTATACTGCAGTCATGCCAGCAAAAACACTACAGTGAATACTATAGTAAAGTCCGCAAAAACACTACAATGAATACTATTGTATATACATATAGTAATACTAGTATTTAGACCATAATATACTGTAGAATTTTTTCATGTGGGTTAGCTGTAAATGTGTAACATGTTTGAGGGTTGTACTAGGACCTCAATGGAAATACATTTTAAATGTTTTGTTATTCTCAACAAATTCTTAAATTGCAATGTGTCCACATTTGTGACCGACCACCTTGATTCGGTCTTATGTAGCAACATATGAAATTGTATTTTTTACATTGGCTAGAAGTATAGACTCAGAGCTAGAAAGTTGTATATCATACACTGCACTGCAGCTGAGGAACAATGGGAAAGTAATTATGCTTTGAAAGTTGATACATTTGTAACCCCATTTTTGAGAAAATGTCCCTTGAAAGTTTTGGTACACCAACTGGAGAGCTCTTCTTTGTCTACACCCATTCAGCATCGTTCACACCCTCTTAAGCCTTAGCCCCACCCATCTCTTTAAGGATTCACGCGAGGCCATGTGCTAAACTGAGTGAGTAGTTTAGTAAACAACCAAAGATTTCAAGACTACAAGTGGTAAAAGTAGTAGCCTACAATAAGGAAAATCTCCAGGTAAAAATACAATTTATCTAGTCCTTGGCCTATATCCTAATCTGACTTTGTTGCAGGTCATGTTGTTCTTCACATTACCGTCTCTGGTAAACACACACTGTATCAAATAAAATCAATGTTTATTTGTCACATGCACAGGATACAGAAGGTGTAAACGGTACAGGGAAATGGTCACTTGCATAGTAGCAATATCAAAAACAGAAAGTGTCCAGATAAAAAATATTTTATTAGATGACGCTTACCCGACACACTTGTCTAAATTGATAGGTCATGTGAAGGAAATGCTATAACCCCCCAGCCACTTCTAGCTAAGTGGATGGGTCACTATTGAAATACAATATATGGCCGTAATCACCTCCAGACACACCACACACACCTAATAATCTGGCGAAGTGGAGTCTTTTGTTTAGACATGTAGCTAGCTAGCTAGCTAAACAATGAACCGGCATAATACCAACTCATACTACTACCGATACAAAAATTGTCATAGCTGTAGTATGACTCTGCAGGTAGTTAAAGAGCTAACAAACTAGGTTCAATGTTAGCTAGCTAACATTAGGCTATAACTAGCAATGCAAATGGATTTCTGAATCAAATAGATCATACATGTAGCATTAGCTAGGGAGCTAGCTAGCTAACAGTACGTTTTAACTTGCAATGAAAATAACTTTCTGACTAAATTAGAAACTTCTAATTTCTGAACATGTAGCTAGACTGTTACCCATATACATGGATGAACGATTCACGGCAGACTGGAAACGTTGAACTCTGTTTTGTTTGTAGCTACATCTTGTTTGGCCAGCATTGTGTCAAGTCACTCCGGTTCACACTGACCGTGGCGTGTGCAGAAAGTAGCCCATCACTTTTTCCAACTGATGTGTTGATAGCGCCTGATAAATTCAGGGCATCAATGTTGTTGAGAAAAGTAGCAAAACTTTTGTAGTTCTCGATGGCTAACGTTATATCTTTCAAAAAATGCGAGGTTGAAAGGACTCTTAACACATATTGAGCAGCTCACGTTATAGACAGAAGCATGCTACATGGCAGACCAATCCAAAATCATCTCCTGGCATGTCCAGCCCATCCATTATCTCACCCAATCATGGCTTTTTATTTTGTATTTATTATTTTTCAGTTAAGAACAAATTATTATTTACAATGACGGCCTACCAAAAGGCAAAAGGCCTCCTGCGGGGACGGGGGCCTGGGATTAAAAATAAATACAATATAAATATAGGACAAAGCACACATCACAACAAGAGAGACAACACAACACTACATAAAGAGAGACATAAGGCAACAACATAGCACAGCAGCAACACATGACCCACACAGCATGGTAGCAACACAACATGGTAGCAGCACAAAACATAGTACAAACATTATTGGGCACAGACAACAGCAAAAAGGGCAAGAAGGTAGAGACAACAAAACATCACACAAAGCAGCCACAACTGTCAGTAAGAGTGTCCATGATTGAGTCTTTGAATGAAGAGATTGAGATAAAACTGTCCAGTTTGAGTGTTTGTTGCAGCTCGTTCCAGTCGCTAGCTGCAGTGAACTGAAAACACGAGTGACCCAGGGATGTGTGTGCTTTGGGGACTTTAACAGAATGTGACTGACAGAACGGGTGTTGTATGTGAAGGATGAGGGCTGCAGTAGATATCTCAGATAGGGGGGAGTGAGGGGGTTTTATAAATAAGCATCAACCAGTGGGTCTTGCGATGGGTATACAGAGATGACCAGTTTACAGAGGAGTATAGAGTGCAGTGATGTGTCCTATAAGGAGAATTGGTGGCAAATCTGATGGCCGAATGGTAAAGAACATCTAGCCGCTCGAGAGCACCCTTACCTGCTGATCTATAAATTGTGTCTCCGTAATCTAGCATGGGTAGGATGGTCATCTAAATCAGGGTTAGTTTGGCAGCTGGGGTGAAAGAGGAGCGATTGCGATAGAGGAAACCAAGTTTAAATTTAACTTTAGCCTGCAGCTTTGATATGTGCTGAGAGAAGGACAGTGCACCGTCTAGCCATACTCCCAAGTACGTGTATGAGGTGACTACCTCAAGTTCTAAACCCTCAGAGGTAGTAATAACACCTGTGGGAAGAGGGGCATTCTTCTTACCAAACTACATGACCTTTGTTTTGGAGTGTTCAGAACACGGTTAAGGGTAGAGAAAGCTTGTTAGACACTAAGAAAGCTTTGTTGTAGAGCCTTTAACACAAAATCCGGGGAGGGGCCAGCTGAGTGTAAGTATCATCTGCATATAAATGGATGAGAGAGCTTCCTACTGCCTGAGCTATGTTGTTGATGTAAATTGAGAAGAGCGTGGAGCCTAGGATCGAGCCTTGGGGTACTCCCTTGGTGACAGGCATTGGCTGAGACAGCAGATTTTCTGACTTTATATACTGCACTCTTTGAGAGAGGCTAGGTTCCTTTCTTTTTCCGTGGCTAAACCGACTAGGCTCGTCATTTAACAATTTCATTCCTATACATGAAAGTTCCCATGCTCCAGAAGACATTTCTGCCAAAACCCACATTTTGATTAAAAAAATGTATGTTTACGTTGAAATGTCTCCTGTGAAGTAGTGCGACATACACCTAGTTTCCTGAAACAAGTCACGTTCATGATTGATTTTATTGGACTATTTAAAAACAATACAATCAAGTATAGTATTGGAGTATTTTACGCTACACTATAAAAGCACAACAGGATTGAGGGGGAACCTCTGAGAGAATCCTGGCATGAACTCCCCAAGGCCAGCACATTCAAATCAAAACAGCATCGACAAAGCTAGCAGTAAATGTAGTTAGCAGTCCAATCCATCAAAACAAATCTAAAGTAAGCACTATGTGATCGAAAGATACTACAGTGTGTAGTATCGTATTCTACAGTATACTACAGTTTACTGCAGAATTCTACAGCATTGTACAGTAAGTACTATAGTATTCTATAGTAAACTGTAGTATTTTTATGTGAGTATATTGCAGGAAAAAGCTGTTTCAGGTGCCCCCTCTAAAATAATGGGTGCATGATGGCCCTGTTCGTAGCCTAGGCTAGTGTACCAAACTAACACAAAGAGCCCACAAAGCTGTAGTCCTAATTTTGGCTTTCTAAAGGAATTCAACCATAATGTATAGGCAACGTAAAAATGATTCATATAGCCTACAAATTATGTGAAGTGCAAGCGAATGCAAGTGACGCAGGCGCTGCATTCACCCGTGCGCCTACTAGGTAGAGTATGTCGCCATACTGTAGCTACGCTCTTGCCCCTGCCCTGTCTGTAAAGTCCTTTGTATGAATTGCGAGCAAACAGGCAATCCTACCGTGCCCCATTCGCTTGCAGATGACTGTAGCCGCTGGATAGAAACAACTACTGTCGCTGCAAATGCATCTGTCAGAAAGAGAAAGACGCGCAATAACTTCTTCAACAATCGAGTGATAGCCTACAGCTTTCAAAGTTACACCGTTTAACCTTCGTTTACCAAGTCCGTCGTTGATAGTGCGACGTACGTTGATAATGTTAGTTTTTTTCTTTCTTCTGTAAAACCGCGAACGCATGTGAGAGCATCACAGTTTGCCATTTTTAGCATACAGCCCTAGACTTTTGCCAAGTTCGACAATCGGTCTTTATAGTACCTTCAACTTTTGAGGACTCAAAAGTAGACGCCGGAGTGGAAAAGCTTGTGTGGAGATTGATGTTTTACTGAAATGGACGTGAGAGTATATCCACCTCCACCACAGTCTTTACCAGCAACAGATTCTTCCCGATTGGGACCATTGCAGTATCCTGATTCCCCGTACTGCAATAAGGTGAGTCGCATCGGGACTAGGCTATAGGAATATAGTCTATTTGTTTAATTTCGCACAATGTGTTATGGATATGCATAAAAACGCTCTTCAGAAAGTGGATGTTACGCACTGCCCTGAAAGAAAAGTACTTTATGTCCATCCATTTGATATCAATGACAACAGGAACAAACATTCATGCATAAAATGTCTAGTTATTTCATGTCATATAAATATTTATTGCTTATTTTACCCTTAGCTTAATTGTGCATTGTTGGCTGTGTGTATAACTGGTGATGAACGCAACGCTATCAATATCAGTGAAGTTTCTTCCAAAGCGCTCAACTGAGTTTTTATCTAATTTAATGACACAAAATAGTAAATTGTTTCTGTCATTGCGTCACTTACAGAATTTAGGGTAGACTAGAATAATCATCACAAACATGACGTATGTTGAATGCAATCCTCTACCTCTGGTTATATGGAGTAATTGTGCCTGTTTTACGCACTGTAACTCAACCCTAGTCTTGTTTATACACATGTACTTTCACCATAATAAAATCATTGTAATTTACTGTCTGCTTTCAAACCCACAGTTTAAAACGACTTTCACATTCAGGTTGTCTGAACAGGTCCTTTTCCGCATAATGATACTGTGCTGTGTGTGTTTGAGTGTGTGTGTGTGTGTGTGTGTGTGTGTTTGAATGTGAGTCCGTTTGTGGGTGCGTTTGTGTGTGTGTGTGTGCTGCTGTGTATGTGTGCGTGAGGGAGAGAGAGGGAGAGAGAGCGAGCATAAGCGAATGGGGGTAGGGATTTTGAAGGGAGGGAGGGGTAGAGGGGGGTTTGGGGGTTGTACTATTTCTATGCCTTTTGATTCACTGCTCTGTCTTTTTTTTTATATAAGATCTCTGAAGTCTCTGCAGGGAAAATAGAGAGAGAAAGAGGGTGAAAGAGAGAGAGAGAGAGAGAGAGAGAGAGAGAGAGATGGAGTAGGGGCATGTGTCCTATAGATATCATCTAAAAGATTAAATTGTACTGTTTGAGCATGTCCTTGCAGTCTAAACACTATCCTAGATTTTCCATTTTAGCGTTCAGTGTAATGAGATGGCGGGTGGGTCGTTCATATAGGATGAGAGAGAGGAGAGAGAGAGAGAGGAGAGAACAAGAGAATGAGTAAGAGAAAGAGAGAAAACGAGAGAAAAAGAGAGGAGTGTGCTATAACCAGAGAGAGAGAGAGAGAGAGAGAGAGAGAGAATCAGAGAGAGAATGAGAAAGAAAAAGAGAGTGTGCTGGAGAGAGGGAGAGAGACAGAGAGAGGTAATGAAAGAGATAGAAATGTGTGTGGGGTAGAGGTAGAGAGAGAGAAGCCCTAGCGCAAACACATGTGATTGTGAGAAGGGAGCGAGGTATTTCCAGTGCAAACAGACAGAGATGGCCTGTGTGCTGCTCTACGAGGTCTGTGCATGTGCAATTACCCAGTGATAGAGCCAGTTCTATACCGACTTCACTGTTATTTTTTTTTTTTATTTTTTTTTTATCTAGTTATCTAGTTATCTACAACACTAGTTCCCAAACTTTTTATAGTCCGGTACCCCCTTCAAACATTCAACCTCCAGCTGCGTACCCCCTCTAGCACCAGGTTCTTTCTATATTTATAGCAGGGAAGAGGTTCTGTTCACGTCTAGTTTCATTCAAAAGCATGGGTTGATTCAGGCCCATTTCTCCCCAGCCGACAAGGTAAAAATCCGTCGTTCTGCCTCTGAGCAAGGCAGTTAACCCACTGTTCCCGGGGCACTGTGGATGTTGATTAAGGCAACCCCCCTGCACCTCTCTGATTCAGAGGGGTTGGGTTAAATGTGGAAGACACATTTCAGTTGAAGGCATTCAGTTGGACAACTGACTAGGTGTCCGCCTTAACCCTTTCTTTAGAGTAGATTGGCTGTTTGGCCAGATATTCTGTCCGACTCCATCATCTCAAATGTTATTCATGAACAGCTCATGATCCCTTGCCATTTAGCCAAGTTGATGCAAAGCAATTTAGAAACCTGTTTAGAGTGGTCCAAAATATGATTTCATGTTATGATTATGATATTTTACTGTAATAACATCAAATCTTGGTTGCTATGGCAGATGGGGTTGATTGGTCTTATTTTGTGGAATTGCAGAAAGAGGGAATGACATTTCCAAGCTTTTATTGATGGCTGGGTACCTTTTGATTTTGTGACCGTTTTCATTGATTTAGAGATGGTTGAAGAAATGACAAGGCTTCATGTAACAGTCTTCAACATGCCTTGGATGCATACATTTTGCTTATTGGTTCTAATCGAAGATGATACATCTGATATGTCAGTTCTGTATTCTTGTCATGGACTTTACTCTGTTGTATAGACACTGTGGTGTCTTTGTCTCTCTCTGTTTGTGTGTGTGTGTGTCACAGTTCTGTATGTGAGTGACTGTGTGTGTGTTTGTCATCTGTACGTTTGTCTTAGCCTCAGGCATTTTCAATTTAGTGCAAATTACTGAGCTCTTTGGTGGTCCTGGATCTCTGAGGGGCTCTGGGAAGTCGACCCCGACATTAATACCCTGTCCTTTGTATTTACTAACCAAGCACACGCAGCAGCTCAGACCTGGGTTCAAATACTATTTGAAATCTTTGAGCATTTGCTCTAGCCTGCTTGGAGTGCCAGATGGGCAGGGTTTACAGTTTTGGGACTATTTTATTGGTCCAGTAAGCCAGGCAAGCTCAATCAAGCACAGGTATAAGGTATTTAAAATAATTTAAATAGTATTTGAACCCAGGTTTGCACAGCACAGGGCCCAGAGCAGGCAGGCAACACAGCAGCACAGCAGCACAGCAGTTAGGCTCCCGGTCAGGCTCATCCACAGAGAGCTTGCTCAAGTTTTGAATATTATCAACATTACTCATCTATATTTCCATTTTTGGTATTGACATTTGATACTACTGTACATGTACATTCATGATCCGAGCAACAGAGACAACTTTGAGCTTCTAGTCTCTGTCAAGGATAGTCATCTTAGTAATGTAACTTACTGATTGATGTAGGACAATAGTTCCAGACCTACTTGCTTAACTTGCTATATTACTCACTATACATCACTGTGTCAGCAGTGGTCTCTGATTTAATGAAGTAATACTACATTAACATTCCAGGGTTTTTCCTGGCTCAAAAAAGCGCTTCGGTGGTGCCTCAGTTTTTTTATTTTCACTACTTCAAAGGGAAACACTGTAAATCTGAATTCAGATCCCAACTAAGATACATTTACTGTACAACATGGATACAAGCACAAAATGTCCCTGTCGTCTTCTGTGAACAGTAACTTGCTTTATGCATGCTTTGAGATTCTTAAGCATGTTATAAAGCTTTAGAAGCCTGCTATGAACCTGAATTAAGCTGTGGAATTACACTGAGTGATATCTACGGGGTTGTGGCTAGAGTCAACAGCTTATGTCAACAAGATACTCTGGTGGGTTGGATCAACATACTGTAGATAGATTGTCCACACAGTGTGGAAATATGCCTTTGGCTTCATTCAATGACATTAGCTACATTATGTTTCCATTAACTTGTCCAGTGACTCTTTTTTTGTCAGCATTTTAAAAGTTTGCATAGAAAATAGATGCGACAAAGTTTCCATGTAACTATTTTGCGTCGATAAAACCTACAGTGTGGAATAAAAAGGTAGTGGTTGAAGTGTTTCCATTACCCATTTAGAGCAATTACGCATGAATAAATTGGCGACAGCCTCTATGCCTTCCCACCTATCTGTTTCACGTCTCAGGTATACCCCGCGAAAGCCAGCATGTAGGCTAGAATGCAACGCCACGGTGAAACTTACACTCCTGTAGATCTGAAATAATTGGATGGTGAAACTTGCCTGCCAACCAGAAAAGCAAGCAAAGCAATTCTTGAAAGTCAGGAAATCCTCGTCCTGCAAAGAAACATAATTTGTATTGTTGAACATTTTTATTTTGCAAGCAGTAGGCATTTAAAATGAAATGTGGAGTGGAGCTTTATAGTTACGTGATGACATCCCATTTCCATCACCATTTATCGCCATAAAGAAGGTTAGACAAAATAAAAAATCCACACCAGTTGTACAGATCTTTAGGTTTCTCCTATATCTGCCGTTTCCATTACACATGTTGCACATTTTTGTCATTGTTGCTTTTGTCTAATAAACCTGGATCAATGGATCCTGCCTATGACAGACATAAAATACATAAACAACATTTTAAACATCAGAATGTTTGATGGTCACACTACTAACTCCACTCATAGATGCAGCCCAGTCAGTCACCTTTATGTTGTTCACCATAGTCATTTGTTTGTAGACTCCTGCGGTTGGGTCAATCCCCAACAGACATTTGGTTATAAGACGAAGCTCTTCACCCACCCATAAGATAAAAACCCTGCCCAGTGGCCATCAAGCTTTAATGGTATTAACGGAGGTAGCACAAGGCACACGTTTAAAGTCAAACAGCTTTTGTATTTGAGGGAATCCTCCTCAGTCCTATTCATAAAGCGACTCGGTGTAAAATTGATCACCTAGGATCAGCTTTGTCTTTTAGATCATAAGAAATAAGATGATATGGTCATGGGGAACCTGATTCTAGATCGTCACCCCTACTTTGAGACGCCTCATGAACATAGGTCCTGGTCCTGGAGTAACCCTTTGGACTACGGTCTTGATATGATTCCTCATAAATGCAGGGTTTATGCAAGTTCTGTAGTAACGTGTTGTACGTTAAAGTCCTCAGTCGCACCATCTCAACCAAACCTAGATTTTATAGCTCCACATATGTTGTCAACATGTCTGTTTTGTTGGATGCTAAGTACTGTAAGTCTATGTAAGCGTATGTAAATGCCATGCTCCCACTTAACCTATGCTAAGTGCATGCACACTATTCAACCTTAAAGGAATACTTCGGGATTTTGGTAATGAGGCACTTTATCTTCTTCCCCAGAGTCAGATGAACTCGTGGATGCCATGTTTATGTCTCTGCGTGTGGTTTGAAGGAAGTTGCTAACTAGCGCTAGCACAATGACTTCAGTGTGTGTATTGTCTGCTTGTTACATTTTTGTGAAGTCTGAATTTGTAATTGTTTGTAATGTCTTATTAATTGGTGTTGGACCCCAGGAAGGTTAGCTAACGTTACGGCTCAATAAACTACCTCTGAATTATTTCATACTGGACACTGGGACATAAAAATGGTATCCACGAGTTGCCCTTTAAGTATCCCTTTAAGTAATGGTACAGAATACACACATGACAAATGGAGCTCTATGGCTGTTCTTTTTGCTCAGATGCTTTTCCCATTACTAACATCATGAGTAATGATATCAGGTCAACTCTGACACATAATTACTTCACATTACCTTCCTGCATGTAGTATGCTTCTTATATGTTTATTTCTTTGTTACCTTCATTCATAGGATATAATAGAATAGAATAGAATGAGCCTGGTTTCATAAGTCATGTGCCTGGTGATATTGATAGTCCTACAGATGTAGGATCTTAATCTGATCACAATTTTGTTGCTGAGAATTTTCCTGCGCAGAAGGAAATGCAAACATGTAGCTTATTTAATGTTTGTAATTTGCACTTTGACATTTCAGACTTGATTTGCCCTAACGAACAATTTATCAGCGTGTACAAAAAAAGTATTCACATTTCCTGTTGCTGCAGGATAATTTCTTGCTGTAGTAAACTGGGTCAAAATAAGATCCTGCGTCTGTATATATTATTTTTCTCCTCCATACAGTTTTTCCCACATTGCCCCGCTATACGTAACACTAATCTGTTGTTACACTGTAAACATTCACACAGTAGGATAGAGCCAAGTGAAAACCTCTGAGTCAGCTCTCTCTCTCTCTCTCTCTCTCTCTCTCTCTCTCTCTCTCTCTCGCTCTCTCTCTCTCTCTCTGTCCTGTCTCTCTCTCTCTCTCTCTCTCTCTCTCTCTCTCTCTCTCTCTCTCTCTCTCTCTCTCCTGTCTCTCCCTCTCTCTCTCTCTGTTAGCTACCGCAGAGCACTAGGCTGAGGGCTTCCTAAAAAGCCAGGCCTAATTGCGGCTGAATTCCTGCTTGCTGGTAACAATAGCAGGGACTCTTGTGAGTTCCTGTGCTGCGGCCAGCGATCCACGGTTCACTGGGCGCTGTCGAAAGACATCGGGCCTCTGATTGACAGCTTCAGCCCAATGCCAGCAGAGGATTTAATTGCGCATCATGTGTGCCTATTGGCAGATAGAGAAACTCAGAGGAATGGCTATGTGGAACTGTGGTGCTACTGTAAACACATCCACATACATATGTATTCGTGCACATTTGCAAGCGAGCACACAGATCACCTGTGTGTGTTTACAATCTCAGTGACTGTGTTGAATATATCACCAATGACTGTAATGGTTTTCTCAACCATATGACGCTTAAAGAAAGACAGCTTCCAACTTCTGTCAAATCTGATCCTAAACCCGCTGCCTCAATCCTATGTAATGAGCTGGTGGTGAATGGAGTGTTACAGAGACGAAGGATCAGCTAATTAAGTCGCTGAACATAATGATCATAAAATCTGGACTTGTGTTGGTTCCAGTTTGGCATGTTTTTTACCGTCTGTATCGTACCCTGAGAATCCCTGGCACTGAATGGTGATTGGGATCCGTCTGCCGAAAAGCGCAGACACACACACGTGTGGGAACGCACACGCACAAACATTCATGTACGCGCGCACATACACACACACACACTTCCCTGGCTTGAGTGTGCCCAAAGATAGGCCACATATGAATGAGTGATTAGGCTCCTGGTTTGATACAGTCCAAACAGATGGGCCGTGAATAACGGATCCAGAATAGCCTAATTGTTTGGTTTATTCTCCAAGCAAAACATATTGCAATCATTTTCAAATTAAGAGAATTCCCCCTTGTTTTTTCGGAGTTGATGGATTGAGTGAGTTGTTGTGGTGTTTGGAGCTTTTGGAGAAATGGTAAGATTTTCTTTATTATGGTATTACCGTTATTGACGACTACAGTGACCATTATTGGCTACTTTCATGTGTTTAGACTGCCTGTCATAACCATGATTTATGCATCTTCTTTCTTCTTAGATAATGACTGTCTTAGCTAGTGTTTTTTCTGTCAAATTGCTCTTTGTTTTGTGTGCCTGGATAATCCTTTGTGTAATGTTCTTTGTGGGCGTGTGTGTGCGTGTGTTTGGTGCGTGCGTGCGAGCGAGCAAACCCTTTACAATAGTGTGTCTCCCATTGTCCTGTGAAGGGTGGTGTGTCTCTCTGTGTGTGTGAGTGTGTGACCTTCCTCCGCTGACTCCTCCACCTGCTCCAAGGCCTTTTGGCTCTGCTGCCCACTCACAGCCCTTTATACCCAAGTGTTTAAGTGGCACCTGCCCACCTTTTGATGCATGTACAGGCTTCACTGATCTTAGGACCTGGGTGCGTGCCTGTGTACCTGTACAGGCTTCACTGATCTTAGGACCTGTGTGTGTGCCTGTGTACCTGTACAGGCTTCACTGATCTTAGGACCTGGGTGCGTGCCTGTGTACATGTACAGGCTTCACTGATCTTAGGACCTGTGTGTGTGTGTGTGTGTGTGTGTGTGTGTGTGTGTGTGTGTGTGTGTGTGTGTGTGTGTGTGTGTGTGTGTGTGTGTGTGTGTGTGTGTGTGTGTGTGTGTGTGTGTGTGTGTGTGTGTGTGTACCTGTTTGTGTGCATGCATGTGGAGGTCAGATCTTGTTTCATGACTCGGACCATATTCCTTACTGTATCTTGGGTGGGGTTCTGGGTGGCATCATTATCATCATCATCATCATCATCATCATCATCATCAAGATAGCCCGTTGCTGTCATACTATAGTACCATACTATAGTACCATCTACTACTCTGATGCTATAAGCATATTCGGGGCAGCAAGTAGCTTAGCGGTTAGAGCGTTGGACTAGTAACCGAAAGGTTGCAAGATTGAATCCCCGAGCTGACAAGGTGAAAATCTGTCGTTCTGCCCGAATAAGGCAGTTAACTCACTGTTCCTAGGCCGTCATTGAAAATAAGAATTTGTTCTTAACTGACTTGCCTAGTTAGATTAAGATAAAATATTACCGCCCACTGTTACAAAATAGCCCTATACCAACAACAGCAGATAGCTTTGGATGCAGTAAGTCTATAAGGTCTCGACAGGCTACTGTTACAGATTATACTGCAGAGCAGAGCAGTTCTCGTATCCACTATAAGCCACAGAGACAGATAGAGCAGTCCGCTATTTACAATGAATGATCATTTATAAAATGACCTTCTACGTACACATGAAATAGGTCAAGAGATGGGTTTGACCTCTAGCCATATATCTGTATCCTTATCCTCGTTGATTCTAAGCCGTTGTAATTCCCTCCAGTTCTCCTCTGCGTGTTTTCAGTCTACTATATACAGTATGTGGCCTTAGAACAGCTGTATTTGAACTCACCATGTAGCCAGAATAGCAGTGGTTGAGAGAGTAATTGCATGTTTGACTTTGAAGGAAACTGCAGTAATTCAGAGCTCATGGTCGACTGCACTTTAGTTTTAAAAGCTAGAAGACCTGTGTTTTTTGATATATTGGTAGACATTTTTGTGGCACCTACTGTGGCCTGTATAACTGGCGTTTATCTTTTTAATATTCAGTAGTAATTACCCGGTAAAAAAGTAAGGTAATTAGTTTACTGGGTTGCCATATTCTCTACATTTACGTTTGAGTAATATATCTGAAGCTCTTATCCAGAGTGACTTACAGGAGCAATTAGGGTTAAGCGTCTTGCTCGACAGATTTGTATTATTCAGTAATAGTTACCTGGTAAAAACGTATGGTAGCCTAATCAGTTTACTGGGTTGCCATATTCTCTGTGCGTTATGTTACCGGCATCATCATCAATATCAATTTACAGCCATAATCAAATAAGCAAGCATTTATATGCAGTGCCTAGGCAATATAAAACAGGATACGATTTGAGAATAATCCGTACAGTATCATAATATATATTATCATGAGAAGAGAAGGAAATCGGAGGAAACTGAGCGAGAGGACTAACATCAAGGGCATTCCACTAGCAAACCAGCTGAGTCATATCCAATTTAGTTTTGCATCAGTCAGAGGCTCTCAGTGGTTTAGTATGGAGTGCTAGATCAGACCCTGAAAACTAGGCTTCTTTAAAAAGGAACCAGACTTACCCTACACCTGTCACGTTCTGACCATAGAAAGCTTTTATTTTCTATGGTAGACTAGGTCAGGGCGTGACAGGGGGTTTTGTCTATTTTTTTTTATTTCTATGTTGGTGTAGTTTCTTTTTTCTATCTTGGGTTTTTGTCTAGTTTCTGTATTTCTATGTGGGGTTCCAGTTTCTGTATTTATATGTTGTTGTTTTTTGGGATGATCTCCAATTAGAGGCAGCTGGTAATCGTTGTCTCTAATTGGGGATCATATTTAAGTTGTTGGTTTTCCCACTAGGTTTTGTGGGAGATTATTTTGAGTAAGTGTATGTTGCACCTCTTCATCACTGTTTGTTGTTTTGTTCATTTGTTTATTTGTATGTCTTGCATAGTTTCACAGTTATAATAAAATGTGGAACGATACACACTCTGAGCTTTGGTCTCCTTCATCATATGACAACCGTGACAACACCAAATAATCTCTCATAAGAAAAGATACATAGCCATGCATAAGTAAAGGACTCTCCCTCGCTGTGTATTAAATATTTTTTTAACTTTTCATATGGGACTGCTTATAGGTTTTTGCCATTGGTTGTGGGGCATTCTAAATGTTACAAAATGTGGAGGGAAAATCAGATTTGGGGGTTTAAAAGATAATCATATTTACCGGTGAAATATTCCTTTCCTGACTCAAAATGACATGTATCGACCCATGTCTGTGCCCTGCCCTTACCATGATATCTAGGTTATTCACCTGGGCCTGGAGTTTTCCCTTGTCTGTTCCAGAGCCATATACAGTGCATTCGGAAAGTATTCAGACCCCTTGACTTTTTCCACATTTTGTTACGTCACAGCCTTATTCTAATACTGATTAAATCGTTTTTTCCGCCTCATAAATCTACACACATTACCCCATAATCAAAAAGCAAAAACAGGTTTTTAGACATTTGTGAAAATGTATTACAAATAAAAAAACTGAAATATAACATTTACATAAATATTCAGACCCTTTTACTCAGTGCTTTGTTGAAGCATCTTTGGCAGCGATTACATCCTCGAGTCTTCTTGGGTATGAAGCTACAAGCTTGGCACACCTGTATTTGGGGAGTTTCTCCCATTCTTCTCTGCAGATCCTCTCAAGCTCTGTCAGGTTGGATGGGGTGCGTCGCCGCACAGCTATTTTCAGGTCTCCAGATATGTTCCATTAGGTTCAAGTCCGGGCTCTGGCTGGGCCACTCAAGGACATTCAGAGACTTGTCCCGAAGCCACTCATGCATTGTCTTGGCTGTGTGCTTAAGGTTGTTTTCATCAAGGATCTCTCTGTACTTTGCCCCGTTCATCTTTCCCTCGATCCTGACTAGTCTCCCAGTCCCTGCCGCTGAAAAACTTCCCAACAACATGATGCTGCCACCACCATGCTTCACCGTAGGGATGGTGCCAGGCTTTCTCCAGACTTGACGCTTGGGATTCAGGCCAAAGAGTTCAATCTTGGTTTCATCAGACCAGAGAATCTTGTTTCTCATGGTCTGTCCTTTAGGTGCCTTTTGGCAAATTCCAAGTGGGCTGTCATGTGCCTTTTACTGAGGAGTGGCTTCCATCTGGTGGACTCCAATCAAGTTGTAGAAACATGTCAAGGATGATCGATGGAAACAGGATGCACCTGAGCTGAATTTCGAGTCTCATAGTCTCAAGTTTATTATTTTTTACTAAATAAAAAAAAAAAGAATTGAAAAACCTGTTATAGCTTTGTCATTATGGGGTATTGTCTGTAGATTGATAAAGGATTTTTTTTAATACATTATAGAATAAGGCTGTAACGTAACAAAATGTGGAAAAGTCAAGGCGTCTGAATATTTTCCGAATGCACTGTATATTATGTGCTCAGGAAATCTCCTGGTGCTAGGGTCTCTGTGCTACCTGATGATAACACCTGCCTTGCATCCTTATAACACTGTCCGTCCTGTTCCCATAGTAACAACAATGCCTGTACCCTGCTCATGTCTGTCCTGTCCCACGCAGACACACATCGGTCTAAAGTTGTCTTGCGGCACTGATCTAGGACCAGCTCCCTTTCCACCATATCCTAACCCCAACCCTTAGTCTCCAAAACACAAAACTGACCTCAGAGGGGCTATTTCGCCCTACTCCCACAGGCACAGTCAGTCTGTACAGTCTGTACTGTAGTGGACCGTCGCCATGGTAACAGGTACTATGGCTGTAGCGTGAGTAAAGGGTTCTGTCCTGCACTCTGTCCTGCGCAAACAGCAGGCGCCGTCGAGGCAGGGTGACATGGCAGATATATTACCCACTGTGTAAACCAGCAACAGCTGCACTATTGTAATTAAACCCAGGTTAAAAAGGGAGAACCCTGTGCAAACAAAGGAGTCTGGTTACTATACTGAAGTGGCGGGTCCTGAGGTGTAGGGAGCGATTAGGTGTAATACTCAAATTCTTGGTCTATTTGAGACTAGGAGTGAAATGTTAGGATGAAATTGCCCCTAGACATCTAAGGTCAGTTTGGATAAATGCGCCTGCTAAATGACGTGAAGGTACAAGGTGTCAGAAACGTTCCACAGGGATGTTGGTCCATGCTGACGCGATGGCTTCACGCAGTAGCTGGAGATTAGACGGTGGTACATTCATGCTGCGAACAGCCCGTTCCATCTCATCCCAAAGATGCTCTGGTGGGTTTGAGGTCTGAACTCGCTGTCATGTTCCAGGCAATGTTTTTCCACTCCTCAGTTGTCCGGTGTTGGTCATCATGTGCCCACTGGAGCCACTTCTTCTTGTTTTTAGCTGATAGGAGTGGAACCCTGTGTGGTCGTCTGCTGCAATAGCCCATCCTTGACAAAGACAGACGAGTTGTGTGTTCCGAGATGCTGTTCTGCACACCACTGTTGTACTGCGCCGTTATTTGCCTGTTTGTGGCCCAACTGTTAGCACGATTCTTGCCATTCTCCTTCGACCTCTCATAAACTAGCTGTTTTCGCCCACAGGACTGCTGCTGACTGGATTTTTTGGTTTCTCGCCCCATTCTCGGTAAAGCCTAGACACTGTCATGTGTGAAAAGCCCTGGAGGCCGGACGTTTCTGAGGTACTGGAACCAGTGCGCCTGGCACCGATGATCATACCACGCTCAAAGTCACTTAGGTCAATCGTTTTTCCCATTCTAATGTTCAGTCAAACAGTAACTGAAGGCCACGATGCCTGTCTGCCTGCTTTATATAGCAAGCCACGGCCACGTGACTCATTTGTCTGTAGGAGTGAACAATTTTTGTGAACGGGGGGTGTACCTAATAAACTGTCCACTGAGTGTATATGTAAATGAGACACTAGTAAAGGTGTGATTCAGTTCATGCTTAGCGATAGGGACTAGTCATACTCTAGCTAATATAGCGGTACTAGCTAGCCAAGGCTTCATTGCAGCTGAGGTATTAGATTTTACTTTTTGCCCTTTAGCTATACTGACTGACTTATAATAAGTCAGTTCACGGAAGTAGGTGAGGCTGAACCACATATGAAGATCATCACAAGTTAAATCGTCTTCAAGAATAGCTGCTAGCAGCAACATCAATGATGAAGTCTCATATCCTTCTGTAACGCATCCTTTTGGAATTATGCCACTTCCTGTAGCAGAGAGCCCATATTCGTTCTAGTATTATGTCTTTGTCGAAGTGACACATACACCATATATACAAAGATTCGGCTATTTCAGCCACACCCATTGCTGACAGGTGTATAAAATCGAGCACACAGCCATGCAATCTCCATAGACAAACATTGGCAGTAGAATGGCCTTACTGAAGATCTCAGTGACTTTCAACGTGGCACTGTCATAGGGTGCCACCTTTTCAACAAGTCAGTTGGCCAAATTCTTGCCCTGCTAGAGCTGCCCCTGTCAACTGTAAGTGCTGTTATTTTGAAATGGAAACGTCTAGGAGCAACAACGGCTCAGCCGCGAAGTGGTAGGCCACACAAGCTCACAGAACGGGACCGCCGAGTGCTGAAGCACGTAGCGCGTATTAATCGTCTGTCCTCTGTTGCAACACTCACTACCGAGTTCCAAACTGCCTCTGGAAGCAACGTCAGCACAAGAGCTGTTCATCGGGATCTTTATGAAATGGGTTTCCATGGCCGAGCAGTCGCACAAAATGCCAAGTGTCGACTGGAGTGGTGTAAAAAATTTTTTATGAAATGTATGTATTCACTACTGTAAGTCGCTCTGGATAAGAGCGTCTGCTAAATGACTAAAATGTAAAAAATGTAAAATGTGTAAAGCTTGCCGCCATTGGACTCTTGAGCAGTGGAAACGCGTTCTCTGGAGTGATGGCAGTCCGACGGACGAATCTATGTTTAGCGGATGCCAGGACAGCGCTACCTGCCTCGATGCATAGTGCCAACTGTAAAGTTTGGTGGAGGAGGAATAATGGTCTGGGGCTGTTTTTCATGGTTCGGGCTAGGCCCCTTAGTGAAGGGAAATCTGAACACTACAGCATACAATGACATTCTAGACGTATGAGTTAATAGAACATGTTACAGAACACTCTCCATGTAATACAGGTTCTCTATTAGAGTATCCCAATCCTTCTTAATTTATGATTATTCCAACAGACATACAGTAGATTATACATAACAGCCTCTGTCTGTCAATATGGTCTCAGGTTTAATGATGCATTAGTCACTTGATTCTGGTGGAGATGCTTCCGTAATTGTCCCATGGTGATTTCCTGATTAAAAGTGTAATGACTGAACAAGACTCGCAGTCAGTTTTGATATTCATAACAGATGGTGAAATTATTTACTTTTTAGAATTGAGTAGATGAAATGTAGGGTCCGTCCAGGCCTAGTTTGTTCTATTGGGGACTTTATAAACTGCTCATTAATGATCTAATAAGCATTTTACCTGTTTGGCATTAATCAGGTGTGACAACAGGTGAAGCGAGAGAAAGAGAGAAAGAGAGAGAGCGTCTAAATTGGAAAGGATGCTGATTCATGTTTTAATGAGGCATTGTGCAAGGCGTTCTGCCAAGAGAAAGATTCGCCCAACATCTGAATGAATTGGTCTGGAAGTTAGAGTTTAGATTCACATAATGGGACTTTGACACAGGGTTATGTTGAGGGGAACACAATGGCTGAAATGACAGCTCAGTTACTAGTCTGTTATCAGGTCCCATGGGTTTGCGTTTGTTCTTTGTCATTGTACAAAGTAGCGATTGTGTGTTTGCGATGTGTAGTTGAATGCAGTGCGTATACCATATAAATAGGTTTGTGTGGTTACGTATAATAATGCCTTGTGTGTCATCACACCGCGAGTGATTACATGTAATTGTTGAGTTGTTTTTGGTTGTGTGCGCGCGCTCATGTTCTTTTCTGTTGTCATACTGCTGCACATTGTACCACGGCAGAAGGTAGCACAGAAACCATCTCCACCACTTCAAAGTAGAACGCGCAACAAACACTTGTTGAGCTAGAAATAACCTGACCTACCTTTCAGCTGTAGCATCCTGAGATAGACTGATCAACGTTACCTTGTTCTAAACATGCTGCACAGTGTGGTTCTTCACACTACAGCGTTTCTAATAGCAAAATAGGAAATACGTGTATTGTAGTTACAAGAGCAAACAAGCAAATCAAAATATGTATCTTAGATTTATGCACGGTCTGAGAAACATTCATGAAATGAAGGCGCTATAAAACCACATTTTGTTCTTCCCAGAGATGAAAAGGAAAGCATCATATACTGACTTGAAATGGGAGGGCGTAACTCAAACTCTGGCGTTAAATCATCAGAATGTTTTGATTATACTAAACATCATTATCGTTTTCGCCATTAAAACCCCCTTATCCTCTGTCATTTTAACGAACTCCTACAGAAACTCGTATTTTTACCACTATGAAATACAGCGCCTTACACCGCTCACTCTTGTCTTTACGAGGCGGTGCCGGAGAGAGGGAAACGCTACCAATTCAATCAGAAGCAGGCTATGATTTATATAGGCCTGAGTCCCTACTCCCTCCCCCCCCCACCCCCACCCCCCTTCTCTCCCTCTACCCAGTGATATGAGCCACAGCAGGTCTCGGGCCTGACCGTTACAGTCATAAATTACAGTGCTGGGACATAGAAGAAGACACACTCAGCCCTGCTCCAGGCCCTCACCAAATTGCCATTTTGAAAAAAGAAGGGAGAGAGAGAGGGAGAGGAGAAGTGGAAAAAGAAATCACTTGGAGATGTAATGCTCGGCAGACAAAGGTTGTTCATCAGGGCTGTGATTTGGAGTCCAAGATGACTGCCTCTCTTGATATTGAATACTGGGGAGCAGAAACAGAGATGCAACACTCCTTCCCCATTTTACTCTCTCTCCGTCCCCCACCCCTCTCTCTTTTTCATCCCCCCCTCTTTCTCTTTTTCTTTCTTTTTCACTCTACCGGGTCCTCTCTCTATTCCTCTCTGCCTATTTTTTCTCCCTCTCTCTCTTCCCGTTCCTCTTTCATTTCTCACTCTACCCTTATTCCCCTCTCTCTATGCCTTCCCTCTCCTTCTCAATTCCTCCCCTCTTTCTCCCTCTGTCTCCCTATGACCCCTCTCCTCCCCTACCCCCTTCCCCCCTCCCCTCCTCTCTCTCTCTCTCTCTCTCTCTCTCTCTCTGGCGACCCTGACCCACTTAGCTAGCTGCTTGTTATTCAGACTAGGGTTTATCCACAGAGAAAGTGTGTGTAATTTGGTTTGACAACAAAACCAGCCATGCTCCTCACAGGGTAGGCCTACCTGATATCAACAGCACTCCCCACACAGCCACAATGTGATAGTAGAAATGAAACACTATCAGATTGAACCCACTGTGATGTTAGAGTGACAGAGAGAAAACCCACACACGTTTGCAGTGTTGAATGGAAAGTGTTGGTGATCTGAATAGGATCTTTATTTTGGGGTAAAAAATGCTTACATGCCGCAATAGTATGTCAAGACACTAAGATAATTTATTTGATATATAAAGATATGTGTGCATAAAGCAAAATGAAGGGTTTTCGAGATAATGTTGACCTCCAGGTCTAATTTTCACAAGCTTTGGGTGTCATCACTAGGGCTGGCACAATTACTGTATAACCGTGCAACTGACGGATTTGGATGAAGACCGTCATTAAAATGAAATAAGCATTTGTTTTAAAACCACTGACTGAAGAAGGGACGGCCAGGCATTCGTGCGGTTGAGCCAGTTTCTGCGATAACAGATTTTTTTGTAATGTCAGTTGAGTTGAATCAACAAATCACAGCACATATTGATGGTCACACTTCCTGCTTTAACTTCTTGCTTTTACTTCCTGCTTTGCTCATATAGGTACACTCGCAATGACCGCCAGTCCTCCCCTTCTGTCCATTCTATTTCTATGGCAGCACACGCAGTCAGGAGCGGAGGAGAGGAGAAAATGTGCATCTCAACAAATGAAAAATGTAAATAGTTTTGTTGCTATTCGAACGGTTATGAGGGAGACCGCGGTCATTTGGCTTGCCAATTATCGTCATCAACAGTTGAATGCGCCACAGCCCTAGCAGGAAAACGGCATTGCTATCCCCTGCATATAGGGACATGTTTTATTATAAGATAAGCCTTTAGTTGCCACACAAAAGCTCTCAGAATATAGGATCTTCTTATGATTTGGTTTTATTTTCCTCTTCTCCGGCTTCTCAGAGCAAAACTGATGAAGAGTGAAATAGGTTCCGCTGTCTGATTCACATCTTAACACGTAAGATGGAACGAAAATGACAATCACCACAATATACACTTTTTTCTCTCTCTCACCCTTTTTCTCCCTGACTTTGTCAGAATGATATTCTAGACGGGGACAGTATGTCGTCGGTATCAGTCTGTTTGCAGAAACTGAAAACGAGGGTTAGCGAACTAGCGAGTTAGCGTAGCTTCCGTGATACGAAACTCTCTTCTGTGGTTGTCACTACATTTAATCAGACACTTTTCTCCTCCACACCTCCATGACCAAAACGACTTTAACGATAAAAGAGATTACCCCGTGCCCATCTGCGTCACAGGAGCCTATCGAGTACAATCAGGCAATAAAGGAAAGAGCACAGGTGCAGAGGCAGAAAATAGAACTCGCTCTATTTCATTACAGTATGTATCAGCAAGCAGGAGATCTGTCAGTTCGGCACATATCATCCCACGCCAGAAAAAGCAAATGGATAAAGCCAATTTGACAAAGGGGTCAATATACGGCATCCAATAAAAAATAGAATCTACAAGAGCTGTCAGGGGCTATAAACATCACAGTAATGACCCAAATGCTCAAAAGAAATACATTCAGATCAGATGGCTCTCCTCGCTCAATGGTCTAGTCTAGTCTAGTCTGCATGGGTTAGCCTTTAGTTTGCCTTTTACGATGTTTACTGTATATTTGAGATAACTGTAGATTGATGACGAAGGTGCCACGCCCACAGTGCGACATCGTTTAATACGGTATCTTGCAAAGAGGCTGTGAGAGAAACTGAAGCGACTATGGCCACTTTGATTGACTGACTATTAGTGTTGGGAGGAACAAGGCTCCTGAGCTAAACAATGGGTTACTGTATCATGTACCGACACTATCGATAGCCTACTGCAACCCAATGGGAGCTCTTTAGAGTTGACAGCAAAGAGCATCTATTGGTTTATCTGAGTCAATGGGCAGGATGAGATATTGCCAATTGTCATAGAGATCAGGGGTTATACAGTTGAAGTCGGAAGTTTACATACACTTAGGTTGGAGACATTAAAACTCGTTTTCCACCACTCCACAAATTTCTTGTTAACAAACTATAGTTTTGGCAAGTCTGTTAGGACGTCTACTTTGTGCATGACACAAGTCATTTTTCCAACATTTGTTTACAGACAGATTATTTCACTTATATTTCACTGTATCACAATTCCAGTGGGTCAGAAGTTTACATACACTAAGTTGACTGTGCCTTTAAACAGCTTGGAAAATTCCAGAAAATGATGTCATGGCTTTAGAAGCTTTTGATAGGCTAATTGACATAATTTGAGTCAATTGGAGGTGTACCTGTGGATGTATTTCAAGGCCTACTGTCACGTCCTGACCAGTATAGGGGTTATTTGTTATTGTAGTTTGGTCAGGACGTGGCAGGGGGTGTTTGTTTTATGTGGTTCAGGGTGTGTTTTGTGTATGTGTTTAGGTAGAGGGGTATTTGATTTATTAGTCCGGGGTTTGTTAGTCATTGTTCTATGTTAGTATATTTCTATGTTCTATCTAGTCTTTTGTATTTCTATGTTTAGTTAATTGGGGTTGGACCTTCAATTGGAGGCAGCTGGTTATTGTTGCCTCTGATTGAGGGTCCTATAATTAGGAGTTTGTTTTTCATGGGTTTTTGTGGGAGATTGTTCTTGTTTAGCTGTTTGCCTGACGAGACTGTCAAGTTCGTTTTGTATACGGTGTATGTGTTTCCCTTCTTCACTATAATAAAAGAAGATGAGTATACATTTTCCCGCTGCGTCTTGGTCTCTACCCTACGACACCCGTGACACCTACCTTCAAACTCAGTGCCTCTTTGCTTGACATCATGGGAAAATCAAAAGAAATCAGCCAAGACCTCCACATGTAGACCTCCACTAGTCTGGTTCATCCTTGGGAGCAATTTCCAAATGCCAGAAGGTACCACGTTCATCTGTACAAACAATAGTACGCAAGTATAAACACCATGGGACCACGCAGCCGTCATACCGCTCAGGAAGGAGACACGTTCTGTCTCCTAGAGATGAATGTACTTTGGTGCGAAAAGTGCAAATCAATCCCAGAACAACAGCAAAGGACCTTGTGAAGATGCTGGCGGAAACAGGTACAAAAGTATCTATATCCACAGTAAAATGAGTCCTATATGGACATAACTTGAAAGGCCGCTCAGCAAGGAAGAAGCCACTGCTCCAAAACCACCATAAAAAAGCCAGACTATGGGGACAAAGATTGTACTTTTTGGTCTGATGAAACAGAAATAGAACAGAAATAGAACTGTTTGGCCATAATGACCATAGTTATGTTTGGAGGAAAAAGGGGGATGCTTGCAAGCCGAAGAATACCATCCCAACCGTGAAGCACGGGGGTGGCAGCATCATGTTGTGGGGGTGCTTTGCTGCAGGAGGAACTGGTGCACTTCACAAAATAGATGGCATCACGAGGAAGGAAAATTAGGTGGATATATTGAAGCAACATCAGTCAGGAAGTTAAAGCTTGGTTGCAAATGGGTCTTCCAAATGAACAATGACCCCAAGCATACTTCCAAAGTTGTGGAAAAATGGCTTAAGGACAACAAAGTCAAGGTATTGGAGTGGCCATCACAAAGCCCTGACCTCAATCCTATAGAAAAGTTGTGGGCAGAACTGAAAAAGCGTGTGCGAGCAAAGAGGCCTTCAATCCTGACTCAGTTACACCAGCTCTGTCAGGAGGAATGGGCCAAAATTCACCCAACTTATTGGTTGTGGAAGGCTACCCAAAACGTTTGACACAAGTGAAACAATTTAAAGGCAATGCTACCAAATACTAATTCAGTACATGTTAACTTCTGACCCACTGGGAATGTGATGAAAGAAATCAAATCTGAAATAAATCATTCTCTCTACTATTATTCTGACGTTTCACCTTCTTAAAATAAAGTGGTGATCCTAACTGACCTTAACCAGGGAATTTTTACTAGGATTAAAAGTCAGGAATTGTGAAAAACGGAGTTTAAATGTATTTGGCTAAGGTGTATGTAAACTTCTGACTTCAACTGTATATGCCCTACTTATTAGCGTTTCATTGCTGTTGGCCTATTTGTGAACAGCAGAACACATCTGGGGTTTATCTAACAGTAATGTAAATCACTAAGACTAACAAAAGTAGCGCTCCCCATGTGTTTGTGTGGTCTCACAGCATGTCAATGTATTGGTTTATTAGCTTGGGTGTTTATGTTGGCAATGCTCTACAGTTTACACTTTACTTCCATCCTCATGTAACTTTATGGAAGAAGAGGCAGGAGTGAGGACGAGAGAGAGGGAGAGAATGTCAGAGAAAGCGAAAGAGAGAGAGAAAAAACACTTTTGTTGAGAACACTCAGAGCACATGTTGTACTGTGCGAGAGAGTCAAGTCTCACACAACTTATATACACTGAACAAAAATATAAACGCAACATGCAACAATTTCAAAGATTTTACTGAGTTGTAGTTCATCGAAGGAAATCAGTCAATTTAAATAAATTCATTAGGCCCTAATCTATGAATTTCACATGACTGGGCATGGGCTCGGGCATGGGCTCAGCCATGGGTGGGTCTGGGAGGGCACAGGCCCACCCACTTGGGAGCCAGGTCCACCCACTGGGGAGCCAGGCCCAGCCAATCAGAGTTTGAGTTTTTCCTCTCAAAAGGGCTTTATTATAGACAGAAATACTCCTCAGTTTCATCAGCTGTCCGGGTGGCTGGTCTCAGACGATCCTGCAGATGAAGAAGCCAGATGTGGAGGTCCTGGGCTGGCGTGTTTACACGTGGTCTTCGGTTGTGAGGCCGGTTGGATGTACTGCCAAATTCTAGGCGGCTTATGGTAGAGAAATTAACACTAAATGATCTGGAAACAGCTCTGTTGGACATTCCTGCAGTCAGCATGTCAATTGCACGCTCCCTCAAAACTTGAGACATCTGTGGTATTGTTGTGTGTGACAAAACTGCACATTTTAGAGTGGCCTTTTATTGTCCCCAGCACAAGGTGCACCTGTGTAATGATCATTCTGTTTAATCGGCTTCTTGATATGCCACCCCTGTCAGGTGGATGGATCATCTTGGCAAAGGAGAAATGCTTACTAACAGGGATGTAAACTAACTAACAGGGATGTAATTTGTGCACAATATTTGAGAGAAATACTATTTTTGTGCAGATGAAACATTTCTGGGATCTTTTATTTCAGTTCATGAAAAATAGGACCAACACTTTTTATGTTCAGTATAGATTGTTTTTCCAGTGCTGCTGTTGCGAGTCTGTTTCATGTTCCATGGACACATGCAGCTGTTCCATGTAATCATTCATAATGCAAAGGAGTGGGTTCATTCTGGGAAATTAGTGTCTGTGTTCCTAACCCTATGACTCCCCTTTCCTTGCACTGCCAGACAGACGCTCCAGTCTAAACTGTGTGGAGAGATAGAGGGGAATCGGGTTACAAGAGGTCAGCCATGACACCCTGTTTTGGCTTTTTGTTAATTTGGTCATCCGATCGCTCATTTGCATCGGTGTGACAGCTGGCAAATGGAAAACAGTCGTTTGTCCAGTGTCTACCTGTGTGGACGGGTTTCACTTTTTTCTTGTTCTTTTTCTAAAGGTAGCTTCTTGTACGAACAGTGTGGTCCCTTGTAGGACAGGTGAATGGGATGGTTAGAACAGGATGCTACTGCTGAGGTTGAGACAGACAGAGTTCTTTGTCCAATCAGCTCATATTAAACCTGTCCTAGAACCAATCACAACTCTGTATCTTGTATCCAATTCTGATACGAACTAATCCCTTACAAGGAGGTGATATTCTCTGTGTTTTATTTCTTTAAATAGCAGTCTGTTGGAAGCCATTTGTGGTCAGGCACAGTTAAGATCTACTTTAACACTGAGTGGAGTTGTAGCAAAACACGTTCATTTCCCAGGTGTGCCATACAGCTGGTTCTTCACAACTCCTTCACCATTGACTCTGCTAAAAAAAAACACTTAAAATAACGGGAGACGGAATTAGTTAAACACTCTGGGCTGGGGATTCAAAACAGTTCCCTACTACAGACCCATTTCACTAATACATAGTGGCATCAAAAGAGAAAGAGCTTATTTGTTTGGCGAGTCGTCTAATAATGTGTTAGAAGTCAGCCTTAACTAAGAGATCCCAGATGTTAAGAGAGAAGGGGATAGAGGGAAATAAAGGACAATGCAGTATGTAAATACAAACTGGAGCACTGCCAGCACAATGGTTAGACTGAATGAATTCATACTGGACAATATGCACGGAATCACAGAAACACAGTGCTCTTGTATTTTGCGCTCTCCAGTTGTGTGTGTGTGTGTGTTTGGTGATTCACTATGGGCCTAACTCAAAGCAGTGTAGTGTAAGTGGAGATGCAGCGTGGACAGACAGACAGACAGAGGGGCTTTTCTGTTTTATAACAGATTGCACATGAAAGGATTTCATAAAAGCCTTTCCTTTGTGGCTTGTAATTACTAGTGTGCTAATTGCTTCAAATCGCTGACATCTCAAGTCGATAAGGATGAGGACTTCAAAGGGAAGACAACAGCAGGAAAACATCAGTTTTCATAGCTAATATAATGTTCTCTTTTCCTCCCACTTCCTCCACCCTTCTATTTCTCTCTCTTTGTCTCTATCGCTCGTTCTCTCTCTCTTTCTCTCTCTCTTCGTCTCTATCTCTCTTTCTGCCTCTCTTTCTCTATTGCTCTTCCTCTTCGTCTCTTTCTCTGTCTTTCTCTCTCTCTTTGTCTCTATCTCTCTTTCATTCTCTCTTCCTTCCTCTCTCTCTTTCTCTCGCTCTAACTCTCCCACTCATTTTCCTAAATTAAATGAACAACATTGTAACTGTTGTTGTGTTGTCTGTGTGTTTGCAGTACAACAGTGAGACCATGTTCCTGGGCATGCCAGAGGCTGGCCTGGACTTTGTGCCAACCAACCAGGTGGGTTAATTACTCTTCCCCGTGCTTTTGTTTCAAGTCTTAATTAAACACTTTTAAGCCGGCGCATCGCTAAATTAGCGCCTGCTATCAGTCGCCTCCATAATCAGGGACTATTATAACATGTAAACAGAGCGTTTAAACATTGTTGCAGCCTAATCAATGAAGCCACTAAATGCTTGGGTTGTTAGAGAGCTTTTATTTTCTTCCCAGTTAGATTTACAGTTCTACCTAGCTACACAACCTGATGTCATGGTTTCACTTTGCCATAATTGGATGAACGTTGATTTTTGACCTATTAATTCTGCGTGGATACAGGGTTAATTCCGCATGGTTACAGGGTTAAAACAGAAACAACTCAAAGGGTTACGTTTATGTATTAATTCAGAGTGGTTAAGGTTAGGGCTATTTGGGGAAGGCTTCAAACAAAATAATAAACAATACTGTAATGTTTCCATTAATTGTCATCAAGTACTCTTCCTGCTTGCTAGAAAATTGTGAAGTGCTGTGGTGCAGTGGTCTAAGCAGCTGGCTCTGGCTCTGAGCCTCTTGAGTTCCAGTGCTGTGCCATGTGGGGGGGGGGGTTTGGGGGGGGGGGCTACAAAGGTGAGCACCTACAAAGGCATATATCTACGTCCTCAGGACCTTTTCAAACGTCCAAAATCTTTCTTGTGACCAGCCTGAGCTACGGCTGGGCTGGGTAGAGTAGACAAGACCTTGGTTCAAATACTATTTGTGCCTACTTGAGTTTGCATGACTTAATGAACCAATAGAATAGTCCCAAAACGACAAATCCCGCCAATCTGGCACACCCAGCAGGCTAGAGCTAACTGTGAAATAGTATTTGAACCCAGGTCTGGTAGAGTAGACAGCTGCTTAAATGGCCTGTAGGTTGACAGCTATCACTGAAGAGAGGGGCTTTCATGTGTACATGTGCTGCAGGGCTGTTTCTCACTGTATTGTAGTAGGAGAGCTACAGTAGCTATCTGCCCTGGGTGGATGGTGGATTATTTCAGGATACTGGTGGTGTGTTCCTGGTGTTGTTGGGGTTGACCTCGGGTGAAACTCATTTTGAGCGTGGAGCGTCTAACAGTGGGCTGTGTGATAAGTGTAAATACCATTCAGATAAGGCCCAGTGGACAGGCTAATGGTTAGGAGAGGGTATCTATGTGGGTGTGTGTGTGTGTGTGTGTGTGTGTGTGTGTGTGTGTGTGTGTGTGTGTGTGTGTGTGTGTGTGTGTGTGTGTGTGTGTGTGCGCGTGCGCGTGCGTGCGTGCGTGCGTGCGTGCGTGCGTGCGTGCGTGTGTGTGCGCGGGTGGGTGAGGGCCTAGGCCTTAAGGGATGCAACACAATCAAATATTTATAAAGAATCGTATGTTCCTGAGGTAGCCATCATAGCCAGATGAGTCTTTCATGTAGTTATAATTTCCAATTTATTGTGTTTTAGTTCAAACACAGTGTTCCTGTCTGTAGGAAATGGGTAATTAACTGACTTTGTTAATTAACTAAAGGTTTTTTGTTAATTAGCCTTTAGTCTGGGGACTGTAGCGAAATGGAGGTCGCTAGCAGAACAGGAAGCATTCGTATCACAAATTGCTCTTAATAGGATACGGCTGTCCTAAAATAGGATATTTTCAAGTATTGTGGTGGCAGCATCATGTTCTGGGTATGCTTGTCACCGGCCGGGACTGGAGAGTTTGTCAGGATCATAAAAAGATATGAAAGGAGCAAAGCCAAGCTAAAAAGTTACATAAAACCATGCCTCAGTCTTCTACAGTTTTATTTTTCAGCGGGACAGTTACACACATTTTAATGCCAAAGACATACCAGAATAGCAGTGTTCCTGAATGGTCCAGTCTCAGTCCTGATTTAAATCTGCTTTAAAGTCACAGACAAAGTTTGAATATTGCTATCCATCAATGACTCCCAACCAAATTTACTGAGCTTGAGCAATCTTGACATTAATAATGGATACATGTTGCCCTAAGAGTTGTGCAACGTTGGTAGAAACTTATTCAAAAATATTCACAGCTGTAATGGCTGTCAAAGGTGCTTCCACCAAGTATTTAGTCTGGGGTATGAAGGACATACGTAATCGAGACAACTTCGGTTTTGAGTTTTGATTCATTTGGAAAATGTTGTACAATTTTTCCGTCACTTTGGAAATGTGGAGTAAATTGTGTACATCAGTAGGGGGGGAAAATGGTAGTTTATCAATTTTTTGAAAGAATTTTAGGACAGCTACTTGTGAAGCCTGTGTAAGCAGTGTGTATACTTTCACTAGGCACTGCAGCTTGACTTGTTGAATCTCATATTTACTGTCTGCACTAGGGATGTTCTCACTGAAAGAAATGATAATTAAGCTAACTGCTCATTATTGTTATTTTTGTTATTTTATTAGGATCCCCATTAGCTGTTGCAAAAGCAGCAGCTACTCTTCCTGGGGTCCACACAACACATGAAACATGACATAATACATTAATAGACAGGAATAGCTCAAGGACAGAACTACATTTTCTTAGCCTACATATCAATACATACACAAAAACTATCTAGGTCAAGTTAACACTTTTTTTATTCAGTTGAATTTCTTATTATTATGAAATAGAAGTGTTGTGAATTAGTTATACCTGGGGAAATCACATCGATCGAAAATAAGGTTTACAGTCAGGTTAGTGAAATATTGTGTCGGGGAATTATTATTTTGGGGTTTTGTGTTATGCCACATAACTTAAAATGTATGAAGGTGTTGTTTCAGAAGAAGTCACACCTTCCAGCACGCGTATATGAAACACCCTTCACTATAGTCAGAAACACTTTTACTGAGGTGTGCATGCCTGGTACATTTGTTTCACCAGAGATGTTAAAACATGTATAACTCATAGTCATGCAATCGGAGTAATATGCTGAACCCAATCACCTCACGTCTCACTTTTAACCTTCTTAGGCAATGTGTATTTGACAGTATGTGAATAATGAATAAAACATCAATTACGGAAGCATGCATCTGTCTAGGTCAACATTGGTATGTCATTCTGCATCAGACAGTGTTTTGCATCATGTGTATGGACATCATTTAATCTACTGTATACCACTCACACAGTCTGTCGTATCCATGACAACCTTTATTTTATTTACTGAAAATATTTGATCATTTACTTAGTCATAGAGTTTGCCAGATGCCCCCATAATGAACCCCTAAGGGATTTGTTTATACGGTGTATTCCCATTCCAGAAGGAGAGACAACATTAATAAATAGTATTGGAGGTATTATTAATATGGATATAGGGTATTGTAGAGGGAGTACTCAGGAATGTATGGGGGAAATATATTTCATTTTGGCACAGCTGCTTGCATTGGAGCACACTAGTACCCTTATATAGTCCATGTAGTGCTAAAGTGGATATGTATTACACATGTACATGAACAGATATCGATATCCATACAATTTATGGATATATACATAAATGGAAATATTTATGTAATAGTAAATATCTTACCATAGTGGGCTACATTCAGGTCTCTTGAAAAATAGACTTTATCTCAATGAGGTTAACCTGGATATATGACGGTTAGATAAAGCATCCTGGTTGTCCAGAGACCAGGATGTTGCTCTGCTGTTTGTCATTGTTCTCTAGACACTAATCTAAGGCCAGTTTTACATTCCCACTCCAATGGTTATTTGGCCTAATTTGAGGAGGTGGATCTGATCCTAGATCTGTGCCTACGGGTCCTTCCTTCCACCCCTCTCTGACCCTGTGGTGACCATTGACCTTTCTGTGTCCCTTCTGGTAGTTCCGTGTGCCTCCCAACCCCCATCAGACGCAGACCAGCGCCAAGCAGACTGGACCCCTGTGGAAACGAGAAGGCCCTGCTCACTCCGATGGCCCCCGGCTACCCTGGGTAAATATACAAGAACAAGTACACCACCAGCGGGATTTAGAGCTCAGACACAAGGCAGACACCACGTCATTTCAACGTGAATAATTGGCTAATATTTGGTTGATACCTTGACCAATGAGATTCCAACCTATTTTCACCCATTTAAAAACGCAGCCAAAAGTTTGTTCAATTCCAAATTAGTTAGCTATCACTTTCAACCATTTAAAAGCGCAACCAAATTCCAATGGAAAATCTATGTCTGCTTTTTGGTTCAGAAGTCACCGAAATGTGTTACCGCTGCGCTTTCAACCATCTAAAAGCACAGCATAGTTCAAATGGGAACACAATATCAGATATTTTGTTCATATATATAGAACAACTTCATGTGTTGTCACTGTGCTATATCTAATAGCACAACCAAATGACCTGGATTGCAACTGAGATTATGAAAGTACATTGTGCAAGTGATCAGTGCCGTTCGAGATTCTGTGCAGAATATTATAGCAATTGTGGAGATCGCCACAGACCTGTGACCTTGGCGTTTTATCTTGAACATGCACGCTTCCTATGATTACATCAAAATACATTTATTGTTACAGTAACCTCAAAATGTGGATATTTTACTCATTTTATAGTTGAATAAATACTGATACAAGTTTGTAAGATATTCTTAACTTTAGCCTATGTACTGTATTACAAAAGTCATATTAAATTGTGTTTGGTTGACAACACAACCAAATATCAACATTTAAAGGAGATGTATCTACTGCTTGGATTAGTTCCATCAGCCACTGACTTAATCTTCTTCTTTAACTTTTATTGTTGGTTGAAATGGAGACGTGAATCCAGCATGTCATTTGTTAACTTTTCGACAAGCTAATAGGCTATTTACCGTATTGCAAAAAGTGATATTGGATTGTGTTTCTTTGTCAGCGCAACCAAATATCAATATTTAAAGGAGATGTATCTTCTGCTTGGATAGCTCCGTCTGTGCCACTGAGTCTGGCTTTAATTCCAGTTTGTCTACAAATTAATCATTTAGATGGATTCACGTCTCCATTTCAACCAAATATCTAAGTTAAAGAATAGGACTAAATCAAAGAAAACTTTAAATGCACTTTAAATACAGTTTGATTTGATGTAGTCATATTCTTTAACTTAGATTTTTGGTATAGATGGAGACGAGAATCCACAATTTGTTTTTTATTAACTTGTAGATTCCTTTTGAAATCAACCAAATCTTGAAACCCTAGGCCTATAGGTACTGTCTATATTTTGTTGAATCCTGGGTTGATTGAAAAAAGAATTGAAACACTTTCATTTTAAACAATTCTCTCCAAAGTGCGTTATGACAATGTTTCGAACCAAAGGCCACCGTTATACTATGAGTCAAAAAGCCCTTATTACTTTACTTTGGCATATTGTGGATAAAAAATGATTCATTATGAAAGATGACTCCCACACACACTTTTTTTTCTCTATCCCCTCACTCTCTTTCTCTCTCCATGCTCCCCCTTGTCCCAGTCTGTCCATTCATATGTCTGTCTGCTTTTCCCTTCCCTCCTCATCCCTCTTTCATTTACACCCAGACACACATCACACACATACAGTACTGTATATATATATATATATGATACAGCCCAGGATCGAACCAGGGTCAGTTGTGATGCCTCTAGCACTGAGATGCAGTGCCTTAGACCGCTGTGCCACTCGGGAGCTAAATGCTTAGTTTGTAAATTATGTCTGAGTGTTGGAGTGTGCGCCTGGCTATCCTAAATAAAAAACAAGAAAATTGTGTCTTCTAGTTTGCTTAACATAGGAAATGTTCTTTTAAAAGTAAATGTAATTGCTAAAATATATTTAAAAACCAAATACTTTTAGACTTTTACTTAAGTAGTATTTTACTGGGTGACATTCACTTTTACGTGAGTAATTTTCTATTAAGGTATCTTTATTTTTACTCAAGAATGACGTTTCGGTACTTTTCCCACCGCTGATCTTCTGTATACCCCCCTACCTTGTCACAACATAACTGATTGGCTCAAACATATTAATAAGGAAAGAAATTCCACAAATTAACTTTTAACAAGGCACACCTGTTACTTTAAATGCATTCCAGGTGACTACCTCATGAAACTGGTTGCGAGAATGCCAAGAGTGTGCAAAGTTGTCATCAAGGCAAAGGATGAATCTCAAATATAAAATGTATTTTGATTTGTTTAACACTTTTTTGGTTACTACATTATTCCATATGTGTTATTTCATAGTTTTGATGTCTTCCCTATTATTCTACAATGTAGAAAATAGTCAAAATAAAGAAAAACCTTTGAATGAGTATGTGTGTCCAAACTTTTGACTGTTACTGTATATATATATATATATATATATATATATATATATATATATATATATATATATATATATATATATATATATATATATATATACATATACACACACACACACACACACACACACACACGTTTGTTTTACTATCCTTGTGGGGACAAAACAATTGATTCCCATTCAAAATCCGATTTTCCCTAATCATAACCCTTAACCCCTAAACCCAACCCTAACTCCTAAACCTCTAACCCTATTTCTAATCTTAATTGTAACCCTAAACCTAACTCCTAAACCTCTAACCATAATTCTAATCTTAATTGTAACCCTAAACCTAACTCCTAAACCTCTAATCCTAATTATAATCTTAATTGTAACCCTAAACCTAACCCTAACTCCTAAACCTCTAACCCTAATTCTAATCTTAATTGTAACCCTAAACCTAACCCTAACTCCTAAACCTCTAACCCTAATTCTAATCTTAATTGTAACCCTAAACCTAACCCTAACTCCTAAACCTCTAACCCTAATTCTAATCTTAATTGTAACCCTAAACCTAACTCCTAACCCTCTAACCCTAATTCTAATCTTAATTGTAACCCTAAACCTAACCCTAACTCCTAAACCTCTAACCCTAATTGTAATCTTAATTGTAACCCTAAACCTAACTCCTAAACCTCTAACCCTAATTCTAATCTTAATTGTAACCCTAAACCTAACTCCTAAACCTCTAACCCTAATTCTAATCTTAATTGTAACCCTAAACCTAACTCCTAAACCTCTAACCCTAATTCTAATCTTAATTGTAACCCTAAACCTAACTCCTAAACCTCTAACCCTAATTCTAATCTTAATTGTAACCCTAAACCTAACCCCTAAGCCTAAAATTGCCTTTTTTTCTTTGTGGGGACCAGCAAAATGTTTTACTATCCTTGTGAGGACTTCTGGTCCCCACAAAGATATTAAAACCAAACACACACACACCTCACCTGCTCTGTTTCCTTTGTGATCAGGACATTTGTTTTATTGGCAGCAACAGTTCTGTTCACCTTGAACCTAAGCTCTCAGCAGCAGACAGGGTTGAGCAACATCACAGCACTGCATTGCTCTCAAACAAGCCAGGCAGAAAACACACCACAGAATAGAATACGAACCCCTAAAACCGATCACAGTCTGAGATCAAAGCTGTTATAGAGTTATGAATCAAAGACATTTGAATTTAGAATCCAAAATGTTTGAATCACTATCCCAGCACAAAATATCTTTGATTCTTCATGTTCCCTCTTGGTTCAGTAGGCGATTGAAGATAAACGTCAGGTAAATGAGGTTTGGGCTGTCCTTAGGTTGATTTCTTCTTACATTGTGAAACCTGAACTAGTCTCACATCTTTTAGATTTGTGCTCGGTTGTATGTGTTGAGAGAAATATACAGTGCATTCGGGAAAGTATTCAGACTCCTTGACTTTTTCAATAACAAAAAATACATTACAGCCATATTCTAAAATGGATTAAATAGTTTTTTCCATGTATCAGTCTACACCCCATGATGACAGAGCAAAAACAGTTTTTTAGACATTTTTGAACATTTATTAAAAATAAAAAAACTGAAATATAACATTTACATAAGGATTCAGACCCTTTACTCAGTACTTTGTTAAAGCACCTTTGTCACCGATTACAGCCTCATACCCAAGAGTCAAGAGAGTTCAAAGAGACCAAAGAGTTCAATCTTGGTCTCATTAGACCAGAGAATCTTGTCTCTCATGGTGTGAGAGTCATTTAGGTGCCTTTTGGCAAACTCCAAGTAGGCTGTCATGTATCTTTTACTGAGGAGTGGCTTCCTTCTGGCCACTCTACCATAAAGGCCTGATTGGTGGAGTGCTGCAGAGATGGTTGTCCTTCTGGAAGGTTCTCCCATCTCCACAGAGAACCCATCGGGTTCTTGGTCACATCCCTGACCACGGCCCTTCTCCCCCAATGGCTCAGTTTGGCCGGGCTGCCAGCTCTAGGAAAAGTCTTGGTGGTTTCAAACTTCTTCCATTTAAGAACGATGGAGGCCACTGTGTTCTTGGGGACCTTCAATGCTGCAGAAATGTTTTGGTAACCTTCCCCAGATCTGTGCCATGACACAATCCTGTCTCGCAGCTCTATGGACAATTGCTTGGATCTCATGGCTTGGTTTTTGTTCTGACATACACTGTCAACCATGGGGGAAAAAACAATTTAATCAATTTTAGAATAAGGCTGTAACGTAACAAAATGTGGAAAAAGTCAAGGGGTCTGAACACTTTCCGAATGTACTGTAGATGGGAAAAGAGAGAGGCAGAAAGAAGTTGTTTCATTATTAATTGCATTGGCAACATTGCAGCTCGCAGATTCTTGTGCCAATAAATCATATTTGAATGTGAATTGAAGGGGAGGGGGGGGCTGTTTCATATGATAGCTTTATATGCTGTTGAGGCAAAATTATCTCATTTTGTTGCGACACACAAGACATATTGAGGCTCTATTTATTTTTTGCTTTTTAATCCACATCAATTATTTTACTCAGGCTTATCTTGGGCCAATCTAAAATAGCTATTGTGTTTGTCTAAACTTTTATATCAAACTAATAAACGGTTGATCACTGATTAAAACAAACTCTAATAAGAAAGTGCCTTGCCAGATTAGCCAAATGGTTTATGGGTAGGTTAAGTGCTGAGTGGGATTTTTTTTTGGCAAAATAAAACAATAATTATTCATCATAAAAACTGTGTGTAGGCGGTATGGGGCCTTCAATTGGTTGGAGGGAATTCCCCATCTCCCACCCTTCTACCACATACTTAATCTTACAGAATAATTTATGGCATGTTGACTTGAAATAAGTGAATTGAAATGAGAGAAATATCTCGATATGATCAAATTCAGCAGTGGTCTTTTGAAGATTGCTGGTCTGCACTGCACTCATCAGTTGTCACTCATTTTCAAACAGAAATACCATTTTGTGATTTGATGTTGGTTGACATTGACTTATAAGTCATAAGTCTGTTTTTTTAAACTCAGGTCTGCAACTGTTGCTAATCGTAGTCATTCTAGAGGCTAAACAAAAAACAAAAATCGTCCTGCCATGTCTTGCAATGTTCTAAATATCCTCCTGATGTTAGGATTTGTTTTTTCATTTTAAAGGGGCATTCGTAATATGAATACAATATATTTGAATGGATTTAATCAAAATAGGCCCACCAGCAGGCATTTGCATAGTTCTGAGCAGAATGGGACTCAAATGGGATCAATGGAATGCAGACCGTGAGGGAAAGTGGATATTCGTCTAATCCGTTATGATTTTTGTGTTCTAACAGACCCACAATGTGGTTGCTGAAAAAGGATTTGGAAATATTTGGCTGTTTTTGCTGCATAATATTTAGAAATAGTCCTTTTCGGGGTTCGAAAGAATGCTAACTCCCGTTCGTGTCAGCTGGTATCATATAGTGGCCACATAGAAAGAATGCTAACTCCCGTTCGTGTCAGCTGGTATCATATAGTGGCCACATAGAAAGAATGCTAACTCCCGTTCGTGTCAGCTGGTATCATATAGTGGCCACATAGAAAGAATGCTAACTCCCGTTCGTGTCAGCTGGTATCATATAGTGGCCACATAGAAAGAATGCTAACTCCCGTTCGTGTCAGCTGGTATCATATAGTGGCCACATAGAAAGAATGCTAACTCCCGTTCGTGTCAGCTGGTATCATATAGTGGCCACATAGAAAGAATGCTAACTCCCGTTCGTGTCAGCTGGTATCATATAGTGGCCACATAGAAAGAATGCTAACTCCCGTTCGTGTCAGCTGGTATCATATAGTGGCCACATAGAAAGAATGCTAACTCCCGTGCGTGTCAGCTGGTATCATATAGTGGCCACATAGAAAGAATGCTAACTCCCGTGCGTGTCAGCTGGTATCATATAGTGGCCACATAGAAAGAATGCTAACTCCCGTTCGTGTCAGCTGGTATCATATAGTGGCCACATAGAAAGCGGTGGTGGTACTTGAAGATGTAATGCAGTTGATTGGTGACGATGACATAAGCATGTATTGGGTTTGACCTCTATACAAGCGTTATACTCCGATCTTTACTCCAAAATAGTGTGAAATACAATACACATATACACAATAGCCAAATAATAGGTCAAATTGTATAGGGGGAAATTAGGAGATTCTGAATCTTTCCCCTACTGGGGGACACGTGAGTGGCGTCGCCATGGTATTTCCATTGTTTTGGTCGAGTTTGATTGATCTCTTTACCGCATCTATTGTTCTCGACTGAAAAGGACAATGGGCGATTGAAGAGAATGACAGATAAAATATATATATATATGTATTCAGGACAAGGCTTGATATTAGAAAATGTGCTTACATGAAGCAATATGAAGGTTTTTGTTTTGACAAATGAATGGCAGCATGAAAGGCCTTTCAGATAAAAAACAACTACTTGGTAATAAGGCCTTCCGATACTGTCCATGTTAGTTTGGAACGTTCTTTTTCTTTAGGGTGCTAATTAGCACAAGGCTACAGCTGTGTGGGCGTACTGTATCTGTACTGGAGGTACAATATGTTACCTATCTTTCTATTTTTATTCACTACAGATGGTGTCGGTGTGTTAGAATGGGAGGACAACATGAAACAACACGTCGTGTTTGTCTTCAAAGTATTATCCGAGACCAAATAGACTGAACAGTAACAAGTATCACTATGTTGACCTCTGATACCGTGACCTGGACATCCAATACCTCACCTTTAGAACAAATGATGATAAAGTCAGTAATAGACAGGATGATACTTATCTCTCTCTCTCGCTCTCTCTGTCTTTTTCTCTTTCTCTCTCTGCCTCTCTCTCTCTGCCTTTCTCTCTCTCTCTCTGCCTCTCTCTCTCTATCTCCGCTTCTCTCTCTCTGCCTCTCTCTCTCTGCTTCTCTCTCTCTCTCTCTGCCTCTCTCTCTCTGCCTCTCTCTCTCTGCTTCTCTCTCTCTGCTTCTCTCTCTCTCTCTGCTTCTCTCTCTCTCTGCTTCTCTCTCTCTTTCTGCCTCTCTCTCTGCCTCTCTCTCTCTGCTTCTCTCTCTCTCTTTCTGCCTCTCTCTCTCTCTCTGCCTCTCTCTCTCTCAATTGGAGATTTGTCTCTCTTCTCTCGTGTTGATCACATGGTATGCAGCAGCACACCATCACTCTCAAGTTAGACATAATATTGCTGTGTGTCTGGCTTCTGAGCAAACAACCCAAGTTCTCCCAAGACTCTTCGGTGTGAGTTATCAGAAAACCAGAGTAAAGATGGGTGTGTTTTTCTAGGAGGGCCACAGAATGTAATAACAACAACTACACCAGAACTCTGCACAGGAAGTGACAGTTATATAACTGTCGTGTTTGTTGTTGTTATGTAATTATCAATGTTTTATGCCCATACTTTAAAACGTCTTTGACACAACATTGACTTGCCCTTTTCCGTTCCTATATAAGGTATTTCTGTAGGCCTATGTATAGTGAAAATTAAATAATTTGTCAAATTTGAAATATCAATATCAAAGTAACCCTAGACAACAACAATTGTGACAATCTGTTGTTGTTTTTATCACAGCTAAATAATGTATTGTTCCTGAAAACCTTACTGTGTGAATTATGCCAACGTATTTCACACCAACCAACCAAAGTTGACATCTGCGAGAGGAAACACAATCAAATATGCAAATGTGTGCAAAATGTTAGCTTTCGGCAGAGAAGGAAAGAGAAGTTGAAGGAAGCTCATTAAAACGATTATTGCCATCTTTTAGAAGAACAGTTGGGCTGCTATTTATTTCAGTAGAGATAGGTTTTTGAACCGATTCTCTGCCTAATTGCCTGGAGTTGGCTGTCTGTCAGCTCCATTTTGTTTTCAGCAAATAAAAGCTGTAAATTAGCCGTAATGAAAATCTTGGAGAGAATCAACAAGGAGTTAGTAGAGGCGGAATGTAACTCCTGAGCCCGCCGATGAAGCTGGGAAAAAAGACGCTTCTGGGGGAGAGAGAAAAAGAAAACATTTCAAGTTGTATCAGAAGGTCGATTTGTTGTGCTGTCTTCTTTTGGAAAGCTTCACCGAGTTAACTGGAACCTTCAGGGTCGTACTGATCAAGAGCAATTGAATGTGTTAAATAGTTCTCTCCCTTGATGGAAATAATTCCTCTTCCAGAGCTCTAAAGATGTAGACCATACCTCATATTTCCTGTTGATTCAAAGTGATTGCAGTTTGTTGCAGTGTTTACCAAATAATTAATGTATTTGCCTCAGATTTATACCGCCTTTCATCTGCCTTGGCTGTTTTACATTTTTCCCCGGCGAGCTAAAAAGGGGTGGAAGGACATAGGGGTTTTTAAAAGACATAGAATACAGCACAGCCAAGTGGAACTGACTGTCAAGACGCATAAAAGAAGCCTTTCGTTAGAAGTTAATGAGGGAACATTTACATACATTTATCTACGCTCAAACCCCCTTTGATTTAGCCGGAATCATTGAAAAACATGCCCAAATACATTTACACACATTTGTTGAAATGCAAAATGAGATTATATGTATCCTGTGTTGTAGTTGATCATGAATGCATGAATTAATTCAAGTAATCATGATTGCATTAACGATTAATGATTAATCCTCATTGTTGGCATCGTTGATCACAAAAATCGTTCGAGGCTGTGTACATCATTAGTCCTAATTGCCTACTAATAATAGCATCAATTCAGGAGGTATTTACAGAAGTCCCATTGCACAGTCTTAATAAAGACTCATGGAACCATAGTAGTCTATTAATGAGGACTAGAATGATATGATGCAATCTGCATGTTCTGTATTGCGGTGCTGTAATTGAGCGTTAGTGTTATAATACTGTAATTATAATGAATTGGATTTATTTTCCAGTCGCTCAAAGAGCTTTACATTGTCCACTACTACCAAAGTGTAGCATCCACCTCTATTATGTTCCTAGGCCTAATGTGTTTGAGTGCTCAGTTTGGGTGGACTTGCATCCACTAAAAACGATTTGCTAAATTATCATTTTGTAATATTATTATTTCTCTAATGTTTCTTCCTCTCCTCTTCTTTTGCAGTCCTACCCAGTGCCCAGTTTGGGGGATGAAGACTTCAACATTCCACCCATCACACCTCCCACCATCCCAGAACACATGCTGCACCCCCACCTACCAGAGTCGGAGTCTGGCTCCTACCACCCACTGGCCCCCTCTCACTCCCAGAGTGGCCTGCACCCCTTCCACCTGCAGGGAATGGACATGATGGGTCAGGATGGAGGGCTGTTGAGCCAAAATGGCGGTCTAATGTCCAGCACCCTGTCTGTGGTGAGTCTAGCCTGATGCCACTAGCAAGCAGTGTGCAGAGATCACTGTAAATACGTAAGTGGGTTTTTCTGTTCTGGATGGCAGCTGGGGGTGCAGGCACGTGTTCCATCCCAGCAACAACACACCTCATCCAACTAATCAAGGGCTTGACGATTAGCCGGTTAGTTCAGTCATATGTGTTAGCGCTGGGGAAGAACAAAAGCCTGGATAACACATTGGGTCTCCGGGACCAGGATCGAAGAACAGTATTCTTTTGGATGACCCATGAGTTGTCAGTTGGGTGATTAAGCTTTTTCCCCTTCATTTCATTCGAAATCGAAAACAAACTAGTGGGATGACATTCAGCAGAAATACGCTCAATACAAGTTTTGACTTTTCAAGAAGTGGAGAAATGAAACTTAAACTTTTGGATTTGGCTTTCCTTGCAGAAACCTCATGATGTGATAGGTGACATGACTAATCGTGGTTTACCACTCCGCATAGGTATTGGACTTAATCTCCCATTCGAGTCAAAGTGAAACTTCTCAGGTCCCGCTCTCAGCCAGAAGTTCTTTCTGCCCTTGGCCATGTACACCATGTTCACCATGTTCACCGATAAACAACAATATTATGTCTCAACAGCACCTCCACCACTGAGGAACTACGTGATTGAACTGTGTGCGGTCTACATGCTCTTCATGATTTTCCCTGCTGCATATTTATTTCCATTAATCAGACAGGTGTAGCTGTTTAGCTCCACATAACCCTGTTCTTGAACCATATAACCCAATTTCAGGTTTTCAATGTGGAGCTTAAAGGTCCCACACAGTCAAAATCATGTTTTTAATAAAAATGTCCTGATATTTGAATGGAACCAGATCAAAGTATGAAAAATGACTGTAGCTGGTACATTGCTAGGTTTTGATCATAAAGTTACTGGTCCCCTCCCTTGTGTCAACAATTTGAGTTCAGGAAGCGGAAGCTCCTGAGAGCTGAAGCTCTTATGCAGAGCGACTTACAGGAGCAATTAGGGTTATGTACCTTGCTCAAGGGCACATTGGCAGATTTTTCACCTGGTCAGCTCGGGGATTTTAACCAGTGACCTTATGGTCAATGGCCCAATGCTCTTAACCGCTAGGCTAATCGCCGCCCTATCACATGAAGCCCCTCATTTTAATACACCAATGGTAACATCTTATTCTCCTCCCTAATATAAATAATACCACCTTGTAACTATCATAACAGAAGGTGTGTTCGCAGAGGGCTGTGATTTACATAGCTAGCTAGGTAGTCTACTGGTGCCAATGTAACAGTGTAGGTTCCGTCCCTCTCTTCGCCCCAACCCGGGCTCGAACCAGGGACCCTTGCACACATCAACAACTGACACCCCACGAAGCATCGTTACCCATCGCGCCACAAAAGCCGCGGCCCTTGCAACGCAAGGGGCAACCCTACTTCAAGTCTCAGAGCGAGTGACGTCACCGATTGAAACGCTATTAGCGCGCACCACCGCTAACTAACTAGCCATTTCACATCGGTTACACCAACATTTTACTTGTGTCAGCAAATATAATTACAGGTTTCCCCTATTCGTCTATGTCAAAGATACTTACAGGTTTCCCTTTCATCTGTGTCTGCTCTCAGCTAGTTACTGGCTAACAGAGGAGGCTGATGGGATGAGCTATAGGAGGATAGCATTGTAATGGCTGGAATGGAATGAATGGAATTTAGCTTCACTGAATTTTCTCAAATTCTGAGCATTTTTTTCATCCCCAAAAATATTATGGGTGATGTTTGGATCACTCAAAAGGCTATTTTACATTTGAATCAGAATGACTGTGCGGGACCTTTAATGATTTCCTAGTCTGGCCGTCACAGCCTATTTTCCACTTTAAGCCAAGCATCTTAGCTACCACCATATTATGTTTCACATTCACTCGGTAGCTAAAACATTTCGAAACATGAGTGTTTTCTATTGCTCAGCATTCGTAAACTACTTTTACTAAAAGGAAATAGGAGCTCGGATAGGATGACGTGCCGGCTGAAAGATTCCCCAGATTGACAAAGGGCATTTTGTTCCCGTTCACCTTAATGTTCTCACAGAACATCCATTTAGAGTGGCTATGAATTATGGTTGCCAGGCAACGGGGCCGAGAGCTTGTTGCCACGGCGAGGAATGAAAGAGGCTGGTCGATTCTATTGGTCTGGAGCATTAGCCCCATGTCTTCTTCTATACGTTTAGCCTTCATTCTCTCAGTCTCTTGCCATTCATTGTTATTAAGCGCCGATAGTTGATTATAAGGAAGGCCATTTGAGTAAGTGTTAGATTCATAGGGAAATCGTCTAAGAGAAATTCACTTCTGCGGATGTGATTTTTTTCACAGAAGTTGGGATAAAAGCAGTGTATCGTCTAACCTTTTTAAATTGGGAAGATATTGAGAAAAATGTCTGGTTCAGGGAATACGATATAAGCCTACAGATAAGTAGTTTCCTCTCTCCGTAGTTTTAAATTGACTAAATTACTAAATTACAATCTCATTTACATTTTTGTCTATTTTTTTTTTACCAGCATTCCACTGCCACCAATTTCCTGTTTGTAATGCACTAATTTGCCGTTTTTTTCCATAGAAATCCATCCACATGTTATCATATCAATAACTTATCTGTAGGCCTATATCGTATTCCCAGAACCAGACATTTTTCTGAATATCATCCCAATTTAAAAGGTTAAAGACACACTGCTTTTATCCCCAGTTTCTGTGAGAGAAAACAATCACATCTGCAGAAGACGATTTCCCTATGAATCTAACACTTACTCAAATGGCCTTCATTAGAATCAACCATCGGTGCTTTAATAAATGAATGGCCAGAGACTATACCATAAGATATGGATTGTTGGAGACGGACGGAAATAAAAGAATCCTTGGCATCCATTCATATTAGTGTCATAATGATGACCTGGCTTGTGACTCACCTCTCCGATAATTCTGAAAGTTCCCCCACGTCGTCATGGGGATTAGGTTGTGTTCCTCTGTTACTGGCGGTTACCAAACGGCTCGACACCAAATCACACCCCCTCCCTGTTTTATTTACAACCACATCACCCATGTCCTGTCTGGCTGAACCAACAGTCACACATCTGTATAGGGAGAGGAGGTGTTCAGTGGGTGAGCTGCTCTAAGGGGAAAGATTGTGTAGCCTGTGTACCGGTCTGCTCTAGCCGCCTTGTCATGTTTGTCATGACAACAACAACACAACACTGACCTTAGATCAGTATTTTGAATTGGATTTTATTTATGAATATAATCCTTACAAGGATCATGTTAAATATTGGACCTGCTATATAGACGATTGCTTTGTGTTCTGGACGGGTTCCGAAATTAAACTCAATTCATTTCTTAGCTACATTAACTCTAGAGTACAATCGATTTCCTTCACTATGGAAAAAAATCATTAACTCTATGTACTTGTTACAAAGAAGAGATCATCTCTAAGTACTACAGTTTACAGAAAACCTACAGATAAAAAATACTGTATTGACAGCTGATAGTTACCACCCTCTCCCCCTAAAAAATAGGTTTTACTAGTAAGCCAACGTCATAGACTGCGTTGCATCTGTGGCGCAAAGGAAGAATATGATAGACAATCAAATTCTCTCCTCGAGTGTTTTCGCTTGAGACGATACCTCGATATCTGGCTTGATAAATCTAAAAAAACAAGTCAAAAGCTTGAACAGAAGCTAGTTACTTAATAAATCCCTACAAAACAGAAGAAACCGTTTTCTGTCAACTATATACCTACTTTCAATGATAGCTGTAATGGCATCAAGTCTACTGCCAATAAACATTGGCACATATTACCCTCAGACTCCTCTTTAAATTCCGCCTTCCAGAATCCACCTTTATTCACCTATAAACGATCAAGAAATGTATCGAGCAGGCCTTCATAGAAGGATGCTTCTCATGTACCTCCTGTAGCACCATAAGAAAGTGTTCTAACGTTGTATGCCCTCAGACTTCTAGGACCTATCAAATAAAGTAATGTGTAACTTGCACTACTAAAGGAGTTATTGATATGTTTTAGTGTTCTTGTAATAAGATTTGTATTGAAAAAAACATCCCGTGTCTTGAAAGTACGCCTTGGAGAACATAAATGTACTGTCAGACGTCAAGACATCACCTCGCCGGTTGCGAGACACTTTATAGGACAAAACCATTCTGTGATGAATTGCGTGGCGTCGGGATCGAAAAAGTTCATCCAGCGCGTAGAGGACGGGACTATTGACAACAAATGACTCCACAGAGAAGCCATGTGGATATGTAAATACAATTCTGTATCTCTACACGGTTCAAATGAATAATTCGATTTCACCTCCTTCCTATAAGCCAAATTTAGACTGTTATACAAGAACACTGTCCATATCAGACTTTGCATGTCATTTATGAGTTGGCCCCACATATTTATGAACGGCTGTGCCTGATGTCCTTTGTGGTGGACTATCTCATGAATTGAGATGATGTATTTAAGTGAGCGGACACCCGGGGGCGATTGATTTGTGATTTGCCCTTCGTGCCCGCTCCCATACCCCATAATTCTGTATTGCTTTGTGACTCATTTGCAAGAAGGTAGACCAGAAAAGCCACATCTCTGATTGGCAGATGAGTGGCAACCCTGATTAGAACCACCTGCTGCCCATCTGTTGTTCTTTACAAATGCTGTTTTGAATTCAAATAAAATTGAATCTATCCCTGAAAATAATTAAAAACAATGAATAATCAAGGAAGCTTTATGCAACATCTTTTTGAGTGCGAACCCATTACACCTTTTTGTTTGACTGAATTCGCGGGTTTTATGCACCAGCCAAGCTTGTGGGAGAGCGCGATGGTTCTCTTTTGATCAGTATGTATGACCAACTTCAAGAGGTCGTGGTGATATAAGCTGTTCTACTTAGTTCATTGACTTTCATTGAACCAGAAAAAAGCAGAAAAGGGGCCTCCCGACTGGGGCGGCGGTCTAAGGCACTGCATCACAGTGCTAGAGGCATCACTACAGATCCGGGTTCGATCCCGGGCTGTGTCGCAGCCAACCGGGAGACCTATGAGGCGGCACACAATTGGCCCAGCGACGTCCGGGTTAGGGGAGGGTTTGGCCGGCCGGGATGTCCTTGTCCCATCTCGTTCTAGCGACTCCTGTGGCAGGCTGGGCGCACGCGCTCTGACTTCAATCGCCAGCTGTACGGTGTTTCCTCCGGCACATTGGTGTGGCTGGTTTCCGGTTTAAGCGAGCAGTGCGGCTTGGCAGGGTCGTGTTTCGGAGGACGCAATGCTCTTGACCTTCGCCTCTCCTGAGTCCGTACGGGAGTTGCAGCGATGTTACAAGACTGTAGCTACCAATTGGATATCACGATTACGGGGTAAAAAAGTAAGAAAAAAGCTGAAAAAAACAGCGAGGGGGTGTTTCGCTTCCTCTTCCATCTCTGATATAAGGGGTTAAGGTGTTAGTTAGCTGGAGGGGATGGATGGGGTTAATTCGCTGTAGATTATAAGGTTAACAGGAGTCACCTGTCTGGTGTTGATGCAAGCCCCTGCTGTCGGGGACATTGTGTAGGACACTGTGTCAGGGACAATAGCAGACGTGAGGCGTCGCTCAGGGCACCTGTCAGTCCCTATGGTAGCAGGTGACCTGGCCACACTCAGGGAGGGAGGGGCCACACGGAGGGGGGCTATTCAATCAAACCAAATAGACCAAAATGACGTTGTTGTGCTGAAGGATGCAAGTTGTATCAGTCATGGTTGAAACAATGTTCAGTGTGTGAAGGAAAATTTGTGAGTATGTGTGTGAACAAGCAGATGTTTCAAGCGCGTTTCTAAGAGTAGGTTAACCATTGTCAAGAGTAACATTGTTGTATGCCATTTTTATGCCATTTAAAAACAAATCTACGTTGTTTTTTGTCAGATGCAACAAATGGTCAACTCCGATTCCCGGTACAGCAGCCATCAGCCAATGGAAGCGCTCAGACCCAGGAGCCAATCAGGCATGGGACATCAGAGTCAGCTGACCACCATCAACCAATCACAACTCAATGCGCAGTTGGGACTGAGCGGGAACAACGTTACCCATAATTCCCCATCTCCCCCTGGGAGCAAGTCAGCCACACCCTCTCCTTCTAGTTCCGTACATGAGGATGACAATGAAGAATCAATAAAGGTGAGCATAGAGATGAATACATACATGCACGTGTGTGGCGCACACACACACGCCCCCCCCCCCCCCCCCACACACACACACACACACACACACACACACACACACACACACACACACACACACACACACACATACAGAGAGCACAGAGGGAGAGAGAGAACCGACACACGCAAACACACCCTCAAAACAACTAACTTCCTTATTATACACCCCCCCCCCCCCACACACACACATGCACACGCATGCACATACACACACATACACCTATTTGTATAAGTGTGAGTCATCTGTAACCTTTGCGCCATTGCATTTGCTTACCCTTTCCCTTGGAGAATGAAGTCACAGTGGAGAGCTGCTATCTTAATGCTTATGTGATTGCTCATACAATGGTGCCATTTTCCATGCATATACAACACTATATGGAAATCAGACCAACGGGTACGTTTCCCAAACACCTTTGCCATATTCCACACCCTTATTTCCACCGTATGTTTTAACTGCAAATAGCAATCTTTTGGGAAATGAAACTATTTCAATATTTTATGTGCCCCTCTGGAAAAATCCTTATGTTTAATTTAGTGGAGTATAAAATGTAATGCGGTCAACATTTCAGAAATGTGCACTGCGCTATCGAGAGTTATGGCTATTTCTGTGTTTCAAGGAAAAAAGCAATTTCGAAACATATTCATAAAATGATGGATAAATGAAAGTCTTGCATAGTCGTAGCTACCGGTACTAACATCTGTCAAGGTCTTTTTATACAGAAACCATTTCTATCTGTTTGCAAACTCTCACATTCATGGTCATGTTCATTATCTCACATAGAAAACAAATTGTTTTAAACGGTACATTCCTACTGGACAAGATCAGGTAAATAAACCGAAATATTTATGAATGTTCTGGAAAATGTTAGGAAGGATATACAGTCAGCATTTTAAATAGTGCCCTGAGCTTTTCCTGATCGTGGTAAGGAAAAACTCTGTGTCCTACAGTATACTGTACATAGCGTGTCTACTATTAAAGTCCGTTCTGATCTATTGAAACAATCAACACTCACTCGTCACACACTTTGCTCCATCCAGAAGCACATTTAGTCTGACCATTCCTTCCATCTCTCTTCATCAGGCAGAGAAGCGACCGGCAGCGGTCGAGACGCCCAAAAAGCCCAAGACCCCCAAGAAGAAGAAGAAGAAGGACCCCAACGAACCCTCGAAGCCAGTTTCTGCCTACGCCCTGTTCTTCAGAGACACCCAGGCAGCCATCAAGGGCTCCAACCCCAATGCTACCTTTGGAGAGGTGTCCAAGATAGTGGCCTCCATGTGGGACGGCCTCGGAGAGGAACAGAAGCAGGTACGACACCTATAGTACAATGCATCCTCATACCTCCTCATACCTTTTCATATACACTTCCTTGTTGGACTTCATTAGACAGGATCAGCCCCACTCTGATGCTATAGAATAGATTATAATATACACTGAGTATACCAAACTTTAGGAACACCTTCCTAATATGGAGTTGCACCCCCTTTTGCCCTCAGAACAGCCTCTATTCGTCGGGGCATGGACTTTACAAGGTGTTGAAAAGTATTCCACAGGGATGCTGGCCCATGTTGACTCCAATGCTTCCCACAGTTGTGTCAAGTTGGCTGGATGTCCTTTCGGTGGTGGACCTTTCTTGATACACACTGGAAATTGTTGAGCGTGAAAAACTCAGCAGCGTTGCAGTTCTTGACACAAACCGGTGCGCCTGGCACCTACTACCATACCCTGTTCAAAGGCACTTCAGTCTTTTCTCTTGCCCATTCACCCTCTGAATGGCACACAGACACAATCCATGTCTCAATGGTCTCAAGGCTTAACATGTTTTATTTAACCTGTTTCCTCCCCTTCAGCTACACTGAAGTTTATTGAACAAGTGACATCAATAAGGGATCATAGTTTCACCTAGATTCACCAATTCAGTTTATGTCATGGAAAGAGCAGGTGTTCTTAATGTTTTGTATACTCAGTGTATTAGATTATAAAATAATAGAATATAAGGTTATTGTCCTCACAAAAAGAGGGAGAAAAAGTTGATGAAAAAAACCCAACATTAAATGCTTTTCACAGTTTTACAGTAGAAATAGCTAGTGGCTCTCCCTGGTCCTGTGGCTCTGCTACTGTGAATGCTACTGTGTGTTTTGACTTACAAATGGCCTCTTGACAGAAGCAAATGGAAGAGAAAGCTTTTACATATTTATTCTAGTAAGCGCCGTGCTATTGTCCTATTACATACGCGCACATGCACACACACACACACACACTCACTCACTCACAGAAACACATTTTCATACAAACACACACACACACACACACACACACACACACACACACACACACACACACACACACACACACACACACACACACACACACACACACACACACACACACACCTCCAGTGTGGCGTAGAGCTGCACACGGAGAGGAGCATAGCAGTAAACGTGGAGGAGGATGTCTGTCTGAGGACAGGACAGTGTACTTCCTGGAGAGAGAACAGCAACAGCTCGGAGGACGGACGGACGGACAGACAGACAGACAGACAGACAGACAGACAGACAGACAGACAGACAGACAGACAGACAGACAGACAGACAGACAGACAGACAGACAGACAGACAGACAGACAGACAGACAGACAGACAGACAGACAGACAGATTGTGAAGAGGAACAATCTAGTTCTATATAAATTGGAAACCTTTTGAGCATTATTTAGATGCCCCCAACTTTATTAAGCATCATAATCGCTTCATAGGACATAAACACTAACCTTGGTAGAGGGGTTTCTCTCTAGGAATGAAGTCGTTCGGCAACTGAAGCACAATGTTTACTGTTCTGTCTTTTATAGGTGTACAAAAAGAAGACAGAGACTGCCAAGAAGGAATACCTGAAGCAGCTGGCAGCATACAGAGCAAGCCTAGTCTCACAGGTAGGTACCAGTACCAGACATAACCTGGGAGCTGTAGTTCTTCTACAGTGATAAATAAGTCTTCATAAGAGCAGTGGTCTGTTGACTCTGTATGACTCTGGTAATACTGTTGTGCTCTCTCTCTCCCGCTTCCATCTCTCGCTTTCCCATCTCTGTCTTTCCTACTCCTTCTCCCGTCTTCCTTTCTCTGTCCTCTCGCTGTCTTCCTCCCTCCCTCCCTCCCTCCCACCCTGTCGCTCCCTCCCTCCCTCCAGAGTTACAATGAGCCAGGTGAGGTCAAAGTGTCCCAGGCCTCTTCCATGCTGGGCCCCAAGCCCCCCGTGTTCCCCGGATCAGGCCACCAGCACCCCCAGCAGCACCCCCACCCCCATCACTCCCACCCCAGCCTCTACATGAGCCACCCCTACCATCACCAGAGCCACCACCCCCACCCCCACCACCAGCAACAACAGTCCCAGCAGCACCAGGCCGGCCTCAGCCCCCACCTGTCCCCCCTCCAGGGTCTCTCCCGGGGGGTGACCCCCCGGCCCAGTGGACCCCATTCAGGTGGGGTGTCTCTGGGCAGCATGGCGGCGGTGTCTCCCCCTCCTTTCCAGATCAGCCCGCCGCTCCACTCCCACTCCCACCTAGGAATGCACCATCAGCAACAGCTCGGAGGACACCCGCTGTCTCTGCACTCACCCTCAATGGGACAGGTTAGTTGAACAGACACACACACACACACACATACACACACATGCCCAAATGCATAAAAACACACTCAAAATCAAATCACATTTTATTTATTACATGCGCCGAATACAACAGGTGTAGACTTTACCGTGAAATGCTTACTTACAAGCCCTTAACCAACAATGCAGTTTTGAGAAAAACAACAGTTAAGGAAATATTTACTAAATAAACCAAAGTAAAAAAAAAAAGAACAAGTAACACAATAAAATATCATTTACGAGGCTATATATACAAGGGGTACCGGTACCGAGTCAATGTGCGGAGGTACAGGGTAATTGAGGTAATAAAGTGACTATGCATAGATAGCAACCGCGTAAAAAAAAAACTGGGGGTCAATGCTAATAGTCCAGGAAGCCATTTGATTAGCTGTTCAACAGTCTTATGGCTTGGGGGTAGAAGCTGTTAAGGAGTCTTTTGGACCTAGACTTGGCACTCCGTTACCCCTTGCCGTGCGGTAGCAGAGAGAACAGTCTATGACTAGGGTGGTTGGAGTCTTTGACAATTTTTAGGGCCTTCCTCTGACACCGCCTGGTATTGAGGTCCTGGATGGCAGGAAGCTTGGCCCCAGTGATGTACTGGGCCGTACGCACTACCCTCTGTAGCGCCTTGAGGTCGGATGCCGAGCAGTTGCCATACCAGGTGGTGATGCAACCAGTCAGGATGCTCTCAATGGTGCAGCTGTAGAACTTTTTGAGGATCTGAGGACCCATGTCAAATCTCCTGAGGGGGGATAGGTGTTGTCGTGTCCTCTTCACAACTGTCTTGGTGTGTTTGGACCATGTTAGTTTGTTGGTGATGTGCACACCAAGGAACTTGAAGTTCTAGACCTGCTCCACTACAGCCCCGTCGATGAGAATGGGGCGTGCTTAGCCCTCCTTTTCCTGTATGCCACAATCATCTCCCTTGTCACATTGAGGGAGAGGTTGTTGTCCTGGCACCACACTGCCAGGTCTCTGACCTCCTCCCTATAGGCTGTCTCATCGTTGTCGGTGATCAGGCCTACCACCGTTGTATCGTCGGCAAACTTAATGATGGTGTTGGAGTCGTGCTTGGCCACGCAGTCATCGGTGAACAGGAAGTACAGGAGGGGACTGAGCACGCACCCCTAAGGGGCTCCAGTGTTGAGGATCATCGTGGCAAATGTGTTGCTACCTACCCTCACCACCTGGGGGCGGCCCGTCAGGAAGTCCAGGATCCAGTTGCAGAGGGAGATGTTTAGTCCCAGGGTCCTTAGCTTAGTGATGAGCTTTGAGGGCACTGTGGTGTTGAACGTTGAGCTGTAGTCAATGAACAGCATTGTGGCCCAGGTGAGTTCAACACACATGCAAAAACACACACTCAAGTGCGCACACACACACACACACACACACACACACACACACACACACACACACACACACACACACACACACACACACACACACACACACACACACACACACACTGTACATATTATGCATATTGTGGTTATACACTCAGACACGGCCACCTACAATGTACAGCTTCAAACACTTTACACATACTGTACATACATACATGATGCAAGCACATGAAATGGAGAGTATGATGGGTGTGTATGTTATTGACCAGTGGTTCTCAACTGGTTTTGCCTCGGGACCCAAATTGAACCATGTTGTCTCAGTCGCAATCCAATATGCGCGTCACGATTTTTTTGGTGTTGCCAAAATGCAATCTGGAAAACTATGTTTAATGCTATATTGATAGTAAATTCACCAATTATATGACAAGGGAACAACAGCCCCACCTTTTTGCATTGTCATTAATTCCATTTTGCCCATATTCTTTATGAAGAATGTTAAGTTCACTGGTTTACGACCACAACATCAACCAAATCCGCTAAATAATGTTGCTAATAACTCTATATTGAAAATACTGTGATTGAAGAAAAATAGTTCAGAGGTTAAATTATTAAAAAAATGTAAAATCTCTACATACTTTCTACCTGACGTTAGTTGTTTAAGTTGAGACTGCAGTATTTTTCACAAAAAGTCAGTAAATAAATGTTTTAGGTATTTTTGTACTGAGGCACTATGGACCCGTCCAAAACCTCGAGCCACCGGTTGAGAATCACAGTTATAGATGATTCATTTCAATGTTATTTACAATCATATCCGGTCCCTTCATGTGCCAGAGATTGAAGGCAAGATAGGATGTATTCACACTTTACTGCCAGTCTAATACTGTACATTCACATTACACACACACTCTCTCTCTCTCTCTATCCCTGTTTTTCCTTTTCTCTCAAAAACACAACTCCCCTACACATGCCACACATACACACACATAGCCACACACACACACACACACACACACACACACACACACACACACACACACACACACACACACACACACAATCCCCCATTTTCCATTTTCTCCCAGTAATAAACAAATGCATTAGGCTGAGGATGTTATGTAAGGGCACCAACAGCAGTACATTGAGATTGATGAATGCATCAGTGGTGGAGACAAAACGCCAGGCAGGCAGGGCTATCTGATGAAGCCAGTCTAGCAGACAGGACAGGACACATACACAGGAAATGAGATGAGTTCTCTGTAGGGGCTAGTCAACAACGCAGATTGGAAAAAGGGAAGTGGACCTCTCTCTCTCTCTCTCTCTCTCTCTCGGCTTTCTCACTCTCTGGACCTTAGATACAGAATACATACAAGAATGCAAACTGTACATCTGAATTGTATTTAAAAAGCAACTGACCCCTTCAGAGGATAAATCACCCATCCGTTTCTATGCGCAAAAACACCAAGATTCGCTGCCTCACTAATGCAACAGACAAGTTGTCCTGAGAAAAACAACAACAAATGAACCACAGAGGATATATCCGAGAGAGGGCTCGGTATAACATTAGATGAGATGTTACTACGGGATCAGCTTTACTCCCTGTACAATCTAACATGAACCGCTCTCTTTTCCCTTTAGGGAACTACTTTTGACCAGAGCTCCATAGGGTGGTGTCATTTGAGAGGGACATTAGTTTTATAAGAGGACTAGGTTATCAGGTATCAACGGGACCAGGTCGTTATGGAAACAGATATCCAGGGGAACAGGTGACATACCTCTTGAGTGAGAGAGAACACTCACCTCCTGATCTCCTGAGCGTGGTACTTAGAATGAATAACAAAACTAGGGTTTGTGGGAGATTCTAGGTAAAGGTGTTGGAACTCACTTCCTAGACGAGTTATATCAATATGGAGGTTACTCAACATATCCTAGTAGTTAGACTATGTTCCACCACTCTTACCTGTCCAATGTGTTCAGATTATTTAACCTTCTTAGAATATATAATATAAAGGAAAGGTAGCATGTTGATACTGTACACTCTTAGATAAAAAGGTGCTATCTAAAACCTAAAAGGGTTCTTCGGCTGTCCCCAACCCTTTGAAGAACCCTTTTTGGTTCCAGGTAGAACCCTTTTGGTTCCAGGTAAAAAACATTTTGGGTTCTACATGGACCCCAAAAAGGTTCTACCGGGAACCAAAAAAGTTCTACCCGGAACCAAAAAGTGTTCTACATGGAACCAAAAAGGGTTCCCCTATGGGGACAGCCGAAGGACCCTTTTGGAACCCTTTTTTCTAAGAGTGAAGCTTTGAGACTGTAGACTTGAGGTACAGTATTCACTAAGCATGTGGGAATCGTTGTTTTTTTTAAGAGAGGGAACTGCCATTTATCTACTCTCAGCAGGCAAATGAACTGTTGCTGATCGAAGAAGAAAAAATAGGGAGAGGGAGAGGGGGAGGGAGAGGGGGAGGAGGGTGTAGAAGGGTGCCTCAGTCTTCATACAGATTAGAAATATGAATTTGTCTGAAGTCCAATTTTAGATGAGCTGCTTGTATGGGGCTGCCTGCATGGCTGTGTCAGTCCATGGAGAAAAGGGGGGAAGAATGGTTAAACAGAGGTTTGGGTTTGGTTGCCACTAAGCCCCCAGCGCTCAGATCCCTCTTTTATTGGGGACTTTTAAATCCCACGGGGAGTAATAATCCTCCCTTGCTCAATTTTGCATATTTTGTTGGGGAGAGAGCGCAAAACAACAAAAAACACCAGGGCTGAAACTTTTTCCCTTAGTTAATAGAGTAGGGAAAGGGGGGGAGGGGAGGGGGGATGGGTGACAGAAAGAGAGAGAGAGAGAGAGAGAGAGATAAAAAAAGGGGCAGATGGGGCCTTTGTGATGGAGTGAAGGAGAAGAATTTGTGGAACAATGCCTGAATAGGTAAGAGTCTGAGGAGGAGAAGAGAACTCAGCCACCTGCTGTCCCCTCTCTTTCAGAGCAGAGCTCGCAGCGTAGCGCCCAGATTCACTTCCCTTTCATACGTAGTCTCTCTCTCTCTCTCTCTGTCTGTCTGTCTTTCTATCTCTCTGTCTCGCCCTCTGTCTTTCTTTCTCTTTCTGTGTCTTTCTCTGTCTCTATTTCTTTCTCTCCCCCTCTCCTCTATCTGTCCCACTCCTCCCTCCTTCCCCCAAACCAAAAAAGACAAACACTTCAAGAAACCCCAACATTAAAATATCTGCTCCCCTAATTAAAATAACTACTCCATTTTTACTCCCCATCTTCCGTCTCTCCCGCTTCCCCAGCTGGTTAGGCTCCACCTCCTCAGAGTACACTCCCAGGTCTACCATTGACTCGCTATAGGGAAGCTCAGTCAATAACCAACTGCCAACAATGACGATGCCCTCATGAGTCATCGTGTTTTGACCAATGTCTACCACAGCTCGTTTGAATAGTGTCATACTATAACATAACATAGGAGGTCATTATTTGATGAATTGATTCGTATATATCTGTGTGCAGCAGCGCTATAGAGAAGTCTGCAAATACTTTCCCATCCACAGTATCCACAGATACGTTATCCACAAGCTAGCTGATCTGTTGGTCTCACACACCACAGCACGCGACTTGTATTGGCTGTCATTGGCGTTTTGTTGTTGTCAGAGACATCAGTGTCGTGGGAATTGCGAGCTGTGGACTCAGACTCTATAACCACTTGTGAGATTCTAACCATCTGTATGTAAATGCAAGGCGCTCATCCTCTTTTGAAGGATAATTCTCCAAGTCCGGCTTATGAAAGTCTGGCTTATGATTATGTGCACATATGTACATGCAACACTGATGCACTTTGCTACGGAAATACATACGAGTTTGATATACTCAGACAACGTTTCGACTCTTAGGTCTTCATCATGACTGACATTAGAACCATAGAATTCAATAGAATGCATCTCCTGGTGCCATTTATTCTAAATAGACTGATTTGTAATTCATCCATGACCAAGATGGCTGCCATTATTGACACATTCTAAAGTCTATTGCTTATTTCACTGGTCATTGTATGTACACTACATGGCCACTTGCTCGTCGAACATCTCATTCCAAAATCATGGGCATTAATATGGAGTTCGTCCCCTCTTTGCTGCTATATCAGCCTCCACTCTTCTGGGAAGGCTTTCCGCTAGAAGTTGGAACATTGCTGCGAGGACTTGCTTCCATTCAGCCACGAAAGCATTAGGGCATTGATGTTGGGCCATTAGGCCTGGCTCGCAGTCGGTGTTCCAATTCATCCCAAAGGTGTTCGATGGAGTTCAGGTCAGGAATCTGCGCAGGCCAGTCAAGTTCTTTCATACCGATTGAGAAATCATTTTTGTATGGACCTCGCTTTGTGCAGAGGGGCATTGTCATGCTGAAACAGGAAAGGGCCTTCCCCAAACAGTTGCCACAAAGTTGGAAGCACAGAATCGTCTAGAATGTACTGCATGCTGTATTATTAAGATTACCCTTCGCTGGAACTAAGGGGCCTAGCCCAAACTATGAAAAACAGCCTCAGGCCATTATTCCTCCTCCACAAAACATTATACAGTGAGGGGAAAAATATTTGATCCCCTGCTGATTTTGTACGTTTGCCCAATGACAAAGAAATGATCAGTCTATAATTTTAATGGTAGGTTTATTTGAACAGTGAGAGACAGAATAACAACAAAAAAATCCAGAAAACCGCATGCCAAAAATGTTATAAATTGATTTGCATTTTAATGAGGGAAATAAGTATTTGACCCCTCTGCAAAACATGACTTAGTACTTGGTGGCAAAACCCTTGTTGGCAATCACAGAGGTCAGACGTTTCTTGTAGTTGGCCACCAGGTTTGCACACATCTCAGGAGGGATTTTGTCCCACTCCTCTTTGCAGATCTTCTCCAAGTCATTAAGGTTTCGAGGCTGACATTTGGCAACTCGAACCTTCAGCTCCCTCCACAGATTTTCTATGGGATTAAGGTCTGGAGACTGGCTAGGCCACTCAAGGACCTTAATGTGCTTCTTCTTGAGCCACTCCTTTGTTGTCTTGGCCGTGTGTTTTGGGTCATTGTCATGCTGGAATACCCATCCACGACCCATTTTTAATGTCCTGGCTGAGGGAAGGAGGTTCTCAGCCAAGATTTGACGGTACATGGCCCCGTCCATCGTCCCTTTGATGCGGTGAAGTTATCCTGTCCCCTTAGCAGAAAAACACTCCCAAAGCATAATGTTTCCACCTCCATGTTTGACGGTGGGGATGGTGCTCTTGGGGTCATTCAGATCATTGAGATCATTCATCATGACCCTCCCGTGTAGTTCTGGGCTGATTCCTCACCGTACATGATCATTGCAACTCCACGAGGTGAGATCTTGCATGGAGCCCCAGGCTGAGGGAGATTGACAGTTCTTTTGTGTTTCTTCCATTTGCAAATAATCGCACCAAATGTTGTCACCTTCTCACCAAGCTGCTTGGCGATGGTCTTGTAGCCCATTCCAGCCTTGTGTAGGTCTACAATCTTGTCCCTGACATCCTTGGAGAGCTCTTTGGTCTTGGCCATGGTGGAGAGTTTGGAATCTGATTGATTGATTGCTTCAGTGGACAGGTGTCTTTTATACAGGTAACAAGCTGAGATTAGGAGCACTCCCTTTAAGAGTGTGCTCCTAATCTCAGCTCGTTACCTGTATAAAAGACACCTGGCAGCCAGAAATCTTTATGATTGAGAGGGGGTCAAATACTTATTTCCCTCATGAAAATGCAAATCAATTTATAACATTTTTGACATGCGTTTTTCTGGATTTGTTTTTGTTATTCTGTCTCTCACTGTTCAAATAAACCTACCATTAAAGTTATAGACTGATCATTTCTTTGTCAGTGGGCAAACGTACAAAATCAGCAGGGGATCAAATACTTTTTTCCCCTCACTGTAGTTGGAACTAGGAAAACTGTTCACCTGGCATCCGCCAAACCCAGATTCGTCCGTCGGACTGCCAGATGGTAAAGCGTAATTCATCACTCCAGAGAACGCGTTTCCACTGCTCCAGAGTCAAATGGTGGCGAGCTTTACACCACTCCAGCCGATGCTTGACATTGTGCATGGTGATCTTAGGCTTGTGTGCGGCTGCTCGGCCATGGAAACCCATTTCATTAAGTTCCCGACGAACAGTTAATGTGCTAACGTTTTTTCCAGAGGCAGTTTGGAACTCGGTAGTGAGTGTTCCAACCGAGAACAGATGATTTTTACGCACTCGGCTGTCCAATTCTGTGAGCTTGTGTGGCCTACCACTTCGCAGCTGAGCCGTTGTTGCTCCTAGACGTTTCCACTTCACAATAACAGCACTTACAGTTGACCAGGGCAGCTCTAGCAGGGCAGAAATTTGACAAACTGACTTGTTGGAAAGGTGGCATCATATGACGGTGCCACGTTGAAAGTCATTGAGCTCTTCATTCTACTGCCAGTGTTTGTCTATGGAGATTGCATGGCTGTGTGCTTGATTGTATACACCTGTCAGCAACGGGTGTGGCTGAAATAACCGAATCCACTAATTTGAAGGGGTGTCCACATACTAGTGTATCTCTATGAGTAGAATAACACAGATAACACTGGAAAATATGATATCTAATGGTAGACTTTAAAAAATATGTTTTTGTTTTCCAGGGATTCCCTCTCCAATCAGATTTCCAGAACATGCTCAACTCGTCCGGTGGGCAGGGACTGTCCCCATCCATGGACTACAGACAGGTGTGTCGGAATGGGCCCAACCAGCACCTCGACTGGACCAGCGAATACTGTGGCAATGGGTAGAAATACTCATCCTTATTTTATATATATTTTTTTTTTGATTTAACCTTTATTTACAGTTGAAGTCGGAAGTTTACAAACACTTAGGTTGGAGTTATTAAAACTTGTTTTTCAACCACTCCACAAATTTCTTGTTAACAAACTATAGTTTTGGCAAGTCGGTTAGGACATCTACTTTATGCATGACACAAGCAATTTTTCCAACAATTGTTTACAGACAGATTATTTCACGTATAATTCATTGTATCACAATTCCAGTGGGTCAGAAATGTACATACACTAAGTTGACTGTGCCTTTAAACAGCGTGGAAAATTCCAGAAAATGATGTCATGTCAGATAGGCAAATTTACATAATTTGAGTAAATTGGAGGTGTACCTGTGAATGTATTTCAAGGCCGACCTTCAAACTCAGTGCCTCTTTGCTTGACATCATGGGAAAATCAAAAGAAATAAGCTAAGACCTCAGAAAAAAAATTGTAGACCTCCACAAGTCTGGTTCATCCTTGGGAGCAATTTCCAAACGCCTGAAGGTGCCACGTTCATCTGTACAAACAATAGTGCGCAAGTATAAGCACCATGGGACCACGCAGCCATCATACCGCTCAGGAAGGAGACACGTTCTGTCTCCTAGAGATGAACATACTTTGGTGTGCGAAAAGTGCAAATCAATCCCAGAACATCAGCAAAGGACCTTGTGAAGATGCTGGAGGAAACAGGTACAAAAGTATCTATATCCACAGTAAAACGAGTCCTATATTGACATAACCCGAAAGGCCGCTCAGCAAGGAAGAAGCCACTGCTCCAAAACCGCCATAAAAAAGCCAGACTACGGTTTGCAACTGCACATAGGGACAAAGGTCGTACTTTTTGGAGAAATGTCCTCTGGTCTGATGAAACAAAAATATAACTGTTTGGCCATGATGACCATCGTTATGTTTGGAGGAAAAAGGGGGAGGCTTGCAAGCCGAAGAACACCATCCCAACTGTGAAGCAGGGGGGTGGCAGCATCATGTTGTAGGGGTGCTTTGCTGCAGGAGGGACTAGTGCACTTCACAAAATAGATGGCATCATGAGGGAGGAAAATTATGTGGATATGTTGAAGCAACATCTCAAGACATCAGTCAGGAAGTTAAAGCTTGGTCGCAAATGGGTCTTCCAAATGGACATTGACCCCAAGCATACTTCCAAAGTTGTGGCAAAATGGCTTAAGGACAACAAAGTCAAGGTATTGGAGTGGCCATCACAAAGCCCTGACCTCAATCCTATAGAAAATTTGTGGGCAGAAATTAAAAAGCGTGTGCAAGCAAGGAGGCCTACAAACCTGACTCGGTTACACCAGCTCTGTCAGGAGGAATAGGCCAAAATTCACCCAATTTATTGTGGGAAGCTTGTGGAAGGCTACCCAAAACGTTTGACCCAAGTTAAACAATTTAAAAGCAATGCTACCAAATACTAATTGAGTGTATGTAAACTTCTGACACACTGGGAATGTGATGAAAGAAATAAAAGCTTAAATAAATCATTCTCTCTACTATTATTCTGACATTTCACATTCTTAAAATAAAGTGGTGATCCTAACTGTCCTAAGACAGGGAATTTTTACTAGGATTAAAAGTCAGGAGTTGTGAAAAACTGAGTTTAAATGTATTTGGCTGAGGTATATGTAAACTTCCGACTTCAACTGTAGTATGACAAAGCAGAATGGAGAAACATAGCAGATATGAGAGTATGAATGGAGTTCATATTCAGATTGACCTTTTGGGCTGGTTTCCCAGAAATAGATGAAGCCCAGTTATGGGCTAAGAAGTTCTTTGAAATTAGATTCTATTTGTATTCCAGGAGGAATCGTTGACCAGGAAACTAGCCCTTTATGTATTGCTAAACATTTATTAATTAGAACAGTTGCTAACTGAAGTTTCTATCAATCATTCAAATTGTATTTTAAATGTGTTTCATAACACAAAGTCTGTTAAGAGACATTGATTGATTATTATCGATTGATTACTATTCATTATTATTTGTCATGGTTCCTCTCTGTTATCTTCCTTCAGAGCTCTGCAGAGAGACAAGCCTCTGTTCCTGACCTGATCTGACCTCTAAACTCTACACACCTCCACGCAACCAGACCCGCCGGTCCACATTCAGTCCCACTCTTTATTCACTGAACCAAGGCATGATTACCCTCTCCCCCAGTAGAAAGTCCTTGACCACCACCCCCCACTCTGGCTCAACCATCTGACCAACTGACCGTCACTCAAAAACAAGAAAGACATAAGCACATATGGCAAAACATCCATATTTTGATATTTGTGGTTCTTTATGATCTACCTTGAAAAAAAATCATACTGATGTCATGAGTGGGTTTTGGATAGTTTTGTAACAAACACCCTTCCCTGATGTTAGATTTAAAAGAAAATGTAAAGTTCTGGACTTTTTAATTGTTGGCCATAAAGGCAGAAAGAAAATGTGCTCAAAGAGTTGAACGGTTAGGCAGCACTGCCATATCTACTGATGGTTCGTTGGATCGTTACTGATATATCGTTGGATTGTGTTTTGAGGAAGACAAGCTGATGACCATTTTTTGATTGTGACCATTGTTCAAATCCCAGAAGTTAATTTAGCACTTAGGGGCTTTGGGGTCTTTTTTTCCCCACACATAGCAAGATGTAAACCAAAACCCCAAACTAACAGACTTTTTGAAAGGAAAGACAAGATGTTTTAGCCTTTGAAAGAAATTAACAAAGAACACGTGTTATATTTCTATCAGTCTTTCCCTATGTCTCTCTGTCTCTCTCTCTCTCTCTGTCTCTCTCTCTCTCTCTGCTACTGGACTGCCTTAGAGACTGCTGTGTGTCTTTGAGCAGAGTTGTGTTGCTCTTTCTAAACTGATGATGATGATGTTCATAGGATCCTCTGTGGACTATGCCTCGGCTGGTTAGTGTAGCCATCACCTCAAGCTGTACATAGATTTTTGTTTTACTCTTACTTCTAGAGTATAAAAACAAAAGCTTTTTTTCCCAAGTGCAGTGTGATTGTGAATTGGATCACACCGGTTTTAATTTAACTATCAAAGAATAAGGGAAATTGATTGAACAGCTTTTCTAGCTGTTTGGATTTTATTGGGCGTAGGAATTGTCAATATAATGATATTTGTAAGATAAAACTTGGTAAATCAGTTGTTTGCATCCTCTGAAATAACGTCGTAAACGTTGGCTGCCCTTTACCTGGAAAACTCTCACAAAATGTGAGTTTTGTGAGAGTAGGCAAATAAAAACAAGTTTAATTTTGTACAAGGACAAAATCCTTTTTTTTGGTACAACTTCTGGGCATATTGATTATTGTCATCAAACTCCTGTATCTGAGGTTGTTTTTCTTTATCAGCAGAAAGTGTCTGATAATGAGAGAAGGAGATTGGTAGAGACAGATTGGTAGAGCGGCGATATATAACCCTGACATCTGGCTTGTCATCGCTCTTCTGATCACTCCGTCACTCTCTCTCTCTCTCCATCAAGTCTGTTCATCATGCTGCGCCTATTTATGAAACAATAACAGTAGGTGTTTTTTTAAAGTCCTTATGTTTAATAGTGTTGATGATGGCTGTCTTCTCTGTTCCATTTGGGTTTCTTTCTTTTGGCAGAAAAACGTCTCCAGGCAACAACAATGTGAAGAATTGTATTCTTATTTTTAGTTTCTAATGTGTTTGAAAGAAATAAAGTCAAACCTGCATTTTTTTGTGCAGTAATCACTCACTTTTGGATTCCCTGTGTTTTTATTTCAACCTGTTGTGCCTGAGGGGTTGGGAGAACATAGACAACCAGAGTCCTAATTGTGTATATCCTTGTCTCAGAGTTTGAGAGTAGGTGTCGACTAAAAGTAACAATTTCAGCTTTATCGTGAAGATTAAAATACTTCTATGAAGATGTTTTGTTTTGTTACTGTAAACCAGTAGTTATGGGGATTTAGTTTGAGTTGGATTTATTTGCACCAAAGAAAACAAGTGATAGTCAACAATACAGATTTTTTTTTTTTACGAAAAAGAAACGAGGTGCAGGTTTGGTTGGAAGCCCAAACAAAGGCTTATATGAGAACCACACCACCAAAAAACACTAAACAATACATATGTATCACAATCGCTGTATTTCAGGGAAGAAAAATACTTGTTTATATTCAGTCTTCTACTGTGTTATGTTGTGTACAATTTCAAGACTATGTACTGCACATACAGATGTAGACTGTCCCAGCCAGCACAGTAATAACTGATCAATACAGATCAAGAGATTGATGAACACCAAGTAAGCAGCTGTTAATATCATCCTCGCCAGACCATTTTGTACATGGTGTCCGAGTTGGTCAGTTTGACCAATTCATTAACATAATATCAGCTAACATTACGAATACCGGTAGTACGTTTTTGGATCATTATCAAAATGGGCCTAGAGATTGTGATTTGCTATTTAGAAAAAAAAGGGGAAAGTATTTACGATAGTGTTAAAGTTTCAAAGTACAATATGTATGCTCTTATCTATCAGTATTGTGTTTGTTTAAGCTGAGAACAATAGCGTATGCTGTGGGTGAGGGTTGGCGTGTGTTCATCGTGATTCCATTTCATCTATCTATCTTTAACAAGTTACCCTGAACAACAATTTCCTCTTTCCATCTGTCCAGTGCCTATGAATGAATATATTATGCACAAGTCATGTACCCCATAGACTAGGAGTTGCCAACTCTCCTCATGGAGAGCTACTGGGCATGCAGACTTTTGTTCAGACCCTACTTTAACATACCTGATTAAGCTGATGAAAAAGCTGATGAGCAGTTGATTAGTACAAACCCAGTAGTTCTCCAGGAGGAGGGTTGGCCTCCCCTGCCATAGACTGGCCTGAACGCCACATGAGAAAGACATCAGTAGCTATGCACTGCCCTCTGGTGGCCAAAGGATAGAACAACATGTAAAACAATTGCATTAGCAGTGAATACATGACCAGAAGGGGGCGCTAGAGCTAATGATATAGTACAGGGGTACTCAGCTCTTACCCTACAAGGTCCGGGGCCTGCTAGTTTTCTGTTCTACCTGATAATTAATTGCACACACCTGTTGTCCCAGGTCTAAATCTGTCCCTGATTAGCAGGGAACAATTAAAAAGGGCAGTGGAACTGGCTTCGAGGTCCAGAGTTGAGTTTAAGGGATATAGTACCTTACATATCCATTTCTGGGGGTCGTGATACTGGTGGGGGTGAGACTGGCCTGATCCGGGAAACGGGAGACTTGGGCCCCACCATGGAGGCCTGGGACTCTTTGACCTCACCTGGGGAGCCTCGTTGTAACTCTGGAGGAAGGGAGAGGAGAGGAGAGCTGCAAGACATTGCACTTTGTGTGGTACAGTCACCTCCAAAATGAGTGGCACCCTTGATAAAACATTAACAAAAAAGAATGTATAGAATAAACAATACTAGTACTGACCTATATTGTAATTTTCCAACATGGGAAATATATTTTACTTGATTAATTATTCAATAGAATCAACCAAAAATTATGAAATAAAAAATTATGAACAAAAATTTGCAAAAAACAATATCATTTTTGGCACCTCTGTTTTTAATACCCACCCCTTGCGAGGATAATGTCACTGAGCCTTTTCTATAATGTTTAATGAGATTGGAGAACAATCTCATATTGGAAAATATTGGGAGGGATCTTAGATAATTTCTCCATACAGAATACTTCTAGATCCTTAATATCCTTTTGTCTGCTCTTATCGACTGCCCTCTTCAATTCAAACCACAGGTTTTCAATGGGGTTCAAGTCCGGAGACTGAGAAGTCCACTCCAAATTGTAGATTTGATGGTCAATTAACAATTTCTGGTTGATTTCGATGTGTGCTTGGGGTCATGGTCTTGCTGGAAGATCCACTTATGGCCAAGTTTCAGCCTCCTGGCAGAGGCAACCAGGTCTTTGGCTAAAATGTCCTGGTACTCGGTAGAGTCCATGATGCCGTTGACTTTAACAAGGGCCCCAGGACCAGTGGAATCAAAACAACCCTATAATAAATAAAGATCCACCACCGTATCTTACAGCAGGTATGAGGTTCTTTTCTGCATATGCATCCTTCTTTCGGCTTCGGCGTCAAACCCACCGGTGGTGTGTGGCCAAAGACCTCTATTTTCATCTCATCTGACCATAGCACCCGGTGTCCATGCCATTTAGAAAACTCCAGGCGTTTCAGTTGGGTGCTCTCAATAAAGTTTTTTTCTGGCAACCCTTGCAAAGAGTTTATTGGCATGAAGGTGGTGTCTAATTGTAGATTTGGAGACCTGGGGCCTGATTCTGAATTAGGAAATTACGCCTTTCTTGCTCACGCCTTTCCTACGCACTTCTCAGTAGCTGGTATTCAGACTGACCTTATGAAGTTGCGTAACGGTCTTTGCAGGCATAGTTCCTTTGCGTGTGCTGAATAAATGTAATTAAACTGCTGAAAGCCCTTCCACTTGCTGGCCAACTGATTTTCTCATGGAGTTTTCATTCAATAAGGATATTCAGTACATTTATCATAAGCTATGCCTTTAAATAGAGTATACCTTTAATTCAAATTTTGTCGATGGACCTGGCAGTGTGGTGCCAGGACAACAACCTCTCCTCTCAACATGAGCAAGGCAAAGGAGATGACTGTGGACTACAGGAAAAGGCGGGCCGAACACGCCCCCATTCACATCGGCGGGGCTGTATTGGAGCGGGTCGAGAGTTTCCAGTTCCTAGGTGTCCACATCACCAACAAACTAGCATGGTCCAAACACACCAAGAAAGTCGTGAAGAGGGCACAACAACGCCTTTTCCCCCTCAGGAGACTGAAAAGATTTGGCATGGGTGCCCAGATCCTCAAAAAGTTATACAGCTGCCCCATCGAGAGCATCCTGACCAGTTTTTTCACCGTCTTGTATGGCAACTGCTCGGTATCCGACTGTAAAGGCGCTACGGAGGGTAGTGTGTACGGCCCACTACATCACTGGGGCCAAGCTTCCTGCCATCCAGGACCTATATACTATGTGCTACAGAAGGTAACAAAAAATTGTCAAAGACTCCAGTCACCCAAGTCATAGACTGTTCTCTCTTTTTCTCTCTCTTTTTACTTTTACCGCTTTTTCTCCCCAATTTTGTGGTATTCAATTGGTAGTTACAGTTGTGTCTCATAGCTGCAACTCCCGTACGGACTCGGGAGAGGTGAAGGTCGAGAGCCGTGCGTCCTCCGAAACACAACCCAACCAATCCGCACTGCTTCTTGACACAATGCCCACTTAACCCGGAAGCCAGCCGCACCAATGTGTCGGAGGAAACACCGTGCACCTGGTGACCGTGTCAGCATGCACTGCGCACAGCCCGTCACAGGAGTCACTAGGGCGCGATGGGACAAGGACATCCCTGCAGGCCAAACCCTCCCCTAACCCGGACAACACTGGGCCAATTGTGCGCCACCCCCTGGATATCTAGGTCTGCGACAGAGCCTGGACTTAAACCCAGAATCTCTAATGGCACAGCTAGCACTGCACTGTGCCTAAGACCACTGCTCCACTCGGGAGGCCCCAGACTGTTCTCTCTGCTACCGCACAGCAAGCGGTACCGGAGCGCCAAGTCCAGGTCCAATAGCTTCCTTAACAGCTTCAAACCCTAAGCCATTAGATTGCTGAACAATTAATCAAATTGCCACCCAGACAATTTGCATCAATTTTTATATTTTTTACTTTAGTTTATTTAGTAAATATTTTCTTAACTGTATTTTCTTAAAATTGCATTGTTGGTTAAAGGCTTGTAAGTAAGCATTTCACGGTAAGGTCTACACCTGTTGTATTCAGCGCATGTGACAAATAAAATGTGATTTGATACATCGTGAGAACGGGTTCAGAAAATAGGGACCAAAGAATGCCATCTATGCATCATCATCTCCGTTTCAGCACCAACTGGTAGATTTAAAAATACTCTGATCTTGTAGAATATTCAGGAAGATTTTAGGGTTAGGAAAGTATGAATCATAAAAAAAACATGTTTGGAGAGCCTTTACACATCCTGAATGTTCATCCTGGGAAAAGAGTGTACAATAGGATGGAACAATAAATTCAACCATATTGTACAATTTACACGGACGTGACAGAGGAAAGAATTGTAAATGGAATGATGCAGAGTGTAAGCTACAAATTGAAGAAAACTAACACTAATGTGAGAGTTAAAAATGTATGTGGGTATTACTGAAGGTGGCTCTCAATAGTGGCTAATATTTAACATGATACAAATTGTAAAATAAAACCGAGAAAAGCCCGGACATAGTCTATAATTAAAACATGAGAAAACGCATACATCAACTCGGCAGGTTCAGCCCTACAGAAGCCTATAGCTCGGGTGTCCAAATTTCATCCAAGCAAATAATGAGGGCTCACAATTAAAATTCTGAATAACGGCACAGCTATTTATAGCCTATTTCACTGTGGAAAAGGGGCGGCAATACGTCATGTTGATATGATTTTCAGTTTGCTTCCATATGGCTGGTTTCACATTCGTCTCCAGTGATCATAATTAAAGATCATATAAAACAATTGCTATGTGTATTTACAATCCCCTTCTCCAAGCTGACTGCACATTTACCTAGCTCTTATCAATAGCTCTTATCATTTATAACATACAGTGCATGGCGAATGTGGTTTCTAGCGAAAAAAATAAAGTCGATTATTTTTTCCACTTTGAACAGGCAGGTTTGCGCGACCTTACTCGTGGTTTCCCCGAGTTTAAAGATGGTGGAATTATGAAGGAATTAAATCAAGGTCAGAATACGGTTAATCTGCAGACACGCCGCCACACCTTCATTTCTTCGTACTCCGCCCGAACGAATCGCGTGTGAATAGCATGCTATTGTTATGCTTAACTTCAAGGTCACAGTACGCATACAGAGAAAAGTGCATAAAAAGGGAATAACGTTCCATATACGGTGTTTAACTCGGGTCAGAATCAGGGCCTTGGTCACCCCAAAATGCGACCAAGTTCTGTAATTCTCCATCTGGTACCCAGGGATTTTTCTTTGCCCCCCCAAACCAACTTCCTCACTGTGTGTGGTGACAACACCTATACTAGGGAAGGTTACCACTGTTCCAGTGGTTTTAAACGTCCTTATTAATGGCCTAAGGGTAGTGGTATATTCCATTTTGTTGCTATTTTTTTGTACATATTGCCTGATTTATGAAGGTCAACAGCCATTTGTCTATTTTTATTAGTGCGTTCTTTGCCTTTCCACATGGCGATGGATGAATAAGGTATTGTATGTGTGTTACAAGAGATACTGTATATAATGACGAGCTGGTCTTACAATGGGACGCCCTAACAATGGAGACGTTGTCCCAAAGGCGGGAGTTTATCGCTGTATTCCTGCTTGGACAGATTTTGATGGGAGTGGATCCTCTCGCTTCGCCTCTTCCTCTCTGGTGTTACCTTATTTGTATAACTCCGGGAAACAGGAAGCCATGAAACACCACACTAACAGAGATGTTTGGAGATCACAGCTTTTTATCTGTACCATTATGGTGTCGGTGACAGCATGGGCTGTGTGTGCCATTTAGTCTCCATTTTAAAGTAGTCCATTTCCTTCTTCTTTTGATGTTTGAAAAAAGTGTCAAGCTAATATTGGTGATTTACCACCACATGCATTGCTGAAGTCTTGAACCAAATGTTGTGTGTCATTCATTTATTGTGGCCAGTAGGTGGTCATATGGCTTAAAGCCATTTACAAACTTGGCAAACAAATTTGAAGAAGACAATGCACTGATCACTGACTGATTGCTCCCAAGCCATAGGAATACCCAACCAGATGACTTCTTTAAAATGGTGGAAGCCCTCAATGGCAACATCCATGCAAAAACGTGTTATTTCCAAGTAATGAGCTCTATGGCCACAATACAATTGAGATAACATAAAAAAGTAAAATATTTAGGCGGGTTTTATTTAGAAGAATCTTTAGGTGGGGGGGGGGGGGGGAATCATTTTGACACATCTTTGAGAGAAACCAAATATTACTTGTTAAAGAAAATCTATTTTTCTGGGTAAATGTTTTACAATAATAGAATTTCCCCTTTTTTTCTCTCTCAATACAGCTGTGTTTAGAATTATTTGTCTGTCTTCCTCATCTTTATCAAGAATGCCAATCATTTTCGAAAGCTCTATTCTACTGTATCTTAGTCCTCAGCCACTCTGATATTGCCCGTCCATATATTTATATTTTTTTAATTCCATTCCTTTACTTAGATTTGTGTGTATTGTATATGTTGTGAAATTGTTAGATATTACTGCAGTCGGAGCTAGAAACAAGCATTTCGCTACACTCGCAATAACATCTGCTAAACACGTGTATGTGACCAATACAATTTGATTTGTAGCCGTTTTGTCATGTTCACTTTATACTCAGACATCTAGGCCTAATATAAAGCATTATGATGAGTTACACATCTCTACCACTCACACAAATTCTGAATCCCATGACAAAATAATAAAATAAGCTGACAAATACATATATGTATCGACGTCATGGTAACAAAAGATGTCTTTATTCATTGGATATGTACAGCACCTTCCTGCATCAAAAGAGCAAGCTACATTTCCCTTAGTTTTATGGGGTTTTAAAAAAAATATTGGGGGGTGGGGGTATGAGTTTTTTCTTATTAAAAACACTCAGATTCATTTAGAAAGAAAACAATAGAACATGTGTGCTTTGGTTCAGATGTTTAAAATACCCACAGGGCCAGAACGCAGTAGTTGAGACCACGTGTTGAAAGAGGCAAAAAGGTACAAATGCAAAAACAAAGCGAGACCCAAAAATATGCTTGTAAAACTCGAGAGAGACTGTACATGTGGGTAACAAGTTAATGAATAATGGTTCAGCCTTGGTACTGTCAGCAACAAAAAACAAAATCATATTTAAAAGGGTGCCAAGGCATAAAATCCATAGATTGAAATATGGTGGATGAAAACATTTAAAAAACCAGAAACATCCCTCCATTAAGGCTTGGATCAAGCAGCTAACAGAGGTCCTGGTGACGTACCAAAGGAGAGGATTTGAATTTGATTTGTAAATGATTTTCTACTGGAAGAAATGTGTTGTGCTGTTATGTTATACTGCGGAGAAGAAGAAATTCCAGAATTTTGTCATAGTGATGTGTTTGTATGCTGTCAGTCAGTATACTGTATTCGAGGCCTAATTGTTGGTTAACACGTGTGAAGTTCATTTCACATTACTATTTTGTAGGTTGATTTAGTATTAGCAATTACAAACGATTGACATTAAAACACAGATTTGTGACAAAATACTTATCAGAATAAAAAATAAATTTGATAAAATAGAGAGACCTGAAACAAACAAAAGGGAAAGATTAAAAGAGATTAAGCCCTTGATTAGTGGCTCCAATCATAAGCCGACCAACTAAAAGGACACCAGGTAGCACAAGGTCTGGCGAGATTAGGGAGAATAGAAATCCATCTCACAAACATGATGCAAACGCAACATAAAAATGACGGCATTCTGATTTATCAGACCTTATTGCCTCCCATTATCCAGAACAGTGTCTGCATCTCAAATGGCACACTTATGATACCCTATTCCTCATCTAGTGCACTACTTTTTAATTACAGCCACATAGGACAACTACATAGGGCTCTGGTTAAAAGTAGTGCACCACAGGGAATAGGGTGCCATTGAGACCCATCCTAAAAACCAACACCTAAGAGGAACGGGAGGGGATTATTCTTGGACTTTGGCTGCCTCGAAGTTTACCGCCAGTTTCCTGTGTTTCCTCTTGGAGGCGGAGCCGGGGGTGTGGCCTTGGCCCGAGGGGTTCTGTCGTGGCGTTTGGGGTGTGGATGGGGTCCCCGCTGCCTGGGCGGTCTTTGGGGGTGTGGAGGGGGCTGGGGATAGGGAGGGTTGGGAGTGAGACGGGAATTCGCTGCCCGGGGCTTGGTTCCTCGCCTTGTGAGCCGCGTTGCAGAATTCCTGGGGCTTCTCGACCGAGGACACGCGCTTCTTAGTTACCTGACAATAGAAGTAGGTTAGTCAGAGGCTAAGATGGTGTGTTAACATGGGAGCACACAAACAAACATAAGAGTTAATCATGGTCATTTGTCTGGGTTAATCTGTGGTGAAATCCCAAAATACTATTAATATGCATCTTTTGGCCATATAAATAACTCTTTTGTTGTGGTGATTTAATGTGAACTATAGAAACAGGTCCTGGAGCTCCTACCTGCAGGGGGACAAACTGGTTATGTGAGCCGATGGGGACGGAGGGTGCCTGGGGCCGGGCGCCAGGGAAGGTGCCCCCGTAGAAGGGCTGGCCCTGGTGAGGCGGGAGGGGCATGCCCCAGTGTAGGGGACCATACCCCTGAGGAGGCATCAACAGACCACCTGGAGGGAGGGAGAGAGAGAAAGAAAGAGAAACAGTGAAAGGGTTTGGTTCACATCCAGAATGAATTAGTGTCTAAAACCTATCAAGGTGAAAGGGCATTACTGCACCCAGAGGTCGTACAGTATAGTATCAATATAGACATGACGCCAGGGCTCACCCGATTGACCGAATATGTTAGGGACGGGTCCCATGGGCGGTCCCCTTATCTGTCCGACTCCAGAGAACATAGGCGGTGGAAGGGGGAACCCAGAACCCACTGAATTCTGAAGGAGACATAGGGAGAGGGGTTAAAAAACCTACAAATATGGAGACACTGGTCCAATATACACATAACAAAAGAAAAGGAGGAAACACACAGAGATACAGGAAGGACACACACCACACTCACAAGGCGCTGCAGGGCAAAAAGAGCTGCTTTCTCTTTGGCTTCGTTTTCGGACTGACACTGGGGACCTTGGACCACCAGACCACTGGAGAGCTTCACCTGATACACCAGCAGACCCTGGGAGAGAGTGGGATTGTGCTGGAATACGTGCGTGTGTCTATCTTGTATGAAATATTGTGTGTGTGTGTGTGTCTTGTATGCAAGATTGTGTGTGTGTGTGTGTGTGTGTATATATATATTTGCCTCACCTGTCTGCTGCGCATGAAGGTGAAGTCAGGCGGGGCCATACCCAGGCCCATACAGATCCTGGTAAGCTCTGAGGCCACACTGGGGATGATGGAGGAGGGCTGGGGGGACTGCAGGGGAGGGACTGCTACTGCTGGGGCCGCGGGTAACACAGAGTCGCCCATCCTCGCCGCTGATGGGGAAGAAGGGAGAAAAAGGGAGGTTTAAGGAATGAAGAACAACTGGTTTAATATCTGTTGTACAGTATCTCCACTAAATCCCAAAGTTTCCAAAACTGTTAAAATAATGTCTGTGAGTATAACAGAACTGATATGGCAGGCGAAAACCTGAGGAAAATCCATCCAGGAAGTGCTATTATTTTGAAATGCCTGTTTTCCATTGAAAGCCTATACAAAAACATATGACTCAGTTCACGATCCCTATGGCTTCCACCACATGTGGCCAGTCTTTAGGCATCGTTTCAGGCTTTTACTCTGAAAAATGAGGGAGAAACACCACTTTCAATGAGAGGACAGTGGAAATTTCCAGACATGAGTCCAGCGCGTGACCGGGAGCGTGCCTTTCTTGTTTTTCCTTTTCTATTGAAGCTTTTGTCCGGTTGAAATATGATCGATTATTTATGACAAAAACAACCTGAGGATTGATTATAAACATCGTTTGACATGTTTCCACAAACTTTTACGGTACTTGTTGGATTTTTCGTCTGTCTGTTGTGACTGCGCTTTGTTCCAATGGATTACTGAACAAAACGCAGGTTTTTGAATATAAAGAGGGAATTTATCGAAGAAAACAAACATTTATTGTGTAACATGGAGTCTTGGGAGTGCAACCATATGAAGATCAAAGTGATACATTTTATCACCATTTCTGACTTTTGTTACTCCTCTTCTTGGCTGCTAACGGTTTGTAATGATTTGTCTGCTGGGCGCTGTTCTCAGATAATCGCATGGTGTGCTTTCGCCGTAAAGCCTTTCTGAAATCTGACACAGCGGTTGGATTAACAAGAAGTTTATCTTTAAGCTGGTGTATAACGTTTGTATTTTTATGTATGTTTATTATGAGAATTTCTGTTTTGTTGAGTTTCACGCTCTGCAATTTCACCAGATGTTGTTTGAGACAGTGGATTACTGAACAAAACCCGCTAACAAAACAGAGGTTTTTGAATATAAAGAGGGACTTTATCGAACAAAACAAACATTTATTGGGTAACTGGGAGTCTTGTGAGTGCAACCACATGAAGATCAAAGGTAAGTGATTAATTCTATCGCAATTTCTGACTTTTGTTACTTCTCTACTTGGATGCTTACTGTTTGTAATGATTTGTCTGCTTGGCGCTGTTCTCAGATAATCGCATGGTTTGCTTTCGCCGTTAAGCCTTTTTGAAATCTGACACCGTGGTTGGATTAACAAGAAGTTAATCTTTAAACCGATGTATAACACTTGTATGTTTCATGAATTTTTATAATGAGTATTTCTGTTTGTGAATTTGGCGCTCTGCAATTTCACTGGATGTTGGCCAGGTGGCACGGTAGCATCCCACACCCCCTAGAGAGGTTAATGTCACAACGTATGAAATCCTGTTCCAGTGCGCTCAGGACCACAGACTGGGGGGGGAAGGTTCAACAGGACAACCACCCTAAGCACACAGCCAAGACAACAATGGAATGGCTTCGGGACAAGTCTCTGAATGTCCTTGAGTGGGCCAGCCAGAGCTCGGACTTGAACCCGATCAAACATCTCTGGAGAGACCTGAAAATAGCTGTGCAGCGACACTCCCCATCCAACCTGACAGAGCTTGAGACAATCTGCAGAGAAGAATGGAAGAAACTCCCAAATACAGGTGTGCCAAGCTTCTAGCGCCATACCCAAGACAGCTCGAGGCTGTAATCGCTGCCAAAGGTGCTTCAACAAAGTACTGAGTGAAGGGTTTGAATACTTAAGGAAATGTGATTAAATGTTTTTTTAATTTGAATACATTTGCAAAAAATTCTAAAAGCGTGTTTTGCTTTGTCATTATGGGGTCTTGTGTGTAGATTGATGAGGGGGGAAAACAATTTAATCAATTTTAGAATAAGGCTGTAACGTAAAAAAATGTGGAAAAAGTAAAGGGGTCTGAATACTTTCCGAAAGCATTGTATATACAAAAGCATGTGGACACCCCTTCAAATGAATGGATTTGGCCATTTCAGCCACACCAGTTTACGACAGGTGTATAAAATAAAGCACACTGCCATGCAATCTCCATTGACAAACATTGGCAATAGAAAGGCCTTACTGATGAGCTCAGTCACTTTCAACGTGGCCTCATCATAGGATGACACCTTTTCCAACAAGCCCTGCTTGAGCTGCCCCGGTCAACTGTAAGTGCTGTTATTGTGAAGAAGAAACGTCTAGGAGTAACAACAGTGGTGGCAGGCCACACAAGCTCACAGAACGGGATCGTCAAGTGCTGAAGCGTGTAGCATGTAAAAAAAAAATCAAAATAAGTCTGTCCTCAGTTGTCACACTCACCACCGAGTTCCAAACTGCCTCCGGAAGCAATGTCAGAACAATAAATGTTTGTCGTGGGCTTCATGAAATGGGTTTCCATGGCCGAGCAGACGCACACAAGCCTAAGATCACAACGCCAAGCGTCGGCTGGAACGTCATTCTATAGCTAGAGGACTCCTGTTATCTCCAGGTGTGATAAGAATCATTATTTTGTCTTTATCTGCTGTGGTCTAGTACTGTCTCTTTGCTATCTAAGGCCATCTACTTTAAGTGCTGCGTGAACTGCTGACTGCTCATAATTTACAGATAGTTGTTGACACAACCAGGGATTGTCTGCCTTCGACTCTCGCTTTCCCCTCCTTGCCTCTTGTCCTCACCCTTTCCCAATTCCCTCCCACTCACAAGGCAGGCAATACACTTGACCTCATCTTTACTAGAGGCTGCTTGCCTACTAATCTCACTGCAACCCCCTCCAGGTCTGTGATCACAACTTAGCTTCCTTTTTCTGTCTCCCTTTCCTTCAACACTAACCACTCAGCCCCTACGCAGATGGTCATGCGCTGTCGCAATCTTCGCTCTCTCTCCCACTACCCTCTCCTCTTCTATCCAATCATCTCTCTCCCTTCTGCTAAATCCTTCTCCCTTCAGTGTCCTGATTCTGCCTCTTCAACCCTACTCTCCTCCATTTCCGCATCTTTGACTTGCACTGTCCCCTTTCCTCCCGGCCCACTCGGCTCTTCCCTCCTGCTCAGTGACTCATTGCGACCTTACAGAACAGGGCTGCGGACATGGAGGAAAACGAAACTTTCAGAGGGACTATCATCCTTTCACTCCCTCCTCTTTACCCGCTGCTAAAGCCACATTCTACCACTACATTTCAAGCCTCTGCCTTTTTACCCCTTTTTCTCCCAAATTTCGTGATATCCAATTGGTAATTACAGTCTTGTCCCATCGCTGCAACTCCCGTACGAACTTGGGAGAGGTGAAGGTCGAGAGCCATGCGTCCTCCAAAACACGACCCTGCCAAGCCGCACTGCTTCCTAATACACTCCTCGTTTAACCAGGAAGCCAGCCACACCAATGTGTCGGAGGAAACACCGTCCAACTTGCGACCGTGTCAGCGTGCATTCGCCCGGCCGGCCACAGCAGTTGCTTAACCCTCCCCTAACCCAGATGACACGGGGCCAATTGTGCGCCGCCTCATGGGTCGACACATCCCGGGATCGAACCCGGGTCTGTAGTGACGGCTCTAGCACTGCAATGCAGTGTCTTACCCTGCCGCGCCACTCAGGAGGCCCAAGCTTCTGCCTTTAACCCTAGGAAACTCTTTTCCACCTTCTCCTCCCTCCTTAATCCTCGACCCCCTCCACCCTCTCTCTCTGTGGACAACTTTGTCAACCACTTAAAAAAAAAAAAAGGTTGATGACATCCGCTACTCATTCACTCAGCCTATTGAGTCCATTGGTCTCACACACACAGAACTACCCTACAACTTGACCTCTTTCTCCCCTCGATCTCCAGAAGACATCCTGCGACTAGTGAGGTCTGGCCGCACGACAACATGCCAGCTCGACCCGATCCCCTCCTCCAGACCTCCCTTCCCTCATCAACTCATCCCTGACCACTGGCTGCATCCACTGACTTCAAAATGGCCCGAGCTGCTCCCCTCCTACAGAAACCAAAACTCGACTTTTCAAAAACCAAAGTCCTTTATCCCTTCTTGACCCTAACCAGTCAGGCTTCAAGACGGATCACTCAACCAAGACTGCTCTTCTCTGTGTCACGGAGGCTCTCCGCACTTCAAAGCTGACTCCCTCTCCTCTGTTCTCATCCTCCTAGATCTATCCGCTGCCTTTGACACCGTGAACCATCAGATCCTCCTCTCCACTCTCTCAGGGCTGGGCATCTCAGGCTATACACACACTCTTGGATTGCATCCTACCTGGCAGGCCGCTCCTACCAGGTGACGTAGAGGGGATCTGTGTCTGCACCACGTACTCTCACTACTGGTGTCCCCCAGGTCTCAGTTCTAGGCCCTCTCCTCTTCTCTCTATAAACCAAGTCACTCGGCTCCGTCATTTCCTCACATGGTCACTCCTATCATTGCTATGCGGATGACACTCAACTACCCCGTCTGAAACCCAGGTGGCGACACGGATCTCTGCGTGCCTGACAGATAACTCAACATGAATGTCGGCCCACCACCTCAAGCTCAACCTTGACAAGACGGAACATGCTCATTCTCCCGGGTAATTCCTGCCTGGAAAATACCTCTCCACCACAGTTGACAACTCCAGTGTCACTCTCGCTGGGTGCAAAGAACATTGGTGTAACCCTGGACAACACCCTGTCATTCTCTGAAAACATCAAAGCAGCGACTGCTCCTGCAGGTTCATGCTCAACAACATCTGTAGAGTACGACCCTACCTCACGCAGGAAGCGGCACAGGTCCTAATCCAGGCACTTGTTCTCTCCCGTCTGGACTACTGCAACTCGCTGTTGGCTGGGCTCCCCGCATGTGCCATTAAACCCCTCAACTTATCTAGAACGCAGCAGCCCGCTTGGTTTTCAACCTTCCCAAATTCTCTAATGTCACCCCGCTCCTCCGCACACTCCTCTGGCTTCCAGTTGAAGCTCGCATCCCACTACAAGACCATGGTGCTAACCTACGGAACAGGAACTGCCCCTCCCTACCTTCAGGCTATGCTCAAACCCTACACCTCAACCCGAGCACTCCGTTCTGCCACCTCAGGTCTCTTGGCCCTCCCACCCCTACGAGAGGGAAGCTCCCGCTCAGCCCAAGCTCTTCTCTGTCCTGGCATCGCAACGGTAGAACCAGCTTCCCCCTGAAGCTAGGACAGCAGAGTCCTTGCCCATCTTCCGAAAACATCAAACCCTACCTCTTCAAACAGTACCTTCAACAATCCTCCTCACCTCAACCCCCTCACAAAAAAACAAAAATTTACAAAAAGAACACTTAACCAGCACTTGCACTTGACCCCCACCCCCCTTTCTAGCTCTGACAACTACGTTAATTGAGGAGAAATGTATTTTCTATGCCTGTGATGTGGTTGTTCTACCTAGCCATCTTAACCTCTCTGGGCTAGGTGGCACCAAATCGTCCCACCTACGTAACAGCCAGTTGAATCCTGTGGCGCGATTGTCAAATAGCTTAGAAATGCTATTACTTCAATTTCCCAAACATATGACTATTTTACAGCTATTTAAAGACAAGACTCTCGTTAATCTAACCACACTGTCCGATTTCAAAAAGGCTTTACAACGAAAACAAAACATTAGATTATGTCAGCAGAGTACCCAGCCAGAAATAATCAGACACCCATTTTTCAAGCTAGCATATAATGTCACATAAACCCAAACCACAGCTAAATGCAGCACTAACCTTTGATGATCTTCATCAGATGACAACCCTAGGACATTATGTTATACAATACATGCATGTTTTGTTCAATCAAGTTCATATTTATATCAAAAAACTGCTTTTTACATTAGCATGTGACGTTCAGAACTAGCATACCCCCCGCAAACTTCCGGGGAATTTACTAACAATTTACTAAATTACTCACGATAAACGTTCACAAAAAGCATAACAATTATTTTAAGAATTATAGATACAGAACTCCTCTATGCACTCTATATGTCCGATTTTAAAATAGCTTTTTGGTGAAAGCACATTATGCAATATTCTAAGTACATAGCCCAGCCATCACGGGCTAGCTATTTAGACACCCAGCAAGTTTAGCCTTCACCAAAATCAGATTTACTATAACAAAAATGTTATTACCTTTGTTGTCTTCATCAGAATGCACTCCCAGGACTTCTACTTCAATAACAAATGTTGGTTTGGTCCCAAATAATCCATCGTTATATCCAAATAGCGGCGTTTTGTTCGTGCGTTCTAGACACTATCCGAAATGGTAAATCAGGGTTACGAGCATGGCGCAATTCGTGACAAAAAAAATCTAAATATTCCATTACCGTACTTCGAAGCATGTCAACCGCTGTTTAAAATCAATTTTTATGCAATTTATCTCGTAAAAAAGCGATAATATTCCGACCGGGAATCTGCGTTTCGGTAAACAGAGGAAAAAAACAGAAAGACGGGGGCGACCAGTGCACGCGCCTAAGCCCACTGTCCCCTGATCGGCCACTTGAGAAAGGCGATAATGTGTTTCAGCCTGGGGCTGGAATGACGACATTCAGCTTTTTCCCGGGCTCTGAGAGCCTATTGGAGCCGTGGGAAGTGTCACGTTACCGCAGAGATCCTTTGTTTTGGAAAGAGATGTCAAAGAAAGCCAATAAATGGTCAGACAGGCCACTTCCTGTAAAGGAATCTCTCAGGTTTTTGCCTGCCATATGAGTTCTGTTATACTCACAGACACCATTCGAACAGTTTTAGAAACATAAGGGTGTTTTCTATCCATATGTAATAAGTATATGCATATTCTAGTTACTGGGTAGGAGTAGTAACCAGATTAAAACGGGTACGTTTTTTATCCGGCGGTGTAAATACTGCCCCCTAGCCCTAAGAGGTTAAGCTAAATGCACTAACTGTGGATAAGAGCGTCTGCTAAGTGACTAAAATGTCATTTCAAATGTGGTATAAAGCTTGCCGCCATTGGACTCTGGAGCAGTGGAAATGCATTCTCTGGAGTGATGAATCACGCGTCACCATCTGACGGACGTATCTGGGTTTGGCGGATGCCAGTTGAACACTACCTGGCCCAATGCATAGTGCCAACGGTAAAGTTTGGTGGAAGATGAATAATAGACTGTGGCTGTTTTTCATGGTTCGGGCTAGGCTCCTTAGTTCCAGTGATGGGAAATCTTAACGCTACAGCATACAATGACATTCTAGACGATTCTGTGCTTCCAACTTTGTGGCAACAGTTTGGGGAAGGCCCTTGATAGTTTCACCATGACAATGCTCCCGTGCACAAAGTGAAGTCCATACAGAAATGGTTTGTCGGGATTGGTGTGGAAGAACTTGACTTGCCTGCAGAGCCCCGACCTCAATCCCATCGAACACCTTTGAGATGAATTGGAACACCGAATGTGAGCCAGGCCTAATCGTCCAACATCAGTGCCCGACCTCACTAATGCTCATGGCTGAATGGAAGTAAGTTCCCGCAGCAATGTTCCAGTGGAAAGCCTTCCCAGAAGAGTGGAGGCAGTTATAGCAGCAAAGGGGGGACCAACTCCATATTAACGCCCATGATTTTGGAAGGAGACGTTTGACGAGCATGTGTCCACATACTTTTGGTCATGTAGTGTATATTGGCATCTGTATGTGTCTCCCCCCAAAAAAACCCCACATCAGTCAGGCTCTACTAAACATGCAGCGTTACACATAGTTAATCTCACCCAGTTTCTTGGTGGGTCGTCTCTTGTTCTGCTGCTGTGTGTTGAAGGAGACGGGACTAGTGGAGTCAGGGGCGGCGCCAATGTTTAGCATCTCCTTCAGGGCCAGAGTTCCCTTCTACACACAGGAGAACCAACCAACCACAATTAGCCAACTGACCATACCTAACCAAATAACAACAGCACTACTACAACCAGCCACAAGGGAAGGAGCAGATCATTCTAATTTAAAAGAGTTTGAAGTGGGCCACTATAGCATAACACCAACCAGTGAGTACAAGTACCCACCATAGCAAATGACTGCGGAGAAAGCGGCTCCTCTGTTTGGCTCGTGGGCTCTTTGGCTGGAGGGGGTGGAGTTGACTCGTTGCCCTTGGAGATCTTCAGGTTGGCGATCAACTCCTCGAACTCTGTCTGCTGGAGACAGGTGGGTAAGATTGTGTGTGTGTGTGTGTGTGTGTGTGTGTGTGTGTGTGTGTGTGTGCACACGCGCGTCTGTGTGTCTCTGTGTACCTTCTTTGTAGCGTTCTGAGCAGGAAACAGAGAATTGACATCTTCGTTTCTCTTGAGGAGTCTGATACTTCCTGTAGGACCCTATAAAACAACATGGAGTTTAACACACACACACACACACACACACACACACACACACTCTCTCTCCCTCACAGAAGTCATACTTGCACATTGAGATCTTACAACAAAAAGAAGAATACAATTATACTCAATATGCATCTTCATTGAGTTGTATTAGTTGGTCTACACTTACAACTTAGACTACACTCACAGCCTTCCACTTGTAATAAGCAACCCTAGAATGAAATCTGCTTTTGCAAAATGCATTTTATTGACTAGTTTCAATTCATTTGTAGTCCTGATTCCTGGCTATGCTGCCGGCTGAGGATGAGGCCTCTGTTCTGCTATTGGTCTACAGCTGTGGGTGATGATTGGAGTTGTAGTTCTCCACTTCCTGAGCTGCTGGGATCTGTAGTCTCCTGATGGTGGCCTGACAGGGTAACAGCCTCAGAGGTGTCACATGCTTGAAAGAACAGATGTTTAAGGGAGTTTATGTAATGATTGTTGCGCTAAAAAACTTTTACTGAAGACTTTTGACTTGGATCACTAGGTTTTACACAAGCAACTATCCTGCAAGTACTTTGTTAATACAGTTTGAAAAACTGCATTCTTCTCAAGAAAGACTGGATGCAGATACTGAGTGGCAGAGTTAAAGAGATAAGGGTACCTTTGCATGGCAGGTTAGAGCTAAAATAATGTAGTGTTTCTAACCTGCTGTCCAGACAAACACTGATCTGAGGTCAGACCCTAAAGTCCGCATCAAAGAGCTGTGACTCAATGTTTAGGGGTGTAAAGTTCAATGGTTAGGGATGAAGGGACAGAGGGGTTTTTCAAGTTCAAAGGTTAGATAAAGTGGTGACTCACAGGTTTGGGAGGTTGCGGTTGTTGACTCTGGGGTTGGTTCCTGCCTTGTTGCCCTTGGAACTGCCCTTCCTTCCCGGGAGACCCTGTACCCCAGGCAGACTTACCCGACTGGGTACGGACACACAGAGATGGTCAGGTGACACAGCCAGGAACAAGGTTGATTGCAATGCGAGCATGGTGACACTGGTACAACCTTATGAATGGACTCACATTGTCTTGTTGCCAGTGAGCTGGTGGTTTCTGGGGCATTCCAGAGCTCTGCAGAGACTGCCACACGTTACTGAACTCCTCATCTTTACCCTGCAGTCACACACAGAGCGAGAGAGACAAAATGTCAAAAATATAAAACAATTAGTGTCATTTCCCCAAATTTGAAACCCTTATTCAAGGTTTCAAAGACTTCTCTGATGAGGATAGGCTACCAGTCCTGTTGGGGGAGGACGCAGAGAGCTGTGGGTTGGCAGCGCACTACATTGGGGCGGCAGGTAGTCTAGTGGTTAGAGCGTTGGACTAGTCACCGAAAGGTTGCAAGATCGAATCCCCGAGCTGACAAGGTACAAATCTGTTGTTCTGCCCCTGAACAAGGCAGTTAACCCACTGTCCCTAGGCTGTCATTGAAAATAAGAATTTGTTCTTAACTGACTTGCATAGTTAAATAAAGGTTAAAGATGAGTATCTGACAGACCAACCGATGTCCTCTATGCTTACTGTTATTGTTCAATGTTATTTTGACCCTTGATTACTTATGTTGCTGTGTCAATATTGATTATTATTAGTACAAATATGTTAATATTGTAAATCTCCAAAGTAAGCGTTGGCAATACGTACATTGTTACGTCAAGCCAATTAAGCAAATTGAATTTAGAGAGCGAGAGAGAGGGGTTACACACCACACACAAATAAGGAATTGTATACAGTAAATCCCACAAAGAGAGACAGACACAGACACAGAGACAGAGACAGCCAGACAGAGCGAGCGAGCCAGACAGAGACGAGCCAGACAGAGCGAGCCAGACAGAGCGAGCGAGCGAGCCAGACAGACAGAGCGAGCGAGACAGACAGACAGAGCAGAGCGAGACAGACAGACAGAGCGAGCGAGACAGACAGACAGACAGAGCGAGACAGACAGACAGAGCGAGCGAGCGAGCGAGCGAGACAGAGCGAGCGAGACAGACAGACAGACAGAGCGAGCGAGCCAGACAGACAGCCAGCGCGAGCCAGCCAGCCAGACAGACAGAGCGAGCCAGCCAGACAGACAGACAGACAGAGCGAGACAGACAGAGCAGAGCGAGACAGAGCGAGCGAGACAGAGCGAGCGAGACAGAGCGAGACAGAGCGAGCCAGACAGACAGAGCGAGCGAGACAGAGCAGAGCGAGCGAGACGAGACAGAGCGAGCGAGACAGACAGACAGACAGAGCGAGCCAGACAGACAGAGCGAGCGAGACAGAGCAGAGCGAGCGAGACAGAGCAGAGCGAGCGAGACAGACAGAGCAGAGCGAGCGAGCCAGACAGAGCGAGACAGAGCGAGCGAGCCAGACAGAGCGAGACAGAGCGAGCGAGCCAGACAGAGCGAGACAGAGCCAGAGCGAGACAGAGACAGCGAGCGAGACAGAGACAGAGAGAGACACAGACACAGAGAGAGACACAGACACAGAGAGAGACACAGACACAGAGAGAGAGACACAGACACAGAGAGAGAGACACAGACACAGAGAGAGAGACACAGACACAGAGAGAGAGACACAGACACAGAGAGAGAGACACAGACACAGAGAGAGAGACACAGACACAGAGAGAGAGACACAGACACAGAGAGAGAGACACAGACACAGAGAGAGAGACAGACACAGAGAGAGAGACAGACACAGAGAGAGAGACAGACAGAGAGACAGACAGAGAGACAGACAGAGAGACAGACAGACAGAGAGACAGACAGAGAGACAGACAGAGAGACAGACAGAGAGACAGACAGAGAGACAGACAGAGAGAGAGAGACAGACAGAGAGAGAGAGACAGACAGAGAGAGAGAGACAGACAGAGAGAGAGAGACAGACAGAGAGAGAGAGACAGACAGAGAGAGAGCAGACGGGGGAGACAGACAGAGAGAGAGAGACAGACAGAGAGAGAGAGACAGACAGAGAGAGAGAGACAGACAGAGAGAGAGAGACAGACAGAGAGAGAGAGACAGACAGAGAGAGAGAGACAGACAGAGAGAGAGAGAGCTTACCTTAGGTTTCGGTTTCTGGCTCGCTTTGTGTGCAGAGTTTTTGTTGCCCTGAGTGTCTGCCCTGAGAATGTTCTGTCTGCCGTTCTGCTGCTGAGAGACGGAGGGAGAGAGAAAGGTTGACATCAAGAGGGAGGGACAGAAAGAAAAGTAGGCAAATGTGAGGAACAGAGATAAAAAGTTGGAGGCTATTCATCTTGATCTATGCTGGTTACTCTGTGAGTGGTTAGGCCAGTTTCTAATGAGCACATGGCTCTACTCCAGTCCAACCTGTGTGGATATGAAGGGTGATCGCGGTGAGTGGTTCAGACCGACCATCTGTCCTTTGTTGTGCTGATGGGAGGAGGCAGGCTGGGGCTTGACGACGGCAGTCAGTTTGTGGAAGCCCTGCTCTACACGGCCCCCGTGGCTCAGGTTAATTAAGGCACAGGGGGGCAGCCTGTAGCCACGGCCCGCCGCACACCTAGAGTAGGAAACACACCAGAGTCAGGCGGGCTACAGTCACCCAGATACAGGATCACAACCACACAATAGCCAGTCACAAAAACTCAGGTACTTAACGTTAAAAAAACACACACGATGTAATAGGAAACATGCGGTTGATGGAGGTTTGAAACACTTGACATAGGGCCTATATGAAACACAGACATGAGGCTGTACCTGATAGTCAGTCCACCAGCAAACTCTTCATCGAAAACAACCTCATACAACACCTCAGCCTCCCGATCAGCTGCCACGGGAGAGAGGTTAAACATCAGTTTAGAGACTGTTCAAAGACGAGAGGGTGACCGTGTGTGTGTGTTGTACAGCGCATTCGGTAAGTATTCAGATCCCTCGACTTTTTCCACATTTTGTTACAGCCTTATTCTAATATGGATTACATTGGGTGTTTTTCCCCTCGTCAATCTACACACAATATCCCATAATGACAAAGCAAAAAACAGGTTTTTAGAATTGTTTGCAAATGTAATATAACTGAAATGTAACATTTACATAAGTATTCAGACCCTTTACTCAGTACTTCGTTGAAGCGCCTTTGGCAGTGATTACAGCCTCGAGTCTTCTTGGGTATGATGCTGCAAGCTTGGCACACCTGTATTTTGGGGAGTTTCTCCCGTTCTTCTCTGCAGATCCTCTCAAGCTGTCAGGTTGGATGGGGAGCGTCGCTGTACAGCTATTTTCAGGTCTCTCCGGAGATGTTCAAATCGGGTTCAAGTCCGGGCTCTGGGTGGGCCACTCAAGGACATTCAGAGACTTTTCCCGAAGCCACTCCTGTGTTGTCTTGGCTGTTAGGGTCGTTGTCCTGTTGGAAGGTGAAACTTCAACCCAGTCTGAGGTCCTGAGTGCTCTGGAGCAGGTTTTCATCATGCATCTCTCTGTACTTTGCTCCGTTCATCTTTCCCTCGATCCTGACTAGTCTGCCAGACTGAAAAACATCCCCACAGCATGATGCTGCCACCACGCTTCACCGTAGGGATGGTGCCAGGTTTCCTCCAGACGTGACGCCTGGCATTCAGGCCAAAGAGTTCTATCTTGGTTTCATCAAACCAGAGAATCTTGTTTCTCATGGTCTGGGAGTCCTTTAGGTGCCTTTTGGCAAACTGCAAGTGGGCTGAAGAGGGTTAAACCAAGGCCTTATACCTTTTAAAGGGTTAATAAATGATGTTATGATAAACTGTAAGGTCTCCTCTTCAGGGCACCTCTATGTGTGTGTGTTAAAACCTGTTTTTGAGTGTTGTGACCTTCAGACATTATCAGAAGGCGTCTACATTCAGACTCCTGTCTGGATCCCACCGTGGTTATTCTGCGGTGGTAACCACGCCTGGTTTGTCACAGGAGATTTCAAGGCTGCCACAGACCTGATGAAACCAGCCACCTGTCAGAAGATGCTTAGACTCCTTCACATTGTTATGGCCCTGTACTTGTGATGAAAGGTCAAGTTCTCGGTCAAACCCACTTCTGAGCTTTGAATTGCTGACAAGATGGTTACTGCTGTCAGGGGAGGTTAGATTTATTCAAATGTTGTTGCCAGGGAAACTCACGCAAGGAGGACTGGGAGAGGCTATATGAGTTACAGGATGTCTTAGACATTTTGCAGAACTTGGGGAGAACTATCATACTGTTATAGAGTACTCTGTACCAACTTCAGCCTACAATTGTATTACTAAAGGAGTATTTTAATAATTAAACAAAGAGTCTGTTTCCTTTCCATTACTACGGTATGTTTGATAATTATATAGACCTGATCATTTGTTGAAGAAATTGACCAACATTTTGGCGAGCTTGCCAGGAGCGAGTGACCACTTTGCTCGACTGACCATTGATCCACGTGCAAGCACAACAAAATGACAAGGTAAGCAGATGCCTGTTATATCTAAAGTCTGTCATTTGTATAGCACGCTGTGGTTAATGAGTAATTCTGGCAAGTAAGTGGCGACTCGCTGTTAAATTTATATGAACCTACATTTCTTTGTAATAGTGGAATAATTGAAAGTGTGAAATGATTGTGACAACCCGTGGGAGGAAGCACAGACCACCTAGATGGAAATAGGTTATAAATTCCTGGGTTATATGTTTATTATTGTGAGACTTGGTGATAGGTTCAGGGTAAAATCCCAAGTATAAACGCTGATTGTTGAGATTGTGTGAGACTTGGTGATAGGATTTAGGGCAAAATTCCAAGTATAAACGCTGATTGTTGAGATTATTCTGATAAAATATTCTGTAATTGTTCTATGTATTTTGTAATTGTTCTATGTATCATGTCTTCTGTGTGTGATGGCTGGATGGTGGGACATTAAATCAGGAGTTAGTTATAATCAATATAACGCCCGTGTATTTGAATTAACTGAGTGGACATTCGGATCAGATGCTGGAAGAGTTGCCTGTGGGGGTATAAACCTTAATGCATACACCCTTGCTGTATCAGGAAATAGACCTACCCGTGTGTTACTGACCCATGTTATTTTAAAAAGAAATCGTTTTGAAGTAATAGTTTCTCCCTTGGAAGGAGAAGATTATCACAGAGATACCAGGATTGTTGTGGAGGTTACACCAAAGGTTATACCAGCTATAAATCTTGAACCCTTTACTTTTTCGTGTCGCTCCATAGAGGACGATTATTTTACACCACCCATACATTACATGGTATTCAGTTATCGTTTACTTATCACCCTGCTTTAAATTAACTTACGCGAGTTAAGGGATAGACTATAAACAGCGTTATTTTGCATTCATGCATCTGTATTCACATTACACGTAGAGCCTAAAAAAAATAAAAATAAAAATGTGTGTCTGAGGGGCCGGTCGCAATGAAACCCGCCACCACCCTACAGTTTTTAATTGGGAAATACCCCACTATGGAAAAGGACTTAACCTGGGTTTTCATGAAAAGGCATGATTGGACGAAGGACGCCACTGAATATAGGTTGGCCTTACGGACGGGGTCATTTAATAAAACCAAATATCAACATGTGCAGGACATCGTGAAAAGAAGACAGGAAAATAAGACTAGGGTGAAGAAAAAAATAAATCCACCCTGTTTTCTATGACTGCTTTGTCAATGTTAAAAACAGAGGGTAACCTATTCTGGACTCAACAGAAAGCGACCCGTTTAAAAAACGAATTGACAAAGATTAAAGACCCTGCCTCCGTCAAGACTGAGAAGTTTCCTCTAGAACACAGCGCCCCATCACCCCCTCCCTACTGCGGAGATAGGAATTTCTTCACTACACGCAACGAACTAGTCGCTCCAGGTGATAATTCTTCTCTACAACCGGCAAGAATGTATCAAGAACTTGGAGAAATATGGAATGATACCAAGACACAGTCAACACCCCTCTACCCTAGAGTTGCCACAGCAAAGGACCTCATGGCAGCTCAAGACAAAGAATGTGCTGAGAGAAATGGATAACACTGTTGAGGTTATCAGACAAGATCGTAATGATGAAGATGAAGAGCAAAGTCTAAGTGGTAATCACACAGTGAATGAAGAGAACAGAAGAGAGGAAGAAGAACAGATACGACTGAGCAAGGAATATGAAGAAAAAATGAAAACTGAACAACACAGGAGACAGTGGAAAGAAAGGAGGAGAGAGGAGGAAGAACGTAAACTATTGAGATTTTTATTTTATTTGATGCTAACAATGAAGAGAAGAGCACTCAAGCGCGTGCTGCCGGTTCACAGAGTATGCAGCAACAGCTGGATCGCTCGAGGGTAGAACTAAGGCGCTTATTAAACATGGTGCAAAGTGAGGTAGAACTATTACAGAGTGAATTTAAAAAACATACAGCCCTGGACATCTCAGAGACTGGCGATGAAAAGGACGGAATGGATGAAGACACAGCCAGGTGAAGATGACCGTCCCGTGGGAACTTACCCTCTGGTGATAAAGACTTAACCACGGAGTTTTGGGGACTTGGACAGAGCAGCGAAACAATTGCCCCGCATCACTGCTGGGCATGGAAAAAGATGAAGACTGAAGAAAAAGCAAGGAAGACTGGAATTGACACACAGCTCAAGGCGGCCCAACTGGACAAAGGAAAAACCAACAATCTTATGGTGGCTGTAAACCCAGCTGCTCTGCAGCAGCAGCCTCCTCCACCACTTGCTCCACCGTTTACCCAAGCACCTGCTACTCAGTTCCCTGCTCAACCATCTGGTAACCCACAACCATATGGGAACCCACAACCATATGGGAACCCACAACCATACCTACCACCACTCAGACAACCGCTGGTGTGCTGGTACTGCGGTGTGGCAGGTCATATGAGAAACATGTGCCCACAACAACCACAGCAGCAGCAGCCACCCTGGCAGCAGAGAGGAAGAGGTCAATGGCGAGGGAACGCTGGCAGAGGGAACTTCCAAGGAGGACGAGGCGAGAGATCGGCCTTTACAGGACAGCCTCAACTTGGCTTTTCTCAGACTCAAATCAATGAATGATCGACAACATGGATGGCCCCAAAAGTCTCCTGTGACAAACCAGGCATGGTTTCCACTGCAGAATAATCAACAATAGGGATGCCCTGACCCCCTTTTCCAGTGTTCCCAGTACATATTTCCGGATAGTACCAAAGAACCAATCATTACTCTGAAGGTCAACGATCAAGAGGTACCATTTTTAATAGACACTGGAGCTCACACCTCCAGCACTGGATCTACAGGCCAACACCTCGGCCTGGGACTCACATCTAAGTCAGTGAAGATGGGAGTCGATGCGATATCTCAAAAGCTGTACTGGACTGAAGATACAACAATTGACCTGGGGGAAGGTAATACTATTAAGGCTCCCTTTCTGACCTCTCCGGCCACTCACGTTAGCCTACTGGGTAGACATTTTCCTGATCAAGTCCAACATGATTCTAAGGCCAGGCCTGACCTTTATGATGATCCTCTTGATCTCCCTGACGTTACTCTCTTTGTTGACTGCTCTGCCTTTATTGATAGGGAGACTGGTAGGAAACATGCAGGGTTTGGTATAGTCTCACTAGGTAAGTCATTGATGATTGAACAGCCCTTGCCTGAACATTTCTCAGCACAACAAGCTGAGCTTCTAGCACTTCCTGAAGCATGTCAATTAGGTAGTGGTTTGAAGGTTAACATTTATTCTGACTCTGCATACACCATTGGCGTTTGCCTGTCTTGGATAGGGGTTTGGAAAGGTAGGGACTTTTTAATTAACGTGTCTGGGACCCCTATTAAAAACCGTATACAGACTGAGGCCCTGCTTGAAGCCATGTTGCTTCCAGCCCAGTTGACTATTCTTAAGGTCCGAGCCCACACAGGCAACACTGACAGCATCAGTTTAGGTAATGCAGCTGCTGATGCTTCTCACTGCCATACTCATGCTGTTATGCTTTCCTCCCTGTGTACATCTGAAATCACTGATCTGGACCAACACCGGGCTGTGGATGCACTTAATCACCCTTTGTGGGAGTCTAGAGGCTGCTCCAGAGGTCCTGATGGCCTGTGGAGGAAATCACTCTCTGGCAAACCAGTTCTGCCTCTGCCTCTCGTCTCCTCTGTGTGTCACATGGCCCACAGAGTGGGCCACACGCCAAGGGGGAGATGGTTAGACTAATATCTGACACCTGGTTTTGTCCAAATATGATTGAAATTTTCAAAACACATGTGTATAAATGTACTACATGCATGCACTAGTGTACCCCCCTGAAACCAGGGAAATTTCCAGCGCCGGCTGGCCGGCCCGTTCACCCATTTAGCTATGGATTTCATAGACATGAACGAAAAGAAAGAAAGAGATACTGTCTGGTAATAATTGACCGTTTTACCAGGTGGGTTGAAGAATTTCCAACCGTGCACTGTGATGCCAAAACGGTAGCAAAACTTCTGGTAAGGGACATCATCCCTAGATTTGGTATTCCGAAAGTTCTCGCCGCAGACAATGACACCCATTCACAGGAGATGTGGTTGCACAGGTGGCTGCCCAATTGGGGATAGCTCAGAAGTTTGTATCTACCATCCACAAAGTAATGGGATTACTGAGAGGGCTAATCAAACCATAAAAGGGGGGCTTGCCAAAGCATGCCACTCCACAGGGAAGTCATGGGTAGAATGTCCCCCCTTAGTCCTGATGAAAATGCGCAATAGTATAAACCACAGGAACAGGGCTTAGCCCACATTAGCTCTTAACTGGCCGTCCAATGAACGTTCCTTTACACAGACCAATGACTCCAAAACTGACTGACCTGACTGCACTGGATGATGATTTGAGTAAATATATGAAGGAACTAACCCATGCTGTTCAGTCTTTGTATTCCCAATACAAGAAGGCCCAGGAAGTTCCAGAACAGGGCGACCCAGACAGCCTGCCTGTTGATGTTTGAGAATGGATCAAGCTGAAGGTCCACAAGAGAACATGGAACCACCCCAGATGGATGGGCCCATACCAGGTCATCTCAGCAACACCCACAGCAGTGAAGGTCCAGGAGCGCCAGGGGTGGCACCACCTATCGCACTGCCAGAAGACATCCCAACCATCATAACAGATAAGAGTACACACCCAGACGTTGTTACACACGACCACTATGGTCACATTGTTAAAAACAAAACTTGGGGTCAACCTTTAAGGTACATGTTTTTGGTGCTTCTTATTCTGCCCCAGCAGTCTCTGCTCAGAGGAATAGAGATGAAGGGGAACCAATTGAAAACCAGTAATCAATGGGTAAACATGGTCCAGAACCTGAGTAGACGAGCCACGCCAACTGATTCGTATGTAGTCATTTTGAAAAACCCTCAGAGTCAGAGTGAGTTGTTTGGATCAAATGTCGTAGGTGATTGAATTAACAACATCGTCTACTCCATGTAGGCCCATATGAATTTGACTATTGCTGGTTTTGCCCTTCTTTCAACTGATGTTCAGAATCTTAAAGCTGTTACAGCCAGGACTAGCCTGGCATTAGACTACATCCTAAATAAGGGGGGGGGGGGGAGGTATTGAAGGGCCCTAAATTCTATTTCCCCCACTGAATGTGTTAGGGTTCTCCCTGACTCTGATAATATGACAGAGATTTTGAAAGAATTAACACAGTTGGCTGACACCTACACCCCCACAGGAGACGACTCCTGGTTCCCATTTGGGTGATTGGAAGATAACTTAAATCCTAACTGGCCTATTTTAGTCCCATTATTGGCCCCCGTGCTTGTTCTGCTAATGTGCATTCTGTGCAGCTGGCAAATGTGTACTTCATAAGGCTATGCCAGGCATGTTTATGCTTTATGTTCCTCATCCCTCAGATATTTCTATCCTCAATCTCTTGAGGATTGCTTGCAATCTAATGCACCTTTTATGGATGTTTCTCATAATTACTATGCTTGAGTTGATTTGCTTTTGTTGAGGCCTGGTGGCCTCAAAGGGGTGGAATGAAGAGGGTTAAACCAAGGCCTTATACCTTTTAAAGGGTTAATAAATGATGATATGATAAACTGTAAGGTCTCCTCTTCAGGGCACCTCTGTGTGCGTGTTAAAACCTGTTTTGAGTGTTATGACCTTCAGACACTATCACAAGGTGTCTACATTCAGACTCCTCCTGTCTGGATCCCACCGTGGTTATTCTGGTTTTCTGAGAACATAAGGCTGCCACAGACCTGATGAAACCAGCCACCTGTCAGAAGATGCTTAGACTCCTTCACATTGTTATGGCCCTGTACTTGTGATGAAAGGTCAAGTTCTGGTCAAACCCACTTCTGAGCTTTGAATTGCTGATAAGATGGTTACTGCTGTCAGGGGAGGTTAGATTTCTTAAAATGTTGTTGCCAGGGAAACTCACGCAAGGAGGACTGGGAGAGGCTATATGAGTTACAGGATGTCTTAGACATTTTGCAGAACTTGGGGAGAACTATCATATACTGTTATAGAGTACTCTGTACCAACTTCAGCCTACAATTGTATTACTAAAGGAGTATTTTAATACTTAAACAAAGAGTCTGTTTCCTTTCCATTACTAAAGTATGTTTGATAATTATACAGACCTGATAATGTGTTGAAGAAATTGACCAACAGGGCTGTCGTGCCTGTCACTGAGGAGTGGCTTCCGTCTGACCACTCTACCATAAAGGCCTGATTGGTGTAGTGCTGCAGAGATGGTTGTCCCTCTGGAAGGTTCTCCCATCTCCACAGAGAAACTCTGTCAGAGTGACCATCAGGTTCTTGATCACCTCCCTGACCAAGGCCCTTCTCCCCTGATTGCTCAGTTTGGCCGGGCGGCCAGCTCTAGGAAGAGTCTTGGTGGTTCCAAACTTCTTCCATTTAAGAATGATGGAGGCCACTGTGTTCATGAGGACCTTCAATGCTGCAGAAAAATGTTGGTACCCTTCCCAGATTTGTGCCTCAACACAATCCTGTCTCTGAGCTCTATGGACAATTCCATCGACCTCATGGCTTGGTTTTTGCTCTACAATTAACTGTCAATTGTGGGACCTTAGATAGACAGGCAGATAGACAGGCAAACACCTGTCTAAGTCCAATCAATAGAATTTACCACAGGTGGTCTCCAATCAAGTTGTAGAAACATCAAGGATGATCAATGTTAACAGGATGCACCTGAGCTCAATTTTGAGTCTCATAGCAAAGGGTCTGAATACTTCTTACACCACCGTTCAAAAGTTTGGGGTCACTTAGAAATGTCCTTGTTTTTGAAAGAAAAATCACCTTTTTTGTCCATCAAAATAACATCAAATTGACCAGAAATGCAGTGTAGACATTGTTAATGTTCTAAATGACTATTGTAGCTGGAAATGGATGCTTTTTTAATGAAATATCTACATGGGTGTACAGAGGCCCATTATCAGCAACCATCACTCCTGTGCTTCAATGTTACGTTGTGTTAGCTAATCCAAGTTTATCATTTTAAAAGGCTAATTGATCATTAGAAAACCCTTTTGCAATTATGTTAGCACAGCTAAAAACTGTTGTCCTGATTAAAGAAGCAATAAAACTGGCCTTTAGATTAGTTGAGTATCTGGAGCATCAGCATTTGTGGATTTGATTACAGGCTCAAAAAGTCCAGAAACAAAGAACTTTCTTCTGAAACCCATCACTCCATTCTTGTTCTGAGAAATTAAGGCTATTCCATGCGAGAAATTGCCAAGAAACTGAAGATCTTGTACAACGCTGTGTACTACTCCCTTCACAGAACAGCGCAAACTGGCTCCAACCAGAATAGAAAGAGGAGTGGGAGGCCCCGTTGCACAACTGAGCAAGAGGACAAGTACATTAGAGTGTCTAGTTTGAGAAACAGACGCCTCACAGGTCCTCAACTGGCAGCTTCATTAAATAGTACCCGCAAAACACCAGTCTCAACGTCAACAGTGAAGAGGTGTCTCCGGGATGCTGGCCTTCTAGGCAGAGTTCCTCTGTCCAGTGTCTGTGTTCTTTTGCCCATCTTAATCTTTTCTTTTTATTGGCCAGTCTGAGATATGGCTTTTCCTTTGCAACTCTGCCTAGAAGGCCAGCATCCCGGAGTCGCCTCTTCACTGTTGACATTGAGACTGGTGTTTTGCGGGTACTATTTAATGAAGCTGCCAGTTGAGGACTTGTGAGGCATTTGTTTCTCAAACTAGACACTAATGTACTTGTCCTCTTGCTCAATGCTTTTCTTTCAAAAACAAGGACATTTCTAAGTGACCCCAAACTTTTGAACGGTAGTGTACGTAAATAAGGTAGCTTTTTTTGTTTGTAATAAATTACCAAACATTTCTAAAAAACTGTTTTCGCTTTGTCATTATGGGGTATTGTGTGTAGAATAATCAGGGGGGGAAATAATTTTATCCATTTTAGAATAAGGCTGTAACGTAACAAAATGTGGAAAAAGTCAGGGGATCTGAAGACTTTACCGAACGCACTGTATATGAGAGAAATAGTGAGTGTGTGCGTGTGCGACCACTCACCTGCCTTGATGCCGATGACGGTTCCCCTGAGGCCGAGGGGGACAGAGAAGCTCTCTCTGACGTTGACCACCCGGTCAAACAGGTGGTACTCTGCATCCGGGTCAGGGACCACACCGTGCTGCTGCTCTAAGGGCTGGAGGGAGGGACACACACACACAGGTTAGAGAGGTGTGGAGTTGGAATTGTTGGAACTCTGGCTCCAAACACAGCGCAAGGGTTCAATGTCATTTTCACTCCCTCTCTAGAAAAACACACACAACAACGGAAACCGGAAAATGACGAACTCACCCTGAAGAGCAAATGTGGCTTCACAGTAACACGTACTTTCTCGTTGCTCTTCTTCACCTGAGAAACAGACAGAGGTAAGAGTCACTACATGAAAAGAAAGTAGATTAGTCACTGACAGTAAAGGAAGGGCTTGTTGAGTAGTAGTCCACATAGGCATCCATCTATATTATTAATTGACATAAAAACGAGGGTAGAGAGGCGATTTAGTGATAGAAAAGAAAGCGAGTAGGAGTAGAGAAATGATCGACAGAGAGATGATTGACGGACAGAACAGCTAAATGATTGACGGCCCAACAACCGAGTTACCTTAGCCTTCACCACCTCCTCCTCGATCCGCTCCACGATGGCCTTGTCCAGGATCTGCAGGTCACATGACGCGCGGGCGATGTCGGCGACTGGGTGGGTCTTCAACCAGGAAGTGATCTCCTTCACCTTCTCCGCGCTGCCCGTAAAACCATCCCCATCAAAATCTTCAGTATTCCTACAACTGTTATGATCTACCTCTGCCTTGTTACATATATTAAATGTCCTCCAAGTGTTTTATATGAGCGTTTAAAGGCCCAATGCAGCAGTTTTCATCTCAATATCAAACCATTTCTAGGTAACATTTCAGTACCTTACCGTAATAGATGTCCATTAAAATAAATTGTCAAAAAGAAAAACATTTCTCAAGCAAGTATTTTGGTAGGACAGTCGGAGTGGTCAGACAAGATTTTATTTTTATTTTTTTTAAGTAATTTTGACTGCACTGGGCCTTTAAGAAAACTGAACGCAAGTCTTGAGTAAGTGTTACACTCATAACAGTTAAACCTGTATGCTTGTATGACAGTGTAAATTATGATTGTTGAGTGCATGAATGTGAGTGTAAATCTTAAAATGCGAGTGTATGAGTGTTACCCGTTCTGGTACTCCGCGGGCCAGATGTCGTCCTCGTAGAAGACATCGTCGTGACTGTTCCTGGACACCAGGTCAAACACCTCAGAGAACCTACAGGAGGAGACAGAATGCAGGTTACACACAAATAAGAACACATGCACACGTTCGCAGTTTCACACATACAGACAACACAGTTTCATAAATGCAGAGAAAAACACATAAGGACACACACACACACACCTATCCAGGTACTCAGACATCAGCTCCTCCACAGCGTCAGAGTAGAGCCACTCCTTCTCAGTTCTCTTGGTGTAACCTGGCACCTCCTCATTCTTCTTATTGAACTTCAGGTTCAGACCCACGTTAGCCTTCTGCTCCCCATGGGGACTAAGGGAAGGAGAGCGCGTCACATGGTTTATTAAACCTACACGGCTCTGGTCAAAAGTAGTACACTAAATGGGAAAAAGACTTCCATTTGAAATGTGTTCACTCACTTCTTCTTGGATCCTCTGCCGACGAAGATGCTGCCGGAGAATCTGGAGACGAGGTAGCTGGTGATGCCGAGGCGAGAGGCCAGAACGTAGCCGGGACTGTACTTCACACAGTATTTCTACCAGGGAAGGGCGGGAGTAAGCTTAGCAACGGCGCACATGTTTGGTCATGTGGGCAGGCGAGGAGGAGTGTGAGAGAGATGTCGTTCTGAAAATGACTTACATGCTGGTTCTGTATTAAGGCTTCCATCGGTGGTTCACAGGGAACCGTGAACACCACCCACACTCGTCCCTCTTTGATGACGTCACTAGACTCCTGCACCTGTATGTCCAAGAGCAAATCATGTTATTGAAAAGGCAAAGATGATTTGCAATGCAACAGATTAAGCCCTCCAAAAATGTCTAAAACATCACATAAAAATATTATTTCTCTATATCACATCTAAAAGCGCATACATTTTACGTTTTGTTTTCACAAATATTTATTTTCAAGACTACATATTCAAATTCAGCAATTCAAATTCAAGGTCACAAAAAGCAGCAAGCCTAAACCCCTAATGTGTACCAGTACTCTTCAAGTCCCCGCCATACTGATGATTCCAAGTCAATAAGGAAGTGTGAAAGGCTCAGACAGGAAGTAGAGCGGTACAGACCTCTCCCATGGTTCCGTAGTAGGGGTTCCCCACCATGAACACTGTGGTCGTCGGGGGAAACAGCTCTTCCAGGGTCTGGAAGCGAGTCGACGACGAGTCAAAGGCCTTGATATCCTGAGAGAGAGAGAGCGCAAAGGAGGAGAGAGCGCAGGAGGCGAGAGGAGAGCGAGCGCAGGAGAGAAGAGAACGAGCAGAAGAGGAGAGCGAACGAAGAAGGAAGGAGAGAGAGAGAGGAATGTGTATATGCGTGTGTGTCTTCCTATGTGCATTCCTGTGTCTGTACGCGTCTCTGTACGTGTGTCTACCTTGACGATGGTCTGGTAGGCGAAGGGCATTATCTGCTTGGACCACTGTTTCTCCAGGTGCACCTGTCCGCTCTGCCCAGGTACATACTTCCTGCCTGTCAGCAGCTGGGCATACAACACCACCGCCGTCACATTCACCACGATGCCCTTACGCTTACTGAAACTGACAGGAGAAGAGATTGAGATGTATTTAGGTAAGGAGGAGAGAGGTCTGCCAAAGTCCCCCTAGGCCAAGTGGTCTTATCAGCTCTGACCACAATGGGACTTCTTGGTTAAATAAATGTTAAGGGAAAAAAATACTAAAATAGACACATAGGAAGGCACTTCTACCAAAGAGGATGCCGAAATCAAACACATACACACGACCTTCACTGAAAAACTCTTACCCTTTGATAACAAAACGTAGGTTTTTAACAAACAGATCCTTACTGCTCAGTGATGCCCTGGACATCCTTCACCCAGTCCTTCTGCTCCTTGTCACTGAGGTAGGTGACCTTGGTGGGGGGAGGAGAGTCCCGGTCATACAGCTTCTGCACTCCCGCCAGCTCCTCCAGGGAGAACCTGAGAGGGAGGGGTGTGATGGAGGGAGAGAGGGGAGAAGAAGTAGGGGGAAGGAGTGTTTGAGGTAGACCGATGAATGTCGACGACTCGGTTGTACTTCAACGTAACGGTCGAAAGAGAAGTGAACGAAGGGCAGAGCCAGAGGCGTAAAGGGTTTAGAGTGGCGGTTCGGGTGGAATACTGTCATCTATTTTAGGCACGAGTAGAACAGAGCGTGGCTCTTACTTGCTCTCCCCGTCAGACACTGCTACCACCCTGGCCTCCTCTAGATGGGGCCAGTTGACAAACACAGAGCAACCCAGGACCAGGGCCGCCACATCGCCACACACCTGAGAGAGAGAGAAACAACATCTACCGTTTCTGCTGAAGACACAGACCCAACAGTCATCGGCTCTTCATAGAAACAAGACCGTGTGCTCGCATCTACACTCACGGGTTCCTCTTTGCTACGTGTGATCTCCAGCATCATGTTCTCTCCTCGGCTGCTCTGCTGGAACACCACCACTCCGTGCTTCTTCTTATAGAACTATAAAGACAGGAAGGAGAAAAAAAAACACACACCTACATTTGAAACATACACAGAAGTTTTCCGATGCTAAGACGGCCAATGTAAATGCAGCCACGTAAAAAAAAAATCTCCTGGTTTCAATGAGACCTCAGTTCAGAGGGGTTTGTACTACGACGTGAGATTGAAGAGCGAGCTAAACGTTGGTCAACTCTCGGGTTCAAATCGAGATAGCCGTTGACATGAGCTGGTCTCACCTTTTTAGCCAGGTACATTTCTATGGCAACGAACCCTTCAGAGCTAACCTGCTCTGTGGCAGGCTGTTTATTCTGAATGAAGTGTTTGGGCCTCGAGGCGAGGACCAATCAAATTTGGCTCCCTCTTGCAAAGAGTACGTCATCGTCCCGTTATTCTCCGGACCATATCGTTCTACACATTTAGTAACGAACGGATGCATTTGAAACTCCACGCGATAAGTATTTTGGAGGGGGGGGAAAGGCCCGTACATTGATAAACACACCAAAGACCATAAACAATACTTGTAAGAAAGACAGCACTTCCAATAGCCCATTTCCCAACATAGCCTGCTGAATTTGCAGGGTAACTTCTCTTTCATTGTGATTGTCGGGCAAAATGAAAATGTGACACCGACTCGCCCACGGATTGACGTTCTAGCCTCGTCTCAATAAAGAGTTCATCGTTCGACATAATGGAACGTGAAGCTAACTGAAGATGGCTAGCTTTAGAAAATCCTCAAAACAGATCTAGCTTGTATACCTCTCCGGCCACACTTCGGGGGCTTGGATTAATGAGTGACCGATTCCGTAACTAGATCTTGAGCTTGCAGCATCTTTATTGACAAATCATCTTGGGACTGTTGGCCACCTGTGCCTTGTGTGCAGACTGACTGTGTGGTGTGATTAGTGGCAGACTGACTGTGTGGTGTGATTAGTGGCAGACTGACTGTGTGGTGTGATTAGTGGCAGACTGACTGTGTGGTGTGATTAGTGGCAGACTGACTGTGTGGTGTGATTAGTGGCAGACTGACTGTGTGGTGTGATTAGTGGCAGACTGACTGTGTGGTGTGATTAGTGGCAGACTGACTGTGTGGTGTGATTAGTGGCAGACTGACTGTGGTGTGATTAGTGGCAGACTGACTGTGTGGTGTGATTAGTGGCAGACTGACTGTGTGGTGTGATTAGTGGCAGACTGACTGTGTGGTGTGATTAGTGGCAGACTGACTGTGTGGTGTGATTAGTGGCAGACTGACTGTGTGGTGTGATTAGTGGCAGAACGCTGTCAGCGTGTTTCGTGAACAGAGACGCGGCACATGATATTATCGTGTATCATTTTATTCTACGTTTTGCGTTGCTCTCGGATCACGTGTCCCCGATTCACACTCCGTTGTCGTCTCATTGCCTGTCGGCCCGTCTATTGTACCTTGTGTCTGATGTGCTGCAGGGTGGGGAAGCCGAGGAAGTACAGCTGGCTGCTGTTGTCGCTGCGCCCCACGTGGCTCAACGACACGTGCCAAGCGTCCATGGGAATCGGTGTCACCCTGGAAACCACCAATCACATTACAGTATCTTAGCCTCGTGGAAGTATTGTGTTCAGTGTGTGTGTGTTTGTGTGTGTGTGTGTGTGTGTGTGTTCAGCGTGTCTCACCTGACATGGCAGTGCATGATGTTGGGGAACAGGTCAGGCAGGGTGGAGGTGTAAGGGTAGTCTAGCTCAGCGTCGTAGCTGTACACAGCACACTCTGTGTGGCGGTTACGGGCCTTCTCAGCCTTGGTCATGTGATCGTTATAAGGCTCCATCGCAGCGAGCAAACATCTCTGGAAAGGAAAACACGCAAATAAGTAACGCCAGAATAAAAAGACACAGGGGGATGAGGTAGGTCACTGAATGATGTCTGTGTGCACCTCGTCGATGAAGGGGATGAGCACCACAGCCTCCCACTCCTGCTGTTTCCCGTTGAGGTCCGTCTTGAAGTCCAGAGGGTAATACTCAATGATGCTAGAATTCTCTGATGTCATCAGGTGCTGTGGACAGAACAGAACGGAGGTATCGGAAGTGGGTGTGTTATGAGAAAGTGTGCATGTCATAGGTCACCACAATGCTGCTAAGCAGGTCTGTATGTGTGTGCTACCCTGTAGCTCTGGGGAAGCAGGTCTGTATGTGTGTGTTACCCTGTAGCTCTGGGGAAGCAGGTCTGAATGTGTGTGCTACCCTGTAGCTCTGGGGAAGCAGGTCTGTATGTGTGTGTTACCCTGTAGCTCTGGGGAAGCAGGTCTGAATGTGTGTGTTACCCTGTAGCTCTGGGGAAGCAGGTCTGTATGTGTGTGTTACCCTGTAGCTCTGGGGAAGCAGGTCTGTATGTGTGTGTTACCCTGTAGCTCTGGGGAAGCAGGTCTGTATGTGTGTGTTACCCTGTAGCTCTGGGGAAGCAGGTCTGAATGTGTGTGTTACCCTGTAGCTCTGGGGAAGCAGGTCTGTATGTGTGTGTTACCCTTATGTGTGTGTTACCCTGTAGCTCTGGGGAAGCAGGTCTGTATGTGTGTGTTTACCCTGTAGCTCTGGGGAAGCAGGTCTGAATGTGTGTGTTACCCTGTAGCTCTGGGGAAGCAGGTCTGAATGTGTGCGTTACTCTGTAGCTCTGGGGAAGCAGGTCTGTATGTGTGCGTTACCCTGTAGCTCTGGGGAAGCAGGTCTGTATGTGTGCGTTACCCTGTAGCACTGGGGAAGCAGGTCTGAATGTGTGCGTTTCCCTGTAGCTCTGGGGAAGCAGGTCTGTATGTGTGCGTTTCCCTGTAGCTCTGGGGAAGCAGGTCTGTATGTGTGTGTTACCCTGTAGCTCTGGGGAAGCAGGTCTGAATGTGTGTGTTACCCTGTAGCTCTGGGGAAGCAGGTCTGTATGTGTGTGTTACCCTGTAGCTCTGGGGAAGCAGGTCTGTATGTGTGTGTTACCCTGTAGCTCTGGGGAAGCAGGTCTGAATGTGTGCGTTTCCCTGTAGCTCTGGGGAAGCAGGTCTGTATGTGTGCGTTTCCCTGTAGCTCTGGGGAAGCAGGTCTGTATGTGTGCGTTTCCCTGTAGCTCTGGGGAAGCAGGTCTGTATGTGTGCGTTTCCCTGTAGCTCTGGGGAAGCAGGTCTGTATGTGTGCGTTTCCCTGTAGCTCTGGGGAAGCAGGTCTGTATGTGTGCGTTACCCTGCAGCTCTGGGGAAGCAGGTCTGTGTGTGCGTTACCCTGCAGCTCTGGGGAAGCAGGTCTGTGTGTGTGTTACCCTGCAGCTCTGGGGAAGCAGGTCTGTGTGTGTGTTACCCTGCAGCTCTGGGGAAGCAGGTCTGTGTGTGTGTTACCCTGCAGCTCTGGGGAAGCAGGTCTGTATGTGTGTGTTACCCTGCAGCTCTGGGGAAGCAGGTCTGTATGTGTGTGTTACACTGTAGCTCTGGGGAAGCAGGTCTGTATGTGTGTGTTACCCTGTAGCTCTGGGGAAGCAGGTCTGTGTGTGTGTTACCCTGCAGCTCTGGGGAAGCAGGTCTGTGTGTGTGTTACCCTGCAGCTCTGGGGAAGCAGGTCTGTATGTGTGTGTTACCCTGTAGCTCTCGGGAAGCAGGTCTTTGCTGGCAGCGGGCAGGACTCCCAGTAGTTGCTGGAAGGGCATGAAAGGCTTGCCCATGTCAAAGGTCAACTTCAGATGGGCTATGTTCCTCACATCTGACAGGAACGGGGCGTAGTGGTGAGGGTAATACCTAGGACAGAGGGAGGTTTTAGTACACGCGTGCACAGACAGACAGACAGAGAGTCAGACAGACAGAGAGTCAGACAGACAGAGAGTCAGACAGAGAGTCAGACAGAGAGTCAGACAGAGAGTCAGACAGAGAGTCAGACAGAGAGTCAGACAGAGAGTCAGACAGAGAGTCAGACAGAGAGTCAGAGAGAGAGTCAGACAGACAGACAGACAGACAGACAGACAGACAGTCAGACAGACAGTCAGACAGTCAGACAGTCAGACAGACAGTCAGACAGTCAGACAGACAGACAGACAGACAGACAGACAGACAGACAGACAGACAGACAGACAGACAGACAGACAGACAGACAGTCAGACAGACAGACAGACAGACAGTCAGACAGACAGACAGACAGACAGACAGACAGACAGACAGTCAGACAGTCAGACAGACAGTCAGACAGACAGTCAGACAGACAGTCAGACAGACAGACTCACCAGCTCCAGGACTGGACTCCATGGTAATAGTAATGCAGGATCCACTGGATTCCCTCCACATAGCACAACGCCTGATTTGCTAGAAACTCTCTGAAAACAATACAAACAACAAAAGTTTAAACGAGTGTCGTGCTCTACAATGCCATTGCCTTCAGTTATAAACTAGAAAAGTCATACAAGTTCAGCTGGGTTTGGGGAAACAAACTTTTCTAAGAGCATTTCAGGATCGCTCGAGGTTGTAGGAAAATATTTGGAGAATGTTGGGGGAGACATTGGGAGAAGGTGAGGTATACTAACTCTGAGACCACCTCCACTCCCATCTTGGTCATGTAGTAGGTGCGTTTATACTGTCTGAACTCTGCCTCAAACATGTCCTCTTCTTCACCATCCTCCTCAAAACCTCTACCAGGGGCTCTGTCCTTCCCGTCATCCAGAGTAGTTAGACGCAGAGAGTCCTGCACACACACAAACATTGAATATGGATTTCAAGACACGCATCTGGATTTGTAGGATCTCTGCGTGTGCATTGCAAACGCATGTCTCACCAGGTCTTTCTTCCTGGCGTCCTTGCTGTGAGCCTCCTCTGCTGCCAGTCCCGCGGCCTCGTTCAGGTACTTGTTGCCCACCTTACTCTCAAACCACTTGAGATCCACAAACACCTCGTTGAAGTGCTCCCTGTCAAACTGGGGCAGAGGAAGAGAGCGGGAAAAGAAGGGGATAAAGAGGAAGGGACAAAGAGAGAGAGAGAGATTGCAAAACAGGTATCAGAGTGAGAAAGAGAGCGAGACATGCGTCACAATCAGAAATGCTTGGTAATGAAATAATTCCACTGATTGTGGATGTTTACTGGTCTCTCCCACCTCGGACAGTTTCTCCAGGTACTTCTCAAAGTTGCCCAGGTTCAGGTGGCCGTTCTCATTCAAGTACCCTTCATGGGTCAAATATAAAGAAGCGAATCAATTTCTCCAGCCGGTACGCAAATAAAATGTTTCACGTGGAAGAAAGGCTGGAAGACGTATGTGTGGATTGTGTGTTGTCTGAGTATGGTGTGGGAGTGTTCTCACCTCCCAGCGTCGGCAGCACACTGATGTAGGTGCGGTAGAGGAGAGGCAGGGCGTCTTGGTTGATGTGAAGATGAGGAAGATGAGGGATGAAGTCATTTCCCACCAGGAAGCCCATTAGGATCCAGTCATCGATGATTCGCTCCAGGTCGTACTCAAACGAGATCTTGTTCTGTTAAACAACCAATCATCAGACATCTTACTGTGAGGACCAACCAAACATATGACATTGTTATTCAAACCATTCAGAGAATTGATACTGTGTGTTAGTCACATATCGGTAAGCAAGTAAATGTGCATCTACTGTATTGGTCACACTCAAGCAGAATTTTATTCTGTGGGAGTATGGGTTTGTCTTACCTTAACTTCAGAGAACTCGTAGTCTATGTACTCCCTAAATAGTGACAGGTGCAGTAGATGGAAGGTTGTCTCCTCTGGAGCTGTTATTCTGCAGGAGGGAAATACATACATATAACTGTCTCACACACACACACAGACACACAGCGCTCTCTCTTGCCCACTAGACCCACCTCTTCTGGTTTTTCTTCCCTCCAAAGCGGACCTCTTCTCTGAGTAGGGAGAAGTGTGGCTCGTGGCTGGTCAGACCTAACATCATCTGTAGTAGAGAAAGAGACTGTAGTTAACACAACACACCTTCATTAATACTAATGAAACAACAGTAGAATTCTGTCAACGGTAAATGACCGATTACAGCAAGGGGTGTCAAACTCATTTTGTGGCTGCATTCTGACTTCAATGTGGTCTTCATTTCTATACAATTTCGATTTAGTTTTAGTCACTTAAAGTATATTAAGTTTATCCCCCTCCCCAAAATATAATAAAAATATATTCGTATTTTATTAGTATTTTTTATTTTTTTAAACTGAAACCATCTGCAGGCCGGATTGGATCCCCTTGCAGGCCAGATCTGATTTGCTAGCCGTATGTTGGACACCCCTGGATTACAGACATACATACATAGACATTCACATCTGCCACCATATACACATCTCCTTGATGTCACACACACATCTCCCAAACCCACAGGCCACCCACCAGGTCAGCGTCCAGGCCATAGAGACAGTGGCGTGTGTTTGGGTCGTGGCCTGGCTCAGAGTTTTCCCTGCGGATAAACTCCATGATCTTGTGTTCTCCTTCTCCTGGAGTCTGGGAAGGAAACAGAGGGTCACAGACACAACGCATCATCCACCAGTGCTGTCACTCATTCACATATGAAATCATCATTCACATATGTCACTCATTCACATATGAAATCAAACAAAATGTGGACACTGACACACGACGTGTCCCCAGCCCTCACCTCGTGCCCGGAAAGGTAGACGTTGACTCCTTTCCAGGCATTATCTGTGGATAGTTTGCTGTTGACAAAGTACTTGAGCTGCTCCTGTAGCCTGGCCATGAAGTCCGTCCCTACAGGAGAGACATGATGGGTCGTATTCAGTAGGCACCAAACTGAAGAACAGACTAAAACAGGAGGGACTACCTGAACCCCTAGGAATTGGATGAGAACTATGAGTGGACAGATTGGTGGAGAAGTGAAGGATTGTGTAGGAGGCTACATACCAGGTGTGATGCAGTTGGAGTCAAAGCGGGCCTCAGAGGGTAGGACCTCTCCTTTCTCAAGGGCTTTCTTTATCTTGTCCTCTGCTTCTTTGGCCGACCTTCACGAGAAACATATAAGTGATTGATTGGTTGATTGAGTTATGACATTACGTGATCCATCGCTGTGCCACTCGGTCACAGACACAGCACATAAAGTACAAAGGCAGTTGTTATCATCATGATCTTTACCTGAATCTCCTGCCTCTCTGCTGGTTCATCTTGGCCCGGGGAGCCACTCCGTCCACGGCCATGAAGAACACCTTCCTGGGCTTGATGATCCTGAACAGCACCTCCAGGTAGTGGAAGATGTCCGCAAAGATCTTCTCCTCCGAGATACGGAAGTGGACGTCCTCGTCGTTGGGGTGGGAGCACTGGTGGATGATGCCATTCATATCCAGGTAGAGGTTGTCAAACTCTGGGATCTTTAGGAGAGAGGTAAAAGGGGGTGTCAGAGCAGTCGGCCCATCTGTCTACTATCCATATAAGAAGGCTATAGCATCAATACTTTAATAATGGAAGGAGTGTGTTCATGAGTTGAGGATTTAAAAAAATGATCTAGTGGGATTGATTGGAAACAGATATGGACTCTTGTTTCAGAAACGCGCAGAGTTAAAATTCAGGGTTATTTTGGAAAGCAACACGTAGTCATGGAGCTAACCCACATCCACCCATCAGAACGGCGCACCACTCAAGGAGTCCAACCAATACAGACTCCCGATAGAGTTCGACTTTGGACTCTGTGGTCAATATTCCACTAATGCATATTGCACACCTGCCAATAAATGTGGGCTAATCTGGCAATAGTGATCTCGGAAGTTAAACTGTTACATCTGGTCGACGACTACAATATTTGTTATTCAGAATAAAGTTCTATTTACTTGACAAACCAAACAAAGCATAAACTCCACCTCCGCCTCGATAAAGAGAACAGAATTGAGCGTTCCTCAGCTAAACGAATATAGACCTGCCTTATTCACTAGGCTATTTGTTATGATATCTAACTGGAGCCGATAGTAAGTAGTAGTAGCACGCAAACTAGCTAACTAGTTAGCTACCTAGAAGGTAAATTGAGTCAAACACGTAGTTAAATGAGTTGGTAAATATTCCTGTACCGTCAGTTAACTAGCTGCATGTGTATTTGTAACTACAATAACACGTTGGTTTATTTAGCTATGACCATAATAATCATAGCTATGAGTAGCGCGTACAGGCAGAGCGGAAACATCGATACGTGAAGGTGAAACTGTTATGGGCCTGCTATATTTAGCTTGATAGCTTGACTAGTTACCTGCAACAGTAATATTCGCTTGCTAGGTAGCAAAAAAGTAGGCTATGGATATCATACCTGATGTTCCTTGACAACTTCACTCAGACAAGGGTATCTTTCAGAAATCCATCGGTAGAATTTCGGCACTCCCATCTTGACCACAAACAATTTATTTTGGGTTAAATTAATACAAATGCAAGGGTATAAGAGACGCGTAAAGTAACATGAGAAGTTGCTTTTGCTACCGGGGGTTTGGTTCGGTAGACTGTAACTGTACAGCCAGTAAAGCAGTCCGGGTGGAATCAATGACGTAATAACCTAAATGCCAGCTCTCAAACAGAAAATAGTAACACAGGCCTACTTGGTGACTGATTAACTATTATTTTAACAACTATTAATAAAACACTCTATATAAAAAATTCTAACAAATATGGCCTTTGTTTTTCTTGTCCTTTGGCGCTTTCATTCCTGTGCAATCATTTAAAAATTCCGGCGAGACTGGCAGTTAGTATTTATTGGTTCCACGTCAGCACAAGGAAAGAGCCCATCTCCAATCTTTTAAATATACACTAGATGACTGACAGGGGGTGCTGTTTTGAAGTCTTCGCGCCTCCATCTTGGCACTCGCCCACCAATGTAATGTTGTGGGAGTTATAGAAATGCATTTAATTTTGTCTACATTTGTTACTGTCTACATTTATTCTATTACATACACTTTTGAAACTCATGTTACTTTCCCCACTGCAAAATCTGGACCCCTACAAATCAGCCGGGCCAGACAATCTGGACCCTTTCTTTGTAAAATTATCTGCCAAAATTGTTGCAACCCCTATTACTAGCCTGTTCAACCTCTCTTTCGTGTCATCTGAGATTCCCAAAGATTGGAAAGCAGCTGCTGTCATCCCCCTCTTCAAAGGGGGGGGGACACTCTTGACCCAAACTGCTACAGACCTATATCTATCCTACCCTGCCTTTCTAAGGTCTTCGAAAGCCAAGTCAACAAACAGATTACCGACCATTTCGAATCCCACCGCACCTTCTCCGCTATGCAATCTGGTTTCAGAGCTGGTCATGGGTGCACCTCAGCCACGCTCAAGGTCCTAAACGATATCGTAACCGCCATCGATAAGAAACACTACTGTGCTGCCGAATTCATTGACCTGGCCAAGGGTTTCGACTCTGTCAATCACCACATCCTCATCAGCAGACTCAATAGCCTTGGTTTCTCAAATGATTGCCTCGCCTGGTTCACCAACTACTTCTCTGACAGAGTTCAATGTGTCAAATCGGAGGGCCTGTTGTCCGGGCCTCTGGTAGTCTCTATGGGGGTGCCACAGGGTTCAATTCTTGGGCCAACTCTTTTCTCTGTATACATCAATGATGTCCCTCTTGCTGCTGGTGAGTCTCTGATCCACTTCTACGCAGACGACACCATTCTGTATACTTCTGGCCCATCTTTGGACACTGTGTTAACAACCCTCCAGACAAGCTTCAATGCCATACAACTCTCCTTCCGTGGCCTCCAACTGCTCTTAAATACAAATAAAACTAAATGCATGCTCTTCAACCGATCGCTGCCTGCACCTGCCCGCCCGTGCAGCATCACTACTCTGGACGGTTCTGACTAAGAATATGTGGACAACTACAAATACCTAGGTGTCTGGTTAGACTGTAAACTCTCCTTCCAGACTCACATCAAACATCTCCAATCCAAAGTTAAATCTAGAATTGGCTTCCTATTTCGCAACAAAGCATTCTTCACTCATGCTGCCAAACATACCCTCGTAAAACTGACCATCCTACCGATCTTCGACGATGTCATTTACAAAATAGCCTCCAATACCCTACTCAATAAACTGATGCAGTCTATCACAGTGCCATCCGTTTTGTCACCAAAGCCCCATATACTGCCCACCACTGCGACCTGTACGCTCTCGTTGGCTGGCCCTCGCTTCATACTCGTCGCCAAACCCACTGGCTCCAGGTCATCTACAAGACCCTGCTAGGTAAAGTCCCCCCTTATCTCCGCTCACTGGTCACCATAACAGCACCCGCCTGTAGCACGCGCTCCAGCAGGTATATCTCTCTGGTCACCCCCAAAGCCAATTCCTCCTTTGGCCGTCTCTCCTTCCAGTTCTCTGCTGCCAATGTCTGGAATGAACTACAAAAATCTCTGAAACTGGAAACAGTTATCTCCCTCACTCGCTTTAAGCACCAGCTGTCAGAGCAGCTCACAGATCACTGCACCTGTACATAGCCCATCTATAATTTAGCCCAAACAACTACCTCTTCCCCTACTGTATTTATTTATTTATTTAGCTCCTTTGCACCCCATTATTTCTATTTCTACTTTGCACTTTCTTCCAATACAAATCCACCGTTCCAGTGTTTTACTTGCTATATTGTATTTACTTCGCCACCATGGCCTTTTTTGCCTTTACCTCCCTTATCTCACCTCATTTGCTCACATTGTATATAGACTTATTTTTCTACTGTATTATTGACTGTGTTTGTTTTACTCCATGTGTAACTCTGTGTTGTTGTATGTGTCGAACTGCTTTGCTTTATCTTGGCCAGGTCGCAATTGTAAATGAGAACTTGTTCTCAACTTGCCTACCTGGTTAAATAAAGTTGAAAAATAAAAAACATAAAAAACATACTTAAATGCATATAATTTTGTCCCATAAACATTTAATTGAAACACTGTAGAATTCCATTCATTCCTATGGAACACTTCTTCTAGGGAGTGTGAATATGACTGAGTGGTTGCTTCAAAGCCTCTCATTGACCAATACATAACATTAGCAATCCAGGGTTTATATACATTATTGGATAGTGCTCTCTCTGAATATTAATAGCTTAGATATTCGACATACTTCTTCCGCACTCTACTCATTTTACACCGTTTAAGCTAGAAACGCCGTTCAAAGGTCAAAACGTGCAGAATGGTCTCGCTCGAGTATACAACTTTTTGATATCTGTTATACTTTTTACGTTATTAAACTTTTCGTCATTTGTTTTTGCCCAAATACGCTAACGTGTTATTTCTCATGATTCTAAGGCTCCCCATTGTATCATCATCAGTTCCAACTAACATTTCCTGAGGTATGAAATCTTCCTCTACTTCTCCGCTTGTCAAATCCGCAATCGGATTCGGAGTCGTGCGTGCCAATGTGAAACTAGAGCCGTTTTAGTAACCCATCGCCTGTCTCTTTCTAGTTGCTGTTAATCATGTCAGAAGCTAGCAGATGTATTATTTTCCAGACAACTACTGTTTTGACCACTAACCCAACAATTAGACAAAAATATTTTGGAATGAAATCTTCCTCTACTTCTCTGCTTGTCAAATCCTAAAAACGGTTTAGAAATCGTGTGTACCAATCTCTTTGCAGAGCAAATTTAGTAACTCATCGCCTGCTCTTTTCTAACAGCTCTCTGTGTTGTTATTGAGATTCCAAAACAGAACCGTTGCTAGGACACACTGACACTGAGGGCCAAAATTATGAGAGAGAAGTGACCACAACCTCACATCTAGTATCCACAACCATACAATTACATACCACACAACTGCTTACCATGTCTAGTGACCACAACCACATTCCACAACCACACAACTTCTGATCACACATTTAACTATTGACCATATCTGCACAACTTCTGACCACATCTAGGGATCGCAACCACACAACTCCTGACCTCAACCACATAACTTCTAACCGCAACCACACAACTGCTTACCACATCTAGTGACCACAACCACACAACTTCTGACAACCACAGAACTATTGACCACAAGCACTGACAACTACACAACTTTGGACCACAACCACACAACTTCTGACCATATCTAGGGACCACAACCACACAACTACTGACAACAACCACACTTCTGACATCTAGGGATCACAACCTTTGACCATATCCACACAACTATTGAACCACATAACTACTGATCACATAACTGACCACAACTTCTGACCACAACTTCTGACCAAATCTACTGACTGTCGATGGGAATTTAAAATCATTTCACAATTTGAATAATCAAAAAGTTAAACTTTTTAATTTTCTTTCATTACAACAACAAAAAACTTTTAAAGAGCTTTAGCGAGCCCCACAACTTTACTTGTAAAGTGACCATCTAGTTCACCCTTCCCTATCTCACCCATTAAAGTTGCACCATTTTCACAAAGCAAGCCAACCTACAAAGCTTGGTGCCATGACTGAGGAACAATGCAAACAATAAGGCCCTGGCTATCGCTTCCACTGTTTAAAAAAATAAATAAATGATGCTTTAAAATCCATTATATTTCAGAAAAGGTATTAATGGGATGCTATGTAGAATGCCTCTAGCCAAGTAATAATGATACTTCAGCATTTCAAGTAGGCTTACCCTACTACCTAGTCTCCTGAGCTTGTCGCAATTCTTGTTCTTTTGAGTTGATCGGGGTTTACTACCCATCTATTTGGCATCCAGGTCAATTTTGCATTTAAAGATACTGTAGCTTTAGCTGTGTACTCCAATACAAAAGTTGCAAACATTTAAATATCTTTAATAAAGTGACAAACATCTGTACATTAAGTTATACAAAGTAAAGTGATAAACATGAAAATAAACAAGTGATAAAAATCATTCATACATCTATGGTTCAATTTTAAGTTCTGTCCCCTCAATCATAATACAGTAGCTTTATATACACAAAAGGCACAAAGTGAACACATTTCCTGACTGTACACAACATTTTATTACCGTATTGCACCCAAAATGTGTAACTGGATCAAAACAACATTTATTCAAAACAGATGGACCAAATTTAAAACTTGTCATATCAGATTTTTTGGACAAGGAAAGGTATTGATAGCTGTTGACTAAATGCAACTGACAGCTCTACACAAATCTAGTTACAGTAGTTTTGAGCTATCGAGCGTGAACACAGAGTGTTACTCTGTCTGTATAGACATAAGCTCTAAAGCAAAGGCTGAAGAGCATAGGCACCGGTAGATAAGTGAGGAAATACAAAGGTGAGCAAAGGTGAGGAAACAATTATAAAGTGCATAAAACTGTCTTCATATCCTTTTCCTGTGGTTACCTATGAACTACTTCAAGAGTTCAAATCACACACAACAGAGTGAGTTATACAAATTGGAATGTCACAGTTCCTGTCATATTCTAAATATTTGGTAGGCTACAATCCTCCTGGGTCTATAGGAATGGGGCCTTGTTGGAAGAAGGACCAGGGAGCAATGGGGACTAGAGAGTTGGACGGACCAGGGTACATACACTACCGTTCAAAAGTTTGGGGTCACTTAAGAAATATCCTTGTTTTTGATAAATCTGCTTTTTCTTTTGTCCATTAAAATAACATCAAATTGATCAGAAAGGCAGTGTAGACATTGTTAATGTTGTAAATGACTATTGTAGCTGGAAATGGCTGATTTTGAATGGTATATCTACATAGACATACAGAGGCCCATTATCAGCAACCATCACTCCTGTGTTCCAATGACACGTTGTGTTAGCTAATCCAAGATTTTCATTTTAAAAGGCTAATTTATCATTAGAAAACCCTTTTGCAATTATGTTAGCACAGCCGAAAACTGTTGTGCTAATTAAAGAAGCAATATAACGGCATTCTTTAGACTAGTTGAGTATCTGGAGCATCAGCATTTTTGGGTTGGATTACAGGCTCAAAATGGCCAGAAACAAAGAACTCCCTTCCCAGAACAGCGCAAACTGTCTAACTAGAATAGAAAGGAACAGGGGTCATCAGAGGTGGATGAGGGGAGGAGGGTTGAGTTTTAGAGGACCTGGTAGTCTTTTCCTGATTGAGGGGCCTGAGGTGTTTCTGTGACATTCTGAGGGTAGTGGACAATGGAGCCAAGTACACCTGCAGGGAGGAAAAAGAAAACAATTTAGGAGGATGTAAAACACACCTGAGACACACACACAGCTAACTCCTGATGTTTACCTCAGCAGACACTACGCCAAACACCGTAAACACTTGAGAGATGAGACAACAGTAACACAAGAACAAACACCAGCATTGTGGTAGGAGACATGCCGATGAGTTTTAACCACACAGCAATACAGTAGAGTGGGGTTCAAGAGTCTTTCATTTTCTCCCTGGTGGTAGTGTCGATTATTCTGCATTACGGTTCTTCTAAAGCAGACTATTTGGCCATTCCCATGAGGTCACTGCTTTTGGCAACAATTGCAAGTCTGTTGTAGCCTGGCTGACGCCACTCATGTGGTACACATCGAGGGAGAGCTATGACCTACTGGTCTGGGCAGGAGTCCATTTTCTGGGGCAATTTTCACCCAGTAATTGATCGAGCTTTGATTGGCTCTCTCAAACATTTTTTTTCCCCCTGGGGGGATTAAGACCTCTCTGTGGCGGCCGGGGGTTGTACATGGGGGTATTTGAGTGAGAAAGACAGAGGCGAGCCAACCAGGTAAAAGCACAGCCCACTTCATTATCGGTGCATTGTCCTGAAAACATCAAACAGCCTTTCAAGTCAGGAGGACATCGAGTTTGGTGTCAACCAGACTAAGTCTGTTGTGCAATGTACATAGAGTACTTGCAAATATACATCACTCGTGTTAAAAGGCACAAGTGACAGACCTACAACTGGGACACAATCAGTATTTACCAAAACAGCTGTTCACAATGTTGCTCAACATGTTTGAACGGCAGCTTTCTAAATGTAGGAATGTCCAGGAAGCATGGAATCTACATAAATCACTGTCAACATAAGCATTGACACCAAACCCTGTGATCATGAATACTACCCTCGGCCCTAGGAGTCACACATTTGACAAAAAGTGAACTACCTGTGTTCGACAAACATACACACCAATGAGAGAAGCACACAGAAAGTCAGTAGCATCAGAAGATAAGGACAATGTTGCCCAGTCATGTTTACAAGGTGTGGTTTAGGAGACAGCAGTTCCCAGTCAACATACTAAACCATCTGTTAATATTGAAATTTCTATTAATTGTTCCATACTCCTGTTAACCAAGAAACCGATGGGTGTCAATGAGATGGATGTGAAAATATTTTACCTCCAGGGTGTCCTGAAACTCTGGGATCTGAAGAAAGAGAAACAAGACACATTTTCTATTGGCTCTGTTGTAGACTAGCTACATATCGTCATGGGAAACATAACTTTCAGAACTGTACAATAACGCTACGAATCGAGATGCAAAAGGAAAATATAGAATTGTATATAGAGCTTCTAAAAATGGCATTGCATGCAGTAAACTTTCTACATAGCTGACACACTGATCTAAATCTGTCATTTAAATAGAGATCATGAAAGCTATTCAGTAAATATCCCAGACTGGGCAGCAAGAGAACAACCAGTATGATATAAACTCAGCAAAAAAAGAAACGTCCCCTCACTGTCAACTGCGTTGATTTTCAGCAAACTTATGTTCATACAAAAATTTACTGAGGCGTAAACTGAACAAGTTCCACAGACATGTGACTAACATAAATGGAATAGTGTGTCCCTGAACAAAGGGGAGGGTCAAAATCAAAAGTGACAGTCAGTATCTGGTGTGGCCACCAGCTGCATTAAGTACTGCAGTGCATCTCCTCCTCATGGACGGCACCAGATTTGCCAGTTCTTGCTGTGAGATGTTACCCCACTCTTCCACCAAGGCACCTGCAAGTTCCCAGACATTTCTGGGGGGGAAATGGCCCTAGTGTAAATGTAGGTTCCGTCCCTCTCTTCGCCCCAACCTGGGCTCAAACCAGGGACCCTTGCACACATCAACAACTGACACCCCACGAAGCATCGTTACCCATCGCTCCACAAAAGCCGTGGCCCTTGCAACATAAGGGGAAACCCTACTTCAAGTCTCAGAGCAAGTGACGTCACCGATTGAAATGCTATTAGCGCGCACCACCGCTAACTAACCAGCCATTTCACATCGGTTACACTAGCCCTCACCCTCCAATCCAATAGGTCCCAGACGTGCTCAATGGGATTGAGATCCGGGCTCTTCGCTGGCCATGGCAGAACACTGACATTCCTTTCTTTGCAGGAAATCATGCACAGAACGAGCAGTATGGCTGGTAGCATCATCATGCTGGAGGGTCCTGACAGGGTGAGCCTGCATGAAGGGTACCACATGAGGGAGGAGGATGTCTTCCCTGTAACGCACAGCATTGAGATTGCCTGCAATGACAACAAACTCAGTCCGATGATGCTGTTACACACCGCTCCAGACCATGACGGACCCTCCACCTCAATCCCGCTTCAGAGTACAGGCCTCAGTGTAATGCTCATTCCTTCGACGATAAATGCGAATCCGACCATCCCCCCCTGCTGAGACAAAACAGCGACTCGTCAGTGAAGAGCACTTTTTGCTAGTCCTGTCTGGTCCAGCGACGGTGGGTTTGTGCTCATGGGCAACGTTGTTGCCGGTGATGTCTGGTGAGGACCTGCCTTACAACAGGCCTACAAGCCCTCAGTCCAGCCTCTCTCAGCCTACTGCAGACAGTCTGAGCACTGATGGAGGGATTGTGCGTTCCTGGTGTAACTCGGGCAGTTGTTGCTGCCATCCTGTACCTGTCCCGCAGGTGTGATGTTCGGATGTACCGATCCTGTGCAGATGTTGTTACACATGGTCTGCCACTGCAAGGATGATCAGCTGTCCGTGCTGTCTCCCAATAGCGCTGTCTTAGACGTCTCACAGTACGGACATTGCAATTTATTGCCCTGGTCACATCTGCAGTCCTCATGCCTCCTTGCAGCGTGCCTAAGGCACGTTCACGCAGATGAGCAGGGACCCTGGGTATCTTTCTTTTGGTGTTTTTCAGAGTCCGTAGAAAGGCCTCTTTAGTGTCCTAAGTTTTCATAACTGTGACCTTAATTGCCTACTGTCTGTAAGCTGTGTCTTAACGACCTTTCCACAGGTGCATGTTCATTAATTGTTTATGGTTCATTGAACAAGCATGGGAAACAGTGTTTAAACCCTTTACAATGAAGATCTGTGAAGTTATTTGGATTTTTACTAATTATCTTGGGTCCTGAAAAAGGGACGTTTCTTTTTTTGCTGAGTTTAGAATAGAATGAACTTTAATATCCCGGAGGGGGAAATTGTCTTCGACATACAGTACTGCTGCATACAAAATATGCTTTATAATGTCACTCACCTTGTCGATTAGCGATGAGGAAGCTTGCAATAACCACGGCAACAAAGGCCAGGCTTGCAAGCAGTGGAGCCAGGACAGTCAGCAGGGACATCCCTGCTGAAACATACAACAGGAATTCACCTGCATGACCTACTGTACTTCATAACTAGTTAAACAAGTGACTAAAGAAAGGGAACATTCTGTTGCTCGTGGCGTGTAGGCTGACGGTGTTGTTACACCTTTTATTAAACCTGACAAGCTTGACACACACACACGCTGTACATAAAACAGATGCACGCATGCATACACACTTGCCTTCTAATCTATACAATGCTCTTTCAGTGTACACTAAGCAGTGGTACCTCTATTGGTGGTGGGCTCGGAATGTGTGAGCTCCTTCATCAGTTCGGTACAGCTCTCATGGAGTTGCATCCTCTCCCTCCTCGTGCGCTCAGTGTCCCAGTCCCAAAGCTGTTTGAGTGCGAGGGCCTGTGGTACCTCAGCTGTCCAGGTGACTGTGGATTGGTCGAGAGTCAGGAAGTCACTCCCGTTGACAAGGAGCTGGTCGGTCAAATGCACCACTCGAAATCCATTCAGTTTGCATTCACGCACACGCAGGTACTGGTAAGTAGGATTTTCTGGACAGTGAAGGAAAAAGGGAAAGGAATGGTAAAGGATGAATGTATGCTTTATACAATATACACACATACATGCAAACATACATATATGATTGTATTCCTTGTCAGTCAAGGAGGTAGATTTGTCCTGCCCTATCTCAGGTAACTGCTATTGTGCCCTTGAGCAAGGCACCTGTACAGAGGGAAATGTAGTTTTATACTGGATATTCAGTGAATATTCAGTAACCTCGTCAATAGCTATTGAAGCAAGCAAGCCATGACTATGAAGATGGTATTTTGTTAATCAGGGGTGGATGGAGAACAATCCACACTTAAAAATAGATTTAGGATTTCAAAAAAAAAAAAAATCATAATAATATATATAAAAAAAAATTGCTCTTACATGACATAGAATTTTGTTATCAATGTTCATAAACTTCAATTAATCTACTCAGTCTGCAACCCAGAGTTTGTAAAGTTCTGGTTTAAATGAAACAGACAGAATTCCCAGCTTACAATAGTCAAATCAATGTTTATTCACGAGGGCACTCTGAAGTCCATTATACAAAGACATCCATTTTATAGTTCACTCCTTACTTACGCACATACATCCACACAAACACTAAGGAGAGTTATCTTCTTCCCCAGAACTCTCACCACTGTATATCACTACCCAGCCGACAGTTCCATTCCTCTGAGATTAGGGAAACCTTGAGGGGTACTCCCTCTCAAATCATAAACTCTCAGAGTTCTAGCTAGATCGGCTCAAACGCAGTTTAATGGTTCTCGGTGTTTTCTTAAACACACACACACACACACACACACACACCTCTCTCTTTCCCAGTCCAACCTAGTTAGACTTAAGTTTAACATTTTAATTATTCATTATACATGCTACATAAACTATATCACTAATAGTTAGGTTTCAGGGTAGAATTATTTAATCATTATCTTTAAAACATAAATTATTTTATCACTATAACAATTATATATTCTGAGTCAGGGGAGGCGGACAAAAATCCACTGTTGATGTATTTATTTTTAATTTAGATATTTCTTCCTTTCAATAGCTCTTACACCCCCCCCCCCAAAAAAAAAAATCTGGATTTTGTCCATCCTTCCCTGATTCAAAGTATATAATTGTTATAGTCATGGCACGCTCGTGTAAGAGCTATTGAAGACCGAAACCCCCTCCCCCCAAAAAACACTACATTTCGACAACAAAAAAGCTGTGCATTTGTCCATCCTCCCTCGATTCAGAATATATCATTTTCATAGTTATGGCACGCTTTGTGTATGAGCAAATGAAGATAGAAATCCGAAATCAAATATATTTTTTCCCCATCCACCACTGATTCAGAATATACCATGTTCATAGTCATGGCATGCTTTGGCTCAATATTGATGCGAGAATATCAGAATGTTTTGTAATTGATCAAACCACTTGAATTATATTTGACGATTTCCAATGAACAAGCTAGCTATCGAAAAGTTTCAGCGTGTGTAGTTTAGTTAGCTTGCTAACGTCTTCATAGCTAGCAGCATGGAATCAGGACAAAACCAAACTGTTGCTGAGATAATGGATGTTGAAACTTCCAAGGAGAAAAGAGGCATTGTTGAAACACACTCATATGCTTGCAGTGTAAAAAAAAAAAGGGAGGGGGGTGAATGTGATTCATACCCGAATACCCCAACCAAGGAGCAACTTCCAAAGAAGCTGAGAAGTGAACCATCAATGAGCCAGCTACAGGACAACATCGTCCGCATCCTCACGGCTAAAATCAAAGAGAGCGCAGATCACATCATGAATTTGGTGAAAATCAACACTATCAGTATCGTTAACCTGAAAAAAATCAATTGATTTCAATGCTGAGGAAGTAAAAACTCTGAAGCAGCAGAACGCAACATTGAACATTCAGGTTGCAAAGCAGGAGAAGAAACTCCCTGAAATGGAGTCAAAGGTAAACGAGAATGACCGGTATAGTCGGGAGATGGAATCTTAGAATTTATGGAATAGAATAATCTGACGAGAACATCAAAAGCAAGAATGAAGGACATTTGCAGGGCCAATAGTCCCAGAGGAGTGAAATGTTGTTGCAGGTTCTCTGGATGTAGTGCACCGCCTGGGTAGGCTGAGAGATGGGGAAAACAACCAGCCAACACGACTAGTGATCATAAGATTCATCTCCAGGACAGCGAGGGATATGACATGGAAAAGTGCAAAGGAAAATGACTATTTAATGTAGAACAACCTGCATATTTATCTAAAAGGCAACTTTAAGGGTCATATATTGAGTCATGAAGCAGACAATACAGGGATATGGATTATACTATTAGTAGATGTCAACCACCTTCAACTCAATGTTGTAAATACTTCTGCTTCCAATAACAAGTCAAGTAACTGTATTCTATTTAGTAAAATGATGTCTACATTTCCATTGGGATGGAGATTTTAATACAGTATTACATGATAATCTAGATAGATGGCCTCCTAAGGATATCAATTCTGTTTGTGAGATAAGGAATATATGCCTAAGGTTAGGTGTTCTAGATATTTGGAGACATAAGAAACCCAGATAAGATTATGTTTACATGAAGTACCGAAGATTTATCTATACAATCCTGTATTGATTTCTGCCTGATATCTGAAGATATGGCTGTAAAGGTTGATAAAAATCGATGGTTCAATAGAGACTAACAGACCACAAAGGGATCTCAATAAAGATAAATATGCATGGTTTGTCAACAACAAAAAAGTTAGCAAAGGTTACTGGAAAATGAACAAGACTTTACTTGAGAATTAAGTATTTAAGAAGGAAGTAGTAGGAACTATTGATAAATACTGGAATTGTGCCTGTGTTATGAATAAGTTTGGAAGTTACTGGGAGCTAATGAAATTTGATTTAAGGCTTTTGATTTAAGGCTTTTGGCTATTTCAATGGGGAAAGAAATTGCTTGTGCCTAGAGAGAAAATTTTTTGACATCATAAAGGGAATAATGGATTATACTAAAAAAAAACTGAACTAACTAATCAGGAATTACTGGAGCTATCATCATTGCAAATGCAGTTAGACTCTATCTACGAGGAAAAGGCCCGGGGAGCGTTTGTAAGATAAAGACGAAAATGGATGGGAGAGAAATACAAAATATTTATTTAATTTAGAAAAAAGGGCAGGCGAAAAGATTTCCATATGTAAATTAATGATTAATAATACTCCCAATGAAAATCCAAAAGAAATCTCTCAGCATGTTGCCCAGTTTTATCAGAATCTGTATACATCAGCCCAGCCAACTTCCAATATAGATCTTTTCTTAGACAATGTAGCAAACATTGCTAAGAAGATAGATAATGATTTCAGGGATTTTTGTGATGAGTTATCTGAAATTGAGATAAGGCTTTTAATACAAATACAGTCTTAAGGACAATAGGTCCCCTGGAAATGATGGTTTAATAAGCGAGTTTTATAAAGCATTCAATGATAAATTGATTCCTTTCATTCTTGCTATGTTCCAAGAATCAATAGAAAAAGGGGAGATACCGGCTTCGTTAAAGCAAGGTGTAATTACTTTGATTCCCAGACCTAATAAGGATACTCTTTATATAGACAACTGGAGACCCATTAGCCTGTTGAATAATGGGAAATTATTTGCCCTTGTATTTGCTAAGAGGTTGAAACAAGGCTTGCATCATATAATTGATGAAGAACAATCTGGTTTTATGCACGGTCGACACATTAGTAATAACATCAGGTTGATCTTAGATATGATTGACTATAATGACCTCATCATTGATGATAGTTCTTATGTTTGTTGATTTTTATTAAGCTTTTGACACTGTAGAACATGAGTTTATGTTCAAAGCAATGTTTTTTGGGGGTTTGGTGACTTTTTTTTTTAAAGCAGTCCAAACTTTATATAGTGGTTGTACTAGCTCTGTAAAATTAGCTCGCGGGACATCCCAAATATTTGATATTGGCCGAGGCATTAGGCAGAGCTGCCCAATTAGTCCATTTTTATTGGTTACTCAAATGATGGCTCTTCATATCAAGAAAGGCCATTTTCGAGTTGTTTCAGCACTTGGTAATGAATTTAATCTATGTCATCTGGCTGATGATACCACCATATTTTTAAGAGACAGGAATGAGGTTTCTAAAGCAGTTTCCTGCATTGAAGACTTTTCCTTAGTTTCGTGTTTGAAAATGAATATCAATAAGTCAGTCTTATTTCCACTCAAGGATTGTGTTTTACAGGAAGTATATGGTATCTTATCTTGGAATTTTTATATGCAAAGATGAAAAACAAAGGAGTGAATTAATCTTTAACCGCATTATTGAGAAAAACAAAGAAGAAATTTAACCTCTGGTTGCTGAGAGATATTTCGTTATACCGTCGGGTTTTATTGTCCAAAGCTGAAGGGTTATCCAGATCAGTTTATGTCTTATCACTTGAATTATCCCCTAAAATTGTAAAGGACTTAGATAAGAATCTTTAGAATTTTATTTGAAGGAACAAGCCTCACTATCTACGGAAAGATACGCTCACTAATACCCAAGAACAAGGAGGTCTTGAGGTTTTAGATTTCAATACTCCAAATAATACTTTTAAAATACAATTGGATTCTGAAGTATATTAAGAACCAGAACAGTATTTGGAATGTCTTCCCTAAGTATTTATTTGACTCCGTTGGTGGTTTAGAATTTTTGCTTCGATGTAATTTTGATATTGGTAAAATCCCAGTAAAATTGGCCAAATTCCATAAGCGTCACATCCTGACCAGTATAGAGAATATTTTGTTATTGTAGTTTGGTCAGGACGTGGCAGAGGGTAGTTGATTTATGTATTACGGGGTTTTTTGGTCACTGGTCTATGTGTATATTCTAAGGTAGTTTTTCAATGTGTAGGTTGGGTGCTGGACTCTCAGTTGGAGGCAGGCGTTTCTAGTTGCCTCTGATTGGGAGTCCTATAAATAGGTGTGTGTTTTGTTTGTCACTTGTGGGTAGTTGTTTGAGAGCACTGCTTTTGTTGAGCCTGCTACTCTGTTCCTGTCGTTTGTTTATTGTTTTTCCGTGGTGTTCTCATTGTTATAATAAATATGTTGAGCACGCAACCCGCTGCGCCTTGGTCCCATTCTCTCTTCCACGACAGCTGTGACAATAAGCAGGCAATTGTAGCTTGGATGTTTGTGTATAAACACATTTTTACCCCGTCACAGATACTTTATATGGAACAACAAAGATATATGATTTTAAAATAAGTCTATTTTTTTCCATAACTGATTTGAGAATAAAATGATTTTGGTTGGTCAGTTACTGAATGAGGATGGATATCTATTCTCATATGGGGAATTTGAGAAGTTTAAAATTTAAATAACCCCGAAAGAATATGCTATTGTTTTTGATGTGACTCCAAGGGGGGGGGGGTTGTATCTCTTTTAAAATTGCTCTATGGTTGATGTAAGTAACATAGATTTACATGAAAATATATTCATTGGCAATATTAACATCAAAGATAAATGTAGTAATAAACAGAGTAGGAATATTGTTTGTGGTACTACAATTCCCTCAGCAAGATTCTTTTTGTCAAATATCTATGGTGATATACAATGGGGGAAAGCATGGAAAATTGCTAAAAAATATTGCATCAGTAACAAGGTAAAGGATGTTTAATTTAAAATGTTACATAGAATTTATCTTGTGAAACATGTTTTGGAAAGATTCAAGCTGAATATTGACTATAAATGTGATTTCTGTGGAATGGAGAAGGAGACCATTTTGCATTTGTTTTTTTACCTGTATTTATAGCAGAATGTTTTGGATTGACATACAGAATTTTGTTACAAAACAATAGGATCGTTTGTACTATTTAATGGTTTTGATATGATTTATTTCAGAAATTCTGACGTAGATAAAGATGTAGTATATTTAATATAACTGCTAATAATACTAGGTAAATTTCATATTCAAATGGTCTAATTCAAAACCAAAAATGTTTCACTTTATAAATGAATTTAACAATATGACACTACTTTAACTAACATTAAACACAAAAAGGCAATTAAAACTTGTTGTATTATTAATGAATATGATTTGTTTGTTTAGGATTCCTGCCAATGTAAATAGTTTGTATGTATGCTTGTTTGCATGTGACAATTCCTCTTTTGTTTGTTGATATTTGTTAATAAATTAAAATAAATAAAGAATATCCACCGAATATCCAATATACAACACATTTTACGGTGGCAACTGTGCTCTCGAAATGTTTGCTGTGTGTTTGTGTACTTATTAGTGTGTTGCAGTAGGTTCAGGCATGCATTAGGCCTACTTGTTATGGTGTTGGTGACATTTTCTTCCATCTCGAACGCCTGTTGAAAAGACTCGCTGTCGTTGCCCAGCAGTACAGCACGGAGAATGCCACTGACGTATTTCCCGCAGCTGGAGAGAGGTGCTCCGTTGACCAAGACCTGCTCGACGGTGTCCATCTCGCCGACCACTCCCGACCGCTGGAACAGAATGACCGTGTCTGCAACAAAACACATCAACAAATCTAAATTAGTTTGTTCTTAATAGCCTAATATTCATAACACAATGGTGTAGAATGTTGTGCGTAAAATGAACAAATTGTACATGGGAATGAAAAAAGTAAGCAATGTTTATCACTTACCAATTGGAAGACCCCAATTTAACTTGAAAAACAGAATGAATGTAAGTGGAAGTCGCATCTTTGCACTATGTGAGAACTGGCTTTGGAAATGATGTACTGTAGTCTAAAATAACCTCCAAGACGTAAACCAATTGTAATAGATTATATATCAATAGAAAGAACTCGTTCGTGTTCTCCTCTCCAATATCAAACAGGTAGAATGATAAATAGATGAAGGGCAGAGCGGTTATCAATCAAACGTCCATAGCTTAGTGCGTAGTCTCTAAATTTGTTGCTATAAGTAGTCCGTCCTTATGTTGTCTTTTAAATGCGTAGCTAGCCTACTAAGATTTTCAGTAGTGTTGATGTGATTGGCTGGTGGTAGGCGGTTCCGTTAGGGGAGGAGCTTGCAACTGCAACAACCTGTACTGCCCTGCCAAGCAAAAGAGCAGTAACTGTGCATCTGGTCAAAAAAAAATGTTATTTACTTTTTTTCATACATTAAATACATGCTTTATCATGTGGACAAACATCCCGCCTCCATTGTGTTGTGGTATGGAGAAAATGGGGGGGGGGGGGGGGGGGTCATGTTTTTAGGAACTGCAAAAAGTTAAGGTGAAACCAAGGAAAAAGGCAGTAACTGTCATCACACATCAGTAACTGCCTTTTACCTTGGTTTCACTGAGCTTTGTGCTGCAGGGTCTACGGTTGACCTTGGTATTATTTATTGTTCTTCGCTGATACAAATATGAAACTATATGACACTGACAGCCGCATACAAAAACATATTAACACAAGTTTGTGTTAAAAACAATCGTCATGGAAACGTATTCCAGTGGGTGTACCAAGCAAGAAGGCAGTAACTGCCCGTCTAGGGACAAAGGTCATGTCAGAGGTCAGGGTCAATATGAATAAAAAATAACTTCATAGTAAGACAACAGATAACCATATCTCCAATGATCTGCCTACAATTCATTTGGCTGGACAATAAAAACACTTTGAAGTCATTTTTCTCAGTTTCACTTTATGAGCAGTTACTGCTCTTTTGCTTGGCAAGGCAGTGCTGGCTACATAACACAATCCTATTCAGATTAAAAGGACAGCTACCTCATAGGAGTGAGGCCTTAGGGACAATCAGATAGACAAACAGACATATACATATTCCAATTACAGTTATAAATGACCCTGAAATGTTTTCCTCTTGTAACTTGTTTTTAGTTAGTTTTGAGATAATCTAGATACTGTAGGTTATAGAAAGTACATTTTGACATCCAGTTGGTGTCTAAAAGTGGAACATTTTCTAACAAATGTCTCTAATTTGAATGATGAGAAATGTGCATATTTATTAAGTAACCATAGCTCCTCTTAGGCTACTAACAGTACAGAATAGTTTGTTTCTGGATGTTCTTGTCATTGTTACCAGATATTAGACATACGACAGCAAAGGACTATGAATGCTATGTCCATATATATATCTTTCTCTGTTACAGAGGTGGATGTTTTCAAACATCCGGACTCTATGAGTACAAACAACATTAGAGAAGAGAGGAGATGTGTAGAGTTCAGTCTATCTGTGTCTGACTCAGATGAACACAACAAGGAAGATAGTGTCTGTGACTTCCTCTATCAAACCACCACAGTGGCTACAGTTTGTGTGTGTGTGTGTGTGTGTGTGTGTGTGTGTGTGTGTGTGTGTGTGTGTGTGTGTGTGTGTGTGTGTGTATGTTCTTGTGGTTGTTACCAGATATTAGTCAGATATTGTTACCAGATAGGCATTTGGCAGGACAGGAGTATGAATGCTAAGTCCATATACATTATGTATCTTTCTCTGTTCCAGAAGTGGATGTTTTCAAACAGCATGACTCTATGGATACAAACAGAACTAGAGCACAAGTGAGATGTGTAGAGTCCAGTCTGCCTGTGTCTGACTAATTGGGTCAACAAGAATGAAAAAGGAGGACACACATTTTTTATATACAGTGGGGGAAAAAAGTATTTGATCCCCTGCTGATTTTGTACCTTTGCCCACTTACAAAGAAATGATCAGTCTATAAATTTAATAGTAGGTTTATTTGAACAGTGAGAGACAGAATAACAACAAAAAAATCCAGAAAAACAGATGTAAAATTTTTTATAAAATGATTTGCATTTTAATGAGGGAAATAAGTAATTGACCCCTCTGCAAAACATGACTTAGTACTTGGTGGCAAAACCCTTGTTGGCAATCACAGAGGTCAGATGTTTCTTGTAGTTGGCCACCAGGTTTGCACACATCTCAGGAGGGATTTTGTCCCACTCCTCTTTGCAGATCTTCTCCAAGACATTAAGGTTTCGAGGCTGACATTTGGCAACTCAAACCTTCAGCTCCCTCCACAGATTTTCTATGGGATTAAGGTCTGGAGACTGGCTAGGCCACTCCAGGACCTTAATGTGCTTCTTCTTGAGCCACTCCTTTGTTGCCTTGGCTGTGTGTTTTGGGTCATTGTCATGCTGGAATACCCATCCACGGCCCATTTTCAATGCCCTAGCTGAGGGAAGGAGGTTCTCACCCAAGATTTGACGGTACATGGCCCCGTCCATCGTCCCTTTGATGCGGTGAAGTTGTCCTGTCCCCTTAGCAGAAAAACACCCCCAAGGCATAATGTTTCCACCTCCATGTTTGACGGTGGAGATGGTGTTCTTGGGGTCATAGGCAGCATTCCTCCTCCTCCAAACACGGCGAGTTGAGTTGATGTCAAAGAGTTACATTTTGGTCTCATCTGACCACAACACTTTCACCAGTTGTCCTCTGAGTCATTCAGATGTTCATTGGCAAACTTCAGACGGGCCTGTATATGTATTCTTGAGCAGGGGGACCTTGTGGGCGCTACAGGATTTCAGTCCTTCACGACGTAGTGTGTTACCAATTGTTTTCTTGGTGACAATGGTCCCATCTGCCTTGAGATAATTGACAAGATCCTCCCGTGTAGTTCTGGGCTGATTCCTCACCGTTCTCATGATCATTGCAACTCCACGAGGTGAGATCTTGCATGGAGCCCCAGGCCGAGGGATATTGACAGTTCTTTTATGTTTCTTCCATTTGCGTATAATTGCACCAAATGTTGTCACCTTCTCACCAAGCTGCTTGGCGATGGTCTTGTAGCCCATTCCAGCCTTGTGTAGGTCTACAATCTTGTCCCTGACATCCTTGGAGAGCTCTTTGGTCTTGGCCATGGTGGAGAGTTTGGAATCTGATTGATTGATTGTTTCTTTGGACAGGTGTCTTTTTTACAGGTAACAAGCTGCGGTTAGGAGCACTCCCTTTAACCTCTATGGGCTAGGTGGGATGTGACCGTCCCATTCTATTCAACAGCCAGTGGAACAGCGTGGCGCGAAATACAAAAACCTCAAAAATGCAATAATTTCAATTTTTCAAACATACGACTATTTTACACAATTTTAAAGATAAGACTCTCGTTAATCTAACCACATTGTCCGATTTCAAAACGGCTTTACAGCGAAAGCAAAACATTAGATTATGTTAGGAGAGTACATAGCCAAAAATAATCACACAGCCATTTTCCAAGCAAGCATATATGTCACAAAACCCCAAAACACAGCTAAATGAAGCACTAACCTTTGATGATCTTCATCAGATGACACTCCTAGGACATTATGTTATACAATACATGCATGTTTTGTTCAATCAAGTTCATATTTATATCAAAAAACAGCTTTTTACATTGGCGTGTGATGTTCAGAAAATGTTCAGAAAATGAAAACTTCCGGTGAATTTACTAAATTACTCATCATAAATGTTGACAAAATACATAACAATTATTTTAAGAATTATAGATACAGAACTCCTTTATGCAATCGCTATGTCAGATTTTAAAATAGCTTTTCGGCGAAAGCACATTTTGCAATATTCTGAGTACATAGCTCAGCCATCACGGTGAGCTATTCAGACACCCGCCAAGTTCGAGCAACACTAAACTCAGAATTAGTATTAGAAAAATTGTATTACCTTTGCTGATCTTCATCAGAATGCACTCCCAGGACTGCTACTTCCACAATACATTTTGTTTTTGTTCCAAATAATCCATAGTTATGTCCAAATACCTCCGTTTTGTTCGTGCGTTCAGGTTACTATCCAAAGGGTAACGCGCGAGCGCATTTCGAGACAAAAAAAATCAAAATGTTCCATTACCGTACTTAGAAGCATGTCAAACGCTGTTTAAAATCAATTTTTATGGTCTTTTTCTCGTAAAATAGAGATAATATTCCAACAGGACAATAGTGTATTCATTCAAAGAGGAAAAGAAAAAACAGCGTGGTCTCGTGAACGAGCATATCCAATCTCTTTGTCACCAGGCAGACCACTGAGAAATTGAGCTACTATACTCTGCCCAGAGACAGGAGACGCCTCAATCCGCTTTCTGAAGGCTTTAGAGAGCCAATGGAAGCCTTAGAAAGTGCTACGTAACCCCACAGATACTGTAGTTTCGATAGAGAATCAAAAGAAGAACTACAAATTCTCAGACAGGCCACTTCCTGCTTGGATTTTTCTCAGGTTTTTGCCTGCCATATGAGTTCTGTTATACTCACAGACAACATTCAAACAGTTTTAGAAACTTCAGAGTATTCTCTATCCAAATCTACTAATAATATGCATATTCTCATTTTTGGGCAAGAGTAGTAACCAGTTTAAATCGGGTACGTTTTTCATCCGGCCGTGAAAATACTGCCCCCTAGCCCAGACAGGTTAAGAGTGTGCTCCTAATCTCAGCTCGCTACCTGTATAAAAGACACCTTGGAGACAGAAATCTTTCTGATTGAGAGGGGGTCAAATACTTATTTTCCTCATTAAAATGCAAATCAATTTATAACATTTTTGACATGCGGTTTTCTGGATATTTTTGTTGTTATTCTGTCTCTCACTGTTCAAATAAACCTACCATTAAAATTATAGACTGATCCTTTCTTTGTCAGTGGGCAAACGTACAAAACCAGCAGGGGATCAAATACTTTTTCCCCCACTGTATATGTTTTAAATGTAACCTTTATTTAACTAGGCAAATCAGTTTAGAACAAATTCTTATTTACAATAACGGCCTACCCCGGCCAAACCCGGTTGACACTGGGCCAATTGCGCGCCGCCCTATGGGACTCCCAATCACAGCCGGAATTGATGCAGCCTGGATTCAAACCAGGTACTGCAGTGACGCCTCTTGCACTGAGATCTAGTGTCTTAGACCACTGCGCAACTCGGGAGCCAGATGAGACAGTTACTGAGTTTACTGATAAAAACTTAAAATGCAAATTAAGTGTCCCAAACATAAAGGGGTGAAAAGACATGGAAGAGAAGTCAGCAACACATCTGACTGTAAGGACATGAAGCAGATGATGCAGCTGTAGGGCTTCCCTACATGACTGCCTTTGCATAGTGCCCTAGTCTTTACCCCTCTGATGCACAGAATGTCTCATGTCCTGTCTCCAGTGAAGGAAAGCTACTTAGAGAAGTGTAAACGCACGTTGTAACCCTTGAGGGGATAGTGTCCTTTTCTACCTTTTCTACCACTCGATGTCTTTCAAATAAGAGGACATTTTGTAATTTTGTAATTATTTTGTAATTATTTACAAAATGTCCTCTTATTTGAAAGACATCGAGTGGCACAGAGTTTAAAACACGCCCCTTGTGATTGGTTGCCAGTGTGTGTAGGCCTATATCCGTTGTGATTGGTCGCCAGTGACTCATGTGTCTCAGGGTTTGTTGACTGTGAAGTACAGCCTCCGAAGCCCTGTTTGGATGATTGACCATAGATTAGGCGGGGCTTTGACCAAAGTTCACAGTGGCGTAGTCAGCAAAAGGAGTGTCCTCTTTAGCGATGGCGGCGGTGGCTTCGGTGGGGCAGACGGGGTTCTTCTGGAAGTTGACACTGGCGTAGTGAAGAGAGTCAGAGGCGTAGATGGTGGTCGCCGGAACTGAGTCTGGCTGAAGGGAGCGCTCTTTTATACCTTCAGAGTCACCAATACCATGACCACCCTGGAGAGGAGGAAGAGGAGGAGAGACTAGGATGAAGAGGAGGAGGGAGAAGAGAGGGAGGACGAAGACAGAGGGAGTGGGAGGAACAAATTGTTTGACACACACTTACGTAAACACACACACACACACACACACACACACACACACACACACCACACACACACACACACACACACACTGACCTTTCCATTATTCCCTGCATCTGTGCTCAGCCTGTGTGTTGAGGAGGCAGCTCCTGTGGTACACAAAGCACACATCACACATAGGGAGAGTTACACTGGAAGCAGACCAGAGGAGCTGATTGGATGTGGTCTGCTCTGTGTGTGTCTTTGTGTGTGGAGTGAATGGAATGGTATCAAACATATCAAAACCATGTGTTTGATCAATTCTATTGAATATTCGGACTATTCTGGCCATTATTATGAGCCGTCCTCCCCTCAGCAGCTTCCACTGGAGTGTGTGTGTGTGTGTGTGTTTAAAAAAAAACAACCTTTCTGTTTGTTGCGTTTACAACTGTAGACAATGACCAGGAAGACAGCAAACACCCAACAGATACAATGGTGACCACAGCGGTACCTTGAAGACACACACACCCACACATAAACACGCACACACAGAGAGAGTAGACCACAAGCAATTAGCTCTTCTTTTCTGCTTACATAGACCACAAGCAATTAGCTCTTCTTTTCTGCTTACATACAGTCCTTCCAGTGTAACTTAAGCCTCAATCAGACCGACAGCGTCATTGCTTTGCAGAGGAAATTGCAGTGCGTTTTGTGTGGTGCATACGTTGGATGTATCCTACATAATGGGAAAAGTTAGTGTAAAAAAGGCTGTCCTGCTCCTCTCCTCTCCTCTCCTCTCTACCTAACTTCCCCTCACAGTCCCTTCAGTTTCCCTTCAGTCCTGTTTGTTCGGCTGCTCAGCCTACCTAAGTTATGCCTCACCCATCAAAGCCCTGCCATGCCCAACCAATCAGAGTGCGCATCTGGCTACTGCACCCGCCCACTCAGGTCAGGTCAGAGTGTTATTGTTGTCAAAAGGGAGAAGACACATGTTTCTGAGGACTTTTTGTTGTCGACAGGAACACGAATGTCTGAGTGTTGTGCATGTATTGAAATAACCACAACAATAAGATTCCAACTCATTCGGATCACCAAAATCACAGTGGTGGAAAAAGTACCCAATTGTCATACTTAAGTAAAAGTAAAGAAACGTTAACAGGAAATTACTCAAGTAAAAGTGAAAGTCACCCAGTAAAATACTACTTGAGTAAAAGTCTAAAAGTATTTGGTTTTAAATATACTTAAGTATCAAAAGTAAATGTAATTGCTAAAATATAAAATGGAAAGTAAAAGCATTTCAAAGTGCTTATATTAAGCAAACCAGACCATTTTCTCGGTTAATTATTTTTTTACAGATAGCAAGGGGCACACTCCAACACTCCAACATAATTTACAAAAAAAGCATTTGTGTTTAGTGAGTCTGCCAGGTTAGAGGCAATAGTGATGACCAGGGATGTTCTCTTGATAAGTGCATGAATTTGACAAATGTCCTGTCCTGCTAGCCACTCAAAATGGAATGTGTACTTTTGGTTGTCAGGGAAAATGTATGGAGTAAAAAGTACATTATTTTCTTTAGGAATGAAGTGAAGAAAAGGTCAAAGTTGTCAAAAATATATATCGTAAAGTAAAGTACAGATACCCCAAAAAACTACTTAAGTAGTACTTTAAAGTATTTTTACTTAAGTACTTTACACCACTGCAAAATCATATAAACATCTTCAAAGGAAACAGCTGTGTGTGTGTGTGGTGGTGACTATCTAGAGTACCGTGATGGGACACAACATCATGTTATAACCGGACAGCACTATAGAGGACAGAACCAAACCAAACAGTTATACAGCGCATTCGGAAACTATTCAGACCCCTTGACCTTTTCCACATTTTGTTATGTCACAGCCTTATTCTAAAATTGATTAAATAGTTTTACCCCCTCATCAAACTACACAAAATACCCCATAATAGCAAAGCAAAAACAGGATTTTAGAATTTTTTGCAAATGTATTAAACATAAAAAACTGAAATATCACGTTGACATAAGTATTCAGACCCTTTACTCAATAATTTGTTGAAGCACCTTTGGCAGTGATTACTGCCTTGAGTCTTCTTGGGTATGACGCTACAAGCTTGGCACAACTGTATCTAGGGAGTTTCTCTAATTTTTCTCTACAGATCCTCAAGCTCTGTCAGGTTGGATAGGGAGCATTGCTGCACATCTATTTACAAGGACATTCAAGGACTGTGGGCTCTCCTTCTCCGTGGCCGACGTGAGTAAAACATTTAAACGTGTTAACCCTTGCAAGGCTGCCGGCCCAGACGGCATCCCTAGCCGCGTCCTCAGAGCATGCGCAGACCAGCTGGCTGGTGTGTTTACGGGCATATTCAAATTCTCTCCCTATTCCAGTCTGCTGTCCCCACATGCTTCAAGATGGCAATCATTGCCTTCTTGGGTACAGGAACAAAGGTAACTGAACTTAATGACCATCGCCCCGTAGCACTCACCTCTGTCATCATGAAGTGCTTTGAGAGACTACATTTACATTTACATTTAAGTCATTTAGCAGACGCTCTTATCCAGAGCGACTTACAAAATGGTGCATTCACCTTATGATATCCAGTGGAACAACCACTTTACAATAGTGCATCTAAATATTTTAAGGGGGGGGGGGGGGGGGTTAGAAGGATTACTTTATCCTATCCTAGGTATTCCTTAAAGAGGTGGGGTTTCAGGTGTCTCCGGAAGGTGGTGATTGACTCCGCTGTCCTGGCGTCGTAAGGGAGCTTGTTCCACCATTGGGGTGCCAGAGCAGCGAACAGTTTTGACTGGGCTGAGCGGGAACTGTGCTTCCTCAGAGGTAGGGGGGCCAGCAGGCCAGTGGTGGATGAACGCAGTGCCCTTGTTTGGGTGTAGGGCCTGATCAGAGCCTGAAGGTATGGAGGTGCCGTTCCCTTCACAGCTCCGTAGGCAATCACCATGGTCTTGTAGCGGATGCGAGCTTCAACTGGAAGCCAGTGGAGAGAGCGGAGGAGCGGGGTGACGTGAGAGAACTTGGGAAGGTTGAACACCAGACGGGCTGCGGCGTTCTGGATGAGTTGTAGGGGTTTAATGGCACAGGCAGGGAGCCCAGCCAACAGCGAGTTGCAGTAATCCAGACGGGAGATGACAAGTGCCTGGATTAGGACCTGCGCCGCTTCCTGTGTGAGGCAGGGTCGTACTCTGCAAATGTTGTAGAGCATGAACCTACAGGATCGGGTCACCGCCTTGATGTTAGTGGAGAACAACAGGGTGTTGTCCAGGATCACGCCAAGGTTCTTAGCACTCTGGGAGGAGGACACAAGGGAGTTGTCAACCGTGATGGCGAGATCATGGAACGGGCAGTCCTTCCCCGGGAGGAAGAGCAGCTCCGTCTTGCCGAGGTTCAGCTTGAGCTGGTGATCTGTCATCCACACTGATATGTCTGACAGACATGCAGAGATGCGATTCGCCGCCTGGTTATCAGAAGGGGGAAAGGAGAAGATTAATTGTGTGTCGTCTGCATAGCAATGATAGGAGAGACCATGTGAGGATATGACAGAGCCAAGTGACTTGGTGTATAGCGAGAATAGGAGAGGGCCTAGAACAGAGCCCTGGGGGACACCAGTGGTGAGAGCGCATGGTGCGGAGACAGATTCTCGCCACGCCACCTGGTAGGAGCGACCTGTCAGGTAGGACGCAATCCAAGCGTGGGCCGCGCCGGAGATGCCCAACTCGGAGAGGGTGGAGAGGAGGATCTGATGGTTCACAGTATCAAAGGAGGCAGATAGCTCTAGAAGTATGAGAGCAGAGGAGAGAGAGTTAGCTTTAGCAGTGCGGAGAGCCTCCGTGACACAGAGAAGAGCAGTCTCAGTTGAATGCCCAGTCTTGAAACCTGACTGATTAGGATCAAGAAGGTCATTCTGAGAGAGATAGCAGGAGAGCTGGCCAAGGACAGCACGTTCAAGAGTTTTGGAGAGAAAAGAAAGAAGGGATACTGGTCTGTAGTTGTTGACATCGGAGGGATCGAGTGTAGGTTTTTTCAGAAGGGGTGCAACACTCGCTCTCTTGAAGACGGAAGGGACGTAGCCAGCGGTCAAGGATGAGTTGATGAGCGAGGTGAGGAAGGGGAGAAGGTCTCCGGAAATGGTCTGGAGAAGAGAGGAGGGGATAGGGTCAAGTGGGCAGGTTGTTGGGCGGCCGGCCGTCACAAGACGCGAGATTTCATCTGGAGAGAGAGGGGAGAAAGAGGTCAAAGCACAGGGTAGGGCAGTGTGAGCAGGACCAGCGGTGTCGTTTGACTTAGCAAACGAGGATCGGATATCGTCAACCTTCTTTTCAAAATGGTTGACGAAGTCATCCGCAGAGAGGGAGGAGGGGGTGGGGAGGGGGAGGAGGATTCAGGAGGGAGGAGAAGGTAGCAAAGAGCTTCCTAGGGTTAGAGGCAGATGCTTGGAATTTAGAGTGGTAGAAAGTGGCTTTAGCAGCAGAGACAGAACAGGAGAATGTAGAGAGGAGTGAGTGAAAGGATGCCAGGTCCGCAGGGAGGCGAGTTTTCCTCCATTTCCGCTCGGCTGCCCGGAGCCCTGTTCTGTGAGCTCGTAGTGAGTCGTCGAGCCACGGAGCAGGAGGGGAGGACCGAGCCGGCCTGGAGGATAGGGGACAGAGAAAATCAAAGGATGCAGAAAGGGAGGAGAGGAGGGTTGAGGAGGCAGAATCAGGAGATAGGTTGGAGAAGGTTTGAGCAGAGGGAAGAGATGATAGGATGGAAGAGGAGAGAGTAGCGGGAGAGAGAGAGCGAAGGTTGGGACGGCGCAATACCATCCGAGTAGGGGCAGAGTGAGAAGTGTTGGATGAGAGCAAGAGGGAAAAGGATACAAGGTAGTGGTCGGAGATTTGGAGGGGAGTTGCAATGAGATTAGTGGAAGAACAGCATCTAGTAAAGATGAGGTCAAGCGTATTGCCTGCCTTGTGAGTAGGGGGGGAAGGTGAGAGGGTGAGGTCAAAAGAGGAGAGGAGTGGAAAGAAGGAGGCAGAGAGGAATGAGTCAAAGGTAGACGTGGGGAGGTTAAAGTCACCCAGAACTGTGAGAGGTGAGCCATCCTCAGGAAAGGAACTTATCAAGGCGTCAAGCTCATTGATGAACTCTCCAAGGGAACCTGGAGGGCGATAAATGATAAGGATGTTAAGTTTGAAAGGGCTGGTAACTGTGACAGCATGGAATTCAAATGAGGAGATAGACAGATGGGTCAGGGGAGAAAGAGAGAATGTCCACTTGGGAGAGATGAGGATTCCAGTGCCACCACCCCGCTGGCTCGATGCTCTAGGGGTATGCGAGAACACGTGGGCAGACGAAGAGAGAGCAGTAGGAGTAGCAGTGTTATCTGTGGTAATCCATGTTTCCGTCAGCGCCAGGAAGTCTAGGGACTGGAGGGTAGCATAGGCTGAGATGAACTCAGCCTTGTTGGCTGCAGACCGGCAGTTCCAGAGGCTGCCGGAGACCTGGAACTCCACGTGGGTCGTGCGCGCTGGGACCACCAGGTTGGAGTGGCAGCGGCCACGCGGTGTGAAGCGTTTGTATGGCCTGTGCAGAGAGGAGAGAACAGGGATAGACAGACACATAGTTGACAAGCTACAGAAGTGTTGTTTCTTGTATTATTGTCTCCTGTGTCTTTAGAGAACTGTTTCACTTTGATATCCTTTTTCTTCTGTCCTGATTTTCTCTTTCTTTTCTTCTGTTAACTAGATATTCTTTGTTAGACTAGTCAAGGGTCATATCACCTCTACCTTACCTGCCACCCTAGACCCACTTCAATTTGCTTACCGCCCCAATAGATCCACAAACGACGCAATCGCCATCACTCTGCACACTGCCCTATCCCATCTGGACAATAGGAATATTTATGTAACAATGCTGTTTATTGACTATAGCACAGCATTCAACACCATAGTACCCTCGAAGCTCATTATTAAGCATGAGGTCCTGGGTCTGAACCCTGCCCTGTACAACTGGGTCCTGGACTTCCTGACGGGCCGCCCCCAGGTGGTGAAGGTAGGAAAGATCCCCTCCACTCCGCTGATCCTCAACACTGGGGCCCCACAAGGGTAGGTGCTCAGCCCCCTCCTGTACACCCTGCTCACCCATGACTGCGTGGCCAAGCACGCCTCCAACTCAATCAAGTTTGCAGACGACAACAGTAGTAGGCTTGATTACCAACGATGACGAGACAGCCTACAGTGAGGAGGTGAGGGCTCTGGGATTGTGGTGCCTGGAAAACAACCTCTCACTCAACGTCAACAAAATAAAGGAGATGATTGTGGACTTCAGGAAACAGCAGAGGGTGCACCCCCTATCCACATCGACAGGACCGCAATGGCGAAGGTGGAAAGCTTCAAGTTACATGACGTACACATCACTGACAAACTGAAATGGACCACCCACACAGACTGTGGTGAAGAAGGTGTAACAGAGCCTCTTCAACCTCAGGACGCTAAAGAAATTTGGCTTGTCCCCTAACAAACTTTTACAGATGCACAATTGAAAGCATCCTGTTGGGCTGTATCACAGCCTGGTACGGCAACTGCACCGCCCGCAACCGCAAGGCTCTCCAGAAGGTGGTGCGGTCTGCCCAACGCATTATCTGGGGCAAACAACCCACCCTCCAGGACACCTACAGCACCCGATGTCACAGGAAGGCCAAAAAGATCATCAAGGACATCAACTATCTGAGCCACTGCCTGTTCACCCCGCTATCATCCAGAAGGCGAGGTCAGTACAGGTACATCAAAGCTGGGACCGAGAGACTGAAAAACAGCTTCTATCTCAAGGCCATCAGACTGTTAAACAACCATCACTAGCACATTAGAGGCATAGGCATAGGCATAGACTAGAAATCTCTGGCCACTTTAAGGAATGGAACACTAGTCACTTTAATAATGCTTACATATCTGGCATTACTCATCTCATATGTATATACTGTTTTCTATACTATTCTACTGTATCTTAGTCCGTTCCGCTCTGACATCGTTCGTCCATATGTATATAGTCTTAATTCATTCCTACTTAGATTTGTGTGTATATGTTGTGTAATTTGTTAGATATTACTGCACTGTCGGAGCTAGAAGCACAAGCATTTTGCGACACCCGCAATAACATATTGTAGCAGGCTCAAGGGTGTGGGGTTTCCATGTCACCAAGTTCAATAACAAAACAGGCACCAGTAGCACAATCAGAATGCAAATGGCAAGTTTATTAGGGATTTTGGTACATGGGGGAATTCACCAATAACCTCACAGTCCACAAGCCGTTCTCTTTGTCCGTTCCGTTTTCCAGGAGTAATCCTCACACTCGGGTCCTCAGCCAATCCAGTCCGGTACACAAGGGGGGTAGTCCGACAGTCCAGGTCACAACGGGTAATCACACAGATATTGTTCTCGCTTCTCTCACTCGCGCTCCCTGGCTTAACGAGCCACAGCCTTTCCTCGTTGGGGCAGTATGTCCATATAAGGCCCGGAGGTGGAGCCAACAGGCTGCCAGATATCTCCTCACAATGACCACTCCACTCACCTCTCCCTGCCATCTCCTACACACCGCCCCCCTCAGCTCCGACTGGGAGGGAGGGGAGATCCAGCTCCCTAGAGCATACCTCCTGGAGAGGGCATAAGCATTTCCATGGGCGGCACCTGATCTGTGGACGATAGAGAAAGCAAAGGGCTGTAGGGATAGGAACCAGTGGGTGACCCGGGCATTACTGTCCTTATTCCGTGACATCCAAACCAGTGATGCATGGTCCATTATGAGGGTGAAGCGCCATCCCAATAAGTAATACTTCAGCGTTTCTAGTGTCCACTTGATCACTAGACATTCTTTCTCCACCGTGGGATATCTTTGTTGCTGCGGCAACAGCTTCCGGCTAATGTACATGACTGGGTGTTCCTCACCTTCTTGGAGCTGTGATAGGACAACACCCACCCCTGTTTCGGACGCATCGATCTTAACCACCACTGGTTTGGAGAAGTCCGGTGTCACCAGCACGGGTGTAGAACACAGTGCTCCCTTTAGGTCCTGGAAGGCTTTCTTTGTCTCCTTGGTCCACTTCACCTGGGCGGACAGACGCTCCTGGTCAGATCTGTCAGGGGGCTGGCTAGGGAGGCAAAGTGGGGAATAAGTCTCCGGTAGTAACTAGTCAACCCCACAAATGTGCATACCTGCTTCTTGGTGAGGGGGCGGGGCCAGTTCCGAATCGCCTCCACTTTCTTCACTTGGGGTTTGACACATCCCCTCCCGATCGTGTACCTCAGGTACTCACCCAAGCCAACATTTCTTTGGGTTTGCTGTGAGCCCCGCCTTCCATAAGGCCTACACTACCACGCTCACCTGGTTTAGATGTGTCTCCAACTCACTTCCATGGATCACAATATCATTGATGTATGCCACTGCGTACTTCCGATGGGGTCGGAAAACCTAGTCCATCAACCTCTGAAAGGTGGCCCGGGGCCCCGTGCAGTCCAAAGTGCAGCTTCTTGTAATGGAACAGACCATCCGGGGTGGCAAAAGCAGTTTTCTCCCGTGCCTCAGGAGCTAAGGGCACCTGCCAATAACCCTTCGTCAGGTCGAGCGTGCTGATAAATCAGGCAGTCCCTAGCCATTCAATTAATTCATTAATTCGGGGCATGGGGTAGGCGTCGAACTTTGAGATTGAATTTACCTTCCTAAAATCATTACAGAATTGGATGGTGCCGTCTGGTTTCGGCACCAAAACTATGGGGCTGCACCCCTCACTAATCAACTCTTCGATTATATCAGCTTCCAACATCGTTTTTACCTTGGGCCTGACAGCCTCTCTCCTTGCTTCTGGTATGCTGTAGGGTCTCAACTTCACCTTTTTCCCGGGTTTGGTGATGACGCAGTGCTGTACCAGTACGGTGTGTCCTGGTTCACTGGAGAACACATCCTGGTTTCGGCCGACCAACTCCCTCAGCTACTGCTTCCGGGCTTGGCTCAGCTGCTCCCCCATTGGCACCTCCGCCGGCTCGGCCTCTATGGTAGCCTTCTTCGGGCAAATAGAGTAGAGTACATCACGTGCATTCCAGTTCTTTAGCAGATTCACATGGTAAATCTGGATCAGATGCCTACGTCCCGGCTGTCTGACCTTATAGTTAACTTCACCCACCTTCTCAATGACTCCGTATGGCCCGTTCCATCGGGCCAAAAAGTAACATTCTGAGGTGGGGACCAAAACCAACACTTTGTCTCCGGGCTGAAAGTCCCTTCGTTGTGCCCCTCTGTTGTACACCCTCACTTGGGCCTCCTGGGCCTCCAGCATGTGTTCACGTACCAGGGGCCACAGGGTTGCCATCCTATTTTTCATGTCTCCCACGTGTTCCACCAAGGTTCGGTGGGGCGACGGTTGCTGTTCCCAGGCTTCTTTCGCCACGTCCAGCAGTCCTCGGGGTCGTCTCCCGTACAGGAGTTCGGAGGGAGAGAATCCTGTTGAAGCTTGGGGCACTTCTCAGATCGAGAACATCAGGTAGGGTAGCAGCTGGTCCCAATTATTTCCGTCAGCCTCCATCACCTTCTTTAACATCTGCTTCAGGGTTTGATTACATCTTTCCACCAATTCATCGGTCTGAGATGCGCAACTGGGTTATTCTCATTAGCTTGCATAGATCCTTCATGATTCGTGACATGAACGGGGTGCCATGGTCGGTCAATATCTCATCGGGAATGCCTACTCAGGAGAACAGCATAACCAACTCACGTGCAATTCCCTTGGTGGCCATGGTGTGCAGGGGAATGGCTTCCGGGTACCTGGTGGCATAATCCAAAATCACCAGTATGTATTGGTGCCCTCGGTTGCTCTTGGGTAGAGGTCCCACCAGATCCATTGGGATCCTGCTGAAATGAACTGAAATAATGGGTAGGGGAATTAAGGGAGTGAATAAATGGGTTTTGGAGCTACCTGCTGGCAGTATTCTTCCACTGCTTTCTTCACCCCTGACCAGTAAAATCGTGCCTTTATTCTGTCTAAGATCTTTTCCACCCCTAGGTGAGCCCCAAGAAGGTGGGAGCACGCCAACAGAAGGTATAAAGGGACGGGGCACCAACAACAACTCCAGACATTCGTCATTCTTCTTCACGACCTGATACAGCAACTTCTTTTTCATAGAGAAATTAGGGTAGGTTATTCGACTTACCCCCTCCACGGGCTTTCCGTCCATTATGGTCACCTGCTGGAGAGGGCTGGCCAAGGTGGGATCCTCCAGTTGGGCCGTGCTGAACCGGCCCGCTAGAGAGGCGGGCTCTGGTGCCACCTCATGGTCCATTGGGAACATGTCTTTCATACTCGCCACCTCTCCCTCCAGTCTGGCTTCAGAGTCCCCCTCCGAGAGGGAATAGGTTGATGCCTGGGGGTCCACTTCCTGGAATCCACACAGCTGGGCATCCTTCCTTCTGGTGTCCCTCCGACCTTTCCGACTTCCTCCTCCCTTCTGGTTCCCTCGGTTCCCCACATCTTCGGACATACTGGTCCACAGTTGGTGGAACATCTGGAAATCCCATCCGATAAGGACTGGCACAGGCAGGTTTGGGACAACTCCCACTGGTCCCATGTGTTGTCCCTTTGTGGTCTGTAGGTGGAGGAGTGTGGTAGGTCCTTGGTCTCACCATGTATGCACGTGATGGCCACGGTGTCAGTCAGGTTCGGGGACTGGGCGAAGTCAGGTCGTCGGATCAGGGTCACCATACTCCCGGAGTCCAAAAGTGCTGTGGTGTCCTTTCCGTTGGCTCCTACCGGGGAGACAGGGGAAGAACCACTCTCCTCAGCCCAGCATGCCCTCAGTAAGCCGCAGGGATGCCCGGTGACTACCTCATTGACTGATGAAGGCATTGGGACAATGTGGGCTGGACAGTTCCAGGCGATGTGTCCCAGCTCACCACACCCATAGCACTTCCTGCTGTCCAGGTTCAGGAAGGGGCGTAATCTCGGGGAATTGGCTGTTGGTGTCCCCTCATCCTTGGTTGGGGTCCCAGTGTGGTCCTCCTTCCTTTTCCGCTTCTTCGGGCGAGTGGACGGTTCAGCCTTCCGTGGTTGTCCGCTGCACAGGACCTCCAAAGCCACCTGTTGTCCTTCAACCAGTTCCACCAGCTGATCTGCACTCTGCGGGTTAGCTTTGCTGGCTAACTTTTTAGCTGTGAATGGGAGAGAGCGTATATATGTATCTATGACCACTTTCTCGATGGTCATGAGCATCAGGGGTTCAGCAGTTGGCCAGCCTAATTAGATCATGCATTTGTGATCGGGGGATGCTGTAAGATCATACGCCCAATCATGGAATCTTTGTGCCCTGCTAGTCAAATCAAATTTATTTATATAGCCCTTCTTACATCAGCTGATATCACAAAGTGCTGTACAGAAACCCAGCCTAAAACCCAAAACAGCAAGCAATGCAGGTGTAGAAGCACGGATCAGGGTGTAACCATGCCGGTGCAGGATTTCCTTTTTCAGCACCTCGTAATGTGTCGCCTGGTCAACCGTCAGATCCTGATATGTCTTCTGTGCCGCGCCTGACAGGAAGGGTTACTAGCAGGCTCGCCCATTGCTCATGGGGCCATTTCTCCCTAGCCGCCGTCTTTTCGAAGGCTTGTAGGTTAGCCTCGACGTCGTCAGCCTCTGTCAGCTTCAATATAAACCTACTAGGTTTGGGATGAGAGATTGTTGTGCCTGCCATTATGCTGGCCTAGGTGGCTGTCAGCTGGCTGAGTTCAGCTCGCATACGAGCGGTCTGCTGACGCTGTTCCTCCAGCAACTCCTGATGCATAGCCTGCTGTGCTATGTTCGCCTCCAGCAGCTGCCTCACCAATGCTTCCATTGTGCTCTGTGTTTGTTTAGTTATTGAGCTTGGTTTTGTTTGCCCGCATTCTCCACCATATGTAGCAGGTTCAAGGTTGTGGGGTTTCCACATCACCAAGTTCAATAACAAATCAGGCACCAGTAACACAATCAGAATGCAAATGGGAAGTTTATTAGGGATTTTGGTACACGAGGAAAGAAGGGGGAATTTACCAATCACCTCACAGTCCACAAGCCATTCTCTTTGTCTGTTCCGTTTTCCAGGAGTAATCCTCACACTCGGGTCCTCAGCCAATCTAGTCCGGTACACAAGGGGGGTAGTCCGACAATCCAGGTCACAACGGCTAATCACACAGATATTGTTCTTGCTTCTCTCACTCTTCGTACCGCTCTTGGTTCTCTCCTACTCTGCCCCTTTGTGCAGGCTGCTTCCTCCTTTATCCTCAAGCACTCCCTGGCTTAACGAACGACAGCCTTTCCTCGTTGGGGCAGGAAGTCCATATAAGGCCCAGGAGTGGAGCCAACAGGCAGCCAGATATTCCCCCCCCCCCCCCAATTTGGAGTCCATGTCACATTTTAGGGAAGACCCAGATGCAGACAGTGTTGAAGAAACAAATGTTTATCACTAGAACAGGGGGGCAGGCAAAACGACAGGTCAAGGGCAGGCAGAGGTCAGTAATCCAGATCAGAGTCCAAAAGGTACAGAACAGTAGGCAGTCTCAGGGTCAGGGCAGGCAGAGGTCAGTAATCCAGTGTGCTGGGGGAAGGTACAGGACGGCAGGCAGGCTCAGGGTCAGGGCAGGCGGAATGGTCAAAACCAGGAAAACTAGAAAACAGGAACTATAGGAAAAGACAGGTGCAAGGGGAAAAACGCTGGTAGGCTTGACGAACAAAACGAACTGGGCACAGACAAACAGAGAACACAGGTATACAGTTGAAGTCGGAAGTTTACATACACTTAGGTTGGAGTCATTAAAACTCGTTTTTCAACCAATCCCCAAATGTCTTGTTAACAAACTATAGATTTGGCAAGTCAGTTAGGACATCTACTTTGTGCATGACACAAGTAATTGTTCCAACAATTGTTTACAGACAGATTATGTCACGTCCTGACCAGTATAAGGGGTTATTTGTTATTGCAGTTTGGTCAGGACGTGGCAGGGGGTGTTTGTTTTATGTGGTTCGGGGTTTGTTGGGCTATGTTCCTATGTAAGAGGGGTGTTTGTTTAGAGTGTTTCGGGGTTTGTTGGGCTATGTTCTTGTTAGTTTATTTCTATGTTAGTTCTAGTCTTTCTATTTCTATGTTTAGTTAATGGGGTTGCCCTTCAATTGGAAGCAGCTGCTCCTAGTTGCTTCTAATTGAAGGTATTATTTAAGAGGGGAGTTTTCTCTATGGGATTTATGGGTAGTTTTCTCCTGTTTTGTGTCTGTGCACCTGACAGGACTGTTTAGTGTCGTTCATTGTTTTGTATACGTGTATCTTTTTGTTTTTCCTTCTTTTCAATAAATAAAGAAGATGAGTATACACGTTCCCGCTGCACCTTGGTCCAATCCTTACGACACCGTAACAGATTATTTCACCTATAATTCACTGTATCACAACTCCAGTGGGTCAGAAGTTTACATACACTAAGTTTACTGTGCCTTTAAACAGCTTGTGAAATTCCAGAAAACGTCATGGCTATAGACACTTCTGATAGGCTAATTGACATCATTTGAGTCAATTGGAGGTGTACCTGTGGACGTATTTCAAAGCCTATCTTCAAACTCAGTGCCTCTTGCTTGACATCATGGGAAAATCAAAATAAATCAGCCAAGAACTGTAATTTGTAGACCTCCACAAGTCTGGTTCATCCTTGGGAGCAATTTCCAAATGCCTGAAGGTACCATGTTCATCTGTACAAACAATAGTTCGCAAGTATAAACACCATGGGACCTCGCAGCTGTCATACTGCTCAGGAAGGAGACGCTTTCTGTCTCCTAGAGATGAACATACTTTGGTGCGAAAAGTGCAAATCAATCCCAGAACAACAGCAAAGGACCTTGTGAAGATGCTGGAGGAAACCGGTACAAAGGTATCTATATCCACAGTAAAACAAGTCCTATATCGACATAACCCAAAAAGGTTAACCTGAAAAAGCCATACTACGGTTTGCAACTGCACATGGGGACAAAGACCGTACTTTTTGGTGAAATGTCCTCTGGTCTGATGCAACAAAAATATAACTGTTTGGCCATAATGCCCATCGTTATGTTTGGAGGAAAAAGGGGGAGGCTTGCAAGCCAAAGAACACCATCCCAACCGTGAAGCACGGGGGTGGCAGCAGCATGTTGTGGGGGTGCTTTGCTGCAGGAGGGACTGGTGCACTTCACAAAATAGATGGCATCATGAGGTAGGAAAATTATGTGGATATATTGAAGCAACATCTCCAGACATCAGTCAGGAAGTTAAAGCTTGGTCGCAAATGGGTCTTCCAAATAGACATTGACCCCAAGCATACTTCCAAAGTTGTGGCAAAATGGCTTAAGGACAACAAAGTCAAGCTATTGGAGTGGCCATCACAAAGCCCTGACCTCAATCCCATAGAAGATTTGAGGGCAGAACTGAAAAAGCATGTGCCAGCAAGGAGGCCTACAAACCTGACTCAGTTACACCAGCTCTGTCAGGAGGAATGAGCCAAAATTCACCCAACTTATTGTGGGAAGCCTGTGGAAGGCTACCCGAAACGTTTGACCCAAGTTAAACAATTTAAACGCAATGCTACCAAATACTAATTGAGTGCATGAACAATTCTGACCCACTGGGAATGTGATGAAAGAAATAAAAGCTGAAATAAATCATTCTCTCTACTATTATTCTGACATTTCACATTCTTAAAATTAAGTGGTGATCCTAACTGACCTAAGACAGGGAATTTCCACTATGATTAAAAATCAGGAATTGTGAAAAACTGAGTTTAAATGTATTTGGCTAAGGTGTATGTAAACTTCCGACTTCAACTGTAAGTATACAGGGGATAATGAGGGGAGATGGGAGACCTGGTGAGTGGTGGAGACAAGCACAAAGACAGGTGTAACAGATTAGGGTGTGACACTCCAGACCAAAGGACACATTTCCACTGGTCTAATGTCCATTGCTCTTGTGTCTTGGCCCAAGCAAGTCTCTTCTTCTTATTCGTGTCTTTAGTAGTGGTTTCTTTGCAGCAATTCGACCATGAAGATCTGATTCACACAGTCTCCTCTGAACAGTGGATGTTGAGATGTGTCTGTTGCTTGAACTCATTGAAGCATTTATTTGAGCTGCAATTTCTGAGGCTGGTAATGAACTTATCCTCTGCAGCAGAGGTAACTCTGAGTCTTCCATTCCTGTGGTGGTCTTCATGAGAGCCAGTTTCATCATAGCGCTTTATGGTTTTTGCGACTGCACTTGAAGAAACGTTCAAAGTTCTTGAAATTTTCTGTATTGACTGACCTTCATGTCTTAAAGTAATGATGGGCTGTTGTTTATCTTTGCTTATTTGAGCTGTTCTTGCCATAATATGGACTTGGTATTTTACCAAATAGGGCTATCTTCTGTATACCCCCCTATCTTGTCACAACACAACTGATTGACTCAAACGCATTAAGAAGGAAAGAAATTCCAAAAATTCACTTTTAAGAAGGCACACCTGTTAAATGAAATGCATTCCAGGTGACTAGATCATGAAGCTGGTTGAGAGAATGCTAAGAGTGTGCAAAGCTGTCATTAAGGCAAAGGGTGGCTATTTGAAGAATCTCAAATATAAAATATATTTAGATTTGTTTAACACTTTTTTGGTTACTGCATGATTCCATATGTGCTATTTCACTCTTTTGATGTCTTCACTATTATTCTACAGTGTAGAAAATAGTAAAATAAAGAAAAACTGAATGAGTAGGTGTTCTAAACCTTTTGAATGGTAGTGTATGTAAATGTGATATTTACTTTTAATACATTTGCAAAAATATTAAAAACCTGTTTTTGCTTTGTCATCATGGGGTGTAGATTGATAAATGAAAAAACGATTGAATCAATTTTAGAGTAAGGCTGTAATGTAACAAAATGTGGGAAAAGTCAAGGGGTCTGATTACTTTCCGAATGCACTGTACAAATATATATATGGGGGATTGGAAATTATGCAGACAATTACATCGATAGACACCACAATCTAGCTGCAATATTACATCTGATCTATCCCCTAAAAAAATATACAAAAAACAAACAAACAAAAAATGTACATATCAAGGTTTGATTTACTATTTAGTGGTGATGGTGGTGACCTGGATGAAGATGCAGGAGACATGGTTGTCACCGTGGTGGTCTTGGGTGGCGCTAATCGTTAGAGACACAAAAAGGGGAAATGATTTAACTGCTTGCCACAATTACAGCCTCACAAATATTTAGTTTATAAGGATCCCCATTCCTCTACTCTTCCTGGGGTCCACACAAAACATAGAAAAATAAATGACAGACTACAGAACAGTTATAGACAAGAACCACCTAAGATAATAGTACATTTAATTAAAAATAAGATAAGAGAGTCATATATTGTCAAGAGACAACACCAAAAAACACAAATCCATTGTATACACTATTCATATAGACATATGCATATTCACATATACAGTCAGATTCACAATTAAATTAGATGTTGTTTTTTTAGCTAAACTTGCTGTTTGCCTGAGTAACCTAACAGTGGGCCCACATACAATAGAGGAATATTATAGGTGCAATACATAACATCTTCATATGCAAATAGTACTTCATTTCTTTTTCATATTTGTAGTGCGCACTAACTTGACAGTGAACATTATTTGTTCACAATGTCTCCTATGAGAACAAACTATACACAGTGGAGTAATAGGCCCACAGTTCCCTTCACTCTTAGAAAAAAATGTGCTATGTGGAACCAATAAAGGTTCTTCGGTTGTCCCCATAGGAGAACCCTTTGAAGAACTATTTTTGGTTCCAGGTAGAACCCTTCTGGGTTCCACATAGAACCGTTTCCATAGAGGGTTCTACATGGAACCCAAAAGAGTTCTACCAGCACCCAGAAAGGGTTCTACCTGGAACCAAAAAGCGTTCTTCAAAGGGTTCTCCTATGGGGACAACCGAAGAACCTTTATTGGTTCTACATAGCACATTTTTTTCTACCTAGAACCAAAAAAGGGTTATCCTATGGGGACAGCCAAAGAACCCTTTTGCAACCCTTTTTTCTAAGAGTGTACTATTGTAAGACAGTTCATTAGTTGAAATGACCAATAGGCTAAGTAGCTGGAAGAGTGTGCTTTGATAGTAAGTCGTTGGCATCATAGAGCAAAGATTACAAGCTAATTGTAAAGTGGACTGTCAAAATCCCCAAATCCTTCACAGACCACTATCTCATGACTAAGCATACCCAAGCATGCCCAGATTTCACAGCTAGCTCACCACATAGAAACACAACACAGGAAGTGACAAAAGGAAGTGCTCTTTCACAATTTGTCTTTCCTTGATTCCTTGCATTCTCTGTGAACAAGATACTAGTAGGCCTTGCTACATAAGCTGGATGGTTTTACTATTTCTCTTTTGTCTAAAAACAAAATAAATTGGGGGAAAAAACTGTGCTTGGAGTAGATGATATGAATAACAATGCTTACACTCACCGTTAACTGCGAGTTCTACTTCAGTGATCAGGGTGGTGTAGACATGAGTTTTCCCACCACACCAGTATACCCCTGTATCCTCCACAGTCAGGTTGGTGAAAGTCACAGTGAAGACTCTCTACCTTCTGTTATCAGACACAAATAATCGACCATGTTTGTTTGATATTTTTTCAGATTCTAAAGTGATATTGTCTTTGCAGATGAAGCGATCGTCTTGTTTGCAGAAATACTTGGTGCGATTCTCATGGTCCTCTGGATACTTGCAGGTGATGGTAGCGTTTCTCCCCAGATAGGCTGTCTCTTTGACTGATTTCTTAAAGCAGTCATCTGTCAAGGGAAAAACAACCTCAGCCTTTATTACCTCAGTCTCTCCTTTCACCCTCACTTGATGACCACCATGACTAGCCAAATTTAACTGGATTAAAGGGCAATTCCACTACTTTCAACTTCATTTTCATTATCTCCAGCACAATACCAGTGTCTACATATGTGAAAAAGGCACTTTTTAAAAAGTTGACATCATCCCGATGACGTCATCAAAAGTTGTAACATTTTATAAACAGGTATTTTCTGTGAGATTAACAGTGACGTGGGGAGCAAGAAAATAGCCTCCCTCTGGCTAGAAACTCGTTGCAGGTCTTAAAAAGTCTGGGGCTGCAGATCCAACTTCTCTGTGACCTTTTTTTCCTGGACTAAAGGTCTCGAAGCTTCTGCAAATGTGCGGCTCAAGTTCTGTGCATGAGTCTTTTTACCTCTACTTTGCACGCGTTTAGATCTTCTTGAGTTATGCAGTGTTGTTTGAAGTACCCTACAGTGTTGTTTTGAATGATGTAGAGTGCGCATATTTTAGAGCAGATGGTGTTAACAAACTGTAGCATAGCCTACCTGTGTGTTTTGCGTGTTTTGCGCTGTTGAGTTTTGGCCATATGTAGGAGAAAAATGCTGTGGTGTTTTTGTCTTACAGTAACTATTATATGCAGTTCTGTTATGTAGAATGCTATCATTACGTAATCTTGCAGACACGGATTCAGCTTTGATCTGACTTTATTCTAACACCATTTGCCAGAGTAACCTGTTCTTTACGAGTAGAGCAGAGAATATAATATATAGATAGATGTTAAGTAGAGCATAAACATGCGGAGAACGTGATCTGCACACGCAGAAGCTTCGAAATCTTTAATTCAGGAAAAAAAGGCCTGGGAAAAGTTGGATCCACAGCCACTCCGTTTAAATAAAAGTTTTGATCCTACCCTGTGTTGTCACAGAGAAGCATTTTTTTAAAGACCTTTCTTCTTATCTTTCTAACCACAGATCATAGAAATGTGGCGTTTTCACATATGTAGACACTGGTATGGTGCTGAAGATAATGACTATGAGGTTGAAAAGTAGCGGAATTGCCCTTTAAGTTCTATTCATCTTTTGCTAAATTAAAATAAAAGTCTTTCACCTTCCTTTACTTTCAGCTCCACGATAGTAACATGGCCACTTGATGGATCTGATGTGGCCACTTCACATTTGTAGTTCCCTTCATCTTTTTTTTCTCCAGTTTTCTGATTATCACTGTAAAGAGTTCCCTATTAGTGTCACACAGAGAGAATCTATCCTTGTTCTCCCAGGTGTTCTTCATCCCACTTTTTATTTTCTCCTCACAACTTTGAGTTGATTCCTTGCAGAAATATTTATCGTTGTTTTGATAGTTGTCTGGGTATTTACAGGTGAAGATGACAGTTCCTCCTGAGCATCCTTCCACTTCAAGGCAGCTCACACAACCTGAGATGACATTAGAAAACAGTGGTGGCATCATCATATTATCCATACACACTGGTATTCCAGACTCTAGAGTAGAAGTATTTTAAAGAATACTTACTGGGTGTTATTACATTGCTATAGAGTGTTATAACAAGTGTATTACCTGTCATGAAGGACAGGATGATTAATATCAGTAGATTCCTCATCTTGTGGGTTCTGAGGCTCTCGGCTCTCAGCTCTCAGTCAGAGTGTTGGACTCAGTACCGTCTGGTTGGTCCAGCTGTCTCGAGATGTAGTTCCTGATATAATGCTTTATGTCGAAGTCTTGATCCTGTGCTCTCTCTACTACTCCAAACTGAATGTACTTTCCCCCTCTCTGGCCTCCCCTAATTCCCTCTCACTCTTTGCACTCGAACATTCAAGCAAACTATTTACTTCCCTTTTTCTCCATCTCCCTTTCTCCATTTCGCTGCATGTTGCGTTTATATTTGTGTTCAGTGTCGCAACCTTTCAACTACTTAGCATGTTAACTAACACTTCCCCTAACCCTAACCTTAATGCCTAACCCTATCTCCAAACACTAACTTCAAACTTAACCCTAACCTTAACCCCTACCCTAACTAACGTGAGCCACAGCCACCTTGCTAACGTTAGCCACAACAAATTGGAATTTGTAACATATACGATGCAATATATAGATAAATAACATTCATCAGATTAATGAAAGGAGTCATGACACCTACTAGGGAAGTAGATTAAGTACATCAATTCATTGTTTTGAAAATATACACCATCCACCTATAGTATTTTTCTGGTTATGGATGACCGTCCCTTGAACACTATTCTTATTATATTTATCTGCCCATGTTGGTCTATGTATGTCCTCTTGTGCAGGTGTGATTGTGGCGTGCTGTTGTGCAGGAATATGTGTGATTGGCACCATCCTGTGGTCAAAAAGTTCAATTAAATTGCTCTTTGTGATAGTGTCGCAGTTCTTATATTTTCCATGTTAAACATTCATGTTTTGTCTTTCTTTATATTTTCGGAATACAAATGTGATCTTGAATATCGCTAACAAATGGATAAATGGTCTATTGTGGTCAGTGACGCACCGCTTTTGAAGGCAGAGCCCGCACCAAACATGCAGCCTCCTGATTGGCTGAGGAGATTGTCAATGAAAAAAGGGAGAGTTATCAGGAAACAAATATGGCTACCCTGTCTGTTGGAGAGCCTCAAGAGATGGAAGGTGAGTGACAATTTAAAATATTGCATCACAAATAGTTTTTCATGAGGGTGGTTAAATATATATTTACCTATTTATTATTGAACCCCCCCACAACTGCACGCTGCAGGGGATGTTATTTTGTGTTACTTTGCCCTTCCCTCCGTGGACATGCTATCTAGCTAATGTTGTTAGCTAGCTTGCTTGTTAGCTAGCTACTGCCACTGGTGGCTATGTCATTCAATAATAAGTTGTTTACGTTCGCTAGCATTTATCTAGCTACTAGTACTAGCTAACATGTTTTTTTCTGTACCTAGGTAAATGTCATCCTCCTATGTTTTTTGTAGTTAGCTAACATTAGCTATATAACATAATGACCGACTCATCCACTTACGCAAGTTAGCCTAGCAACTGAGTGTAGTTGAAGTGGGAACATCTCATGGTGATTGGTCTATCAAGCTACTCTAGCTAGCTGGTTGGTCGGCCCTTGCTGGCCAGTCAGCTAGCGTGGAAATGTTGCTTTCAATATTGTCGGATTCTTTCAACATCTAACATCAAACTGTCAGACAGACACATACGAAAATAACCTTACTAGGTACTGTATATAGCTAACTTAAAAACAAGGTTTAGCAAAGTATAAATATGTTTCTACTTATGACCATGCTACTGATCAGCTAGCAGTAGTTTGCAGACAGACAGCCATCCATAGAAAATTAAGAGGCGTCAAAGCACGTCAGATCATGTGAGCCTGCTACATGGGCTCTTTAGTTTTAATGACTCATCCATGGCTACAACTGTGATAATGTCCAAACTACATTGAAGTGACCCAGGCTGTTCCTTCCCATCTGTTCTGTGTGCAGTGGACCGGAAGGGAGAGTCGGAGGAGTCAGGAGATGATGAGACCAGGAGGAAGAGCATCAACGGGGAGGTAGACCCGAACCAGCCTCCTGCCACAGGTGGGGCCTACCTGTACATGTCAAGGAGGCAGCTTCAATTTCCTAATTTAAAACTGAAAACCTACCTATTCAAGCTAGCTATTAATGTTTGATCAATTTGCATAAAGTCTCTTTTGCATTAGTAGGTAATGTATAGATGTATTGTGACTTTTTTTTCTTCTACTTGTTTATGTATCAATGCTGTTTTATGTGAATTGAATGTGGGAAATGCACTCTGCAAATTAAATATTTTTATGTTATGCAAGTATACAGGGTAAGGTTATACACAAGTATAGTGTCAAGTCATGCTCAGTTGGCACAAACTGGAAAAAGTATTTTTATTTGAATCTGACTGAAAGCAGGAAGCACCAGTGACTAGATCAATAAAAAGTGGTCAGATGAAGCAGATGTTAAGCTACAGGACTGTTTTGCTAGCACAGACTGGAATATGTTCTGGGATTCCTCTGATGGCATTGAGGAGTACACCATTTCAGTCATTGGCTTCATCATTAAGTGCAACGACAACATCGTCCCCACAGTGACCATACGTACATACCCCAACCAGAAGCCATGGATTACAGGCAGCATCAGCACAGAGCTAAAGGCTAGAGCTGCTGCTTTCAAGGAGCGTGACTCTAACCCATTGTGTTATTGACTGTACGTTTGTTTATTCCATGTGTAACTCTGTTGTTTGTCGCTTTGCTTTATCTTGGTCAGGTCACAGTTGTAAATGAGAACCTGTTCTCAACTGGCCTACCTGGTGAAATAAAAAAATTACCCGGAAGTTAATAGGAAATCCCGCTATGCCCTCAGACAAATCATCAAACAGGCAAAGCGGCAATACAGGACTAAGATCGAATCGTACTACACCGGCTCTGACGCTTGTCGGATGTGGCAGGGCTTGCAAACCATTAGACTACAAAGGGAAGCACAGCCGAGAACTGCCCAGTGACACGAGCCTACCAGACGAGCTAAACTATTTTTTTATTTAACAAGGTAGGCCGGTTGAGAACAACTGCGACCTGCCCAAGATTAACTTCTATGCTCGCTTTGAGGTAAATAACACTGAAACATGCATAAGAGCACCATCTGTTCTGGGCGACTGTGCGATCACACTCTCCGCAGCCTATGTGACTAAGACCTTTAAACAGGTCAACATTCATAAAACCGCAGGCCCAGACGGATTACCAGGACGTGTACTCCGAGCATGCGCTGACCAACTGGCAAGTGTCTTCACTGACATTTTCAACTTCTCCCTGTCTGAGTCTGTAATACCAACATGTTTCAAGCAGACCACCATAGTGCCTGTGCCCAAGAACACTAAGGTAACCTGCCTAAATGACTACTGACCCGTAGCACACACATCTGTAGCCATGAAGTGCTTTGAAAGGCTGGTCATGGCTCACATCAACACCATTATCCCAGAAACCCTAGACCCACTCCAATTTGCATACCACCCCAACAGATGATGCAATCTCTATTGCACTCCACACTGCCCTTTCCCACCTGGACAAAAGGAGCACCTATGTGAGAATGCTATTTGTTGACTACAGCTCAGTGTTCAACATTATAGTGCCCTCAAAGCTCATCAATAAGCTAAGGATCCTGGGACTAAATACCTCCCTCTGCAACTGGATCCTGGACTTCCTGACGGGCGGCCCCCAGGTGGTAAGGGTAGGCAACAACCATATCCTGCCACGCTGATCCTCAACACAGGGGCCCCTCAGGTGTGTGTGTTTTGTCCCCTCCTGTACTCCCTGTTCACTCATGACTGCACGACTCCAACACCATTCAATTTGCCGATGACACAACATGGGAGGCCCGAACAACGACGAGACACCCTATAGGGAGGAGGACAGAGACCTGGCCATGTGGTGCTAGGACAACAACCTCTCCCTCAATATGATCAAGACAAAGGAGATGATTGTGTACTAAAGGAAAAGGAGGACCGAGCATGACCCCATTCTCTCTCATCGAGGGGGCTGTAGTGGAGCAGGTTGAGAACTTCAAGTTCCTTGGTGTCTACATCACCAACAAACTAGAATGGTCCAAACACACCAAGACAGTCGTGAGGAGTGCACGACAACACCTCTTTCCCCTCAGGAGACTGAAAAGATTTGGCATGGGTCCCCAGATCCTCAAAATGTTCTACAGCTGCACCTTCGAAAGCATCCTGACTGATTGCATAACTGCCTGGTACGGCAACTGCTCAGCGTCCGACCGCAAGGCACTACAGAGGGTAGTGTGTACGGCCCAGTATGTCACTGGGGCCAAGCTTCCTGCCATCCAGGACCTCTATACCAGGCGGTGTCAGAGGAAGGCCCTGAAAATTGTCCAAGACTCCAGCCACCCTAGTCGTCATAGACTGTTCTCTCTGCTACCGCATGGCAAGCGGTACCGGAGCTCAAAGTCTAGGTCCAAGAGGCTTCTAAACAGCTTCTACCCCCAAGCCATAAGTCTGCTGAAAACCTAATCAAATGGCTACTCAGACTTTTTCATTGCCCCCCCCCACTTCAATAACTCTACCTACATGTACATACTACCTCAACTAACCGGTGCCCCGCACATTGACTCTGTACTGGTACCGCCCTGTCTATTGTTTTACTGCTGCACTTTAATTACTTGTTACTTTCGTCTTTCAATCTTATCTGTGTATTTTAAAAAAAAACTACAATGTTGGTTGGGGGCACCTGTTGTATTAGCCGCATGTGACGAATACAAGTTGATTTGAGAACATTTTGTACTGTTGTAGCTAGTACATGCAACTCTAGTTAGGCCTAGATGCTGTGTTACAAATCACTTCTTGAAATGTCTTTCTCTTTGTACACAGTTAAAGAGGAGTCTCCTGTTGATATGGATACCATAACCTTGGACCCAGAGGAAGAGGTGATTGAGGGATGGGAATTAGTGTTGCCATAACAATTATGAATGTTGTTCCAATTTAGTTCTCTACCTAACACACCTACCTCTCTTCACAGGATGTTGATCTTGTCCACTGTAGGATTGGGAAGATTGAGGGATTGGAGGTGTTGAGGAAGGCAAAGGTCAGTAGGTTGACTACTGTCAGTCCTTCACCCATACAGTATGATAAAAAAAATTATCATATAGCTATTTATAGAAAACATAGATGACAATCACCCTGGAGTAAAGGAGACTGTCTGCACAAACAGAATGACTAGATGAACTAATGCTAAATGTTTGCGTGTCTCCAGACACTCTCTCTAAGGCAGAACCTGATCAAAAACATTGAGAACCTGGAGACGTTAGTGACTCTGAAGGAGCTGGATCTCTACGACAACCAAATCCGCAAACTTGAGAACCTGCAGACCCTCACAGAACTGGAGTGAGTCTGACCCATACAGTACCAGTCAAAAGTGTGGACACACCTACTCATTCCAGGGTTTTTCTTTATTTTTACTAATTTCTACGTTGTAGAATAATACTGAAGAAATCAAAATGGCCACCCTTTGCCTTGATGACAGCTTTGCACACTCTTGGCATTCTCTCAATCAGCGTAATGAGGTAGTCACCTGGAATACATTTTAATTAACAGTTGTGCCTTGTTAATTTGTGGAATTTCTTTCCTTAATGCGTTTGAGCCAATCAATTATGTTGTGACAAGGTAGGGGTGGTATACAGAAGATAGCTCTATTTGGTAAAATACCAAGTCCATATTATGCCAAGAACAGCTCAAATAAGCAAAGAAAAACGACGGTCGATCATTACTTTAAGACATGAAGGTCAGTCAATACGGAAAATTTCAAGAACTTTGAAAGTTTCTTTAAGTGCAGTCGCAAAAACCATCAAGCGCTATGATGAAGGACCGCCACAGGAAAGGAAGACCCAGAGTTACCTCTGCTGCAGAGGATAAGTTCCTCAGAAATTGCAGCCCAAATAAATGCTTCAGAGTTCAAGTAACAGACATCTCAACATCAACTGGTCAGAGAGGACTGTGTGAATCAGGCCTTCATAGTCCAATTGCTGCAAAGAAACCACTACTAATGGACACCAAGAAGAAGAGACTTGCTTGGGTCAAGAAACATGAGCAATGGACATTAGACCAGTGGAAATCTGTCCTTTAGTCTGAGTCCAAATTTGCGATTTTTGGTTCCAACCCCTGTGTGAACGGATGATCTCATGTGTAGTTCTCACCGTGAAACATCGAGGAGGTGTGATGGTGTGGGGTGCTTTTGTGGTGACACTGTCTGGGATTTATTTAGAATTCAAGGCACACTTAACCAGCATGGCTAATACAGCATTCTGCAGCGATACGCCATCCCATTTGGTTTGCGCTTAGTGAAACAGTGACCCAAAATACACCTCCAGGGTGTGTAAGGACTATTTGACCAAAAAGGAGAGTGATGGAGTGCTGCATCAGATGACCTGGCCTCCACAATCACCTGACCTTAACCCAATTGAGATGGTTTGGGATGAGTTGGACTGCAGAGTGAAGGAAAATCAGCCAACAAGTGCTCAGCATACGTGGGAACTCCTTCAAGACAGTTGGAAAAGCATTCCTCATGAAGCTGGTTGAGAGAATGCCAAGAGGGTTTTAAAGCTGTCATCAAGGCAAAGGGTGGCAACTTTGAAGAATCTCAAATATATTCTGGTTTGTTTAACTCTTGTTAGGTTACTACATGATTCAATGTGTTATTTCATAGTTTTGATGTCTTCACTATTATTCTACAATGTAGGTTTGTCCAAATTTTTTGACTGGTACTGTACATAAATGCATGCATACACACCAGTGTTTCCCTTCCTATCAGCTGACCTTGCGGTTGCCTCGATGACCAGCTTTTACTAACCATTAAGTGCATTCCTCTCCTCAGTTACACTGACAGAACTGAATGAACTTTGTTACTCCATGTGCTATTTTGCACAAAATGTTTCCCCTCAGTAAAGTTGAATTAAACCTGAATGTATTTTGACTCTGATCTCCAGCCAGCTGGACGTGTCCTTCAATCTGCTGAGGAAGGTGGAGGGTCTGGAGCGTCTGACGGGGCTGAAGAAGCTATTCCTGCTGCACAATAAGATCAGCCACATCGCCAACTTGGACCATCTCACCAGCCTGGAGATGCTGGAGCTGGGCTCTAACCGCATCCGGGTGAGACAGAGGCCAAGGGTCAGGGGTTACAGGGCATGTGCGACCAATTACATATGGTTAGAATTTGTATGCAGAGATACAAACTCATTGCTTTTTGGCGATATTCGCCATTTTGAAAATAAAATACTGTAGGTTTCTTTGTCATATCAAAATGATTGACTAAGCACAGAATGCATCTCTATGCGTTCTACAAATAGAATATCAAACACAGTGTGATATCATATCACAATGAGTGCCTCATCCAATAATCATGTGACAGCTGTGATCTTCCCACCGCATCCCCTACCAGCCATTACTCACCTGCTTCTTTCTGTCCGTTCTTTCTGCAAATCTCCATCAGCTTTTAAAATGTACAGTGCCTTCAGACCGTATTCACACCCCTTGACTTCTTCCACGTGTTCTGTTACAAAGTGGTATTTAATTGTTGGTTTTTTTGGTCAACGATCTACACGATTGTAACAATTGTAAAGAAATTATGAAAAATCGAACACTAATATCTTGATTAGATAAGTTGTCAATACATGTTTTGAAACATCTTTGGCAAAACTGTAACTAGGCCACTCAGGAACATTCAGTGTGGTCTTGGTAAGCAACTATATATTTGGCCTTGTATTTTAGGTTGTCCTGCTGAAAGGTGAACTCATCTCCCAGTGTCTGTTGGAAAGCAGACTGAACCAGATTTTACTCTAGGAGTTTGCCTGTGCTTAGCTCTATTCCGTTTATTTTATCATGAACTCCCTAGTCCTTGCCAATGACAAGCATACCCGTAACATAATGCAGCCACCACCATGCTTCAAAATGTATTTATTTATTTAACCTTTTTTTATTTAACTAGGCAAGTCAGTTAAGAACAAATTCTTATTTACAATGACGGCCTACCGGGGAACAGTGGGTTAACTGCCTTGTTCAGGGGCAGAACGACAGATTTTTACCTTGTCAGCTCGGGGATTCGATCTAGCAAACTTTTGGTTACTGGTCCAACACTCTAACCACTAGGCTACCTGCCGCCCCAAAACAATTTACGGCGGTGGGATTGAATATGAAGCGTGGTACTCGGTGATGTGTTGTGGATTTGCCCCAAACATAAAGCTTTGTATTCAGGACATAAAGTTAATTTCTTTGCCACATTTTTTGCAGTTTTACTTTAGTGCCTTATTGCAGTAAGGCACTAAACTGCAAGAAATATGTCAAAGAAATTAACTTTATGTCCTGAATACAAAGCGTCATGTTTGGGGCAAATCCCTTAGCACCACTCTTCATATTTTCAATCGTGGTGGCTGCATCATGTTATGGGTATGCATGTCATCGGCAAGGACTGGGGAGTGTTTTATGATAAAAGCAATGGAATAGAGCTAAGCACTGGCAAACTCCTAGAGGAAAACCTTGGTTCAGTCTGCTTTCCAACAGACACTGGGCGATTTAATTGACCTTTTCAGCAGGACAATAGCCTAAAACACATGGCCAAATATACACTGTGGCCTGTTTTTATTCGGTACACCACCCCGTTCACGAAAATTGATTGCTCCTGTAGTCACATGGCCATGGCTTGCAATCGAACATTAGAATGGGCAAAACGAGTGACCTAAGCGACTCTGAACATGGTATGATCATCAGTGCCAGGCCCGCCGTATTCAGTATCTCAAACGGCCGCCCTCCTGGGCTTTTCATGCACGACAATGTCGAGGGTTTGCCGAGAATAGTGCAACAAACATCCAGTCAGCGGCGGTCGTGTGGGCAAACACAGCTCAACAGTGGTGTGTAGAACGGCATCTCGGCTTGCACAACTTGTTGAACGTTCTCACGGATGGGCCATTTCCACCACACCGGGATCAACTCCTATCAGCTAAAAACGAGAAGAAGCTGATGCGAGAGTCAAGATTTGGCATAAGCAGCATGAGACCCATCCTGCCTGTTGTCAACGGTACAGGCTTGTGGCTCTGGTGAATTGGTGTGTGGAATGTTTTCCTGGCACAAGTTAAGTCCTTTGATACCAATTGAGCAATGATTTGAACGCCATGGCCCGACGTATTCTGGGCTGATCTGGCGGCAAAGGGTCCGACACGGTACTAAATGGGTGTACCTAATAAATTGGAGTTGCTTCCCAAACCAACATTGAATGTTCCTGAGTGGCCTAGTTAAAATGTTGACTTAAACCGGCTTAAATCTATGGCAAGACTTCAACAACCAACTTGACAGACCTTAAAAAATTGTAAAAATAATAATGTGCAAATATTGTACAATCCAGATGTGCAAAGCTTTAAGACTTACCCAGAAAGACTCACAGCTGTAACCGCTGCCCGAGGTGATTCTATGTATTGACTCGGGGTTGAATTCTAATCTAATCAAAATATTCGTATTTTTCATTGCACTTTAAATTGACAGAGTATATTGTAGATCATTCAATCTCACTTAAGTTAAAATGTGGGAAAAAGTCTCCAGTGGTGTCACTTGTTAAATCCACTTCAATCAGTGTAGACGAAGGGGAGATGGGTTAAAGAAGGATTTTTAAGCTTTGTGACATGAATTGTTTGTGTACAATTCAGAGGGTGAATGAGCAAGACCACAAGAGTTAGGTGCCTTTGAATGCGGTATGGTAGTAGGTGCCCCGCGCACCAGTTTGTGTCAAGATCTGCAATGCTGTTGGGTTTTTCACGCTGAACAGTTTGTCGTGTGTATCAAGAATGGTCCACCACCCAAAGGACATTCAGCAAACTTGACACAATTGTGGGAAGCATTGGAGTCAACATGTGCCAGCATCCCTGTGGGATGCTTTCAACACCTTGTAGAGTCCATACCCAGATGAATTGAGGCTATTCTGAGGTGGTGTGCAGCTCAATATTAGGAAGGTGTTCTTAATGTTTTTTTTTACACTTGTGTAGATTTGGAGTAAGCAGATCATGTCTCAATTGGCTACCACTTGGAACAGAAAGAGTCATTGTCGCAAAGACTTGATTGGTGTGTGTGGCTCTTTGTGTGTTTCCAGGTAATTGAGAATTTGGACTCGCTGTCCTCCTTGACGAGTCTGTTTCTGGGCACCAACAAGATCACGCAGTTTCAGCATCTGGAGGGCCTACACAATCTGACAGTCCTTAGCATCCAGGTACACACACACTGTGGCTTAATAGTCTCTGACTTCCTCAGTCTTCAGTTTTGTGTTCAGTGGGACAACGAGTCATAGACTGCAGCATTTCTAACACGCAAATGCTTGTGTTTAGTGACCCTACTCAGTAGCAGTACATCTACTCATGGAGACAGTACAATATTTAAGTGGATGTTGTCTTGTCGTCTTTCCTCCAGAGTAACCGCATCACCAAGATGGAGGGTCTGCAGGGTCTGGTCAACCTGAAGGAGCTCTACCTGAGTCACAACGGCATCGAGGTCATCGAGGGCCTGGAGAACAACGTGAGTCAACTGCAACCTGCACAACTGTAGGGCCATGCACGTTGCCATGGCAACCAATACAATTAGAGCAGGGATGCAATATTTATGGATCCCTAATGAAGTATATGTGGTTTGAGTCTGCTAGATGACTTGATGTAAATGTTTTGCGGCTTCACTGCAGGTACAATGTGTTTTTCTTTTTTTATCTAAAAAAGAATCCTGTGCGATTTACATGGGGGTGAGGGGTGTCTAAGGCACTGCATCTCAGTGCTAGAGGCCCCATTATAGACACCCTGGTTCGAATCCAGGCTGTATTGCAAACGGCCGTGATTGTGCGCCGCCCTATGGGACTCCCAATTGGCCCAGCGTCGTCTGTGTTTGGCCGTTGTAGGCGTCATTGTAAATAACAATTTGTTCTTTACTGACTTGCCTAGTTAAAGAGAAATAAATTAACATGTTGAAGTTTACATACACTTAGGTTGGAGTCATTAACTCGTTTTAACCACTCCACGCGTTTCTTGTTAACAAACTGTAGTTTTGGCAAGTCAGTTAGGACATCTACTTTGTGCATGCCACAAGTCATTTTTCCAACAATTGTCTACAGACAGATTATTTCACAATTCCAGTGGGTCAGAGGTTTATATACACTAAGTTGACTGTGTCTTTAAAGAGCTTGGAAAATTCCAGAAAAGGATGTCATGACTTTAGAAGCTTCTGATAGGCTAATTGACATCATTTGAGTCAATTGGAAGTGTACCTGTGGATGTATTTCAAGACCTACCTTCAGACTCAGTGCCTCTTTGCTTGACATCGTTGGAAAATCAAAAGAAATCAGCCAAGACCTCAGAAAAAGAATTGTAGACCTCCACAACTCTAGTTTATCCTTGGGAGCAATTTCCAAATGCCTGAAGGTACCACGTTCATCTGTACAAACAATAGTACGCAAGTATAAACACCATGGGACCATGCAGCCGTCATACCGCTCAGGAAGGAGACACATTCTGTCTCCTAGAGATGAACATACTTTGGTGCGAAAAGTGCAAATCAATCCCAGAAAAACAGCAAAGGACCATGTGAAGATGCTGGAGGAAACAGGTACAAAAGTATCTATATCCACAGTAAAACGAGTCCTATATCGACATAACCTGAAAGGCCGCTCAGCAAGGAAGAAGCTAGTGCTCCAAAACGCCATTAAAAAAAGCTAGACTACGGTTTGCAACTGCACATGGGAACAAAGATCATAGTTTTTAGAGAAATGTCCTCTGGTCTGATGAAACAAAAATAGAACTGTTGGCCATAATGACCATCGTTTGGAGGAAAAAGTGGGAGGCTTACAAGCCGAAGAGCACCATCCCAACCGTGAAGCACGATGGTGTCAGCATCATGTTGTGGGGGTGCTTTGCTGCAGGAGGGACTGGTGCACTTCACAAAATAGATGGCAACATGAGGGAGGAAAATTATGTGGACATATTGAAGCAACATCTCAAGGCATCAGTCAGGAAGGTAAAGCTTGGTCGCAAATGGGTCTTCCAAATGGACAATGACCCCAAGCATACTTTCAAAGTTGTGGCAAACTGGCTTAAGGACAACAAAGTCAAGGTATTGGAGTGGCCATCACAAAGCCCTGACCTCAATCCTATAGAAAAGTTGTGGGAAGAACTGAAAAAGCGTGTGCGAGCAAAGAGGCCTTCAATCCTGACTCAGTTACACCAGCTCTGTCAGGAGGAATGGGCCAAAATTCACCCAACTTATTGTGGGAAGCTTGTGGAAGGCTACCCTGAATCGTTTGACCCAAGTTAAACAATTTAAAGGCAATGCTACCAAATACTAATTGAGTGATGTAAACTTCTGACCCACTGGGAATGCTATGAAAGAAATAGAAGCTGAAATAAATCATTCTCTATACTATTATTCTGACATTTCACATTCTTAAAATAAAGTGGTGATCCTAACTGTCCTAAGACAGGGAATTTCTACTTGGATTAAATGTCAGGAATTGTGAAAAGCTGAGTTTACATACACCTTAGCCCAATTTTAAACTTCTGACTTCAACTGTAGTTATTGTAAAATTATGACTTAACATGTCTGCACACTAGTTTAATTGCAAGTATTTGAAAATATTTAAAGTGGTGACTCAATTTATGCTGTTTGTCCACATATAGAAAAAGCTGACAACTCTGGACATCGCAGCCAACCGGGTGAAGAAAATTGAAAACATCAGCCATTTAACAGACCTACAGGAATTCTGGGTAAGAGGGGAGGAGGGATGTAGCATGGATGAGTCATTTTTAAAGTAGATCACTGTCAGTTGTTTGAGAAATAGATATGTCCAAGGCTGCAGATAAGGAAGTTCTGTCATATATGAAATCTTTACCCCCCCCCCCCTCCCCCCAGATGAATGATAATCAGATAGAGAACTGGTCAGATCTGGATGAGCTGAAGAGTTCCAAGGCCCTGGAGACGGTGTACCTAGAGAGGAACCCCTTACAGAAGGACCCCCAATACCGCAGGAAGATCATGCTGGCGCTGCCCACCGTACGCCAGATCGATGCCACCTTCATCCGCTTTTAACCGGCCCGCGGTGCCACCACACATCTCGTACCCCCACCTCAGTGTTCCCCCACCTCCCACTCACCGTCCTTCCCCTGCAACTGCAAAATGGACCTCCGCTCACTGCACTAATTCACCACACACATACTGATGCACACAGACAAGGGTTCCCTTTGTATAACACGTATACTTACACACACATTCTGACCATCACTTTTCTCCTTAACCTCTCTCATACACGTGCACGCACGTACACACTCACTCACACTCACCACCTGACCTATGCTATTGTGTGAACGCTTATTAATTTATTCCCAGAATTGGACTGGAAATGGGCTGGGAGGAGTGGGGGCTGCAGGGATGTCAAAGACCCCATCTTTCCCCACTGTCCTCCCTCCCTCTTTTCTCCTTCTCTCCTCCCCTTTTCTTTTGCATGTGGAGTAGGGAAATATTGCCCTGCCTGATTGGCCTTTGTATGATAAAAAAAAAAAGAAGGCAGGCTGTTTTCTCTGTTTATTGAAATTGCAGTGCACCTGGCGGAGAAGGGGATGAGTGGGCATGGGAGTGTTTGTCATGTTTTTTTTTAGGAAGGTCTACTACACTCAACAGATATCAAAGTCTTATTTTTTTTTATATTAAAGATTTAAAATGATCAAATGTTTAAAAAAATAAATAATGATGTTGGCGTATGATACTTAGTGTTTGCCATAGGGATATTTAGAGCATCATAACACTGGACTGCTTGCATATTGCAGCTGCATTACGGACACTGTCTCGTGCACGTGGTATCTTGTTCAAAGTGAAGGATTGAACTTAATTCACGCCGTCACATCAAAGAAGCGCTCTTTGTGCTCGATCTGAAACTGGTCTGTCTCAGGCCAATAAGGCAAATGTTCTGAACACATTGTCACCCGAAGGAACAGACCAGGGTTTTTTTCATTGATTTCTATTAATTCTCTTATAAAACATTTGCTTTGAATGGTAATCCTTTGGTAAACATCCCCAGGAGATTGTCTGCTTTTGATTTGTAAATAATCAACATTTCTTCGACTGACTCAACATCCTAACTCATATGAATCTGCAGTCTGAGCTGTTAATCCTTATGTCAATCTTGCTGCTGTGAAATGCAACAAACATTCAGTGATGGTGGTATTCAGCACTTCTTTCTTTTCAGGCCATGACCCTCAAATGTTTTGAGATAATGTAAAGAAAAATATGACAATCTGTTATATTTCTAAGTCAATAGCCCATGCATATACATTTATGGAGTCACCTACAGTTGTACACTTACAGGGAAAGTTTAATTGAAGTGAACCGTGTTTGTGAACAGAAATGGGCTCCTATTGACCTGGATCAGTGGAGTGTGTCTGAGTGAAGGTCTCTGTGTGGTATGTGGAAGGGAAGGAGTGTGTTTGTGGTGTAAATCACTTATAATCACATTGCTCAGGACCTTACTATTGCCAATCAATGGACCAACAGGCTCAGAATTTGCCCCTAACCGCAGATCTAGGATCAGTTAACCATTCTGTACCCCCAATCAGATTTGAACTTTTAATAGTGTATCAGTGGTTAGGGGAAAATATATATTCCCACCTGCAGAGCGAAAGGTGACCCATACAACTGGGGCTTATTCAAGAGGGTGCAACATTTCGGAATGTTACAGATAAAAATGCAATGTATCGAATTTCAACTATTGACTCCTCCCTTTGCCAGACAAGTTGGCAGTTCTATACATGACTTTTGTATCTGCCCCACTAGTCCCAGTCCCTCAGATGGGTTCATAAAACAATGCCACACAACTCACTTGTATTTTTTTTGCCTTGTTTTTAGTGAAGCTTGGTAGACTGTTCTTGAACTGAATGTATTATAAAAGACTAAATAATAAAGTTACTTAAATTACATGTCTCCCCCCACAAGTGCTTACACCACTAAACTGACATTAGTAAATAGATTGAAAGCTACTATTGCATGCACTGTATAAATTAGATTACATGTATTGACTAAAACTACTGTACTATTGTGAATACTGTGAAGAGAAGAAAAGATACCCTTGTATGGGCCATTGAGCAATGGTAGGGGCGGCCTGCTACTCAGCCAACGTAGTCAAACCAGAGATAGGGCAATGAAATACATTACCCACAATCCAACACAAGTGTCTGTGTGACGCAGCCTTCCAGGCAAAGCTCGCGAGTACAGAACGGCAGTACGCACGCGCATGATTTGTGTTGTTGTTGGTGGCGGTAAGATGGCGGCGCTCGGGGACGCATCAACTCCGGGGGTGAATGGGTTAATACAACAGTTCACATCTATTACAGGTAAAATGTGTTACCTTTTATTGTTACAATGTACATTTTTCATGAGTTATCTTCCGAAAACAATCATGTCGCCACAGCATCACAGAAAGCTGCGCAGGAAAATCAGACCGGGCATCAGTGCTTACTTACTGCCCCCTCTTGTCACACAAGGGGAAAAATAACTGGAGATAGCTACGACCGTCAAGTGTGTGGTCACCAGAATGGAACATATAACTTTTAAACATAAAATTACCCCCAGGAAAGACTACTTAGAATTGTCTTGGGATGATGTCTGACACAAAATGGCTTTCTAGAGTTTCCCCAAAAGTCATTTTGAGTATCTAGAGGTGCAATAACTCGCCTTATTTTCTCTCATTTCTGTGGAATGGACGTTGGGTGCAACATTTTCCTCTTGTCGAGCTAACCTAGCCTAGGCTCCACCTTACAATGGCTGAAACATCTCCCGCCTGTCATGTTCAAGCGATCGGAACGGAAGCACCACACCAGCCTCCCTCTGCTAACGTTACTGTTACACAAAGTTTGCATTAAAATTGTAATTTAATGATGCTATGTTTAATGTTATATATATGTAGATGGCAATTTGGCCGATCATCCCATTTTTTGTGTGATCGTATCATGTTCTGTCGAGAAGACATGAAAAGTGAAACAGACATGCGCAGTAAACATGACAAACTCTAACCATCTATACATGCAGACATTTTTGCATGTACGTTTAGATTGCATGTAAATTGCACATGTCACACAGTTCTTGATTACCATGCATGGAGATATAACGTATACAAAGTGAAAGTGCCATTATCCTTCTGCCAGTGCGTTTAGCTCAAACAAGAACCGCGCATGCGCATTCGTTTAAAAAAATATTTTTTTATCCTAGTTGGTGTACAGATCTCGTGAAACATTTAATAACATGGCTTATGTCAACCAATTAAGAAATGATTCAATGCAACAAAATATATTTCAGATGTAATATATCTGGTCATGTGTGTGTGTGTGTCATCCATGCCATTTGTTATATTTCCCCAGGTGCCACAGAGAGTGTGGGGAAGCATATGCTAGAAGCATGCAACAACAATCTAGAAATGGCAGTGACCATGTTCCTGGACGGAGGGGGGATCGCAGAGGAGCCCAGCACCAGTTCCAGTTCAGCAGGGGCATCCAGCAGCAAAGCTCCCCCCGCAGAGTAAGTCAATGGCCTGTTCCACCACACCAACAACTGCAGGGTCATAAGAGATGGGGTCTGTGATGAAACAAACCCAAACTTCGAGAGATCGCCAATCCTGGTCTTGATGTTTTCCATTTAAAGCACATTCATGAGAAAAAGAAAGATCTGCACTCCTGGAATTGAAGTTGAATATTGTCTGTCTGTTTTGCAGTGACGAAGTGCGGGCACCCATCCCTCAGAAGCAGGACATACTGGTGGAACCAGAGCCTATGTTTGGAGGTACAGTACTGCAGAGCAACCCCATCATTTAGTCTACCTCACTACAACTTGAAGCTCCCTCTTTCTCCCCCTCTCTGTCTCAGTCCATCTAACAGTCTCTCACTCTCTCTCCATCTATCACTCTCACAGCGCCAAAGCGACGAAGACCTGCCCGCTCCATATTTGACGGTTTTAGGGACTTCCAAACAGAAACCAGTAAGTAGCCTACATGTGTATGTGTTTGCATAGAAAATAGTGCCACCCAGCCTTCAGGCAAAGCTCTACTTGTGTTGTGATCATAGTCAGGTTGTGGTATATACGCTAAAGGCTTCTCTGCCCTCTTTAAGTCCGCCAGGAACAGGAGCTGAGGAACGGCAGTGCGGCGGACAAAAAACTCAGCACACTGGCGGATCTGTTCCGGCCCCCCGTCGAGCTCATGCACAAAGGCAGCTTTGAGACGGTGAGGATCCCCCTCCCCCCCTGGACACCCAAGCTCCCTTGACCCGGAGGACTGTCAGTCGACCCTCATCCAAACCACCCTTAGCCAAAAGGATTGAATAGGCCTCTAAGCAGTACGGTAACAATTCCACCTAGCCTGCCAGAGGGCAAGGTGGAGCTATCACCATATTGCTTAATACGTATCTGGCTCCCTTCTCTCTCTAGGCGAAGGACTGTGGTCAGCTGGAGAACAAGTGGCTGATGATCAACATCCAGAATGTGCAGGACTTTGCCTGCCAGTGTCTCAACAGAGACGTGTGGAGCAACGACGCGGTCCGGACCATCATCAGGGAGCACTTCATATTCTGGCAGGTACGAATGTGCACTCACGCATGAAATGTCACCTTCCCATTCAGAAATAAATACTTTGTGTTTCAGGAGCTAGGTTTCCATCCGCTTTGCAGCAGATATTCATGCAAATATTATCAAATCTGCATTTAAAAAAAAAATCCCACCAGAGATGTGTTTTATATCAGACTTTTTGCGGAAAAAAGGTTGTGCGTGATGATGTAGTTCACATAAAAAACACTTAAGCTGTTAAATTCCCATGTACCGAATAAAAACATTCAAGTTAAATGGGTTTCAGCTCATTTTCAACTCTACTGATGGTTTTGTCACAAAAACTGTTTGATAGTAAATGTGTCCATTCTGGTCTTGGTACATGCGCTCTAGCCAACAGCTCACAGATACTGTGTGGGTAGTCTACCTACATTATGAGATTATTATGGACGAGCAATATTATTTGTTGTTGTAAAATGGCAGCCAAGCATCGATCATCACCAGACTAAGACCCTCTATATTTCTTGGAAATGAGCGTCAAGCTTTTTGCCGTCCACTTTCACCACCTTGAAGTTCATAACTTATTTCATCTGTAGCCTAACAAACTGCATGTTTATTAGGACCACACAACATATCTTAGCATGACTCCCAAGTTTACTTCGATATGAAGGCTATTATATAAATATCTGCGCATGAAGTAGTTTCCACCTCCATTTATCTCATAATTAGTTTTACAGACACAAAAAAGATTCCACCGTGTCGAACGAACATTTTGTCTGTCGGGCATTTGTAAAATTGTACTGGCGTTTCATGTTTCCATCAGCCCAGTTGTGACTTTGTTTTTCATGTGTCAGGTAATTCATCTGCATGAAATGGTCGGATGGAAACGTGGTTACTGTCACTAAGTTTTTCTCCTTCTTGTCATAAAATCAAAGTTTATTTGTCATGTGCGCCGAATACAACAGGTGTAGACCTTACAGTGAAATGCTTACTTACCGGCTCTAACCAATATTGCAAAAAAGGTATTAGGTGAACAATAGGTAAGTAAAGAAATAAAACAACAGTAAAAAGACAGCCTATATACAGTAGCGAGGCTATAAAAGTAGCGAGGCTACATATAGACACCGGTTAGTCAGGCTGATTGAGGTAGTATGTAGATATGGTTAAAGTGATTATGCATTTATGATGAACAGAGAGTAGCGGTAGCATAAAAGAGATTGGCGGGTGGTGGGTGGCGGGACACAATGCAGATAGCCCGGTTAGCCAATGTGCGGGAGCACTGGTTGGTCGGCCCAATTGAGGTAGTATGTACATGAATTTATGGTGGTCTGCTTGAAACATGTTGGTATTACAGACTCAATCAGGGACACGTTGAAAATGTCAGTGAAGACACCTGCCAGTTGGTCTGTCATGCATACACAGTACATATGCTGTCACTTCCACACACGCCGTAGAGGCATGTTGGCGTGTTGAACTCCCCTCAACACGCGTAGAGGCGTGTTGAGGGGAGCTGACCTGCTGTGTGTGTGTGTGTGTGTGTCTGCGTTGACAGGTTTACCACGACAGTGAAGAGGGACAGAGGTATATCCAGTTCTACAAGCTCAACAAGTTTCCCTATATCTCCATTTTGGATCCCCGGACAGGTGAGGCCTGCTCTGGGTTTCTGAGTGCTTGATCAGTTACTAATACTAAAAAGGTTTTGAAAGTCTTACTGACGATGCTCGTGTTTGACCGTTCTGCAGGTCAGAAGATGGTGGAGTGGAACCAGTTGGACGTGGCTTCGTTTCTTGAACAGGTGACGGGCTTCCTGACGGAACATGGCCAGCTAGACGGCCCGGCATCCAGCCACCCGCCCCCCGCCAAACGCGCCCGCTCCGTGAGTCACCGCCTACTCTCTTTTTCAGCTTTCTCTGTGTTTTCTTAAACAAGGTCCATAATGCTAATTCCAGTCACATTGTAACTTTATTCTCTCAATCTGTTCTATTTCTCTCCATCACTTCTATCTCTCTTTCACACCTCTGTTTGATTTATTCTCCACATCTCTCTCTCAGGAGAGTCTGATAGACGCCAGTGAGGACAGCCAGTTGGAGGCAGCCATCCGAGCTTCTCTCCAGGAGACCCACTATGAGTCGTCCTCTGCCCCCGACCTCCCTGACTCCCCCCACTCTGCAGATGCAGACTCGGACGGAGACTCCGAAGCGGAGCCCTTCTCTGACAGCGAGGGCCTAATCTCTGTTGACGGCTCGGACAACGAGACAACAGAACCCCGGGAAGGCAGCTCCTACTCCATGGGCGGACACACCCCTCCAGGACCAGCCCCTCCCACTTCTGCAGCCGCAGCACCCCAGCCCCCGCCACGTCCAGACAGTCCCCCCGCCCGTCACAGGAAGTCCCCCCACAAAGAGAACAGCCACAGAAAAGAGGAGAGCAAAAAGAACCACCTGGAGCCTCCGGCGGCCGCCCAGGCCCGCTCCCAAGCCGACCCAGACTCAGAGCATTGTTCTGGGGAGAACCATCGCACCTCAGCTGGCCAAAGCTCCAGATCTGTTAAGACGGAAACCTCCGACCTCGACTGCCTTGATGACAATGGTATTAAAACTACTCTGTTATTGCGCATCATGTTTAAGTGTGTGGCTATGACTGTTACTCTGAGATTGTAGCCTAGCAGGTAGCCTAGCAGTTAAGAGCATTGGGCCAGTAACCAAAAGGTCGCTGGTTCGACCAGGTGAAAAATCTGTCAATGTGCCCTTGAGCAAGGCACCTAACCCTAATTGCTCCTGTAAATTGCTCTGGATAAGAGCATTTGCTAAATGACCAAATGTAAATTGTGTGTGTATCTACGACTACGTCTTCATCCATCTCTACCCTGACTGCATTCTTCCTGTATTGTATCGTCAGGTCCCAAGGCGAGACTGATGCTGCGCTATCCAGATGGCCAGAGAGAGCAGATCGCCCTGTCGTTCAAGGCTAAGCTTATGGTGAGAATGGACTCTTGTGTTAGGTCTTCGGTTCAATTCATAAGCTGAATTAAGTCCACGTAGAAAGTCCTGGTCAGTTTTCAGTTCAAGAATTGATTTTCAATTAATCCTGAGTTGAAATGCAACTGACCCAAACTCCCTGGGACATTAACATATAGGACATTATAAAGGCTCTTCCATGCCTATAATTACAGTGGCAACAAAAAGTATGTGAACCCTTTAGAATTACCTGGATTTCTGCATAAATTGGTCATACAATTTGATCTGATCTTCATCTAAGTCACAACAGTAGACATACACAGTTTGCTTGAACTAATAACACAAATGTATTGTATTCAATATAGACCAAAAAAAATACATAATTTAAACATTCACAGTGTAGGTTGGAAAAAGTATGTGAACCCCTGGGCTAATGACTTCTCCAAAAGCTATTTGGAGTCAAGAGTTGGCTAACCTGGAGTACAATCAATAAGATGAGATTGGAGATGTTGGTTAGAGCTGCCCTGCCCTATAAAAAACACTCACAAAATTTGAGTATCCTATTCACAAGAAGCATTGCCTAATGTGAAACATGCCTCAAACAAAAGAGATCTCAGAAGACAAAGATTAATAATTGTTGTCTTGCATAAAGCTGGAAAGGGTTAAAAAAGTATCTCTAAAAGCCTTGATGTTCATCAGTACACGGTAAGACAAATTGTCTATAAATGGAGAACTTTCAGCACAGTTGCTACTCTCTCTAGGAGTGGCCGTCCTGCAAAGATGACTGCTTGAGCACAGCGCAGAACGCTCAATGAGGTTAAGCAGAATCCTAGAGTGTCAGCTAAAGACTTAAGAAATCTCTGGAACATGCTAACATCTCTGTTGACGAGTCTACGATACGTAAAACAATAAACAAGAATGGTGTTCATGGGAGGACAACACGGAAGAAGCCACTGCTGTCCCCAAATAATATTGCTACACGTTTGAAGTTCACAAAAGAGCAGCTGGATGTTCCACAGCGCTACTGGCAAAATATTCTGTGGACAGATTAAACTAAAGTTGAGTTGTTTGGAAGGGAACACACAACATTATGTGTGGAGAAAAAAAGGCACAGCACACCAACATCAAAACCTCATCCCAACTGTAAAGTATGGTGGAGGGAGCGTCATGGTTTGGAGCTGCCTCAGGGCCTGGACAGCTTGCTATCATGGACAGAAAAATTAATTCCCAAGTTTATCAAGACATTTTGCAGAAGAATGGAAGGCTTTCTGTCCGCAAATTGAAGCTCAACAGAAGTTGGGTGATGCAACAAGACAACGACCCAACAACCGAATGGCTTCAACAGATGAAAATACGCCTTCTGGAGTGGCCAAGTCAGAGTCCTGACCTCAACCCGATTGAGATGCTGTGGCATGACCTCAAGAGAGCGGTTCACACCAGACATCCCAAGAATATTGCTGAACTGAAACAGTTTTGTAAAGAGGAATGGTCCAAAATTCCTCCTGACCATTGTACAGGTCTGATCCGCAACTACAGAAAACGTTTGGTTGAGGTTATTGCTGCGAAAGGAGGGTCAACCTGTTATGAAATCCAAGGGTTCACATACTTTTCCACCCTGCACTGTGAATGTTTACACGGTGTGTTCAATAAAGACATGGAAACGTATAATTGTTTGTGTGTTATTAGTTTAAGCAGACTGTTTTTGTCTATTGTTGTGACTTCGATGAAGATCAGATCAAATTGTATGACCAATTTATGCAGAAATCCAGGTAATTCTAAAGGGTTCACATACTTTTTCTTGCCACTGTAGTTATCAAGCCGTTATTTAGTAAGCTGTGCTGGCCCCCCACGGGGGGCCAGCACAGGAAAATAAGTATATGAAATGTATGCATTCACTACTGTAAGTCGCTCTGGATAAGAGCGTCTGCTAAATGACTAAAATGTAAATGTTGTTACTTACCTTCTTCCTCTGTGTCCTCCACCCCATCCAGGCTCTGGTGAGACACGTCCAGTCGAAGGGTTACCCCAACGAACGCTTCGAGCTCGTCACAAACTTCCCCCGGCGGAAGCTGGCCCACTTGGACTATGACATCACACTGCAGGAGGCGGGGCTATGTCCACAGGAGACTGTATTTGTGCAGGAGAGGAACTAAGCCCCTGTCTTTTCTATCTCTTCAGGCCACACCCATATCACCAATTACCCAGGAGAACGTAACAGGCTGCAACCTTTTGTTCTTTTGGAACAGTGGATGGACTCCATTATCCATCATTCGACTGGGACGAAGTTGCTGCCCGTGTACTTTGTTAGAGGGCATTTTGTTCATCGTCAATTACCGAAGGCATTCTATTCTGATTTTAGTTTTATTCTGAGGTAATAAACCGATCGGAGTACAATACATTAGAGATACAGTGAGAAATAAGCTGAGGGCCCGAATAATGATCAGAGCTGGCATCAGAGTTAGCAGACAAAATACTTTTATCCCCTGAGTTGTTAATACTTATTTTTTTTGAGTCATGGACACCTACAGCCAGGTAAAGGAGGGGCTTGAACTCTGACCCTGAGCTCCGATGGGTCCCAAATTTGCTTTTCTCCGTGTTGATTGGGCGAGGAGCTTTTGCAGTAGTGACCGTGAGAAAGGGGGTGACTTTGAATATGGGAATCAATGGAGAGGGGGGGTTGAGGGATTTTTGGGGAGTGGGGTGAGGTGTCCTTAACTGTCAACCTGCACTGTACAGGAGTGGTGTAGCGATTGACATTTAGTCTAGTTTTTTTCTTATTTCATTCATTTTTTTATATGCTGCCCCATTTCCAAGAAAAGATGCTGATGCTTAAATATAATCATCAAAACAAAGGGAACTTCGGCTTGTTTGTTCTATTCAATTTCTACCATGTTGTGTATCTGCAATCTGTCTAAATTGTGACCACGAGCTCAGAAGTATAGTTTTGGTGATGATGCATTGAAAATGGCCACAAAGAAACCCAAATTGGCCCCTTGAATCTACAATATCACTCAGGTATTTCTTGGTACCCCCGCCCCAATGACCTGAAGGATCTCGGTCAGTGTAAACAATGGGTTGTGGTATTATCACTCTTTCTAGCCCAGGACGGTTAAATGTTGGTCCTGGAGGGCCAAAACACTTCTGCTTTTCATCCTCTCCTAACCAGGGACTAATTCAGACCTGGGACACCAGAGTGGTATACTTAAGCAATACGGCACCATGGGGGTTTGTGGTATATGGCAATATACCACGGCTAAGGGTTGTTCTCTGCCCGACACAACGCCGTGTGCCTGGACACAGCCCTTAGCCGTGTTATATTGGCCATATACCACAAATCCCGGAGGTGCCTTATTGGTATTATAAACTGGTTACCAACGTGATTAGAGCAGAAAAAATACATGTTTTGTCTTACCCCTTGTATATATCTGATATACCACTGCTGTCAGCCAGTCAGCATTCAGGGCTCGAACCACCCAGTTTATAGTACAAAGCAAGCTAGATCTACTCAGGCTTTTTAAAAGTTAACCAGCTTCAGTTCGCTTCACATTCAAGGTCAGGCTTTATCCGTACTACGAAGGTGGATATTTCTCATCAGCCTCCCACGTGGCCAGTCGAATGCTGAACTCTTCATTGAGACAATGTTGAAACATCAATCCATCGGCGAGTCAGTGCCACGTTTACATTTTGTGGCGAAATGAAAAAGTTATTTTGTAAATTCAGCAGGCTATGGTGTGTAATAGGCTTTTAGAAGTGACGTCTTTGGTGTGCTTATCAATGCACGAACACCTTTTCCCCACTCCAATCGCTCCTTCTATCTGTGGAACAGCTTGTTGCATTGTGGCCATAGACATATAATCCATAGAAGGGTTTTTGAACCTCTAACCCTGCCAGTTTGACTGTTAAACTCATGGGTACACTAGCAATGGCTGCCAGTCTTGACTTGAATGGGTACTGCCATACTATGGATTATATGTCTATGGTTAGTTGTGGCTTTGGCAAATTTTTAAATCCAATCGGGCAGAAAAACGCAGTTTGGAAAGCAAATGCTGTCATTACTAAATGTGTAATGTGATAGGTATTTTAATATTACAATTTTTTTTTAACACAAAACATTTGATTAATAAAATATTTAATCAGTTGTCTTTCTCAAATGAAAGGGATGATAACACAATATTTGTGCGAGGGAGGGTATCTAATTTCATTGGTACTCAAGTTATGGCTCAGACACTTGATTCAGGATCAATTGAGTTAGCCTGCCCCAGAACAGGTTGCCGTTGAAATTTACCTGGCTAAAAGGTGAGCCACTTTCCTGGTATCGGTTATCCTGAGTTGAACTTGGCCAGATAACTTTGGTCAATTCTAACTTCTCTAACCTGATTCATAGTATAGGACTCAGTTGCACTCACCTACCTACCAGGTAGTATGATCTAGCCAAGCGGATGGTTAGCGAGGGGGAACTGTTACAACATAACTAATATCTATTTAGTCTTGTCAGATATTAGAGGGAGAGGTAACAAGTAGTTTGGGATTGGGACCATGTACAATATCGCTAATCTAACTTTGACCCTAACTCATAGTTTGGATTTGTCTGTCACAGGGTTCATCAACTTTGCAGTAAGCTAAGAATCTTAACAGTGGGAGAGCCATCAATCTGTTGAGTTCTGATCTGAGTCAGTAGTTCAACATGGGGTCTTGTTGCATACAACTGTCTTGAATAAATGTTGGCGTATTTGTATGGTGATTTCTAGATTTCCAGAACCAATGAATCCATTTAATTTCATCCAAATCGTCTGGAGCTTCATGAAAGGGGTTTCCATGGCAGAGCAGCCGCCGACAAACATAAGATCACTATGCATATTGCCAAGCGTCGGCTGGAGTGGTGTAAAGCTTGCCGCCGTTGGACTCGAGCAGCGAAAACGCATTCTCTGGAGTGATGCACCACACTTCACCATCTGGCAGTCTGACAGACTAATCTGGGTTTGGCGGATGCTAGGAGAACGCTACCTGCCCCAATGCATAGTGACAACTGTAAAGTTTGGTGGAGGAGGAATAATGGACTGGGGCTGTTTATCATGGCTCGAGCTAGGCCCCTTAGTTCCAGTGAAGGGAAATCTCGACAGCATACAATGACATTCTAGATGATTCTGTGCTTCCAACTTTGTGACAACAGTTTGGGGAAGGCCCTTTCCTGTTTCAGCATGACAATGTCCCCGTGCACAAAGCGTGGTCCAAACAGAAATGGTTTGTCGAGATCGGCGTGGAAGAACTTGACTGGCCTTCACAGAGCTCCGACCTCGACCCCATCCAACACCTTTGGGATGAATTGGAACGCTGACTGCAAGCCAGGCCTAATCGCCTAACATCAGTGCTTGACCTCACTAATGCTCTTGTGGCTGAATGGAAGCAAGTCCCCACAGCAATGTTCCAACATCTAGTGGAAAACCTTCCCAGAAGAGTGGAGGCTGTTATAGCAGCAAAGGGGGGGACCAACTCCATATTAATGCCCATGATGTTCGAGGAGCAAGTGTCTACATACTTTTGGTCATGTAGTGTATATATATACAGTGGGCTCTAAAGTTACTGGCACCCCTGACTGGCAATGCACAAACAATACTTAAAAAAAATATAAACAATATAATTATAGAGAAACTCAGAATACCAACGTGAGAAATACTGTACTTTTGTTTCAATGGAACCCACCAAAATAATGAATTGATTTAATTAAAAATCAGTGTCCTCCAAATCAAGGTTTCACAATTAATGGCACCCTTAAAGATTGTAAATAACACATACCAAAATTAAACCAGGAATTAAATTCCACTTATTTAAGTTTATCTAAGTCTTAAGGAACTATATTGAGCCATTACATCACTTCCTGTTTCACTAGGGTATAAAATTGAGGTAACACACATGCAATATCCCTTTGTCATCCAACACCATGAAGAAAACAAAAGAACTGGCAGTTCAAAAGAGACAGATGGTCGTAGACCTTCATAAATCTGGTAATGGCTACAAGAAGATCCACAAACGATTGAATATACCACTGAGCACTGTCAGGGCAATTATTAAAAAATTCTAAAGATATGGAACAGCTGAAAACTTCACGGGCAGAGAAAGCAAATGCATTTTGCACCCCAGGATAGGGAGGAGGATGGTGAGAGAAGCAACCACATCCCCAAGAATCACTGTGAAGGAATTGCAGGCCAACACCACAGGCTCTTTGGAAGGGTTGCCAGAAGAAAGCCCTTTCAGATCCCAAGACACAGACGCAAGCGCTTGGAGTTTGCCAAATGTCATTTCAATTATGACTGGTAGAAGGTCCTCTAGTCAGATGAGACACAAATTGAACGTTTTGGTCAGATACAGCATCAAAACAGAGATGCATACAAGGAGAGGCAGAGATGGTTGCACTAAGTACTAAATGAGGAGTGCCAATAATTATGAAACCTTGATTTTGGTGAAATGTATTTTGTATTAAATCATTTTATGATTTTGGTTGGTTCCATCCTAACCTTAACCGTTAGGGGGATGAAAGTAGTCCGTATTTGCGGCAAGGGGGCAATTTAGTTATACGTTCAGTGTAGGGCAATCAGAGTGATTTGCATGAAGTAGGTAGAGGTTGCAATCTCTGGTTTCAGTGTTGACAACCCATGCACTACACTCAAGCAAAAGGCTAGCTTTTGGCTCGCACCTTCGGGAATCTCGTCTTTTGCTCCAGTTCTTTGCTGGTGGGACATGCAGGTGTCTCTCCACTTTCATCTGCAAACAGTCCCACATTTTTCTGAGAGAGAAATGGATAGGTGAACACTGTTAGGGTAAAAGGTCAATTAAGTGCATCACATGTAGCATGCTTTCCACAAACTCGTGGCTGTATGGTGTCTATGTTATTGATATCTATTTGCCAAGAATAGCAGAAGGATATACTACAAAGCAGCATCAAGGAGACTAGCTAACTTGCCTAAATATTCTCATATAACTTTTTTTTAAATTGAAAAACAAGCTGGAAATGGCCACGGCCTATTTGATTAAACAAACATGAACTCATATTTAATTTGAGCTTTAACCAGAACATCCGTAGTTATTTCTGGTTGCTTATCAAAGTTAGCTGGCTAACTCATGATCTTGCTCTGTAGTAGACCCCTCTGGTGCCAGCAGGTAGGCCTTGCTGAATACACAGTATGGCTTACATTTGCCATATCATAATATGCATACAGCACTCCCGACTTCGATCATAATATATCCTTGCTGATAAGAATATATGGTTCTGCACAGTCAGAAAGGCCTAGTTGACCACTACTGTTAGACCCTCCTCTCCCACTCTGCCTTATAGTTAACCAGTGGGATGATGCAGAAATTACCCTTCATTATTTGCACATGGACATGAGCCAAAAGTTGGTGTAGATGAAGAATAAGAAGGAAATCTGAATCCTTCAGTGAAACTCGAGTTCTATATATGGTAAGGCTGTTCTCCATGTTGACCCAGAGCACCAATTAATGCTGTGAACTTCTGCAACTTGGCCCAGTAACTAACATAAGTCTTTATTGCTGGATGTGTACCAGGAGCTGTCACTGCACTCTGACACTGCTGACTCATGGGTCACAGGGTCAGCGTTCACATGATACTGTGTGTGTGTGTTCAAATCAATGGTCATGTCCTTGTCAGAATGTTTATAGTTTCAGAGTGTTTCTTTCTCAGAGCGCTCAGAGTGCACTGCGGACAATGTCATCCCAACCCCTGAGACACACCCATGGAGAGGTCGGAGCACAAGGTCAGTCGCAGTGCAGCGCGTATAGTGCAGTTTTCCACAATGGCCCTATGCATTTAGGATTTAAATTGACAAACCTCAGATTGCTGGCTCTAAATTTTAGGCTAACTACCTTGGACTAAAGAGCCCTGGATGTCTCTAATGTCATGGTATACATAGGGCATGGGTAAATAAATACAGTATCTGGCCACTTTTGATTATTGAGAAGCCAGAATGGAAAGCCCTGTCCCATTTCAGGGCCCATAGGTTGCTGATCTAGGATCAGGTCCCCCCCTCTGTCCATGTAATCCTAAAATGCTAAACTGATCTTATATCAGCACTCCTACTCGGAGACTCTTTATGAGTACAGGGCCATAAGGTGTTTTGGTGTGGTTGAGGGGGTTGTTTGTTTTGTTGGATTTTTAGGCAGCAGACTTGGAGATTCCAAAATGTCACCACTTGCTGCTCATCCATCCCCTCCCAATACACTCCCATACTTTCTTATGATAAAGATCTAGGAAATAACGGCACTTCCAGTCAGGGGAGGCTACAATAAAACTGAGCCGTTGTGAAATAATGCTTGATTTTAATAAGTAATAAGTGATTTGACGGGTGCAGGCCGTCAAATCAAAGGCACTCCTTCCATATAGTCATTTTTTGATGAAAATGAAAACGTGTCAGTTTGTTACTTTCATGAGGTTGGAGTAATAACATGTTCAACTACTTAAGACATTGGCTCGAATCCAGGTTGTGCCTTTAGGTTTCGAGAAAATTAACAGCAAAGGAAGAATTTTTCACTTCTCTCATTGACTTCTCAAACCCGACCTGGTCTGTTTCGCAAGCTCTTCCGGAAGTCACACAATGATGCGCCTCTGGGTTTAGAAACTCAATGGTAAGAGTCGGGGTTGTTAGGGTATGTAGGGCCCATGTATTCCGGATAGGCTGACCATTTCTTCTGTCCTCAGCTACAGCGTAGGCTGCCCTAGCTGAAGGAAAGTTGAAATGGTGTTGAAAATTCGGACCAAGAGCTGAAGACATGCAATGACTTTTGCAATAGCGTGCGTGTTTCATTCATGCATTTCATAGTTGACATTCTTTTGAGGGATAGTTTCTTGGAGTTCAGCAAAAGGTTCCAATTAGCCACAGGAAGAATTATTTTCCAGCACCAGTTGAGATGCTTGCTTAAAGTAAACGACAATGTGAGGCGCACATCTAGCGTTCTTTCTCATTCACCAACGTCTCTCTCTTTGTCTCTGACAGGCAGGTGAGGCTGATGCCATCACTCGGGATGGAGGAGACGTCTACACAGTGACAGCCGGCCTCAACACTTACTACCTGCAATCATTGCAGAGGACTACTGCGAGGGTATGTATCTCAAGTCCAAGTTCAAGAATGGAAGAGACTGGGTATACAATGGCCCTTAGCACTTCAGTTGCACAGATAGGCCAACAGAAAGTTGATGATTCTGTACTTTGAATCGGATCAAATGGATTCTGGCAAAATCTGGTTTCTGACTGTTGCATTGATGTCTCCTCTCCTGCCCATCAGACTCTGACATCTGCTATGATGCTTTGGCCGAGGCCAAGAACGACACTGGCTTCGGGTTCAACAACCTCCGGGGCAAGAATCAAATCAAATTTATATAGCCCTTCTTACATCAGCTGATATCTCAAAGTGCTGTACAGAAACCCAGCCTAAAACCCCAAACAGCAAGCAATGCAGGTGTAGAAGCACGGTGGCTAGGAAAAACTCCCTAGAAAGGCCAAAACCTACGAAGAAACCTAGAGAGGAACCAGGCTATGAGGGGTGGCCAGTCCTCTTCTGGCTGTGCCGGGTGGAGATTATATCAGAACATGGCCAAGATGTTCAAATATTCATAAATGACCAGCATGGTCAAATAATAATAATCACATTTGTCGAGGGTGCAACAAGTCAGCACCTCAAGAGTAAATGTCAGTTGGCTTTTCATAGCCGATCATTGAGAGTATCTCTACCGCTCCTGCTGTCTCTAGAGAGTTGAAAACAACAGGTCTGGGACAGGTAGCACGTCTGGTGAACAGGTCAGGGTTCCATAGCCGCAGGCAGAACAGTTGAAATTGGAGCAGCAGCACGGCCAGGTGGACTGGGGACAGCAAGGAGTCATCATGTCAGGTAGTCCTGAGGCATGGTCCTAGGGCTCAGGTCCTCCGAGAGAGAGAGAGAAAGAAAGAAAGAAAGAAAGAAAGATAGAAAGAAAGAAAGAAAGAAAGAAAGAAAGAAAGAAAGAAAGAAAGAAAGAAAGAAAGAAAGAAAGAATTAGAGAGAGCATACTTAAATTCACACAGGACACCGGATAAGACAGGAGAAATACTCCAGATATAATAGACTGACCCTAGCCCCCCAACACATAAACTACGGCAGGACCAAATCGGAAAGATAGGTAGGAGCAAGCCCATGTAATGCTTTGTAGGTTAGCAGTAAAACCTTGAAATCAGCCCTTGCCTTAACAGGAAGCCAATGTAGGGAGGCTAGCACTGGAGTAATATGATCAAATTTTGGGGTTCTAGTCAGGATTCTAGCAGCCGTATTTAGCACTAACTGAAGTTTATTTAGTGCTTTATCCGGGTAGCCGGAAAGTAGAGCATTGCAGTAGTCCAACCTAGAATTAACAAAAGCATGGATACATTTTTCTGGATCATTTGTGGACAGAAAGTTTCTGATTTTTGCAATGTTACGTAGATGGAAAAAAGCTGCCCTTGAAACAGTCTTGATATGTTCTTCAAAAGAGAGATCAGGGTCCAGAGTAACGCCGAGGTCCTTCACAGTTTTATTTGAGACGACTGTGCAACCATCAAGATTAATTGTCAGATTTAACAGAAGATCTCTTTGTTTCTTGGGACCTAGAACAAGCATCTCTGTTTTGTCCAAGTTTAAAAGTATAAAGTTTGCAGCCATCCACTTCCTTGTGTCTGAAACACAGGCTTCTAGCGAGGGCAATTTTGGGGCTTCACCATGTTTCATTGAAATGTACAGCTGTGTGTCATCCACATAGCAGTGAAATTTAACATTATGTTTTCGAATGACATCCCCAAGAGGTAAAATATATAGTGAAAACAATAGTGGTCCTAAAACAGAACCTTGAACACTGAAATTTACAGTTGATTTGTCAGAGGACAAACCATTCACAGAGACAAACGGATATCTTTCCGACAGATAAGATCTAAACCAGGCCAGAACTTGTCCGTGTAGACCAATTTGGGTTTCAAATCTCTCCAAAAGAATGTGGTGATCGATGGTATCAAAAGCAGCACTAAGATCTAGGAGCACGAGGACAGATACAGAGCCTCGGTCTGACATCATTGAAAGGTCATTTACCACCTTCACAAGTGCAGTCTCAGTGCTATGATGGGGTCTAAAACCAGACTGAAGCGTTTCGTATACATTGTTTGTCTTCAGGAAGGCAGTAAGTTGCTGCGCAACAGCTTTTTCCAAAAAATTTGAGAGGAATGGAAGATTCGATATAGGCCGATAGCTTTTTATATTTTCTGGGTCAAGGTTTGGCTTTTTCAAGAGAGGCTTTCTTACTGCCACTTTTAGTGAGTTTGGTACACATCGGGTGGATAGAGAGCCGTTTATTATGTTCAACAAAGAAGGGCCAAGCACAGGAAGCAGCTCTTTCAGTAGTTTAGTTGGAATAGGGTCCAGTATGCAGCTTGAAGGTTTAGAGGCCATTATTATTTTCATCATTGTGTCAAGAGATATAGTACTAAAACACTTTAGTGTCTCCCTTGATCCTAGGTCCTGGCAGAGTTGTGCAGACTCAGGACAACGGAGGTTTGGAGGAATACGCAGATTTAAAGAGGAGTCCGTAATTTGCTTTCTAACGATCATGATCTTTTCCTCAAAGAAGTTCATGAATTTATTACTGCTGAAGTGAAAGCTTTTTAGTTAGCTTTGCGACAGTATCAAAAATAAATTTCGGATTGTTCTTATTTTCCTCAATTAAGTTGGAAAAATAGGATGATCGAGCAGCAGTGAGGGCTCTTCGATACTGCACGGTACTGTCTTTCCAAGCTAGTCGGAAGACTTCCAGTTTGGTGTGGCGACATTTCCGTTCCAATTTTCTGGAAGCTTGCTTCAGAGCTCGTGTATTTTCTGTATACCAGGGAGCTAGTTTCTTATGACAAATGTTTTTAGTTTTTAGGGGTGCAACTGCATCTAGGGTATTGCGCAAAGTTAAATTGAGTTCCTCAGTTAGGTGGTTAACTGATTTTTGTCCTCTGATGTCCTTGGGTAGGCAGAGGGAGTCTGGAAGGGCATCAAGGAATCTTTGGGTTGTCTGAGAATTTATAGCACGACTTTTGATGCTCCTTGGTTGGGGTCTGAGCAGATTATTTGTTGCGATTGCAAACGTAATAAAATGGTGGTCCGATAGTCCAGGATTATGAGGAAAAACATTAAGATCCACAACATTTATTCCATGGGACAAAACTAGGTCCAGAGTATGACTGTGGCAGTGAATAGGTCCAGAGACATGTTGGACAAAACCCACTGAGTCGATGATGGCTCCGAAAGCCTTTTGGAGTGGGTCTGTGGACTTTTCCATGTGAATATTAAAGTCACCAAAAATTTGAATATTACCTGCTGTGACTACAATGTCCGATAGGAATTCAGGAAACTCAGTGAGGAACACTGTATATGGCCCAGGAGGCCTGTAAACAGTAGCTATAAAAAGTGATTGAGTAGGCTGCATAGATTTCATGACTAGAAGCTCAAAAGACGAAAACGTCGTTGTTTTTTTTGTAAATTGAAAGTTGCTATCGTAAATGTTAGCAACACCTCCGCCTTTGCGGGATGCACGGGGGATATGGTCACTAGTGTAACCAGGAGGTGAGGCCTCATTTAACACAGTAAATTCATCAGGCTTAAGCCATGTTTCAGTCAGGCCAATCACATCAAGATTATGATCAGTGATTAGTTCATTGACTATAACTGCCTTTGAAGTGAGGGATCTAACATTAAGTAGCCCTATTTTGAGATGTGAGGTATCACAATCTCTTTCAATAATGGCAGGAATGGAGGAGGTCTTTATTCTAGTGAGATTGCTAAGGCGAACACCGCCATGTTTAGTTTTGCCCAACCTAGGTCGAGGCACAGACACGGTCTCAATGGGGATAGCTGAGCTGACTACATTGACTGTGCTAGTGGCAGACTCCACTAAGCTGGCAGGCTGGCTAACAGCCTGCTGCCTGGCCTGCACCCTATTTCATTGTGGAGCTAGAGGAGTTAGAGCCCTGTCTATGTTCGTAGATAAGATGAGAGCACCCCTCCAGCTAGGATGGAGTCCGTCACTCCTCAACAGGCCAGGCTTGGTCCTGTTTGTGGGTGAGTCCCAGAAAGAGGGCCAATTATCTACAAATTCTATATTTTGGGAGGGACAGAAAACAGTTTTCAACCAGCGATTGAGTTGTGAGACTCTGCTGTAGAGCTCATCACTCCCCCTAACTGGGAGGGGGCCAGAGACAATTACTCGATGCCGACACATCTTTCTAGCTGATTTACACGCTGAAGCTATGTTGCGCTTGGTGACCTCTGACTGTTTCATCCTAACATCGTTGGTGCCGACGTGGATAACAATATCTCTATACTCTCTACACTCGCCAGTTTTAGCTTTAGCCAGCACCATCTTCAGATTAGCCTTAATGTCGGTAGCCCTGCCCCCTGGTAAACAGTGTATGATCGCTGGATGATTCGTTTTAAGTCTAATACTGTGGGTAATGGAGTCGCCAAGGACTAGGGTTTTCAATCTGTCAGAGCTAATGGTGGGAGGCTTCGGCGTCTCAGACCCCATAACGGGAGGAGTAGAGACCAGAGAAGGCTCGGCCTCCGACTCCGACTCGCTGCTTAATGGGGAGAACCGGTTGAAAGTTTCTGTCGGCTGAATGAGCGACACTGGTTGAGCATTCCTACAGCATTTCCCTCCAGAAGCCATGAGAAAGTTGTCCGGCTGCGGGGACCGTGCGAGGGGATTTATACTAACGTTACTATCTGTACTTACTGGTGGCACAGACGCTGTTTCATCCTTTCCTACACTGAAATTACCCTTGCCTAACGATTGCGTCTGAAGCTGGGGTTGCAGCACAGCTATCCTCGCCGTAAGGCGATCGTTCTCCTGTATATTATGAGTACAGCGACTGCAATTAGAAGGCATCATGTTAATGTTACTTAGCTTCGGCTGTTGGAGGTCCTGATGAACCATGTCCAGATAAAACATCCGGAGTGAAAAAGTTGAATGAAAAAAAGTTGAGTGAGGGAAAAACTAAAAATATAAACGGTAATTAAAAAGTAAAAACCGTAAAGTAGTCAGGTAGCAAAGTAAGGTTGGCAACAAAATCGCACAGCAGCACGTAAACAAGTCTGCAAGTTGTGACCGGAAATGACGTAGTCAAGGTGCTGCCTAGTAAAGAAGTCCTGCCAAATGGAGCTCTGCAAATCTGCAGGCTGGAACATTCCCATGGGCACCCTTGTGACCATGGGCCAGATCAAATGGGCCAGCATTGAGGACAAACCTGTGGAGGAAGGTGAGTTTGAATGAGTGAAACTTGGTTGTGTTTCATGGTCTGTAGTTGACTCCCTAAGAGTGAGGAATGTGTGTCAGATGTACTTAATACTGTATCTCTATCATTGCATGGTGTGTTTTTTCCCTCTCTGTGTGTGTGGGTCAGATTATTTGTATACATATTGGGCTTTATATATTGTCTCTATTTATATACATTATGTTTGTTCGGTTGCTGTAGTTTTCATGGCCTGCCAGATATGGATAAATCTGATTTTTGTATGCAGCAAATTAATTGATATGCTTAGTCAGTCAGTTTCTCATGTGTTTATTTGTTTTGCAGCGGTGAGCGACTGCTTCATGGCCAGCTTCGCTCCATGAGCCACTAAGGGTTCTAAGTGTTCATGTTTCAGCTTTGCAGGGGCATAGCCAGGCTCACCCATGCCTACACCGTTGCAGCTGTGGAAGGGAGACTGCTCCAGGTCTCACAAGGAACCCTACTATGACTATGCCGGGGCCTTCCAGTGAGTAGCATTCTGAAAATCTAGAACCTCCAAGCCCTACTGAACTCAGCAAAAAAAGAAACGTCCTTTCAACTGCGTTTATTTTCAGCAAACTTAACATGTGTAAATATTTGTATGAACATAACAAGATTCAACAACTGAGACATAAACTGAACAAGTTCCAAAGACATGTGACTAACAGAAATGGAATAATGTGTCCCTGAACAAAGGGAGGGGGGTCAAAATCAAAAGTAACAGTCAGTATCTGCTGTGGCCACCAGCTGCATTAAGTACTGCAGTGCATCTCCTCATGGACGGCACCAGATTTGCCAGTTCTTGCTGTGAGATGTTACCCCACTCTTCCACCAAGGCACCTGCAAGTTCCCGGACATTTCTGTGGGGAATGGCCCTAGCCCTCACCCTCTGATCCAACAGGTCCCAGGCGTGCTCAATGGGATTGAGATCCGGGCTCTTTGCTGGCCATGGCAGAACACTGACATTCCTGTCTTGCAGGAAATCACGCACAGAACAAGCAGTATGGCTGGTGGCATTGTCATGCTGGAGGGTCATGTCAGGATGAGCCTGCAGGAAGGGTACCACATGAGGGAGGAGGATGTCTTCCCTGTAACGCACAGCATTGAGATTGCCTACAATGACAACAAACTCAGTCCGATGATGCTGTGACACACCACCCCAGACCATGACAGACCCTGCACCTTCAAATCGATCCCGCTCCAGAGTACAGGCCTCGGTGCAACGCTCATTCCTTCGACAATAAACGAGAATCTGACCATCACCCCCGGTGAGACAAAACCGCGACTCGTCCGTGAAGAGCACTTTTTGCTAGTCCTGTCTGGTCCAGCGACGGTGGGTTTGTGCCCATATGCGACGTTGTTGCCGGTGATGTCTGGTGCGGACCTGCCTTACAACAGGCCTACAAGCCCTCAGTCCAGCCTCTCTCAGCCTATTGCAGACAGTCTGAGCACTGATGGAGGGATTGTGCGTTCCTGGTGTAACTCGGAAAGTTGTTGCTGCCATCCTGTACCTGTCCCGCAGGTGTGATGTTCGGATGTACCGATCCTGTGCAGGTGTTGTTACACGTGGTCTGCCACTGCGAGGACGATCAGCTGTCCGTCCTGTCTCCCTGTAGTGCTGTCTTAGGCATCTCACAGTATGGACATTGCAATTTATTGCCCTGGCCACATCTGCAGTCCTCATGCCTCCTTGCAGCATGCCTAAGGCACGTTCACACAGATGAGCAGGGATCTTTTTGGGCATCTTTCTCTTGGTGTTTTTCAGAGTCAGTAGAAAGGCCTCTTTAGTGTCCTAAGTTTTCATAACTGTGACCTTAATTGCCTACCGTCTGTAAGCTGTTAGTGTCTTAACGACCGTTCCACAGGTGCATGTTCATTAATTGTTCATTGAACAAGCATGGGAAACAGTGTTTAAACCCTTTACAATGAAGATCTGTAAAGTTATTTGGATTTTTACAAATTATCTTTGAAAGAGAGGTTCCTGAAAAAGGGACGTTTCTTTTTTTGCTGAGTTTATGTACAACCATAACCCATCAATCCCTTCCTACCCCGTAGGTCTCACATACAGTACATGTCCATTTTTAACCTCCAACTTTTTCAGTTTATTCTTGTTTTGCTCAGTCCTTCCTCATTCTCAGTACTCTCTGCCTTTCTCTACTCACCCCCGATCAGTCACTGATGAGGTACCTTTGCGTGGTCATTGATGACTTAACTGTGTCGCTCTTCCCACACCAAGCACCTGACATTGACAAAATCATACAAAAATGTTTGAAATCAGCATGTGACCTGGATAGAGTGCTCACTCATTTTGTCCCCAACAGGGCTTCAACCTGTCTCATCAGATGGCTACGCAGCCAAGAACCTGATGTTCAAAGACTCCACTCAGAAACTGGTGCAGCTGCCCATGAACACCGACTCCGACTCCTTCCTCTGGGAGCTGAGTACTTGAGCGCCATCCGGTTCCATTTTAATGCGCATGCGTGCTTACACACACACAAATTCTCTCTTGACCGTTAGCTCATTGCTACCTCCCCAACCGTTGCTTCTCAGAGCAGACAACAGGCGCCACCTCCAGGGCCATCAAGTGGTGTGCCGTGGGCCATGCCGAGACAGCTAAGTGTGGCACCTGGAGCATCAACAGCATAGGAGAGAGAGGAGCCGTGATTGAGTGTCAGAGGGCACCCACATTAGAGGAATGCATCAAGAAGATCATGTGTATTTGTATATGTTATGGATCCCCCTTAGCTGTTGCCAAGGCAGCAGCTACTCTTCCTGGGGTCCCGCAAAATTAAGGCAGTTTATAAAATGTTTAAAATATTACAATACATTCACAGATTGTACAACACATTGTGCCCTCAGGCCCCTACTCCACCATATATCTACAGTTCAAAATCCATGTTTATGTATGTGTATAGTGCGTATGTTATCGCGTGTGTGTGTATGCATGTGTCTATGTTTGTGTTGCTTCACAGTCCCCGCTGTTCCATAAGGTGTTTTTTAAAAACTTTTTGAAAATCTAATTTTACTGCTTGCATCAGTTACTTGATGTGGAATAGAGTTCCATGTAGTCATGGCTCTATGTGGTACTGTGCGCTTCCCATAGTCTCTTCTGGACTTGGACTGTGAAGAGACCTCTTGTGACATGTCTTGTGGGGTATGCATGGGTGTCTGAGCTGTGTGCCAGTAGTTTAGACAGACAGCTTGGTGCATTCAACTTGTCAATACCTCTCATTAATAAAAGTAGTGATGAAGTCAATCTCTCCTCCACTTTCAGCCAGGAGCGATTGACATGCATATTATTAATATTAGCTCTCTGTCTACATCCAAGGGTCAGTCGTGCTGCCCTGTTCTGAGCCATGGTAAGCCTCTATGGGAGAATAGAGGGTGGGACAGGAGAAAGAGGTGTAAAAATCAGGCATGTGTACTTTATAGTTTACTTTCGATAATTTCCTTACTCTCATTTTGTGTGACCCATCCAAAGGAGTAGGAGTCAATGGGAGGCGGGAGCACCCCTTATTACCGGTGCAGATGAAGGGACGGGGGCTAGTACGCATGGGGGGGAGAAAGAGAACAATGAAGACAACAATGGGAGGAACGAATGGACAAAGAAATGGACTAATATAGAACGAAAAAAACAGAAGAGGACATTGAGAGACACACAAGAACGGAGTAAAAGATGAAGAACGTGCGTGAGTGACTCCCGAAGCTGCGAGCCAAAACCCAGCTTAGCCACAAAAGAGACTATTCAATTTGTTGACTGTCGAAAGGATATTTGGTTTGTAAGTGAAATGCTCTGAACCTAGTTAGGATTTTGTTTCCCCTTTCTTGAACCGGCCAAGTGCCATTCTTTGAACATTAAATGTTTAATTTTTGCAACTTAAAAAGCCAACTCTTACTCTTCCACCCCATGCTACCACATAGATGTGAACCCCTCTGAACCGATCACATATGTTTGTTTGTTTCTTCCCTTCCTTCCTTCCTTCCTTCGTCTATTTATATGTTGTTTCAGTCCTCCCCACAACGTAAGAGGCAGCTGCGATGGATAGTGGGGAGATGTTCACTGCTGGAAAATGTGGTCTGGTCCCTGCCAAGGTGGAACAGTATGACGCAGGTATCACACACACAAACAATACTTTCCTAGATTTTCTTCCCTTTCTATCCCTCTGCTCTGCCTCCACTGTTTACATGCAGCATTCCTCTTTGTCTCCTCACAGGTCTGTGCAGCTTCCCTGGTGTTAAGTATACTTGTTTAAATCTACTCCCGCACAAAACATCCACCATGCTACATTATTGCTAAGGTAACATAGTATAAAGTATTAATATACAATTTTAGTACTGCTGTCTTAAACCTCTTCCCTTTGTGTCTGTGTCCCCCCCTCAGAGGCATCATTTCAAATCAGCTTAACATGTCCTTTCCACACTCACATTCCCATTCACTTAGTACTATTCCCAAACGCACTCAGTAATCTCCCTTATTACTATCTCTGTGCATCTTCAACGATTCTCGTCGTTACTTGCTATACATATAAAATAACATCACGTGCTCAATAACACCTTGTGTTATTTGTAGTGGCTGCAGACACTTCAATAAAGGCCTACAGACAGCTGTAAGCGGGGCTTTCCATGGTACCGTTACTCACCCTCGCTCAAGTCTTCTCACAATAAGACTAGTGGATTGCCTTCTCATAAGACTATGGGTACCTTTTCATTGTTCAGTTTAGTTGGTTTTATGATATACAGTACCAGTCAAAAGTTTGGACACCTACTCCTTCAAGGGTTTTTCTTTATCTTTACTATTTTCTACATTGTAGCACAATAGCATAATAATATTTGAGATTAGATTCTTCAAAGCAGCCACAATATTCAAAATAAATAAAAACCCTGGAGTAAGTGTCAACTTTTGACTGGTACTGTATATTTATCAAGTAATAGATTTTATTTGTTGGTCAGATACAGTACCCAGCTATGGTTTCTCAATATTGTTCATCTAGTCTATTGCCATGATTCATTTAATTTTATACACGTGTGACCAAATAAACTCATAACAAAATGCACATTTAAAAATACCCTAACTAGGGATGCTTCTACATTAATATCGTAATAATGTTTTACCTTGGTTTCATCTGGCTGTGAACATATTGGACAATATTGCATAGAGTCATTGTGCCTTGGATGTTTTTCCAACTACTGCCAAACTCACTTGGATTTACTCTTTTGGAATCTCCCGCGACCCATTGTAACACTTGTCACCCACCCAACTTTCCACTGGCCTGTACTGGAAACTACATCCCCTCCAAGGTGCTTCTCTCCTGGCTATCATACTGGTTATACAGCCTCCGCTGCGTTGCTGTTTTGATGGGCCCCTGCACATTTCATCACATTAAGTCACCGCCCTCTCCTTGCTGTTGTTATGCTGGTGAGTTTTGTGCCTTGGTTGAGTTTATTGTATGTCCTAGTGCTGGCTGGATTCTAGTCTGTGGTTTTGTTCTGCCTTGTTGCCTTTAACTGTGGTGAGCCTACAAACTGTGATTCAATCTAACTATCACACTTTGTGGCTTGATTGACTTTTGTCTGATTCCTCGCCAACTTTTTTTATTTGCGTGGATTTTAACAGAAAAAGAAAACGCCGTCTACCAATTTCCACCATAATGTCACGTTGTATAATGATCGGACAGGCGCAGGAATGCCATTTTTTTATTTTATTACTCCACCCAAAAATACAACATGTCATGGAAAAGGCATGGGGATGAAGCCCAAAACACATATATAATACACAGGAATGTAACCCAAAAAAAGAGCGAGGTTTAAACCTCTAATAATTACACTGGACAAGACCCGTAATAACGAGTTCACAATACACGCAGCACGAAAGCCGAAACAAAGCACAGGTACTCACAAGACCAACGGACGTGGGAGCAATATCCGACAATGGGGAACAGAGGGTACATATATAACATACTAATCAGGGGGGAATGGGAATCAGGTGTGCGTAATGAGACAAGACAGCCCGGGGGTGGTGGTATTGAATCCAGCTCAGTGACGCCTAGAAAGCCGGTGAAGTAGATCTCCGGAGTACGGGGGATCCGTGACACACAAGGGTAAACTGTCTTTTTCCAGATTGGCAGCAACCACCTTGATGATGTTGGTCCTCAAGGAGGCTCAGAAAAGGCCCGACGTCCACAGCAACTCACCTTCCAACAGCCATCACCATTGGTAGGTCTATGGTGAGGCACATCTTGGTCCCTGGAGCAAATACCTGTGCAACCCGGGGGCTACGGTTAAGTATATCACAGTGCTTTTAGTTCAAGTTTCAAGTTTTAATGTCATATGCACAAGTACAGTGAAATGCCTTTCTTGCAAGCTCAAAACCCAACAATTCCATAATCAATAACAATGTAATACTTGGAAAAAAACATGATAAATAAGAAGAAATATGAAGAACACAGTAAGTAAGCATACTATATACAGGGTCAGTTAAAATACCATATTTACAGTGTGCAGGGATACTGGAGTGACAGAGGTAGATATGTATAGGGGTAAGGTGACCAGGCAACATGATATAAGATAAACAGAGTACCAGCAGCTTGTGGGTGTGTGTAGAGTCAGTATACATGTATGTGCATATAATGTATGAGTGAGCAGATGATGGTGTGAGGTTGTGTGTATGTGTGTGTAGGGCCCTATGAGTGTGCATAGACACAGTGCAAAATCAATAAAGATACAAGATTACCTCAGTCCGTGTAGCTATTTTGTTAGCTATTTATCAGTCTTATTGCTTGGGATAGAAGCTGTTCAAGAGTCTATTGGTGCCAGGCTTGATGCACTGGTACCGCTTACCGTGCAGAAGCAGAGAGAATAGTCTATGGCTTGGGTGGTTGGAGTCGTTAACGATTTTTTTCGGGCCTTCCTACCACACCGCCTGATATAAATGTCCTGGATGGCAGGGAGCTCGGCCACAGTGATGTACGTGGCCTGTCCACACCACCATCTGTAGCGCCATGCGATCGAGAGCGGTACTTTTGCCATACCAGGCAGTGATGCAGCCAATCAAAATGCTCTCAGTGGTATAGCTGTAGAACCTTTTGAGGATTTGAGGGCCAATGTCAAACATTTTCAACCTTCTGAGGGGGAAGAGGCACTGTTGTGCCTTCTTCACGACTGTGCGCCTGTGTTTGGACCAATTTTTAAGTCTTTTTTTGATTTGGACACCGAGGAACTTGAAGCTTTGATCTGTCGATGTGGATGGGTGCGTGCTCTCCCCCTGTGTCCTGTAGTCCACGATCAGCTCCTTGCTCTTGCTAATGTTGAGAGAGAGGTTGTGAATTCCAAAAACCCCTCGGTTTTCAAATCACGTAGATGGATTGGGCTGTTGCACGATAGCAACCAAAGCCCATGCAAGTAAATGTATAGCATTCCATCATTGGTTACTCTGAGAGTTCCTCATATTGACATTGGCTGCGGCCTCAGGCCCTATGGTGCTAACCTTGGAAAAGTCATTCAATTTTCTTCTCCTTCCTTTATTACTAATAGAGATAGACCAAATGGTGCAGTTCTATGCAATCTTATAGTCATACCAACTATATCAATATCAACCATCAGACAGGGCCTGCAACCGCCTATTGAACGAACGTAACCCGTTTTGAGTTGGAGTTTCCATGTGACTTTAAAAATCCTAAAGATCTTGGGTTGATGCATCTGCACGTTAGGAGCTTACTTCCTAAACTGGATTACATCAAGATCTGGGCTATGCAGATGAATCCGGATATTCTGGTGACTGAAACTTGGATCACTGGGGACGTTCTGGACTCTGATATTAATATTGAGGGCTATCATGTGTTCTGAGCTGACAGACAGGGTAGAGGTGGTGGAGTGACTATTTTAATTTAAAATAATTTCTCCTCTCTGCCACAACAAATTCATTCAGACACTGGCCTCATTACGGGGAAAAAAATGGCATCATTGATGCATTTAATCACCATTTTATTTCTGCAGGCTATCTCTTTGAAATAACTTCTAAGCCTATTCACAATGATATTGGGCTGGATGCTGATACGGGAAACTTGATGAATGATCAGAGAAATTATAGTCAAAGCTTTTCTTTAAGGCTATTTACAGAAAACTAAGTCCTGGATGCTTGGCTAGCAATAGACAACAAGGGGCCAACAAATTGGATCCTGGTCTGCTTAAGTGTTCCGTGCCCATCATCGATGCCTCAATAACCCACTTTTTTTTTATTTAACATTGTTATCAGGAAATATTCCAAAAGTATGGAAATCAGACCTTGTGCTGCTACTCCTTAAGGACGGGGATAGTAGAGATCTTAATAACTATAGTCCCATTTCAAGGCTTCATTGTTTAGCTAGGATTCTCGAATCCTTGGTAAATGTACAAATTTGCTCTTATTTTTTTGTTGATGAATCAATCAGGGTTTAGGCCTGGGCATACCACTATTTCATCAACCACTTTAGTTGTTAATGATCTTGTCAGTGCTTTAGACATTAAAATGAAATGTGCTGCTCTGTTTGTGGACCTGTCAAAAGCTTTTGATACTGTTGATGATGCTATTTTATTGAATAAGTTGTCCTCGATAGACCTGAGCTCTGACGCCTGTTCATGGTTTCATGATTATCTTAGTGACAGAACTCAGGCCATCATGATGGATGGGGTTAAGTCTGAATTTCTTGAAGTACATGAAGGTGTACCACAGGGGTCGATTTTGGGAACTGCTCTCTTCACTATTTATATAAACACCATTGGTCAATCTGTTAAATAAAAAATAAAATGTAATCTATATTTGGATGATACTATTATGTATGCTATTGCCCCGACTGTTGATCTGGCTGTGTCAAAACTACAGTCAGATTTTAGAGCTATGCAGGAATCCCTTTCTGATTTAAAACTTGTGCTTAATACAGGCTAAACGAAAGACGTTGTTTTTAAACTCTTGTAAGAATGTTTCCGATGAATTACATGTTCACTCATTAGATGGTTCTCCAATCTAACATGTTCCCGCATATCAATACTTCAGCATTTGGATTGATATGGATTTGACGTTTAAAAAATATATTGATGAGCTGGTTAAGAAGCTAAGATTTAAAGTTGGCTTTTTCTACAGAAACAGATTGTGCCTTTTTCTAAGCAGTAGGAAGTAGATTATTCAGTCAACCTTTTTATCTGTTCTTGATTATGGTGATATTATTCATCAAAGTGCAGCTGCTACTACTCTTAAACCTTTGGTTGCCCTCTACCATAGTGCCCTTGGTTTTGTTACAGGTTACAGTTTTGATAGTCATCACTGTATCCTGTATCAACAGCTAAGCTGGACTACACTAAAGACCCATAGATCTCTACATTACTCCCTTTTTTTTCACGGCCCTACTTCATAACCTTCCGTCTTATCTAACTTTGCTGTGGAAGTGTAGACATCGGACATTCCTAACCCGTTCACAGGATTGGTTAACTCTTGAGGTTCCTAGGGTCTCCACTGAGCTAGGTAACTCTGCTTTTAGTTTTAATGCATGGTACTGCTGGAACACAATTCTAAATACATTTCTTCTTGGTGTTCTGGTGCCGTTTGGGCAATTTAAAGTATTGATTGGGGATTTATTTGTGGATGAATGTAACTGTTTTTCTGGGTAATTTGTGATGTTTTATTTGTGCTTACCATGACTGTGTTTTTGTATTCTAATGTGTATATATTTGTAATTATTTATTGTATTTAATGTGTATTTTATATTGTATTATACAGGACGCATTTGGAAAAGAGACCTAGATCTCAATATGTCTTCCCTGTTAAAATAAATAATACCAATCTGACTCATAATCTCTAAACGTTGAACAAGTTCCTCTGAAGATGATGAAAGTGTTTGTGACTGAAGAACCAAACCTGTATGGGTGTCTCAAGAACTGTTGTGTGTGCTTTGGGGCCATATGTATCAAGCCTGTCAACGAAGGAATGCCTTTTAGATTCATCCACAATTAATAAGATTACATGGACAGGGGACACCTGATCCTAGATCAATGCTCCTATTCTGAGACACTTTGATACATACAGCTTCTGGTGTTTCTCATGTGTTTGACGCACCATGCTCCAATCCACTGAGCCATTCGAGTGCACAGTTGGAGCACAGTATGAGAGGAAATAATTTTAGAATCTTCAGGTCCAAAGCAACTAGGCAAGTGCCACTTATTTTGTTCTCCAGAGGCTAAGTGCGTACAGTCAAGTTAAATTACCTTTATTATATCAATACTGCAGTTGGAAATCCATTTGGCTTCACAGTTGAAGTTTGAAGAGGGGAATGAATCCACAATCATGTGGGGTTTGTGTGACCCCTGAGAAAGATTGAAGGATATACATCAACCACCACTGATTGACTCATTCTTATCACTATTTACTTCTGCATTGTGCCACCTCTTCATTGAAAAACTACTGTATTATATCAATTAATAACTTATTGACTAAATTACATATTTCTTATATGTGTAGGCCTACCACAGACATGTCAAGTTATTGGCCTTGTCTTCTCTTAAGAATGTCATTTCCTTGTTTACTCACAATAATCTAGGGGGTGTAAGTGACAAATGAATACAAAACTATGCAGTAAAAGCTCTTAAAAATAATGTATACAACACGCATATGAAGTTTGGGTACAGAAGTGCAAAACGCTAATGTTCGTGTCCACTGTCACATGACGGAGGATGCGTCATCAAAAAAAATGATTTTCCCGGAAGTACCCATGCGACTTACCAGGCGCACCGTCCGGCCGGCTCCAGCGGAGGAGAATGCATCGCGACATGGCCTCGCTGTAAACTGAACGAAACCACAGTAGATTGTGTATTTTACCGGCAATCCGTCACCATCGGCGCCTTGATCATGGACCTCCGGTCCAGAGGCTTTTTCCGGAGGCATTGGAGTTGTCAATAATAATCGTCAAGTGCTATATTAATACATTTTATGCCCTACTCACTTTTGCACGCTCCATGGATTTTAAAGAACAAGTGACAGCAATAGCACTCACCCCAATAAGGGCACCACTTTCCATTTGAAGGAGAGGACAAGAAACTACACTACAATTTTAAAGTAACGGACGATCGGGTGTAATATATATATTTTCCACTGTTGATAACAGTCTTCGTTCATATCCCTCACAGACACAATTCATAACCGGTAAGAATCCAGTGTTCGCTACCTGCTATCGATCTTTGAAAGACAATTGGATGAAGGCCCTGCTCTGTCAGTCCATTTACAAGGTTAGCTAACCTAGCTAGCTAGTTTAGAAGAGTAGCTCATGTTAGCTAACTACATGTAAAACCGCTACCTAGCAAAAATGTAATATTGGCTTTCGCTGTCTGTGCTCGTCAAAACGAGTTTGATAGCTAACCTTCTGAGTTTAAACTAATGCCAGTTCATGTCGGTGTTTGAAGTGGGTGAACGTATTGGTAAATTAGTTAGCGAGCTAACGTTAGCATTAACATTCCAGGCTCTCTTTCTAGCTTTCTAATCTTCCATCTTTTGAACGTTCAATATGACAGTTCCTATCGAAACAAATTGACTAACTATCTTCACCATTTCGTTAGCCTGTGTTTTACTTCAATGCCGGTCTGGCAATTTACTCATGAGTTAATTAAATCACAGTGTTTTAAAATATGTAACGTTTGTTAATCCGACCTGTCAACATGGCTAAATCTAGGTAAGGCAATTGTCATGCTGGTTTTCTATGTGTGCGGCTTGGTTGGGCCTACAATGAATTCATTCTGATCGCAAGACTAGCATACCAATTAACATATTAAAGTGTATCAACTATTTCAATTGGATACCAAGAAAGTAATATCTTTAATATTGCGATGCACAAATGATGTGTCGACATGTCACTGCAGAATTTATCAGTCACTCGACATTACTATGAGAGACACGTAAACTACCACACAGGCTAGCTAGCTAGCGCGCGTTAGCTAGTGGTGTGTGTGTCTTTGACATCCACCATCATTGGACCCCGGCGGTATTGGCATGCTAGAAGGCCTTCCTTGCAATTTGACCCATCAGTAATGTTAGTTGTACCGAATCAAACCACAAACCGATCGTGTTGTCATAGGGTTATTTAATGGTCTTTATTTTTATTTAGTGCCTAAAATGTGTTTTACCAAAGAATGGGCTAGCCACAGATGGGATAACATGGCTAACACCAGCTACTTGCTAGCTAGTAGTTAGCTAGCCATATGACACGTCTTCCTAATGTGGGATCGCCTCTTTAGACCATGTGATAACAGTTTGACACTACTTCTTTTCATGCTTGAATTAATGGCAACACTGTAGCAATAAGTAATGGGAACTTACGAAACCTCTTAAATGTCTCAGTAGTCCCATGCTTGTCTACAACCCACACCACTCAAATGTGGAATATATTGCTTAACAGTAAAAGTATACAGAAAATATAGACAATCTCAAACATTGTAACCACATATATTAAAAAATGGGAAAAATCTGTTACAATCAAATAGAAGCTACTGGCAAGTGAACGTTGACCTGAAACAATACATTCTCTGATACTAACTAACCAGTTAGTTCAATTGAGCATGAGTGAATGTCCCAGCTCAGGCCAGCGTGAGCCTAATCCCCAAGAACAGATGCAGAGAAGTGAATATATATTTTTGATTTTTATTTAACCTTTATTTAACAAGGCAAGTTAAGAGCAAATTCATATTTCACAATGACGGCCTACCCCGGCTAAACCCTCCCCGAACGACACTGGGCTAATTGTGTACCGCCCAATGGGACTCCCGATCACATCCTCTAGCACTGAGATGCAGTGCCTTAGACTGCTGCGCCACTCGGACCCCATGACTCCAGTAACTGGTTTTTCGCCATTTCTAATCCGCATCCATGTGTCATGTCAAATTCATCTCCCCCATCAATATGTGAGTTGACGATAGTCATGGTGCGACGTGCTTTTTTTTATTGCTATCATCTGCCAGGAGGATCAATAGATGGTTCAACTGCCCCTATAGTGGAGATGTGGTAATTACCCGTAACCAAATTCAACCTCAGGAGGGATGTGGTCTCTCTTGTTTCAGGCCTAAATAGAAGTTAAGAGGCAAGTTTCCCCAGCTGATATAGGCTAAACCTAGAAGACTAAGTGGAAAGTGAAGGAGGGATATAGGGAGGTGAAAATAAGTGTGTATTGGCACAAGGGTACAGGGAGGAGGCATTACTGTTATCAGGGCAGGGTCAGTAAACACCACCCTTGCTGCTTGGCGGGACAACCTTTCTATAGCACAGACAAACCCATTTCCAATTTTGGAACTCGGCTCAACAACAATGCTGTCACAACTTCTGACAACCCTGTTAGTGGAAGCCCGTTAACTTGAGGCTCATCGCTCACTGGGCATGGTGTCCAGGTTCTTATTGTATATCTAGTCTACTCACCTAAGCCTAGTCCGACCTACATTTTGAAACTGGGTAGATTGTAGTCTTCTGTGTTTTTTTTGTTGATTTGGAATTTTTTGTTGTTTTGGTAACTCTTCCTCCTCAGATTGGCTGGCAAGTCAGCGCCACCCTAATGCAGAACCAAGTGAAATGAACAAACCACCGCAGCCTATAACGGGACCCACCTCTGTCCCACACCCCTCCCCCTCCCCTGGACTGACACAGGTGAGAGCCAATGACAAGACCCAGCGTGTGCTGACTGGTCAGGGTAGTGTTCATTAGGAAAGAACACGTGAGAACGTTTTGAAACTGGGACATGCTACCTGAACTTGTCCAATAAGGATGCACATTTTTGTTTTCCATTTTGAAATGTTTTTCTACATTGTACCCTATTGAACAAAACCCATCTTTGGCAGGAAGTTATCTAACTAACGTAGTTGTTTTTCTGTCCCTCCCTGCTCTCCCAGGCTGCCTATGCCCCAGGACAGCCCCCTTCTCTCGTCTTCGCCACCCCACCACCTCAACAAATGAACTCTTCACCGCAACCGCGACAGGTATTGCCCTCTCCATCTCTCTCATTGTATTTCCTGCTCTTTTGCTCACGCTCTCTAAATGTCCAAGCTTCTGTTACGCTGTTAACTCCAGCTCTTGCTCAACTGTAACGCTTTAGTCCAACCTGTTTGTGTTTAAGTGTCTCTGGCTACCAACCTTGATCTCTTGCTCTCTTTTGCTGTCCTCCCTCCCAGTTCGCCGCAGGGCCTCGTGCTTTACACCAACAGGTACTAACTCCCCTCACCTTCCCCAAAATGTCTGTCATCTCCACCTGAAAGTAGACCGCTGTGCGTGAATGCAATTCAACTTCAGAGAAAGATGAGGCTAAACAGCCAATTTAGTTCTGATCAGACCCAGCTGTAACTAGATGCAAAAGCACCTGAAATATTTCAAAAAGTATCAATTCAGGCCATGAGTAGAGCGCCGGGCTATAATCCTCAGCCCTTTTGTGGCTCTCCAGGACCATAGATTCCAGTAGCGATGTGTTCAGGCTGCTAATTACATAGGTTGCCCTTGGTTACACCTGATTCCACCCACTGTAGGACGATACAGTAAAGTTCCTAGGCACCAGGGTCCATTGGTTTTTACATTTCACCTGTCCATGTATAAATTAGTTTCCCTAATCAGGCAAAGTGCCAGCCAACCCATCAGCCAGGCCTACGATCAAGAGGCTTGAATGAAACTGGGACACGCATACGGTAGTTCCTTGTCGATTTAACTCTCTAGCTTTATTTTTACTTGATGGCTTCATATTTTCTGGTAGTCGGCAGCGAACTGTTAGTGGCTGAGTGATATACTGCTTCTTCTCATTCTCTCGTTCCTTCTGCTCTCTTTTCTCTTGTCCTCCTCCTCTCACTCCCCCCTCTCTCTCTCTCTCTCTCTCTCTCTCTCTCGCTCTCTGCCCGTGTGTTGTGCGGCTGAAGGGCGGATACAGGGCACTGCAGGTAACGGCTTCTTTTCCTTCTCACCCTCCTCTCGGTCCATCTGACCTAGCCGTAGTTTAGTCTGAGTCTATAGAACTAACATCCAAAAGTTTATTCTCGAACCTTGCTCAAGGGCCGACAATAATCAGTGATCATTGGCAAAATACTTTTGTTGGGTAGATGCTAGCTATGATCATTGCTGAAACTTGTAGCTGATTCTGCTTCAGTTTAATCCTGCTCCGTCCTATTATAGCCTAGTTCCCAGTCTCCTTTGAAATACTAACCAGAGCCTGAATCAAAAAGTGTCTTTTGACTAGGAGTCCTGATCTAGGATTTGTCCATATAATCATATTCAATATTATCGAAAAAGGCCAAACGGATCCTAGATCAGCACTCCTACTCTGAGACGCTTTGTAAATACTGGGCCAGGATGGATATAGCCACTCCCTGTGAGTCATGGGGGATTCTCATACTCGCTACTCTATGAACAGGCACCCATGATGTGTCCAGTTGTTCACAACACAGGCTTGTAAATCCCAAACTAAAACCCCCTGGCAGTCATCGTGTGTGTGCAGTGTGTTCAGCTCTCTGGAGTCTGGACCAACCTCAACCATCTGACAGTTTCAACATGTGACATTTTAACACCGCAGTACACACACACACACACACACACACACACACACACAGCTCACCATTTCGCTCATACACACACTCAAATATACTGACAGTTTCTCTCTCCCCTCCATCTCTCTAGCCCTACTATGCCAACAGGGCCACCATGCCCACCAGTGCCCCCCGGGTCCAGACCAGCAGCGGGCCTCGTCCGGTGGGTCCCACCCACGTCTACCAGCCCGGCTCCCAGATGATGATGATCCCTGGGCAGCAGCTGTCCTTTGCTGGCTCCCCTCAGGGCTACTTCATCCCCCCTGGACAGGTGCCACAACCGGTCATGATGACTTTATTTTAATGGTCAACTTCACTTGACTATAGGGTTGCAAGATTCTGTCAAATTCACAGCTTTCCGGAATTTGGTGGAAGTTTTGGGAATTTTGCACTCCTAATTGTATAATACCTCACAAGAAGCTTGACCCCTTTAGGACAGGTAACTCAGTGTCCTAATCCTTTAAACAGTTCTAAGTGTCCTCTCGCTCTCTCTCTCTCTCTCTCGCTCTCTCTCTCGCTCTCTGTAGTACCGGGCTCCCTACATGCCACCCAGTCCACAATACCCGGTGACCAGCGGCACGGCAGGCTTCTACCCAGGAACCAGCCCGGCTGAATACTCCACCTATGGTAAGGGGCTCCACTCTGGGCTGTGGCCCAACAGCCAAGCACAACCATGACCACAATCTGGATTAGAACCACAGGTACGATTAGAACAGCAGCTGGAACTCGAACCAAAACCTAGTGTCGAACTGCTAGAACCACAACCATGGCTAGTTAGCTAGCTGTGTTTATCTTACAGTTGGTCAGTCAGTTACTCTTAGTCAGGCCATAAATGTAACTTTTTGGTCCACCAGCCACTGTGGCAGGCATGATATAAACAATACATTTTATCAGCCAAAATATTTTTGGCCTGCTAAAATTACACCAACAAAACACCAAAAAACGAATAAGCATGCTTTGTAATGTTTCTAGAACAATATATGTATTACTAGTAGGGATCCATTGGACAGTGGGCCCACAGTTTCGGTATCTTTATATTTAAGAAACAAAACACAGCACCCTTTAAACAATGAACTCTTTATTTTGCCTATAGACAAATAGAACATTCCATTCAGAAAAATGGCAGCATGACTGACTAGGCCTGGTTTCTGTCTCTACTGTATGAAATCAAGGGGAGAAAAACATTCAAATTAAAAGTGCTTCTTAGCTTTGACAACCAGTAGGTTCTATGCCTTCTCTATTTTAAATAAACAGGGTATATACTTGTATAGGCAATATTTAAAATAACAAAGTGCAACATCAAGTTGGTACCCTATATGAGATATCTATTCCTTTATGTTGAGGTTCTTTTTAGGTTCTTCTGTGAAAAGATAAGCATGTCAACATTCTCTGACGCAAGACGAGAACGGCTTGCACTGACAATGTCCCCTGCTGTGGAGAAAACTCTCACTTGTAACAGAGGTTCCCGGGACACTGAGGCACTGTTGTGCAAGTTTTGTAACATGGGGGAACTTTGACTGGTTTGTTTTCCACCACACAAAACGATCAGCATCCACATGAAGGCAATCTGCTGCCTTGTATGAGGAGACCTCCTCAATAGTTTTGGAAAAGACTTTGGAAAAGAGTTTGAAAAGCTCCCCAAATAACTCTGCCATGGCGATCTTCTTTTGAGGAGGGGATAATGATGGATTTCCTTCCTCTGTGGATGGCTCTGCTTGCACTGCTCGAAACTGCAAGAAAAATGGCTAATAATAATAAATAATAATACAATTATTAAGTGACACATATCTCATCGCATTTTAACGCACACGATAAAAGCAATATCATGAAAAATAATTTAAAAATAGATCAAATACCTGATGTTCATGCTCCACAATTTCTTGGAGGTCCTTGTAGACTCTGTCGCAGCAGGCTGGCAGGGATTTAAACCTTGGATCAAGGGCTGTAGCTCTGTGAAGGTCGTCTAGAAGATCCCGGTCTGTGTATCTTCTCTCCCAAGTCCTGAGTGATGGCTGCCTTGGCCTCCCTGATGGTTGCACTGTCCTCGGGACCTGGTGCCATGGATTTCAGAATCCATTGTCTTTAGAGGGATCATTGAGGTTTCACTGCTCATGGGAGTTGTTATTGTTTTCAGGGGGTTGAGTAGCCAAAATGAGTTCTTCTGCCAGCTTCAGTTCACTGTCAGTCAGCATGGCCATGTCTTTGACCGACTTCTTCACCGCCTTGTCCAATACAGCAGAGTAGATGGCCGGTTGCTGTTCCACATAACGTTCCAACATGTCCTGTATGGTATTCCAATGGGTTGTGATGGATTGGATGTCATGGATTCAGTTGTGCTTTGGTATATCTAGCATCTCTTGCTTGACTGTCAACTTGGTGATCGGTGGTGTTTTTGTGGGGGGGGGAAGTCAACACTTTTCTGACCTTCCCCAGGAGGCGGGACACTGCCTTGAGAGAGAGAGACTGCCCTCGTGGCTGCAAGGTTCAAGATGTGTGCAAAACATCCAATGTGGGGGCCCAAACCCATCAGCTTCATGGGTGGCATTCACTATGTTTTGTGCGTTATCTGTAGTGGCTGGGATTGTGCTATTTGGTCTCTCTTGCTTCCACTCCGTCACAGCGTTCATTAGTTCAAGGGCTACCCCTTCATCAACCCAATCCAGTACATAGTGAACCGTCACAGTGAGGTAGCCTTGAGTTGCTCTGGAGGTCCAACTATCAGTGGAGAGAGCTAGATAGGGTGTCTTTCAATTCGTATCCAATTTCTCTCTGTGATGTTTCATGGAGTTTGGGAATTACTTTGCTGCTGAAAAATGTCTGGGAGGGGACATTGTAATGCGGTTAAACATTTTTCATCAGGTGATGAAATCCCAAGTCAGTAACCACCGAATAGGGCTGCAAATCTTTGGCTATGAGTACTTCCACTGCTGTCGTTATTTCTTTGTTTTTCAGAATTTGTCGCGAATGGACCTTCCCTGCTCCAGCTCCACCTGCAAGGGATACGGTCGAGTGATGGCGACTTAAATTACACATGTTAGAAGTGTTTCCACTCGAGTAGCCGACAGCGGACTGTACTTTGTTTGTTTACGGTCTTCTTACCCTCATCGTATTGAACGCCAAAATCTTCCCACGCAGCGGATTCGAAAGACAGCTGTGCCTCTTCAAATTTGCTTCTCTCTGTCTCGCTAGCTCTCGCCATTGTCACGTTGGAGCTGAGAGAATATTTGTTTTTAGTTTCCCCTCTCTACATGGGCCCCCTTTAGGGAGGTTTCCTACTGAGATGTCATTTCAAATCGTCCATTGGTTGTTTTAAGGGGGAGGGGGTTGCGGTCACTACGGTTGCCACATATTGAGGTATTGCTGTGAGGTAAAGTTTGTCATCCCTCAGGAGCCCCTTAACGGCCTGGGGCCCCAAGCAGTTGCCTGCCAAGCCTGTTCTCAAGTTGTGCGTCTGGTTCTGTGGATCTGAATGTACAACGTGCATGTAGTCTGTAGCGCAATAATTACGTTTTGGAAATTATAGGAAAATGACAGGCATATCGTAATTCCGTGGTTCACGTGTGCGTATTGAACCGTACTGAACGGTCTGCATCCCTAAATACTAGTAAGAAGTAACTAATGTGGTATATTAAATAATATTTTTTTGTCACCTGAGCCTTCATTTTTCCCCCGGAACATGACCCGTCAAACTGCACTTATTAACACCCGCTCTCATAACTCGGAAGCCTGCTGCACCAATGTGTCGGAGGGAACACCTTTCAACTGGTGACCGAAGTCAGCTTGCAGGCGCCCGGCCTGCCACAAGGAGTCGCTAGAGCGCTATGAGCCAAGTAAAGCGCCCCCCCGGCCAAACACTCCCCTAACCCGGACGATTGTGCGCTGCCCTATGGGACTTCAGGTCACAGCTGGTAATGACACAGCCTGGGATCAAACCCCAGGCTGTAGTGATGCCGCAACACTGCAATGCGGTGCCTTAGACCGCTGTGCCACTCGGGAGCCTGTGACCTGAGTCTTTTAACCAAAATACTGTATCACAGATGAGACAAAAACGCTCACCTGCCTCTTTAAGGGCGGGACGTTACCGTGGTAGTGCAACTCGTAATTTTTGTGCCTGTGAGATTGAGTCTGACTAGTAGAAGCGTTCTCTTCCCTAGCAGTTGAAACTGAAAGATATAAAAACAACCTAGCTTGTGAGGAAAAACAACCTAGCTTGTGAACTTAACAATGTAAATAGTGAAGAAACACAAGGACAGTCTCACTTCGGTGGACTTTAGTTTCAAGTAAATTAGACAAACTTTTATGCCTGTGGGTAGACTTCTAAAAATGAATCTTTGACTCGGATCTTCACATGCGCAGAGGCCACAGCAAGGCTGTGTTGCAGCGCAAGTGGAATGAGCTACAGTTGAAGTCGGAAGTTTACGTACACCTTAGCCAAATACATTTAAACTCAGTTTTTTACAATTCCTGACATTTAATTCTTGTAAAAATTCCCTGTCTTAGGTCAGTTAGGATCACCACTTTATTTTAAGAATGTGAAATGTCAGAATAATAGTAGAGAGAATTATTTATTTCAGCTTTTATTTCTTTCATCACATTCCCAGTGGGTCAGAAGTTTACATTCACTCAATTAGTATTTGGTAGCATTGCCTTTAAATTGTTTAACTTGGGTCAAACATTTCAGGTAGCCTTCCACAAGCTTCCCACAATAAGTTGGGTGAGTTTTGGCCCATTCCTCCTGACAGAGCTGGTGTAACTGAGTCAGGTTTGTAGGCCTCCTTGCTCGAACACGATTTTTCAGTTCTGCCCACAAATTTTCTATAGGATTGAGGTCAGGGCTTTGAGATGGCCACTCCAATACCTTGACTTTGTTGTCCTTAGGTCATTTTGCCACAACTTTGGAAGTATGTTTGGGGTCATTGTCCATTTGGAAGACCCATTTGCGACCAAGCTTTAACTTCCTTACTGATGTCTTGAGATGTTGCTTCAATATATCCACATCATTTTCCTGCCTCATGATGCCATCTATTTTGTGAAGTGCACCAGTCCCTCCTGCAGCAAAGCACCCCCACAACATGCTGCTGCTACCCCCGTGCTTCACGGTTGGGATGGTGTTCTTTGGCTTGCAAGCCTCCCCCTTTTTCCTCCAAACATAATGATGGTCATTATGGCCAAACAGTTCTATTTTTGTTTCATCAGACCAGAGAACATTTCTCCAAAAAGTACCATCTTTGTCCCCATGTGCAGTTGCAAACCGTAGTCTGGCTTTTTTTATGGTGGTTTTGGAGCAGTGGCTTCTTCCTTGCTGAGTGGCCTTTCAGGTTATATCGACATAGGACTCGTTTTACTGTGGATATATACTTTTGTACCGGTTTCCTCCAGCATCTTCACAAGGTCATTTGCTGTTGTTCTTGGATTGATTTGCACTTTTCGCACCAAAATACGTTCATCTCTAGAGACAGAACGCGTCTCCTTCCTGAGCGGGATGACGGCTGCATGGTCCCATAGTATGCAAGTATAAACACCATCGTTTGTACAGATGAACGTGGTACCTTCAGGCATTTGGAAATTGCTCCCAAGGATGAACCAGACTTGTGGAGGTCTACAATTTTCTTTCTGAGATCTGGCTGATCTGTCAAGCAGAGGCACTGAGTTTGAAGGTAGGCCTTGAAATACATTCACAGGTACACCTCCAATTGACTCAAATGAGGTCAATTAGCCTGTCAGAAGCTTTTAAAGCCGTGACATCATTTTCTGGAATTTTCCAAGCTGTTTAATGGCAGTCAACTTAGTTTATGTAAACTTCTGACCCACTGGAATTGTGATACAGTCTGTGAACAATGACTTGTCATGCACAAAGTAGATGTCCTAACCGACTTGCCAAAACTGTAGTTTGTTAACAAGAAATTTGTGGAGTGTTTGAAAAACGAGTTTTAATGACTCCAACCGAAGTGCGTGTAAACTTCAACTCTATATAGGCTTCGTAGTTCTTTGACTTTGTGCGATTTTCATTTTCCAGCTATGAAACAATGGCTGAAATACTTTGAAAACAGCTACAGCAGAATACATTTTACAATAAAAGTTTTCACACTTGATTATATTTATTCACAAATGTGAGTGAAATGCTTGCGCTGTGGGGCCCTGACCACCCGCCAACATGGCTGGTGAAGTCTTACCTGCCAATGGCGAAATCTACCCGCATTTGGCAGGTGGTGGGTGTTAATTTTAGGGCCTGATCTTTGTTGATCTTACAGTTGGTCAGTCAGTTGATCTTAGGTTCGTTACCGTATGGCTTTGCTGGTTGCTTGTGGTGGTTTTGCCTGGCAGGTGTTTGTGTGTATGGCGGTCTTTGTTTCTCTAAGGATCCAAGGCTGTGTGAGTGTGTGTGTTTGTGTTTTCTGGCTTTGGTTTGGCTCTATCAGTGTGTTCTGTCTTCTCACCTGCTGCCTCTTACTGCCTTAACACCCTGCTTACCTCTGGTTCCCTTCCCATCCACTCTGCATCTGTCTCTTCCTGTCCTCCCCTATCTCTTTCTCTCTTCCCTTCCCTCGCTTCCTTCCTCTCCTCCCCCTGTCGTGTTCAGAGCCCTCTCTGGCTGCGAGGGAAAGGCGGGGGGGTGGGGGGAGAGGGGGCGGGCGAGAGAACGGGCGTCTCTCTCTCCACGGCGCTCCTCTCACCTCCCAGCGCTACCCCGGTGAGTAAGTGTGTGTGTTTGTGCGTTGCACGGTGTGTGTGGGGCTGCATCTTTATCTGCCTGTTTGATTTGTAGCTCTGTTTCTGTGTATACATAGTTTTATTTTGCTCCGGGTGCATGTGGGTCAGGGCTTGAAACAAACCTTTTGGTCCCCCAGCCACTTAAACCCCCCCCCCCCCCCAAAAAAAAAAACCCCGGAGGAGCATGCTTTGTAATGTAATAAGTGATGTGGTAATATTGCTCAATGTTATGTCATTATTTGTGACATCGGCTACATCTTAAAATATCTCAGGTCTTCGCTAGCAGTTGAAGCAGACACGTTGGAAACAACCCAGCTTGTGAACAAGACATTGTAATAGCCAAAAAACACAGTCTCACTGTAGTAGACTTCAGAGTGAATTAGACCAACATTTATGCCTGTGCTCAGCGCTTCTAAAATCAGTCTGTCTTCAGCACTTCAATCCCAGTGTGCACAGCTCCCCAGCCAGGCAGTGTGCGTGCTGGCGGATTATAGCGTTGGTAGTTGTTTGTGTGATTAGCTACCAGCTATTTATTTTGCTGTAAATGTGCTCGTTCTTCACTTCTAACTCTATTCTTATTCGCAAATGCGAGTGAAATGCTTGCACTGCCAACGTGGCTGGTAAAATAGCCGTATTACCCGCCAATGCCAATCTACCCGCATTTGGCGGGTGTTTTTATTTTAGGCCCCGTTGTGGTTATTTTAACATGTTCCTATTTCAGTGTGTGGTTATTTTAACATGTTCCTATTTCAGTGTGTGGTTATTTTAACATGTTCCTATTTCAGTGTGTGGTTATTTCAATGCTTGTTTAGTCTTTATGGTATGTTTGTGGTCATTTTAGTGTGTGATTGTGTGTTGCTTTCCGTGCTGTGTTTGACTTGCCTCTCTCCTCCCCCCCCCCTCCCTCTCCCCTACAGCAGGTGCCTACTACCCGGCCCAGCCCCAGTACAGCCACACACCCACTGTCCAAACGGCGCCTGTCATGATAAGCCCCGCCCAGCCCCAGCAGCAGGCCCTGCCCCCTCAGCCGCCGCCAAGCCAACCACCGGCACCCAAGAGGGAGCGCATAGCGGTACTGTACCACAAACTAATCTTGCTTTTTCCACTGTAAGACTATACCCTGGTGTTTGGCCTGAAGACGCAGACTTTTCTGGGTGCGTGAACATGACAAAGGTTAACTGTTAGCAAATCAATTGGGCCTTTTCCTTATAAAAAAGCAACTGTTCAGGGGATTTAGAAGTTGTCGATGCTGCTTTTAACAAGTCGTTAGTGTCAGCCTACACTGTTGAGAACACTATTTCCCTAGTATCATACCAGGGTATATATTAGGAGTGAGAAAAGCCCTATAAAGGTCAGAGGGCAGCTGGTATACTATGACCTCGCTGCTGAGGTCAATGCAGTGCAGGAGTAGTACATCTTGCCCCTTACCGCTTATACGGGGTCAGACACGGATATGTTCTCCACCCCTCCCCCCTTAGGGTTAAAGATAGAACCTGGGGATGGTAATCTGTTCCTATATCAGAATTGGCCTCCGAGTAATGTGATCCTAGATATGTGATTTAATGGCAACTAACCTCGTGACACAGATGGAGGCGATTGAACAGCGGGAAAGAAGTATAGATTAGTTTAGATGGTAGGAGGGATGACGGGAGAATAGAAAAGGGGACTATCATTTATTTAGGCCTATTTAACCAGGGTTGTATTCATCAGTATATACCGTAGCAAAATGTTTTGCAATGGGAAACGGAAACAGATAGCCAGTCCCTTCCGGTTTCTGTGCGTTTTTCATCTGTTGCCGTCTAGTGAATACTGCCCAGGCTAGTCGTTTTTTAAAAGAATAAGTTGTTATTTACATTGACGGCCTGCCCAGTGATGGTTAATATGCTAATGTGAAGTGGTCTGACTGTTGGCTGTTCAACTTCGTCCTTCTCTTCAGATCAGAATACGAGACCCCAACCAGGGGGGCCGCGATATCACAGAGGAGATCATGTCCGGGGGAAGGGCCACCTCCACCCCCCCATCACAGGTATGCCTCGCAACCCACTAGGGCCTGCCTGTTCAGGACAATGTAACCTCACAGACCATTCAGAAACATTGTTGTCCAATGATTAAAACTCGATTGCTGTTCACATCCTGAAACTTTGTGATTGGTATTTATCATATGAGGACATCAAATAAACTATGGGGGGGGGGGGAAGCAGAAATGTATCATGTAGAACAGATACGAATGTCTCAGAGCTCTATACATTGTAGTTCTATACATTCAACGCTAAGTGTTTCACATCCCTCAATACATCCCCTGATTTCGCCACCTCCTTGGGATGGTTCCCAGTGATGAGCTCACAACGCAAGTTTGGAATCTTGTGTCTTTGAGATGATTCCACAGAGATGATGTCATAAAGGAGACCAGGAAGTTTGGAATGGAAGCCAACTGTCCCAGAACGGTTCCATTCAGTTAGTGTTTACTTTTAGGTTGTTGTGTCTTGTCTCCAACTCGACTGGTTTTGATCAAGGCAATAGGATAGCGTTAGAAAACACTGTACAACATATTTGTGTTTATTTTTAAAATCTAGTATACGCTAGTTCTGACGGTGCACCTCGTTTTCTGCCACTAGTCCTCCACTACAGAGGGAGAAGGTCCTTCCCAGACCAACGGAGAAGTTACAAAGCCCGTCACCATGATGACGAGAACAGGTGAGCGTCCTCCCAGGTCTTTACATGCTGAGATTTGCCACATTATTATTTTTTTTATTTTTTAAATCTTTATTTAACTAGGCAAGTCAGTTAAGAACAAATTCTTATTTTCAATGACGGCCTAGGAACAGTGGGTTAACGGCCTTGTTCAGGGGCAGAACGACAGATCTGTACCTTGTCATGTCAGGGATTCGAACTTGCAACCCTTCGGCTACTAGCCCAACGCTCTAACCACTAGGCTACCCTGCCGCCCCAGGCTACATTACATAGAGAGTAGAACAGCGTAACATAAACGATGAACTTGATCTTCAATGATTGATTGATATTACGTAATAGTTCTGAACTGATTATTATGTATTTTCTCAGATGACATCATGGAACCTGCGGTTTCCAAAGCGATGGCCGCCGTGACCCCGCCTCCTGCGTTGGTGACCCCAGAGCCTGCCACCGCCACCGTCCCAGCTGAGGCCAAACAGGAAACAGATAGCCAGGCAGCCCCACCTACCGAGCAGGTCGTCAGCCAATCGGCTGTCCTCACGGCTGAGGGGAAGGCCGAGGAGGCCATTCCACCAGAGGAAGACCAGGCCCCTCCCACCTCCCCCTCCCCCCCAGCAGCTCCTACCTCCCCTCCCCCTGCAGAGGTGCAGACACCACCCCCCATCACCACCATCGCTCAGGTCAGCGACACGGTCGATGCCGGTGTGACCCTGGCGGGAAAGGCAGTGACTCCTGAAGCTCCTCCCATTGAGGAAGAGCCTTCGGCCGCCCCAGCAGCCGTCGAGAAACCTCCCGCCCTGGTAGCGGAGAAAGAGGAGGCAGAGAATAAAAAGGAAGAAGTGGTGGTGGAGGAGGAGAAGGTAGAGAAGGTAAAGGAGGAGCCTGTGCTTACCACCAAGCCAGAGGTAGTGGCGCCTGTTACGGTGGCGGTCGCCGAAGAACACACTAAACCCGCTCCACGACCTTTGACCCCCGTCGCAAAGGCAACGATCAAACACTCCGCCCCGGCCGTGAAGCCGGTGGTGTCTATGGAAGCTCCCACTAAAACTGAGAGCGTGGTTGAGCCGACAGCTACGAAACGGGAAACTGCTGCTGCGGTGCCCGCGTCTGCCCCCGTTCCTGCCGTCACTCCCTCTGTCCCGGAGGCGGAGCCCGCCATGGCCCAGAAGAGCGAGGCGCAGACGCCCCTGTCCAACGGCCTCCCCCAGGAATACCCCGACGAGGTAGACGCCCCCGTGCCCGCACAAGAGCGGACTGCAATGCCCAACACAGAGCCTGCCGCTCCCACACCTCAGGAAACTGCTACCCCTGCAGCTGCTGCCGTGGCAGAGGAGGGGGAGAAGGAGGAGAAAGAGGAGGATGCAGCCACAGTGCCCTTGGCCAGTAGCCCTTCAGAGGACACGTCTATGCAAGGTGAGAGGGGAGGGTTTTTACTGGTCGGGGTCACTTGGTCCGGAAGTTCTGTGTGCACCAAGAGTTTGGCTGGCGCAGACGGGTCCTGGATGGTGTGGCTTCAGGTTTTGACGTAACAACTTTTTTGATGTAACCCTCTCCTAGCTGCTGTGTCTGTGCCAAAGAAGAAGAGGAACATGAAGGAGCTGAACAAGAAGGAAGCCATTGGAGACATGTTGGATGCCTTCAAAGAGGTGCGTTTGTATCTAGTCGTGTGTCTGCTTGCGTAGAACAGAGCGGCTTTCTAAAGTCCTGAGCTGTTCTGAACAGTTGTCCATGACCAATTAAAAACGTGTAAGATTGTTGCTCACAGCACTGCAGTCCAGCTGCTACTCCGGTTGGACTGTTCATTAGTCAGTGCAAGAGCAACTTGACATATGGCACCGTCGGTCTCCTCTTTGTGCCTGGAGTCCTGGTATATCTGTCGAGACAAACATTTCACCTCCCAGCACGTTTTCGTCAAACTACCGGTATGCAAATGTGAAACTTTTTTTTTTGTTTTTAATGAAAGAAAGATTGTCACCCCAAATCCTGACAGCATGTAGGGTTCTCAACTTCATTCTACTCCGTCTTACCCCTCCAATTGTCCTGTCCCTTCTCCCAACTCTCTCATCCATACAGGAGAAGGAGGCGGCGGCTGCCCCCGAGCCCTTGTCCACTCCGGCGGAGCCCAGCCCTGTGGCCCCTCCCCCTTTGGCGACCGCAGACGCGCCAGACGAGACGTGGGAGGAGAAGGAGGACAAGCAGAACGCCGACACGCCCCCGCTCAAACCAGGCGACCTCAAGTACCAGTACAAAGGAGGTGGGTGGCCCCCTAGAAATAAATGTATCCGTCGGTGACCCAATTCATTTATCTTCGTTGACGCCGACTATTTCCTGTTATGTGAAATGTCTCATCGTGAATGCATGTGTATGGCTTGCGTTGTCCCTCCCAAAAATGCATGTCTCTTCAAGAGTAGTCTGATAGATTTGATTGGATGTGTTCCAACAATGGTTAAGCAGTATAAAGAGTCTGTCGCCCATTCACACTCTCCCACTCCTCCACCCTTTCTTCCCAACAGAGCAGTGGAAGCCTATCGACCCGGAGGACAAGAAGAGGTACGACAGGGAGTTCCTGCTGGGCTTCCGGTACATTGGTGCCAGCATGAACAAGCCCGAGGGCCTGCCTCTTATCTGCGATGTGGTGTTGGATAAGGTAAACTATACCGTTTTGAAGGAAAGAAATAACAATTTAATATGGTTATTTGTTTTAAAAACATTTTTTATAGGCATCCAGTTAGAAGTGTATTATTCACAACTCAGTAAAGCGATTATGCTCCCATAGCTCATTCATGTGCTTTTCTAGCATGTCCCGATACTCATTTCAATGTCAAACTCCTAGGTTTTTAATTCTCTCCTCTCTGTAGGCCAATAAGACCCCCATGCGCCCAGCGGAGCCGGGTCGCAACATGATGAACGCCGGGCCAGACTTCACCCCCGCCTTCATGGGTAACCTGGGCAGACAGTCCTCCGGAGGTGGGGGAGGGGGACCACGGGGCCCTGGAAGGGACCATATGGGAGTGAGTATCGCAGTTTGGGTCCGTGTATGGAGTTATATAGTGGACACTTCAAATGTTTTTTTAGGGGGTAGATCATATTTAATATTGCAGATGGATTGAGGCTTAATTGGAAATTGGCCCTCCTCCCCCATTTTTTTTTGGTGTAAATATAGATTATTTTTAATACACTATATATACACAAAAGTATGTGGATTCGGCTATTTCAGCCACACCCATTGCTGACGGGTGTATAAAATCGAGCACACATCTTTGCTAAATGGGTTATATCCATCCAGATGCCTCTGTTGTCAGTGCGTAGAGATCCTATAATTCAAGACCAAGATCGGCCATTTTGTTTTGGGTCACGTGTGGGCTGTTGTCTCTGTCTCTTGGAAAGCATTAGTCATAGTTCAAAGTATGTCATTACCTCACTCTCCAAATGATCGAAATCAATCATTTGTCACACGTTGCTTGAAAACAAATGGTTTAAATTGGTCGTCAACCAGTGCTTTTATTGTGAGCATTTAAAGATGACCGTTGAATAGTGTTCTAAGACTGCCGTTGAGTGGAACTGGTGCTGCTCTCTACCTTGTTTATGTCTGAAGCCGGGCTCAACTTGTGAATGATTGACAGCCCAGTGTGTTTGAAGTTAATAGACGTCATTTCTCTCTTATCTCCTCTACATGATGTTCTTTCTCTCTGTTTTATCCCTCTACCCCTCACCCATCTTGCTTTCTCCCTCCTGTCTTTCCCCCCTTCGCTCTCTCTCTCTCTCTCCCCCCCAGCCCCCAGGACCCCGGCGCTCCCAGCAGGGCCAACGCAAGGAGCCCCGCAAGATCATCATCTCCTCATCGCTAGGCGGTGACGTGGAGCTCAACAAGGCAGAGAAAGCCTGGAAGCCCGCGGTGAAGATGGCGGGGAGCCGCGGGACCGGCCCCGACGAGGAGGAGAGCGACGACCCCGAGCAGGCCAAGACCCAGGAGCTGTTCAAGAGGGTCCGCTCCATCCTCAACAAGCTGACCCCTCAGATGTTCCAGCAGCTGATGAAGCAGGTCACAGAGCTGACCATCGACACGGAGGAGAGGCTGAAGGGAGTGATCGACCTGATCTTTGAGAAGGCCATCTCTGAACCTAACTTCTCCGTGGCCTACGCCAACATGTGCCGCTGCCTTATGGGGGTGAGTGACTGACGTTGTTTGTGTATTTTGTGTTGGACTTTTTTTTTTCATTCTCTGCCTCTACTTTGAGTCGTGTGTTTGGACCAGTGCCGTAGGGATGTAATGCGTCACCGGTACGCATTGGTACCTGATTCAAATGTTAAAGATACAAGTGCATCAGTCAGAAAATTGATTGAACCGTTACGAATCGCCGGTTAAAAAAAAACAAAAAAATGTTGCTGGTTACATTCTGCCTTCTGAAAATACCTCAACCGAGTTGTGCTGTTCATCGGCTATGTCATAGCTCGTTTTGTAAACGATCACTTTTGATACATTACTAGCTCAAATGGTTAATGTGCAATAAAAACACGACAAGTTCTTATAGTGGGGTGGTAGATGCTTTGTCTCCCTTATGGCTCAGATCAGGTGCCTACGTACATCATTTTACACACACACACACACACACACACACACACACTTACAGAAGTCAGCTCAGACAGGTCCAGTTGAGAGAGGCCCAGCTCATGAGCTCCATCGGCGACAGACTTTTACGTCCTCCGGAACATGACCCGCCTAACCCCTCTTATTAAGACCCGGTCACGGGACTCCCGGTCACGACCGTTTGCGTGACAGCCTGGGATCAAAGCCGGGTCTGTAGTGACGCCTCAAGCACTACGATGCAGTACCTTACCCCGCTGCGCCACTCGGGAGGCCCTAGCAGATTTGAATTTAGAATGGAAAATAAATGTTTCTATGCAACCAATGTTAGTGTGTCAAACTGAATCGTTTCAAACTAAAAATCTATCATTTCGGAGCCCATGTATCTAGAGGCGTATGGAATCGTCTTGAAAGGAAACGACGCTCATCCGTACACTGCAGTTTAGGGATGGAATTGAAGAACTCGAGGAGCTGAGGAAGCCCTCTTTCGTTCCTTTTCTCCCTCTCTGTTTTAATTCTGTCTTCATCCATTTGTTTGAGTTGTACTTTTCTAAGCCAGTCCCCTACTGAACGTAAACCAAACTGACCTTGGAACTAAACGTGACTTGTTCCTTGTTTCCTTTCCTTGTGTCCTCCCAGTTGAAAGTGCCCACCACAGACAAGCCGGGAGTGACTGTGAACTTCCGGAAGCTGCTGCTGAACCGCTGTCAGAAGGAGTTTGAGAAGGACCAGGACGACGACGTGATCTTTGAGGCCAAACAGAAGGAGATGGAGGCCGCCAAAGAGGTACGACATCACATCCTGTCTACACAACCTCATAATGGATGCATTCTGTTATATTCATATCCAACCCTTGTTCATATTGCCAATATCACAAGATTGGTCTGTATCCTCATAAATTCTAAATCCATTTACTTGACTATTCATTTGACATGCTGTTTTTCACTTTTGCCCAGGTCTGTGGCTGAACTAGCAAAGATAGAATCACATTCTGTTCCGTCCCTAACCCTCAAAGAGCAGGTCCATTTTGGGCAATACAGCTTTCTTTACTTTCAAATGACCTTTTTGACCTTTCACCTCTCGTCTCCCAGGAGGAGAAAGCCGGTCTGAAGGCGGAGCTGGAGGAGGCGAAGGACAAGGCGCGCCGGCGGTCGCTGGGCAACATCAAGTTCATCGGCGAGCTGTTCAAGCTGAAGATGCTGACTGAGGCCATCATGCACGACTGCATCGTCAAGCTGCTGAAGAACCACGACGAGGAGTCGCTGGAGTGCCTCTGTAGACTGCTGTCCACCATCGGCAAGGACCTGGACTTTGAGAAGGCCAAGGTATGCGGAGAGAGACAAACCCAGACACACAAAGGCATGTGCGCATGCTAATGCACAGGGACACACACACACACACACTTACTGATACCTGACATATTTCCTCTGCAGAAATGTGAATGGCCGCACACAGCAGTCTGAGTGTCCCTCTGTTTGTCCCTACAGCCCCGTATGGACCAGTACTTTGCCCAGATGGACAAGATCATCAAGGAGAAGAAGACCTCGTCTAGGATCCGCTTCATGCTGCAGGACGTCATCGACCTCAGACGGGTACAACTACACCTCCTTCCATCCCTCTCTGTACAATGTTCTCTCCTTTCTCATTTTCTCTCGCTCCTCTTTCCCTCCATCTTTCTGTATCTTTCGCTCTCTCTTTCTCTCCTTCACTCCATCCCCTCCTCCCTCTCTCCTCTTCAGCGCTCTCTTTCACTTCTTCTTTCCTCCCCATTTGTCTTCTCTGCAATAGTATCGTTACAATCATGGCGTCACAGTAATAACCATACTCTAATTCATTATATGGCTCTAAAGCCTTCGCTATTTCTTAGACTTTAAAAGAGTACTCCCCCTCTCTCCCTCCACCAGAGTGGCTGGGTGCCCCGGCGAGGGGAGCAAGGCCCTAAGACCATAGACCAGATCCACAAGGACGCTGAGCGAGAGGAGCAAATGCAGCTGGTCAAGGTCCAGCAGCAGCTTATGTCAAGGAATGACAGTGGTGGTGGTGGAGGAGGAGGTGGTGGAGGAGGTGGTGGTGGTGGAAGAGGAGGAGGAGGTGGTGGTGGTGGAGGAGGAAGAGACGGGAGGGGGGGAGACCGAGACAGAGGAGGAAGGGATCAGGGGGGCCGTGGGGGCCAGCACGGCGGCCAGGGGGCCAGGGGCAGCCAGCCCCAGGACGAAGGCTGGAACACAGTGCCCATCTCCACCAAGAACAGACCCATCGATACCAGCCGGCTCAGCAAGATCACCAAGGTGAGCGGCGGTTTTAAAGTTCGCAACTAATAAAGGAACGTGTTTTTATTACTAAACCAACACGAATGGGGTTCCCAATTATGAGGGGGAAGGAAAGCAATAGTGTATTTATTGTATTTCAGTAGCTCATAAGGATGCTTTTTGCGATCACATGACCAGGTTTAGAGTTTGTGTTCTCAGGGATTTTACTTGCGTCACTTCAGTAGCCATTTTTCCTCATTTGTTTTACCAAGTCGAGTCCCCATTGAGATGGATCTACTTATGTCATCACCTCTGCTCTTAACCTTTTGCCCTCTCCCCCACTAGCCTGGTGCTCTGGACTTCAACAACCAGCTCCTTGCGCCCCAGCTCGGGGGTAAGGGCATGTGGGGCAGCTGGGGCAAGGGCAGCAGTGGAGGCACCACAGGGGCCAAGCCTGCCGCCGGAGCTGAACCAGGTAGGGCCACATATGGGCGCACACGTGCCAAACACAGGGCAACCTAAACAGGGAGTCAGGTAGAAGCATACTTCATACAAACCTCAAACACACACCGGCCTCCCTCACACAAGTGCAAAAAACTCAAACAAATGTGTCACACTGTACTACACACACTTAAAACGCACGCATGCACACCTACATATACACACTTGGCATTTGTGTAATATGCGCGTATTGATCTCGTTCATTCCTTCCTTTTTGTTCTCTAGCAGCGGAGACTGGCCGTCCGGCCACAGGCAACCGATTCTCTGCCCTGCAGCAGTCTGCTCCACCAGCGTCGTCCTCAGACGCTGACCGCAGGGTACCCCAGAGGTCACTACTTCTCTTGCTGTTTTGCTTTCCATTTCCCCTCATTCTTCCTGATCTTTCTCTCTGCCCCCTGACTCTCGCTTACACATCTTGATTTTCTACCCCTCCCTCTCCCCCCCCCCACTCTCCCATCTCTCCTCTCTCCAATATCTCTCTCCTTCTCCGTAGGTCCAGCTCTAGTCGTGACCGCGGCGGGGACCGGGACAGGTTCGACCGCTTCGAGCGGCGTGACAGCAGCCGTGATGCCCGCCCGCCTGTCACCAAGCGCAGCTTCAGCCGCGAGACGGAGGAGCGTAGGAGCGATAGTCGCACCCCTACAGAACCCCCCGTCCGGCGCGTAGCCAGCATGTCTGACGACCGGAACAGAGGCAGCCGAGACCGAGGAGGCAGCGGTAGCCGGGACAGGGCTCCAAGCAAGGAGGCTGTTGGTAAGAGAATACACACACACTTCTACTGCCTACACAAACATCATTTGTGCACACACCTTAGTGTACAATAGTGTGTGTAACTGTGTGTTGTATCTGTACAGTGAAGCGTGAGACAAACCCCACCCCTCCCCCCGCCGCTCCGGCCAAACCGGCCATGACGGAGGAGGAGCTGGACAAGAAGTCCAGCGCCATCATCGAGGAGTACCTCCACCTCAATGACATGAAGGTACGCACGCACACACAGGCCACATCAACAACATGAAGATGCACACCAACACACACACACCATCAGTTTTGTGTCCATGACAAAGGTACACACAGAGAGGCGATTGCAAAGCTAACTGCTGTAATACTAAACCCCCCGTCCTTCCCCTTCCGGCCCTGTAGGAGGCGCTGCAGTGTGTAGCGGAGCTGAACAGCGCCCCGCTGCTCTTTGTGTTTGTGCGGAACGGCCTGGAGGACACTCTGGAGCGCAGCGCCATCGCCAGGGAACGGATGGGCCTGCTGCTGCATCAGCTCCTCAAGGCTGGCACCCTGCCCACAACACAGTACTACAAGGGGTGAGGGAGGCAGAGAGGGAGGCAGGCAGAGAAGTAGTGCCCTAAACACCAGGTTGTGTGCATTTCTCAAATGGTGAAAGAAAGTGTGTGTTTTGAGGAAGCACGCAATCCTGTCCACAACATAGTTCTCCAAATGATTCGTTTGCCTTGTTTTGTGGGTGTGGGTGAAGAGAGCACAGAATAAGGTCTTTACCTGGTTATGTTGTAATCACAGGCTCCAGGAGATCCTGGAGGTGGCTGAGGATATGGCCATAGACATCCCCCACATCTGGCAATACCTGGCTGAGCTCATCACCCCCATGCTCCATGACGGAGGCATCCCCATGGGACAGCTCTTCAGGTGAGGCCCAGGCTCTACATAGGTTGTGTAGGCCCCAACTCCGGCGGTCACTTGCATGTAACGGCGTCGATTCCAGAAAGGCTTTGACCGACGCTTCGCTTTGTGGATGAATAGTGAAGAAGCGCTAGGCAAAAAATAAATCTACTGTTTGAGACTGATGTAATGAATTTAGAAGTTTAAAGGAGCGCTCAATAACCTTTCGCTACTGTATGTGTGTGTTTTTCTTACAGGGAGATCTCCAAGCCCCTGGTTCCCCTGGGTAAGGCTGGTCTACTGCTGGTGCAGATTCTCAACTTACTCTGCAAAGGAATGGTAAGTGTCTCTGTGCAAGCAGCTCTGTGTGGTGGGGGGGGTAAATGAATTGTGCATTTAATTATTTGTTTTTTTTTTAAATCATGATTTTCAGACCCATAAGAAGGTGGGTGGTCTGTGGACAGAAGCAGGACTCAACTGGAGAGACTTCCTGCCAGAGGATGAGGATGTCAATAAGTTTGTGACTGAACAGGTCAGTGTGGGAGAAGGGGTTCAACTTTTTTAATTTTTTTTAGTGCCACTCGATCTGAATGCCATGTAAGATTTAAGATCGGTGGACTGAACATGCGACTGCCCTAAACAAATGAGAGGATTTTAGTTGTTTTTGGTTAAGGGAAGATGATATGGGTTTGCGTTCTCGTTCTGTAGGTGTGTTTTAGCAAGGAAACCGATGCGTGTTGGCTTAGAATCAAAGTTATCATTGACAACATGGGAACTATATTTTGTCTCCAAATGTTTATTGAAAACATACAAAAAGATTGCACAATAAGCATTGTGTAATTCTATGGCGTGTTCACTCTTTCCAGAAAATGGAGTTTACCCTGGGGGAGGAGTCGGATGAGACCAATCAGAAGAAGCCCATGAGCGGGGAGGAGCTTAGCAAACATCTGGACAGACTGATCCAGGACAAGGCTAACAACCAGCGCATCAGAGACTGGGTCGAGGTGTGTGTGTGTGGGTGTGTCTGTGGTGTGATGTGCGTGCATATGCAACTTTGTGTATCAGCAGGTCAACTGAAAGTTTAAACACGCGATCTACCTCTAACTTTTGGGAAAGCAGGCTCTGTGTGGTAACTATTTACCCTCTCACTTCCAGGCCAACCTGGACCAACAGCAGGCGGCTGCCAACCAGTTTGTGCGCGCTCTGATGACCTCTATTTGCCAGTCAGCTGTTATATGTGAGTACCGCAAAGCCCGTATATCTGGCCCTTCTGTTTGCATACCTTAAAGATGCTTCCAACCTCCTTTCTTGGCATGCATGCTGTTGCCCTGTATATCGTGTGGTGTGTGATGGAGAGAAACCAAGGACAGTGCTATGTATTCGGTGCCAGAATGTCCCCGACTTCTGGTTCTATGCTCAATCGCTGGTACATTCTGATATCTGTCTGATTGGCGACGGGGGCATCAAGTTGGGTGTAGAATGAGTGTTGGTTGTTTGGTGCTACTCTGGGTTTATGGGTCTGGGTTAATTTTCCTATGAATCGGGTTGACTGGTTGGAGACTACGTTGTAAGAAGAAAGGGGAGGTGGAACATGTACCCATCCTTTCTCCCTCTCTGCCTTCCCTCACTCAAACACGCTCTCCCTCCTCCTCTCCATCCAGGTGAGAACCCGTACAAGGTGGACGTGGAGCAGATTACCCAGAGGGCCAAGCTGCTGCAGCGGTACCTGAGTGACGAGCATAGGGAGCTGCAGGCCCTTTACGCCCTCCAGGCCCTCATGGTGCACATGGAGCAACCGGCCAGTGAGTACAGTACTGTAGTGTGTGTTTCGCCTCAGTTCTGTGAAGGTGTGTGTGATTGTGGATCGCGAGGCTAGAGTCACGCCTTTACAACCTCATTGTCCTGGTGTGCTAGAGTGCTCGCAGAGTAAACCTCTTTGCCTATTCAATGGCTGTAGTCTCTTGTGGCCCAGCCAATCACCAGCTCGGATACAGAACCTCCATTTTGATGGTTCTTTTTGTCCTGAACATCCACAGCACTGCAGTTGCTTCCCATTCCGTGTAGAATTTGTGATTGTCGTTCACATTCTGCCCCACTGGCTTTATCTCCTGTCTCGCAAAAAAAATTAAAATAGCATTGTGTAAGATGAGCTTTGATTGTTTGTGTGAATTCAAATGTTTGCTGAGGGAGTGTGTATTTATCCACATTTCTCTATCAGATGGTGTTGTGGCTAGATTCATAGTTCAGGAATCATGATTATGGCTGTGCATCTTAACTACCCTCTTCTGACTGTGGCATCCTCCCTTCGCCAGATCTGCTGCGGATGTTCTTTGACGCGCTGTACGACGAGGACGTGATCAAAGAGGAGGCCTTCTACAGGTGGGAGTCCAGCAAAGACCCCGCAGAGCAGACCGGCAAGGGCGTGGCCCTTAAGTCGGTCACCGCCTTCTTCACCTGGCTCCGCGAGGCCGAAGAGGAGTCCGACAAGGACTAAATGGCCTCTCTAAAACTTCCACCGCCCTCTATGGCTAGGGAGGTGTATTGCAAGGGGAGCCCGAGGAGAGAATTGGACTCTATGGCCCTTGTTTTTTTGTTTTTAATGTGGCGGACTGATATCGCTCCTCAACAAGGCTTTTTAGAGAGGGACCTGACATGCAATCAATTTCTCTCTTCTCTCTCTCTCGCTCACTTCCTCATTCTCTTTTCCCTATTTTGTGATGGCGTGTGTCCACCGAAAAATGAAATAAATGATTGAGACGGATTTTGCTTGTGTAAACGCGTGGAATAACTACTACGGTCACTGCGTATAAAACCCTTTTGACTTGTTGTTCTTGAGAAAACAATAACAAACCAACACGCTGCTCTTTGTGGTTGTAGACAAAATGATATTATGCAACATACTATATGACACGCAAACGCATAGAGACAATGGTAGAGGTGTCATGTAGCATGTTTTTCCCTAGGAGTGGGGGTATGCCATGCGTGTGTGTGACGTCCGATCGAACACAGAGCTCTGTCTTCTCTTTGTGTGTGTGCAGCATGGTTGACGTGTGTTTCTTTTAATGACGTAGACGAGGTATGTTTGCTGATCAGCTGACATCAAGCGTATGTTGCCAACTATAGAGACGCTGAATGGCTTTCTGAGCGACGGTTCTTTTTCCTTTTTTCCACTTCCTGTTTACCGCCAGTACTGGGACTTTGACAGAGAAACAAGATGGGGGATGGATTGTGACCTTTTGACCATTAGCCTCTGACCTTGGCTACTGGAGGACGGTGGGGGTCTTCTATATGCTTCCTTAAAGCCTACCTTTCACTTCCTCCCCCAGTAGTCAATCCTGACTGAGATTCTGCGTCTTTTACCTCTCCTGTAGTTACATGATGAACTGTTGGGTGCGTTCTCTCTCTCGACCCCGGTCGAATGAGGAAAATAAACCCCATTAACTAGAGGACTCTTAATGACAAAATCACCGTTAAAACTTGAAACCTACAGAAATCAACTTGATGAAATAAGAAAAACAGAAATGATCCGAAAGCCTTTTCTACTCTAAGTGGAATCACATTTCAGGAGCGTTCTGTGCATATATATGAGAGGTTTTTTTTTCTTGTCAGTTTTATTTTTCAGAAATAATACAGAAATTACTGATGTAATGTAGACTATAAAATGCTGTATCTTTTTCCAACAGAAGTGGCAGTTTGTCCAGATGCAGAGAGGGATGCTTTAGGTCATCCATCCATTAGTTTTTTTGGACTTTTGTAAATATTTTGTTGCTTTCTTTATTATTTAAGGAATTACTGCTTCTTTTTGCATCATAAACTGGAAAAGATGAGGAAACCTGAAAATTGCAAATAAAAGACTTATCAAGTTTCTGAGGGGAGTTTGTACATGCATTTCCCAGGTCTTGCGTTAAGGGTACTGTCGTGCAGGGGTTTTCAAACTTTTCTTGCCCGGGTGAAGTCGGCAACCCAGGGACCCCCACCATATGATGGCAACAAAAAGAATGACTTGTCTTATCAGGGGAATGAGAATGGCAGGTAGAAGTAATCCATTTCAAAATGAATAGCTTTGATAGACTTTTCATTATTTTCACCTTACCACAGTTCATTGGAAGAGGACGTGTTAACTCTAACAGCCTGTTAGCTAGAAGGGTATATTGGTGGTGAAGAGAATTTTGCTGTTCTAAATCAAATTTTCAGCAATAAAAGATTGTTGAGCTGAGAGAAGTTTGCACTTTTAAAGCAAGTTTTCTGCAATTCTATGCATATTGTCATGGCCTTTATTCGAGTGCTAGTGCTCAAAGATGGTATCGTTTTAAAATATGTAGTTCAATATTGTTTCTGCATGCTTTTCTTCTGGTTTTGGTCATTTCAGTTCACACAAACTGTTTATCTATACTGAACATTACCACCGCCTTATACAGAAGAAAACATGTAATTAGCTCAAATTACTAATTTCTGCCATATTAATATCTAACATATTGGTGCCTGGATACATAGGCTTTATTACACCTACAACCCTTATGACATCCTTATGTCATGTGAACATTTATGAATTTAAACAGGTGTCCATGTGCAATTCAGGCACTGTGTTTGGATGAGGATTTCTACTTTAATGAGTCGGACATACTGCTCATCCCAGACCAGGCACAAATCCTTGACACACGAAAAGGGAAGAGGCGGCGTTAGAGGCCCAGCATGTAGAATACCGGACGAGACTACGTCGGTGAGTGGATAAACCGCCTCTACCCTCCGTTCTATTGGCGGACGTACAATCACTGGAGAATAAACTGGACAATCTCCATTCAAGACTATCCTAACAATGTGATCATGGAAATGTAAATCTAGCTCTGTTTTTCTATACATCGGCAGGACAGAACGGTAGCGTCGGGTAAACGCAAGGAGGGGTGGTGTGTTTCTTTGCGCACCAGCTATTAACACTAATATTAAGGAAGTCTTGAGGTTCTGCTTGCCTGAGTTAGAATACCTCATGATAAGCTGTAGACCGTACTATTTACCAAGAGGGTTTTCATCTATAATTTTTGTAGCTGTCTATAGAACCCCATAGTGGAGGTGTAATACCCATAAAACTTAGCGGTCAAACAGGGAAATGATTCCAATCATTTTTCCACCATACATTTTTTCCCTTGGAATTTTAGATACACTTAAATAAGGGTTATGTTTTGTGCAAGCTTACCCTGGAGTGATGTTTTGGTAACCATGTAAATCTCTCAGACAAGGACTTTTAGTTAATTGACTACAGCTCAGTGATCAACTCCATAGTGCTCTCCAAGCTCATCACAAAGCTAAGGAGCCTGGGACTGAACACCTCCCTCTGCAACTGGATCCTGAACTTCCTGACGGGCCTCCCCAGGTGGTGCGGTTAGGCAACAACACATATGCCACGCTGACACAAAACACGGGGGCCCCTCAGGGGTGCGTACTTAGTCCCCTTCTGTACTCCCTGTTCACCCATGATTGCGTTGCCACACATGACTCCAACACCATCATTAAGTTTGCCAACGACACAACGGTGGTAGGCCTGATCACTGATGGCGATGAGACAGCCTATAGGGAGGAGGTCAGAGAACTGGCAGCAACGTCAGCGAGACAAAATAACGTATCGTGGACAACAGGAAACGGAGGGCTGAGCACGCCCCCGTTCACATCGACCGGGCTGAAGTGGAGCGTGTTGAGAGCTTCAAGTTCGTCGGTGTCCACTTCACTAAGGACCTATCATGGTCCAAATACACCAACGCAGCCATGAAGAGGGCACAACACCTCTTCCCCCTCAGCAGGCTGAAAATATTTGGCATGGGCCCTCAGATTTTACAAGTTTTACAGCTGCACCATTGACAGCATATTGACTGGCTGCATTACTGCTTGGTATGGCAAATGCTTGGCATCCGACTGCTTGGCGCAACAGAGGATAGTGCAGACGGCCCAGTACATCACTGGGGCCGAGCTCCTTGCCATTCAGGACCTCTATACCAGGCGGTGTCAGAGGAAGACCCTAAACATTTTAAGACTCCAGCCACCCAAGTCATAGACCAGGGGTACTCATCTCTTACCTTACGAGGTCTGGAGCCTGCTGGTTTTCTCTTCTACCTGATAAATAATTTCACTCACCTGGTGTCCCAGGTCTAAATCAGTCCCTGATTAGAGGGGAACAACGAACAAATGCAGTGGAACTGGCTTCGAGTTCCAGAGCTGAGTTTGATGGTCATAGACTGTTCTCTCTGCTACCGCATGGCAAGCAGTACCAGAGTGCCAAGCCTGGGAGCAAAAGGCTCCTGAACAGCTTCTACCTACCAGCCATAAGACTGTTGAACAGTTAATCAAGTGGCTACCTGGACTATTTACAGTGACCCCTTTTTTTTTGCACTGACTCTCTTGCACTGGCTCTATTCACACTCACTGGACTCTACCCAGAAACTCACACATACTACACTGACACTCCAACACTCGCACATAGACACACTTTCCCACTCTTCGCATACGCTGCTGCTACTCTGTTTATTGTACATCCTGAGCGAACCAAGCCTATGGGTTCGTAGCTTCAACCCCGCAGCGCACACACACACACACTTACGCACACCAACAGATTAATGGAATGTATAGCTTTGTTTGCTGTTTTCTATATTATGTCCATCTCTGATAAGATACCCAGGAAAGGGCTGAAAATAGCCCATATTAATATACAGTATGTAGCCTTGTAAATAAGGTTCATGAAATCAATAACTTGCTAACATCAGATAACATTCATACAGTATATTAGCTATTTCTGAGACTCACTTTGATAATTCATTTGATGATACATCATTAGCAATACAAGGATATAACATCTCTAGAAGAGACAGAATGCTTATGGGGGAGGTGTTGCTGTATATATTTAGAGCCATATCCCTGTAATGCTTAGAGAAGATCTTATGTCAAGTGTTATTGAAGTGTTGTGGTTGCAGGTTCACTTGGCACATCTAAAGCCTTTTCTTTTGGGGTGTTGCTATAGGCCACCAAGTGCTAACAGTCAGTATCTAAATAATATGTGTGAAATGCTTGATAGTGTATGTGATGGGGACCTGAATATTGAATGGTTTTCATCAAGCTGTCCGCTCAAGAGGAAGCTTCTCACTGTAACCAGTGCCTGTAATGTGGTTCAGGTTATTAATCAACCTAACAGGGTGTTTACAAACACTACAGGAACAAGATCATCCACATGTATTGATCACATTTTTACTAGTAATGAAGAACTTTATTCTAAAGCTGTATCGGTACCCATTGGATGCAGTGATCACAATATAGTGGCTATATCCAGGAAAGCCAAAATTCCATAAACTGGGCCTAAAATTGTGTATAAGAGATCATACAAAATATGTTGCTGTGACTCTTATGTGGATGATGTTAAAAATATTTGTTGGTCTGATGTGATTAATAAGGAGCATCCAGACACTGCACTTGATGAATTTAAGTCTAGCTGCACATCTGACTGGCTGAATTACTGTAAATTGAGAAATGATGTGACTGAACTCAACAAAAAGAAGAAACTGTAATATGAAGCCAAGATCAATGATTTAAAGAATGATGGAAAAAAAACTTTGGAGTACTTTAAATTAAATTATGGGCAGAAACACATTCATCTCCATCTTTCATTGAATCCGATGGCTTATTCAATTCAAAACCATCTGTTGTTGGCAATTATTGGCTAACTTACGCAGGAAATGCCAACAATGAACAGTGAGCCATTGCACGCATGCATTAAAAAACAAATAATGAAAGAAAAGCGCTGCAAGTTTGAATTTTGTAAAGTTAGTGTGGGAGAGGTCGAAAAATTATTATTGATCTACACTGCTCAAAAAAATAAAGGGAACACTTAAACAACACAATGTAACTCCAAGTCAATCACACTTCTGTGAAATCAAACTGTCCACTTAGGAAGCAACACTGATTGACAATAAATGTCACATGCTGTTGTGCAAATGGAATAGACAACAGGTGGAAATTATAGGCAATTAGCAAGACACCCCCAATAAAGGAGTGGTTCTGCAGGCGGGGACCACAGACCACTTCTCAGTTCCTATGCTTCCTGGCTGATGTTTTGGTCACTTTTGAATGCTGGCGGTGCTTTCACTCTAGTGGTAGCATGAGACGGAGTCTACAACCCACACAAGTGGCTCAGGTAGTGCAGCTCATCCAGGATGGCACATCAATGCGAGCTATGGCAAGAAGGTTTGCTGTGTCTGTCAGCGTAGTGTCCAGAGCATGGAGGCGCTACCAGGAGACAGGCCAGTACATCAGGAGACGTGGAGGAGGCCGTAGGAGGGCAACAACCCAGCAGCAGGACCGCTACCTCCGCCTTTGTGCAAGGAGGAGCAGGAGAAGCACTGCCAGAGCCCTGCAAAATGACCTCCAGCAGGCCACAAATGTGCATGTGTCTGCTCAAACGGTCAGAAACAGACTCCATGAGGGTGGTATGAGGGCCCGACGTCCACAGGTGGGGGTTGTGCTTACAGCTCAACACCGTGCAGGACGTTTGGCATTTGCCAGTGAACACCAAGATTGGCAAATTCGCCACTGGCGCCCTGTGCCCTTCACAGATGAAAGCAGGTTCACACTGAGCATGTGACAGACGTGACAGAGTCTGGAGACGCCGTGGAGAACGTTCTGCTGCCTGCAACATCCTCCAGCATGACCGGTTTGGCGGTGAGTCAGTCATGGTGTGGGGTGGCATTTCTTTGGGGGGCCGCACAGCCCTCCATGTGCTCGCCAGAGGTAGCCTGACTGCCATTAGGTACCGAGATGAGATCCTCAGACCCCTTGTGAGACCATATGCTGGTGCGGTTGGCCCTGGGTTCCTCCTAATGCAAGACAATGCTAGACCTCATGTGGCTGGAGTGTGTCAGCAGTTCCTGCAAGAGCAAGGCATTGATGCTATGGACTGGCCTGCCCGTTCCCCAGACCTGAATCCAATTGAGCACATCTGGGACATCATGTCTCACTCCATCCACCAACGCCACGTTGCACCACAGACTGTCCAGGAGTTGGCGGATGCTTTAGTCCAGGTCTGGGAGGAGATCCCTCAGGAGACCATCCGCCACCTCATCAGGAGCATGCCCAGGCGTTGTAGGGAGGTCATACAGGCACGTGGAGGCCACACACACTCCTGAGCCTCATTTTGACTTGTTTTAAGGACATTACATCAAAGTTGGATCAGCCCGTAGTGTGGTTTTCCACTTTAATTTTGAGTGTGACTCCAAATCCAGACCTCCATGGGTTGATAAATTGGATTTCCATTGATTATTTTTGTGTGATTTTGTTGTCAGCACATTCAACTATGTAAAGAAAAAAGGATTTAATAAGATTATTTCTTTCATTCAGATCTAGGATGTGTTGTTTAAGTGTTCCCTTTATTTTTTTGAGCAGTATATAATGACAACCCTCCTGGCATTGACAACTTAGATGGAAAGCTACTGAGGATGGTAGCTGACTCTATAGCCACTCCTATCTGTCATATCTTTAATCTGAATTTAGAGGAAAGTCTTTGTCCTCATGCCTGGAGGGAAGCCAAAGTCATTCCGCTACCCAAGAGTGGTAAAGCGGCCTTTACTGTTTCTAACAGCAGACCTATCAGCTTGCTGCCAGCTCTAAGCAAACTGTTGGGAAAAATTGGGTTTGACCAAATACAATTTCTCTGTAAACAAATCAACAACAGACTTTCAGCATGCTTATAGAGAAGAGCACTCAACATGTACTGCACTGACACAATTGACTGATGATTGTTGCAGCCTTGATATGTTTGACCATTTATTTATTTTGATTTAACTAGGCAAGTCATTTAAGAACAAATTCTTATTTACAATGACGGCCTATCCCAGCCAAACCCGGACGACACTGGGCCAATAGTGCACCGCCATATGGTACTCCCAATCACAGCCAGATGTGATGCAGCCTGGATTCAAACCAGGGACTGCAGTGGCACCTCTTGTACTGAGATGCAGTTCCTTAGACCGCTGTGCCACTCGGGAGCCCAACAACCTGTTGTTGAGAAAATGTATGTGTTATGGCTTTTCAACCTCTGTCTATCTAATAGATCTTTGAGGGTTTTCTTTAATGGAAGCTTCTCTAATATCAAACATGTAAATTGTGGTGTACCGCAAGGCAGCTCTCTAGGCCCTCTACCCCTTTCTATTTTTACCAATGACCTGCCACTGGAATTAAACAAAACATGTGTGTCCATGTAAACTGATGATTCAACCATATACACATCAGCAACCAGCGCTAATGAAGTCACTAAAACCCTTATCAAAGAGTTGCAGTCTGTTTTCAAATGTGTGGCCAGTAAGAAACTGGTCCTGAACATTTCTAATACTAAAAGCATTGTATTTGGTATCAATCATTCGGTAAGTTCTAGACCTCAGCTGAATCTGGTAATGAATGGTGTGGCTGTTGAACAAGTTGAGGAGACTAAATGACTTGGTCTTACCTTAGAGTGTAAACTGTCATGATCAACACATAGATTCAAAGGTTGTAAAGATGGGGTGAGGTCTGTCTGTAATAAAGATATGCTCTGCTTTGTTGACACCACGCTCCACAAAGCAAGTCCTGCAGGCTCTAGTTTTATCTTATATTGATTATTGTCCGGTCATGTGGTCAAGTGCTGCAAAGAAAGTTCTAGTGAAGTTGCAGCTCCCCAGAACAGAGCGGCACGTCTTGCTCTTCATTGTAATCAGAAGGCTAAAATTAATACTATGCATGCCAGTCTCTCTTGGCTAAGAGTTGAGGAAATACTTTCTATAAGAAACAATGTGTTGGGAATTCCAAATTGTTTGCATAGTCAACTTATGCACAGCCCTGACACACACACACACACTTACCCCACCAGACATGGTACCAGGGGTCTTTTCACAGTCCCCAGGTCCAGAACAAATTCAAAGAAATGTACAGTATTATACAGAGCCATGAGAACATAGAACTCCCTTCCATCTTACATAGTGCAAGTGAACAGCAAATCTAGTTTCAAAGAATAAATAAAGCAACACCTCACGGCACAACGCCTCTCCCCCATGCCACCTACTTGTTGTGTGTACAGTTAAAGTCGGAAGTTTACATACACTTAGGTTGGAGTCATTAAAACTCGTTTTTCAACCACTCCACAAATTTCTTGTTAACAAACTATAGTTTTGGCAAGTTGGTTAGGACATCTACTTTGTGCATGACACAAGTAATTGTTCCAACAATTGTTTACAGACAGATTATTTCATTTATAATTCACTGTATCACAATTCCAGTGGGTCAGAAGTTTACATGCACTAAGTCGACTGTGGCTTTTAACAGCTTGGAAAATTCCAGAAAATGATGTTATGGCTTTAGAAGCTTCTGATAGTCTAATTGACATAATTTGAATCAATTGGAGGTGTACCTGTGCATGTATTTTAAGGCCTACCTTCAAACTCAGTGCCTCTTTGCTTGACATCATGGGAAAATCAAAAGAAATCAGCCAAGACATCAGAAAAAAATTGTAGACCTACACAAGTCTGGTTCATACTTGGGAGCAATTTCCAAACGCCTGAAGGTACCACGTTCATCTGTACAAACAATAGTACGCAAGCATAAACACCATGGGACCATGCAGCCGTCATATCACTCAGGAAGGAGACGCGTTCTGTCTCCTAGAGATGAACGTACTTTGGTGCGAAAAGTGCAAATCAATCCCAGAACAACAGCAATGGACCTTGTGAAGATGCTGGAGGAAACAGGTACAAAAGTATCTATATCCACAGTAAAACGAGTCCTATGTCGACATAACCTGAAAGGCCGCTCAGCAAGGAAGAAGCCACTGGTCCAAAAAAGCCAGACTACGGTTGGCAACTGCACATGGGGACGAAGATCGTACTTTTTGGAGAAATGTCCTCTGGTCTGATGAAACAAAAATAGAACTGTTTGGCCATAATGACCATTGTTATGTTTGGAGGAAAAAGGGGGAAGCTTGCAAGCCGAAGAACACCATCCCAACCGTGAAGCACGGGGATGGCAGCAGCATGTTGTGGGGGGTGCTTTGCTGCAGGAGGGACTGGTGCACTTCACAAAATAGATGGCATCATGAGGCAGGAAAATGATGTGGATATATTGAAGCAACATCTCAAGACATCAGTCAGGAAGGAAAAGCTTGGTTGCAAATGGGTCTTCCAAATGGACAATGACCCCAAGCATACTTCCAAAGTTGTCCTTAAGCCAGTTTGCCACAACAGGGTCAAGGTATTGGCATGGCCATCACAAAGCCCTGACCTCAATCCCATAGAAAATTTGTGGGCAGAACTGAAAAAGTGTGTGCGAGCATGGAGGCCTACAAACCTGACTCAGTTACACCAGCTCTGTCAGGAGGAATGGGCCAAAATTCACCCAACTTATTGTGGGAAGCTTGTGGAAGGCTACCCTGAATGTTTGACCCAAGTTAAACAGTTTAAAGGCAATGCTACCAAATACTAATTGAGTGTATGTAAACTTCTGACCCACTGGGAATGTGATGAAAGAAATAAAATATGAAATGAATAATTCTCTCTACTATTATTCTGACATTTCACATTCTTAAAATAAAGTGGTGATCCTAACTGACCTAAGACAGGGAATTTTTACTAGGATTAAATGTCAGGAATTGTGAAAAAACTGAGTTTAAGCGTATTTGGCTAAGGTGTATGTAAACTTCCAACTTCAACTGTATGTACTGCCATGTATGTGTAACTGATAGATGCACACACACACTACATGTTAATATTTTTAAATGTATGTCAATTGTAATGTCTTTTTCGTTATTTGTTGGACCACAGTAAGACTAGCTGTCGCCATTATCATCGGCTAATGGGGATCCTAATAAATCTAAAAATCTAAAACACATACATACACAAAACACAGCCACACATGCATATTGACTCTACACACACTCACAATCACATATAGACACACGTTCACACTCTTCTGATACGCTGCTGTTACTCTGTTTATTATGTATTCTGATTTCCTAGTCACCATTACCCCTACCTACATGTGCAAATTACCTCAATTACCTCAACTTCCTCATTTTGCTGTGAGGAGGCATAGTCATTAGATCATTTATTTTGGTACTGTCCATATGTAGCTCGTTTTTGGTTACAGGTCCAGGAATGGCTGAAGAATTGCAACATTTGCCTAGAACTAACGCTGCAGATAGCAATACTGGGTGATTTGAAAAGCCATAGTCAATCAATCAATAATATAATAATTATTTTATCAAAAAATGTTATCTATAATTTACAATCTGTAGAAGCTATGAGAATAGAAAGGTTCAGTACTTTTGTGCAGCATCACAGCACAGTTGAGAAATATATGGCAAATAGAAATCCAAAATGGATGGTGTTGAGAGATAGATGGGAGGGGTTGAATGGAGCTGAAGGGTGGGACTAATAACAAGATAACCAATGGAAACATACGGAGTCTGTAAAATGCATACAGGTTTAGAAAAGTTGTGAAATAGCACAGTTACCAATCAAACTGGATGGACATCAGAAATACAGGAAGGACTAAAAACAAACAAAATATAACTATTTATTGTGTCTGTAAAATGTATACAGGTTTAGAAATGTTGTGAAATAGCACAGTTACCAATCAAACTGGATGGACATCAGAAATACAGGAAGGACTAAAAACAAACAAAATATAACTATTTATTGTGTCTGTAAAATGTATACAGGTTTAGAAATGTTGTGAAATAGCACAGTTACCAATCAAACTGGATGGACATCAGAAATAGAGGAAGGACTAAAAACAAACAAAATATAACTATTTATTGTGTCTGTAAAATGTGTATAAGATGTATAAACTGAAGGTAGATGCCTAAGTGTTATTGTTTATTAGTTCACTCCAATTGGGGGAAGGGTGGAAGTGTTTGTGGGAAATAATAAAGGTATATTCTAAAAAAAAAAGTGTGTGTATGTATATATGTGTATATGTATGAATGTTTATGTATGGTTATGTACGTGTATGTATATGTATATGTATATGGATATATATATTTACCAAAAAAAGATATGGGGGATTGGAAATGATGCAGACAATTACATTGATGGAAGCAGGTATTTAGGAATTGGGAAAAATGTAGTTTAAATGTATTTGGTTAAGGTGTATGTAAACTTCCAACTTCAACTGTATGTACTGCCATGTATGTGTAACTGATAGATGCACACACACTACATGTTAATATTTTTAAATGTATGTCAATTGTAATGTCTTTTTCGTTATTTGTTGGACCACAGTAAGACTAGCTGTCGCCATTGGCCTCGGCTAATGGGGATCCTAATAAATCTAAAAATCTAAAACACATACATACACAAAACACAGCCACACATGCATATTGACTCTACACACACTCACAATCACATATAGACACACGTTCACACTCTTCTGATACGCTGCTGTTACTCTGTTTATTATCTATTCTGATTTCCTAGTCACCATTACCCCTACCTACATGTGCATATTACCTCAATTACCCTCAACTTCCTCGTACCCCTGCACATTGACTCGGTACCTTTTGTTACCCCTCTGTGATCGTCGGGGTCCCGTTGAAGGGATTTTTTCCATCAGATGTGGTCCATTGGTTATAAAAGCGATAGCCTAAAATTAGTGCTAATTTTTGTATCCAATTAGATGATGTCAACTACGTAGTCTACATTAACAGACAACAGACCAGTAATAGTTTCCCAAAAATATTTCGCAACATGTTTTCAAAGGAGGGAAGATAATTGGATGGAGGGGGACAGATTTGGTTACGACACCGCCTTTCGCCGATGACGTGTGCCAACAATTTGGACAGCGCGCATATAGGTAGACTATAGCAGCCCATATCGCGGGGCAACAACCTGAGGCTTGAAGTGTGAAAGCCGGGCGTTTTGTGCTAGGCTACAAGAGAAGTCATTTAAAAACCGTGGGAAATAACAACACCACCGTAGCATCTGTTAATGGGATTTGAGACAAGCTCATTGTGATCATGTGCGACGCTCGACGGTGCCGCAACCTCTATTCGGTTTACAGGTAGGTGCCAATGTGGGTGACCGACATTTATTTGCATGCCTTTATTACCTAAATAAAGTCCTGTATTTTGTTTACCGATCGACATGCTTGCTATCCCTTTTAATTGGCTTTTTTTTATGACAATGCGGCAGTCTCTGTAACGTTAACCGGAGCCCGTTACTAAGCCCTCTCCCGAGTCAGGGTCATTGATATGCAGATGTTGTTTCCTGTTGCTTGGAGACATGCCGCATCCTCTGCTCGAGCCACACCGTATACACCGCTACCGGCACCGGCGTTATTTATTTATCCTGGCAATTACCGTGCCATCAATCACAGTATGATGTCCGCTGTCGGTCTCGTTCTTTGTTAACGGCCATGTCACGTCACCGGTGAACAGGCAGGTATCTGGCAGGGGCCCTCACGGTAAATCAATTCTACTCAGAGACAGCATGCTCATTTATCCCTTTCTATGGTAGGTCTACGGTAGATAAAACACACCTCGAGGTGTCAAAGAGAAAAGTAGTCCAAGGGTCCTATATAGCCTATCTATCCCCTATTCCATACTATGGAATAATTGTAATAGCACTATAACGACCGTGTTTGCTAGTATGATTTCCAAACACAATAGAATACATGACATATTACCTATTGAGCTATAGAAATGTGGGTTCTAGGGCTACCCTACAATAGGTCCTTATTGTAAAAGAGAATGTCTTCTCAATGATTTATCTGCATGGTTAAATAAAGCAATACAGTCTTTAGCACGATCGAACCCAAGGAAACAATAGCAAGGATGGAATTAGCCTACATTGAGCTGTCCCGGTGCTGAAAAGATGCGTGGGAGGTCGCATATAACCATCTTTCCCTGCTGCTTACTCTATGCCAAGTCGACCATATGGCTAGGCTCATGTTTATCCAAGAATACATGTAATCCCCTTTAAAATAGTGGTGCTGTTGCCTATCAACAAGGACAGTCATGCATGTTTTTCTATTAGGTTATTTGTTTGAATGCTCCATTTCATCATTTTGCCTTTAAGTTCTATATTTAGGCCCTATACACGCACACACATACACACTTACAATTTGTATTTTTTAATTTTATCTTTATTTAACTAGGCAAGTCAGTTAAGAACACATTCTTATTTTCAATGACGGCCTAGGAACAGTGGGTTAACTGCCTTGTTCAGGGGCAGAACGACAGATACTATACTTGTAAGGACTCTTTGAGGACCAATAATGTATTACTTTTCCAAATCCTATTTTCCTTAACCTTAACCCCTAACCCTAAACATAACTCAAAACCTAAACCCTAACCCAAATTGTAACCCTAAATCAACACTAACTAAAATATCCCTTTTACAAGTGATAACAAGCAAAATGTCCTCACAATTTTAGTTGGTTTACTATTCTTGTGAAGACTTATGGTACTCACAAGTATAGTAAAACGTGTACACATATACACACACACACTTTTGTTTTACTATCCTTGTGGGGACCAACACATGTATTCCCAATCAAAATCCTATTTTCTCTAACTCCTAACCTTAACCCCAAATCCCTAACTTTAACCCTAACACTAAACCTAACTCCTAACCATAATCTTAATTCTAACCCTTAAGCCTAAAATAGCCCTTTTCCTTGTGAGGACCTGCGAAATGTCCCCACTTGTCGGAATTGTCCTTGTTTTACCATTCTTGTGTAAAACCAAACCAAACACACACAGAGAGAGAGAGAGAGAGAGAGAGAGAGAGAGAGAGAGAGAGAGAGAGAGAGAGAGAGAGAGAGAGAGAGAGAGAGAGAGAGAGAGAGAGAGAGAGAGAGAGAGAGAGAGAGAGAGAGAGATTCAAAAACATAAACATGGTAGTCTTGGTCCACTTTGTATTTGACCCACATATTGTCAGCATGAATGTCATTATACAGTGCATCTGTGCGTGCCATGGTCTCAAAAGTGGCAGCTTTCCTGTTAGCTGTTTAAGCGCAAATCTGCTTAGGAATGTCTGGTATTAGCGTGGTCATGTCAACCACGTGTAGCCTACTTTAGGGCCGACTGATTTCCAGCCAATTCCTAAAGTCTTCTTTGTCCCCCAGGGTCATTAAAGCTCGTCATCATTGTCGGTGACCTTGTCTCATGTTCAACCTGTTGCACCTAGAGCTGGAGGGCCAAAGAATGATCAACTTGTGTAGCACAGAGCCCTCTGTTTTGTATTGGACTGTGCACCAAATAACAACTTTGTTATTGAAGTATAAATAAAGGAGGCTAAAATCGCTGACCCCCTGACTCCAGACGCACACGTGCATCTCTATTTTAATGGGGATCGTGGCCTTTCACAGCAGGTTGAGCAGATAGGGGGTTGCGAGCTGCTTACACAGCAGTAGCCCATTGAGCTTGCCTCAGCCCATATGTTTGTCCGGTCTCTTGGGCTCCCTCAAGTTTAACCGTTTGAGACAAATGGTTTCACCGGCTTACCGTTTCTTTGGCATCTGTCGCGGCAGTATATTCATTAGCAGCGTTAAAACTCGCAGAGCCAAGCTGTGGGGTTGATTCATGCGTTGTCTTGTTCGGTGGTGATACGCCGTCTCTTCATGTCCAATATGTGGTTGACTTTTCGTGGAGGAGAAAGAGGGGGGCGAAGAGGGGGACGACAACGAGAGGAGGTAGGGTGGAGTCATCCTTTGCAGACTTCGTACCAACGATTCCATGGTTCCTTCATGGAGAAAGGCAGTGCTTTTTCATAGGTGTTACTGTTAGTTGACCACAAATTATGATGGACCCTACTTTCTTACAACATGCAACAATGTGCATAGCCTACTGCTTGCTTGTAAAATACACTATCATTGAGGCAATATGTAAATATATTTGAACTGTTTTAAATGGTTAATGCAAAGTCATGGAACTCCTGCGCCATCATACGCTTTGAGGAGCGGTTGCTGTCCACTTGCTGAAACGCACACAGGATTGTCTGGTCTTTTCGCCATTCTCACGCACGTGATGCGCCATTGTCCGCTGCTTCATAAAATACATGACATAATTGTATAATCGATTTCATGATATCATACTGGGCTCTGAGCAACATTTGAGTCCATTAGCCTGCAACAGGGATGGGCAACTGGCGGCCCGCGTCCAACCTTTTGTAGGCCCATGGATACATTTCCAAAGACAAAATATATACAAATTAAGTCAAATCAAGCTTTATTTGTCACATGCGCCGAATACAGCAAGTGTAGACCTTACCATGAAATGCTTACTTCCAACAGTGCAGTTCAAGAAGAGTTAAGAAAATATATACCAAATAAACTAAAGCAAAAAATAATAAAAGGTAACTTAATAACATAACAATAATGAGCCTATATACAGGGGGTACCGGTACAGAGTCAGTGTGCTGGGGTACAGGTTAGAGGTCATTTGTACATGTAGGTAGGGGTGAAGTGACTGCATAGATAATAAACAGCGAGTAGCAGCAATGTACAAAACAAATGGGGGGTGGGGGGTCAATGTAATCGTCTGGTGGCCAGTTGATTAATTGTTCAGCAGTCTTATGGCTTGGTGGTAAAAGCTGTTAAGGAGCCTTTTGGTCCTAGACTGGATGCTCCAGTACTGCTTGCCGTCTGACAATTTTATGGGCTTTCCTCTGACACTGCCTATTATATAGGTCCTGGATTGCAGGAAGCTTGGCCCCAGTACAGTGATGTACTGGGCCATTCGCACTACCCTCTGTAGTGCCGAGCAGTTGCCATTCCAGGCGGTGATGCAACCGGTCAGGATGCTCTTGATGGTGCAGCTGTATAACTTTTTGAAGATCTAGGGACCCATGCCAAATCTTTTCAGTCTCCTGAGGGGGAAAAGGTTTTGTCGTGCCCTCTTCACGACTGTCTTGGAATGTTTGATAGATCGTGATAGATCGTTGGTGATGTGGACACCAAGGAACTTGGAACTCTCAACCCGCTCCACTACAGCCCCGTTGATGTTAAATGGGGGCCTGTTTGGCTCGCCTTTTCCTGTGCTCCACAATCAGCTCCTTTGTCTTGCTCACATTGGGGAAGAGGATGTTGTCCTGGCACCACACTGCCAGTTCTCTGACCTCCTCCCTATAGGCTGTCTCATCGTTGTCAGTGATCAGGCCTACCACTGTTGTGTCGTCAGCAAACTTAATGATGGTGTTGGAGTCGTGTTTGGCCACGCAGTCGTGGGTGAACAGGGAGTACAGGAGGGGACTAAGTACACACCCCTGAGGGGCCCCAGTGTTGAGGATCAGCGTGGCAGACGTGTTGTTGCCTACCCTTACCACCTTGGGGAGGCCCTTCAGGAAGTCCAGTATCCAGTTGCAGAGGGAGGTGTTTAGTCCCAGGGTCCTTAGCTTAGTGGGTGCTATGGTGTTGAACGCTGAGCTGTAGTCATTGAACAGCATTCTCACATAGGTGTTCCTTTTGTCCAGGTGGGAAAGGGCAGTGTGGAGTGTGATTGAAATTGTGTGATCTGTTGGGGCGGTATGCGAATTGGAGTGGGTCTAGGGTATCCGTGAGGATGCTGTTGATGTGAGCCATGAGCAGCCTTTCAAAGCACTTCATGTCTACAGACGTGAGTGCTACAGGGTGGTAATCATGTAGGCGGGTTACCTTAGCTTCCTTTGGCACAGGGACTATGGTGGTCTGCTTGAAACATGTAGGTATTACAGACTCAGTCAGGGAGAGGTTGAAAATGTCAGTGAAGACACTTGCCAGTTGGTCAGCGCATGCTTTGAGTACACGTCCTGGTAATCCATCTGGCCCCGCTTTGTGAATGTTGATCTGTTGAAAGGTCTTGCTCACATCGGCTACCGAGAGTAGTCATCCAGAACAGCTGGTGCTCTCGTGCATGCTTCAGTGTTGCTTGCCTCAAAGTGAACATAAAAGGCATTTAGCTCATCTGGTAGGCTAGCGTCACTGGGCAGCTCACGTCTGGGTTTCCCTTTGTAGTCTGTAATAGTTTTGAAGCTCTGCCACATCTGACGAGCGTCAGAGTAGTAGGATTCAATCTTAATCTTGTATTGACGCTTTGCTTGTTTGATGGTTCGTCTGAGGGCATAGCGGGATTTCTTATATGCATCCGGATTAGTGTCCCACTCCTTGAAAGCGGCAGCTCTAGCCTTTAGCTTGATGTGGATGTTTCCTGTAATCCATGGCTTCTGGTTGGGAAATGTACGTACGGTCACTGTGGGGATGACGTCGTTGATGCACTCACTTATTGATGAAGCCGATGACTGAGATGGTATACTCCTCAATGCCATTGGATGAATCCCAGAACATATTCCAGTCTGTGCTAGCAAAACAGTCCTGTAGCATAGCATCCGCGTCATCTAACCACTTCTGTATTGAGCGAGTCACTGGTACTTCCTGCTTTAGTTTTTGCTTGCAAGCAGGAATCAGGAGGATAGAATTATGGTCAGATTTGCCAAATGGAGGGCGGGGGAGAGCTTTGTATGCGTCTCTGTGTGTGGAGTAAAGGTGGTCTAGAGTTTTTTCCCCTCTGGTTGCACATGTGACATGCTGGTAAAAATTAGGTAAAACTGATTTAAGTTTGCCTGCATTAAAGTCCTCGGCCACTAGGAGCGCCGCTTCTGGGTGAGCATTTTCTTGTTTGCTTATGGCCTTATAGAGTTGGTTGAGAGCAGTCTTATTGCCAGCATTGGTCTGTGATGGGAAATAGACTGCTATTAATAATATAGATGAGAACTCTCTTTGTAGATAGTGTGGTCTACAGCTTATCATAGGGTACTCTACCTCAGGCGAGCGATACCTCGAGACTTCTTTAATATTAGACATCGCATACCAGCTGTTATTGACAAAAAGACACACCCCCACCCCTCGTCTTACCAGACGTAGCTTCTCTGTTCTGCCGGTGCATTGAAATTCCTCCAGCTCAATATTATCTGTGTTGTCGTTCAGCCACGACTCGGTGAAACATAAGATATTAGTTCTTAATGTCCTGTTGGTAGGATAATTGTAGATGTAGGTCATCAATTTTATTTTCCAATGATTGCATGTTAAAAAGTAGAATTGATGGCAGTGGGAGTTTACTTGCTCGCCTACGGATTCTCAGAAGGCAGCCTGATCTGCGTCCTCTTTTCCTCCGTCTTTTCTTCACGCAAATGACGGGGATCTGGGCCTGTCCCCGGGAGAGCAGTGTCTTTCTCATCGGACTCGTTAAAGGAAAAAGCTTCTTCCAGTTCATGGTGATGTCCAGAAGTTATTTTCGGTCATAAGAGACGGTAGCAGCAACATTATGTACAAAATAAGTTACAAACGCATTTTTTTTTTACAAAATAGCACAATTGGTTTACGGCATGTAAAACGTCAGCCATCCTCTTCGGCGCCATCTTAACATCATTGCGTATATATATTTTTTAGGAACTCAGTCAAGATCACAACTTACTGTTGAAAGTTAGAATAGTGGAATGTACAAGGTGCAATTTCAAAATGTGGTTGTGCATCAGCAGTTTTTCTCTTGTTACGTCAGTCACTGACATTCACTTAATTAGCCCATGTCAGCTAACATTTGGTAAATTAGTCTAGCTGCCAGCTATCTAAACTTGTAGTATTCATGGTCGAATTACCAACCTGGCCCCGGTTGATTTTGTTTGTCACTCTCACTCTGATATCCTATTAAAAACTGCTAACATTTCTCTCCAACCCATGGCAAAATGTGTAGAATTGTATGAAATTAGTTATAACATTTCAAAATCTTCCAAAGACAAAAGGCAAAATGCGTAGATTTGCAGGAAATAAGCTGTAAAACTGAAAATATTCTCTCCGCCCCATGGTAAAATAAGTACAATTGCATGAAATTAGTTAGAATATTTCACAATTTTCCAAAGACAAATGTCAAAATGTGTAGATTTGCAGGAAATTAACTCTAAAACGTCTATTTTTTTCTCTTCACTGTCAAGAGAGAAGCCGCTAAAATGTTTTGCTCACATGGTGGGGGCATGGATGTGGGTGGGTACGCAGGATCACGAGCCCCTGCCGCCCGCCATGATGAGTTCAGATGTTTTGTGGACCCCACCCCCATCAAAGTTGTCCATCCCTGGCCTGCAACATTAATATAGAAAACACTTAAGTGCTGTGGTGTAAGTGACATACTGAGCATGACTGCTTTTTTTCCAGGTAAAATTTGAGGACGCTGAAATGATCCCCAAGTCAAGAAAATCTTCAGACACAAGAAAGGCAGTCAGCATCCAGGAGATTGCTGCTCTGGCCAGATCCTCCTTAAATGGTAAGGGACACACACACACACACACACACACACACAAAAAAAAATCCTGCTCAAACTTAGGGCTCGATTCAATCCATAGCGCTGAAGACCTGCGCTGGAGCGCGATATAAATTTAAAGGCAATGTTCCCGCGTTCACGGAGACTGCATTCACGGTAAAGGCTGCATATGTCGGCACAATCGGAAATTACCTTTACATTTCAATGGCACTATAGTGCTGATCTTCAGCACTACAGATTGAAGGACCCAGGACCCATCATTTTTAGAGGTCACACACTCTCTTTAACCCAGCCCTCCTACTTCTCTCTCTCCAGGCATATCCCAGGCGATGAAGGACCATGTGACCAAGCCCACGTCCCTGCAGGGTGGCAGGGTCGCCCACCTCATAGAGTGGAAGGGTTGGCCCAAACCCACAGACTCCCCCACGGACCCCCTCCACACACACTTCAACTCCTACTGCCACCTCACTGAGGGAGAACAGGAGGCGCGCTTCGCCGCAGGTGCGTGTCCCTCCACCAACTTAGCCAGTAAAGTAGAGCCGCTGATACACACCAATTTATAGCAATTGAATGTTGTCCTTTTTTAATATATTTGAATGTATCTTATCTCAGCTTATCTCTTTTAGTTTATTTTTCAAGAGGATGTATACACCTTCTGTTTCTCTTATCCAACTCATTCTGCAGTCAATGGTGTTTAATAACCAATGGTTCAGATAGGATCGTATCAGGAATATGTCCTCTGTACAGTACTTTACTCTGTGGATTTCAGTCATTAGCATATGACGTCCATGCTGATGATTTGTGGGTCAATTGGATCAAAAGTAAAGTGGACCACCACCATGTGTTTGTGTGCGTGCGTACGTGCGTACGTACTTGTGTGTGGTCTTGACCCCCCCCATCTCATCCCTACACCTGTTCCACAGCTCCTCTCTAACCCCTGCATATGTCACAGCTCAGATCTGTGCCCCTCCTGCGTCACCTAAGCGATGACGGCCTGTCCTATGAGAGCCCGGCAGATGGTAGCCAATTAGAGACTCCTCCAACTGTCACTTCACTGTCCCCATGGTGATACAGCCTCTCCCCTGTTCACTTTCTAATGATTTCTGAGACAACTCTGTCTGTCTGTCTGTCTGTGTCCCACTTTCTCCCGTGCTTGATGTGTGCTGTAAGGTTTTTTTTGGGGTGAAAATAAACAGTCCTGTTTTTAGCCTGTGTGTGTGTGTGTGTTTATATTTGTCCTATTTGTTTGTGTGTCCATTTCCAGGAGTGGCAGAGCAGTTTGCTATCGCTGAGGCAAAGCTGAAAGCCTGGGCTTCTGTGGATGATGATGAGGAAGAAGCTGACAAAGAGTTCCTCCAGAACAACAGAAACACACTCACACTCTCTACCCGCTCAGGTAAACACATACACCCACTTTGCACAGAAATACACCCAATATCTATGTCATGCATCTCATCATGTGTGTTTCGATCAACATTTCCGCATCGTGGAAATTCAGCGTTACAGCGTGATTGAAATTTAAAGGCAATGTTCCTGCTTTAGTGGAGACTGCGTACATGGTAAACACTGTATATGCCGGCTTAATCGGAAATTACCTTTACATTTCTATTGCAGAATCTGTAACGCATCAGTTTTACAGATTGAACAGAGCCCCTAGACTCGGTGCTATGCCCCAATATCCCTCACTCTCTTCTTTCTTTCCTTCCCTGTCCATCACTCGTCCTCTTCTCATCCCTCCATCTCTCTCTTCTCATCCATCTCCAGGTGTTCTGACTCTTTGCTCCTCCCTCAGACACTGCGACGTCCAGTCACGAGCCCCGAGTGTCATTCCAGGCTGAGATTGGCAGCGTTAAAGTTCCACCTTCTATCAGCTCAACCATTCCCGTTGGCTCTAGCAGCAACAGCCTGCACTGTGATAGGCCCACATCTCAGAATGACCCGTCTCCACAGCAAAACGACCGCCCTATTCTAGAGAGTGACCGGGCTAGCCCATTCCCCAGAGAGGGGGAACTATTGGATGGTGAGGATCGGCCTGTACCACAGCTAGAGACCGCTGGGGGTGTCTGTATCGTCCACAAGCCTGACTGGAGGCCGAGAATCAGAAGCAGTAGGTTTGACTCCTGCTATTCAACCTCTCACTCTGAGTCTCTTGGAGAGGAGGAAGCGGAAGAGGAGGACGAAGAAGGGAGTGTGTTTCAGGAAGGTGGAGAGTGGCACTCCTGCCAGAGCCAGAGAAGCTTCTTCTCCGACAGACGCTCGTCGGGAGTGGCATCATTCGATGAGGAAGAGTAGGAGGTGGAGAAGAAAAGAGGGAGCATTGGATGTTGTGGTTTTTTTCATCTTGTAGGTGTTCCCCTTGGATAGTCTGTCCACTCTTAGATATGTAACTTAGTGATGGCTAGCCTTTACCCATCTTCCATCCTTCTTTCCTTCCTTCCTCCTGTTTCTCTTTCTTTCCTCCAATTCTTCCTTCCTTTCTTCCTTTCTTTTCTCGGCTTGTCTCTCCCTGCTTCCTCTAACCTGCACCCTGTTTTTTTCTTCTCTTTCTCTTCTTTTTCACCTCCTTGCCATTTCTTTGCTGATGTTACGCTGTATTTGAGGGTTGAAACTCGATTCTCGAGTACTGTGTTGTTCAAACGGAGAGGTTTTATGTTGTTATTTCACTGGTTTTCTATGGATTGTTATCGTAGTGTTTTCCCAGGGCCATGATGTGAAGTCAAGTAATGGAGTTTGTCCTGGATGAATAAAACATGATTTTTTAAAATAGATTTTCACCGTTTGATCATTTCACCCATCTCTGATATGAGACAAGAAGGAAAAGACACCCCCCCCCCCCCCCCCCCCACACACACACACACACACAGAATAAACAAGTTTTGAAAAACAGATTTACATCTCAAAGTTTTGTTGAAATTTAATGTACAAAAAACAATTAGTATGTTTTCTGAAAAATAACAATGGCTGTTGATCTCAAATGCATATTCTCCTATGTACAATGCGTAGATTTCCGTCATAATGTATTTTCATATGTACAAACCATATACAGGCCGGGGCCATATAAAGGGAGAAACTACAGACTTATTGCTTAACTAGATGCGCTGTTAATTACCTTAAAACACTCTCTACATTAGACTCATTTTACATTATATCTTGTATGGCGAGCACTACTTCACATTCTATGTGCATACAAAAGTAAGACAACAATAAATGGTTGCACAACTGACTTTTTTTTACAGAAGAAAATGAACCGTTAAATTGTGGTTGTTATGGCCTGGTTTTACATAGAATTGAAATATGTAATGGCTCAAATCTGTCAATGGAGCTAAGAGAAATGATTGACAATGACATAACATCCGTTTGATGAACTCATTTTATAATGAGACCGGTCACACACTTTCTCTACGACAGTTGTTTCAGTTCTCTCTAGAGGCTTCTATTGCTCATCGGTGTACTTGGAGAGTTCTAACTGTGCTTTTAAGTTGGTAGTACGTATTTCTAAACTGGTTTTAAGGCCAGGCAGGCTGTATAAATCATTTTCAATGTAGGTATGTGTGAGTGTGTGTAGTGTGTATTTTCTAGGATATCATTTTCCATGTTTAGATTTATGAATGTGTATGGTGTTCATTTACTTAGTGCTCGATTCAATCTGTATTACAGAAGATCCACAGTACAGCACAATTGAAATGGTAAATGTCATTTCCCGATCGAGATGACATCTACAGCAATTACCGTGAATGCAGTCTCCGCTAATGCGGGAACATTTGCCTGTAAAATGTCAATCGCACTACAACGCGGCTCTTCAGCGCCACGGATTGAATCGAGCCCTTGCGCGTGTACTATTGGCCTATGTGCATATGTGTGCTCACAACAACTGATGTCGTCTCTCTCCACATAACCAACATTTCCTGTGCAATGTAACGTGTCATTAACACTCATATCATTCCAGAAACATGCGGAACACGGTACAGTAGATAGGATACGATATTCACATAACATCCTCTCTCAAGAAATGTAAGATACAAAATGACACTGTGACCAAAACACCCTGTTACAAGACAAGAAACTCTCTAACGTCCGTCCGTCCCCCTACCTTAATGCCAGACAAGGCTACATGTACTTTGAGTTAAATGCATGTTAATTACAATGTGCTTCACAAATGCTCTTAACCCTGTGGGATGCCATTTTATGACTGAGCGATGTTAAATTGTTGGCCTTTTCTCAGCTGCCTTTGGGTAGTAACTTATTGTTTTTCTCTTAATATCCCATTTCAGATATGACTGTACATGCACTTATACTGTAATTACAGAATGTCCTTTAGAATGTAGCTATGTAAATACATAGATTTTATAGGCCACTTAATCTAAAGTGAGACCCTCCCTTCTCTTTCCTCGCTCTCCTTTGCTTTATCCCTCTGATCTGCTCTCTCTCGCTCCATCTCTCTCTCTGTGTTATTTGTAGCTATATTTAGGGGGGAAAATGTAGTTTGGTTCTGATAATCAAACTGAGAATAGAAGTGTCAGCACCAGATGGGTGCATGGGCAAGGTTCCGCCAAGTCTCTCACACACACACACACACACACACACACACACACACACACACACACACACACACACACACACACACACACACACACACACACACACACACACACACACACACACACACACATTGTTAAACACAGAACTATGTTGTCACATTCACTCAGTTACTCTATCACTCACACAGGAATACATGCTCATTTACACCAACACACACGCACACAATACATTGTGGACACAGACGACCAGCTTAAAGATTCAGGTGAACATGACCTCTAAGGTTGTAGAAACCTCAATGAACCACGAAGCAACTCCTAACTGTCCCTCGCCCCTTCTGTCATTCCGATTGGTCCTCAGGGCGGTTGGGACTTTGCTTACACTGCAGTTCTGATTGGTTCATTTGCTCTATGTTCTGGAGTGTGGTCCCATGGGGTGGGGTTCCATGTTCCTTCGCCGGCTCCAATTGGTCAGTCTCAGGGAGGTGGGACGGGTCAAAATCACAGGCCAGCTCTGATTCGTCAGTGTGGGAAGGGCTGCACTCTAAGATAAACTCCTCTGTTTGGTCCTCTGTTATTGAGAGGCTTTCCTGAAGAACCAATTCCGATGGCGGGTCCATATTGTCAGTGGGGATGGTTTCAAACTCCATATCTGATTGGTCCTGTATGAAGTGGACAGGGGTCTCCTCATCCATAACGTCCAATTGGTCCTCCATGTCGGGCGGGGTGGGTTCCCGTGGTAACGAGAGGCCTCTGTGGCGGTTCCAAAGCTTGTGCAGCTCTGTCACCTCGGAAACGCTGGTAGTGTTGCCGCTGTCACGGAAACTGGCCAGAGGGGGGCGAACTTTCACCCCTGTCACCGTCACTGAACCCTCTATGGCCTTACGCAGCTAGAGGTTAGACCGAGAGAGGAGAGGTAGAGATTGGAGGGAGAGGGAAAGGAATCAAATAGGGAGCAAGGATGAAAAGAGACGGAGGAGAGGATGGAAAGAAGATTGGAGAGAGAGAGAGAGAGACAGAGATATAGAATTGAACATTATGATGTGATTTTGGAGTACACGGAGTAGTGATTCATATTACGCTTTTGATTCCATCTCCAAGTCTCTGGGTTGTTAATCTGCATCAACTTTAGTAACGAGCAGATTGATTAGCCTTGATTGCTTCTGATTCATGAAGCACAACATTGTCCTTAGGACTGATCTGAGGTGATAACAATATTCAAACAACCACAGCCAAAAAGTAAAGAGAACGTGTTCCTGTGATGTCATATCATGTGTTTGCAGTGATTTTGGAGGTGAAGGGCACTCAAATCAGTCATAGTATGATGACATCCGTGTTGAAAATACAAATAACTACACACTAACTACATGACCGTGACATAAAGGTTCTTCTAATGCACGGGAACACCCACCTCCCTGAGGGAGACCACGCCCACCAGCCGTCCTGTACTGGTCACATAGGCATGGTCCAGTCCCAGCAGGGAGAAGATGGTGTGAGTCTAGAGAGAGAGAGAGAGAGAGAGAGAGAGAGAGAGAGAGAGAGAGAGAGAGAGAGAGAGAGAGAGAGAGAGAGAGAGAGAGAGAGAGAGAGGATGGAGAGAGAGAGAGAGAGAGAGAGAGGAGAGAGAGAGAGAGAGAGAGAGGGGATGGAGAGAGAGAGAGGGGATGGAGAGAGAGAGAGGGGATGGAGAGAGAGAGAGAGGGGGGATGGAGAGAGAGAGAGGGAATGGAGAGAGAGAGAGAGGGGAGGAGAGAGAGGGAGGGAATGGAGAGAGAGAGAGAGAGAGGGGAGGAGAGAGAGAGAGGGAGGGGAATGGAGAGAGAGAGAGAGAGGGGAATGGAGAGAGAGAGGAATGGAGAGAGAGAGAGAGAGGGGGATGGAGAGAGAGAGAGAGAGGGGGGATGGAGAGAGAGAGAGAGAGAGAGAGAGGGGGGATGGAGAGAGAGAGAGAGAGAGAGGGTAAAACATAATTGAGAACAAATTGTCTATTAGAAAAATGCCATGGTTTATTTGTAATAAAAGGCTCCTGACTAGTGGAGCTGTGTGTTATCATATCTCTGTCACCAACCCCATCAATCAAAGGTAGAGGGAAGAGATCCATTTTTTTAGGGATGGAACTCAGCCATTGTCGGACACCTGTAGCCTGGTTACATTGCTAGATTTGAGTCATTTAGCAGATGCTCTGCTCATGTCTGCCTTGGCAGTGAATCAACGACAACAAGTATCACAAGAAAAATGTTTACAACTAAGACGTATCCGTTGGGCTACTGTGTAGATCGGTAAGAGATCGGTAGATTGAGTGACGGGTGAACTGATGACGACACACCTTATGCAGAGATGTCCGCTCCACAAGCTGAAAAGGGGCGGGGTCTATCTTGCAATTGTTGAAATCCACTGGCTCGTCCAGCTGTTGCTCTTCCCACTCTGCTATCTGTGGGAGTGGATTCAAAACTCAGCCAATAAGAGAACATCTATAAAGCTCTCACATCAGTCACTGCATTTTTGTTTTGCTCTTGACTGACACGCCAGTTTACCAATGAGCGAGTTCAGTCTTACTTCGTTCGTGGTCATGTCATCCTCTACTTCAGGGGACTCCTGAAAACAAAGAGAGACAGTGGTTACACCCACATACACACAAACACAAATATACAATGAATCCATACCACCACTGCAAAAGACTAACAACACATACCAAACAATGAGACAAACACATACCAAACAATGAGACTAACAACCCATACCAAACAATGAGACAAACACATACCAAACAATGAGACTAACAACCCATACCAAACAATGAGACAAACAACCCATACCAAACAATGAGACTAACAACACATAACAAACAATGAGACTAACAACACATAACAAACAATGAGACTAACAACACATAACAAACAATGAGACTAACAACACATACCAAACAATGAGACTAACAACCCATACCAAACAATGAGACTAACAACACATACCAAACAATGAGACTAACAGCACATACCAAACAATGAGACTAACAACCCATACCAAACAATGAGACTAACAACCCATACCAAACAATGAGACTAACAACACATACCAAACAATGAGACTAACAACCCATACCAAACAATGAGACTAACAACCCATACCAAACAATGAGACAAACAACACATACCAAACAATGAGACTAACAACCCATACCAAACAATGAGACTAACAACCCATAACAAACAATGAGACTAACAACACATAACAAACAATGAGACTAACAACACATACCAAACAATGAGACTAACAACCCATACCAAACAATGAGACTAACAGCACATACCAAACAATGAGACTAACAACCCATACCAAACAATGAGACTAACAACCCATACCAAACAATGAGACTAACAACCCATACCAAACAATGAGACTAACAACACATACCAAACAATGAGACTAACAACCCATACCAAACAATGAGACTAACAACCCATACCAAACAATGAGACTAACAACCCATACCAAACAATGAGACTAACAACACATACCAAACAATGAGACTAACAACCCATACCAAACAATGAGACTAACAACCCATACCAAACAATGAGACAAACAACACATACCAAACAATGAGACTAACAACACATACCACAATCAAAAGTGCATGTTTCTGCCCCTGCAGCTACGCTGTTACTCAGCCGGCTTTGTGAGTCACTGTTGATTTAGCTTTTGTTGGCTAAATAATCACCTGAATCACTAAAATGACTTGGTCAATTGTGCTTTCCTCTCTCCTTCTCATTTCTCTCTCTCTACAAAGTGTTACAAAGCGGCAGTATATTCTGGGTTGGTAAAAGTACCCAAAGCGATTTTGGTCGGTCACTTGCTCTATGCTAGGTCGCTAGGCAACGGTTACTTAGCAACGGGCTCTAATGCGGGCGGCAGTCTTACCGCCGCCATGGAGATCCTGACTCGTTTGGGCCCCCTGCTCTCAGGAGCCTCTGGCTCTGCCGGGCTCTTAAAGCCAGGGAGGGAAGGGAGTAACATAGCACAACGTTAGCACAACGTTAACAACCTAAAAACAACGTTACAGCAACGTTATACTCTATAATGGTCTTACCAGCTGATAAGGAGAGAGGAGACGGATAGTGGGTGATATAAAAATGAATACAATGTTACTGCAACGCAGAACACTTGTTATGCTTCTCTTACTAAGGAGAGGGAGGAGAGGTGCAATGGCGTAACATCAGCGCAATCTTATGTTACAGCAAAGCTGGGGCTTAAAGTTACTAAAGATTCTGTGAGGACAGAGTGGACGTAAAGGAAGGAGGCATATGAGGATACAAGCATACACACAAAAACATAATCACATGCACGTACACACACTTACAGGCACACTTACACGCACACTCACCTCGAGTAGCTCTCTCTCAGGGTCACCACAGGAAAGGGTCTGCTGAGAGCCTGACAGAGGAGAGGGAGTCAGGGTGTCTCTATTAATTGAGAGAGTATGTATACTGTTGGGTGCCTCTGTGTTGTGAATAGTAGGGACTGTTTTCATTGCAGATTTGAGTGGCAGCTGAGAGTTGGACACAGCTGCACTGAAGGAGGACTCCTCTGTTGAGATCTAGATAGAAACACACAATATACACACACACAATATACACACACACACACACACACACACACACACACACACAGGTTAGAGGTACTGTAGACACTAGATGTCATACTGAAGTACTGAAGATGCCCCACATACTGTAAGGCAAACTTCACAGACGTCCTCTACCAAACACACCAAACCAGCCCCACACACCTACTGTACATACACACACCTATCCTAACACACACCTTTCCAAACACACACCCTGACTCAAATGTTTTCTGTAACCAATATCTGTCCATCCAAATACACATCCCCACATTATGTGTAATAACCTTCAGCCAAACTACCCCCCACTCTCGATGGTAACGGTGACTTTAAGTCGCACGCAGGGCTAACTCCTCACGTGAGCGGGAGTCCGACTCACCTCCGCTACACTCACCAGGAAGCGAACCCCATGGCGTGCGCTGGTATTGGAGGTGTTAGAGGTGTAGGAGTGTGTGTGTGTGCAGGGTGGGCTGGGGGGACTGTCCATGGTGTCCAGGCTGTTCAGGTGTGCATGTGCGCCCAGTGTGTGTGTGTGTGTGCCATTGTCCTGGGCATGCCTCCGGAGGTGGTCGAGCCTGCGCGTTGGACCCAGCTGGAGGGACAGGAGTGACTGGAGCTGGGAGCGCTCTATAGAACCCAACAGGATCATAGAGTCTGAGGGAGGGAGGGAGGGAGGGAGGGAGGGAGGGAAAGAGGGAAAGAGGGAGGGAAAGAGGGAGGGAGGGAGGGAAAGAGGGAGGGAGGGAGGGAAAGAGTGGGATAGGAAGAAAGTGACAAAATAGGGGAGAAAAGAGTAAAGAAGAATAAGGGAGAGGAGACAGAGGAAGAGAAAAGGGGTGCAGGGAACAGGGGAGAAAGGAGAGGAGAGAAAGAGGGAACAGTAAGGGAGAGTAATAAGCAGAGTACGGAATAGATGGAATAGGACACAAAAACAAAAAGCTGGAAGAAGTGAAAGACACGGGAGAGAAGAAGGAAAGCGGTAGAGAGGGAGAAATGTGTCATGGAGGAAGGATGCATCTTGGATTTATAGCTGACTATAGATGTGCAGTTGCACACGTACCCTTACCTGTGGACTCAACCAGGGCCAGTGTTTTCAGCTGTCCAGTCATCAGGACCTCCTGTACCTCTCGGTAGGAGGAGGAGAGAGTGATGTAACGCACGTCTCTAACCATGATGTCCTCCACACGGATGTTATACTTCCTGAAGGAGGAGAGGAGGAGAAGAGAGCAGAAGAAGGGGTAAGACGAAAAGAGGACAAGAAATAATGTTAAGAAGAGAGAATCAGTCAAGAAGACAGTTGAAAACATAAGAGAATAAAGAAAAGGGAGTAAGAGAAAGCAAGGGAGATAGAGACATAAACAAAGCAAAGGAAAGATGGACAGACAGACTTACTCGTGGTGCCCCATGCCCAGTTCAGGGAGATAGGGTAGTTTCTTGATCCTGATGATAGAGTCGTATAGCGAGGGCTGGAGGGACTGGGCTACGGCGTTGGCCAGGATCACCGCTATCATCACCGGCAGGATGTGGCTGATCTGACCCGTCAGCTCAAACACGATGACTGCTGTCGACACCGTGTGAGTCACTGCCCCCGACAACGCCGCTGCACCTGGGGAGGAGGGATACACAGTGTGGATGATGATGAATATGACTTGGTCCAAAGTGGTGGAATGTTTTGTTTTTTTACACAACTACAGAGAGTACAGTTAAGCTGGTAGCACAGGGTCAGCCAAAGCGCGGTGCTTCTGGAGTAGTGGGTGAGTCCACATTTCATTCATTACATCTCTCCACAAAAAAAACTGTTTCATAAGCAATAGATGGTGAACAGGTTTTCAATGCTACTGTACGTTTATTTGTTAGCTTTACTGTTTTAGACAACAAAACAAATGAAAGCTCAAGCTAGCGATGTGATTGTACTAGTTACATTTATCCAACAAGTCGTTTCTGTCCAAAAAGTTTAATTAATTGTTCCCTCTGATGTTCTACTAATCTATCAGATCAATGAGGAGCAGAAAATGATTTAACTTTTTATTTCAATCCATAACCTGCTTATCTGCTTTATCTTAGCAGAATACATTTTCATCAGTCACATTCAATAATCTAGCACAATTGACGAAAATAGCTTCGGCATCACACCCGCCTGCATTTTTCAATCATGTTAGAGAACAGAAAGATCCAAGATGGTGCCCATAAGTAGATACAAAATAGCCGTAATGAGGCCTTGAAGATGAAAAAACGGGTTGGTTTTAGTGCAACTGGTGGAGTACCGCCTGCAGTTTCAATCACATCAGAGAACAGAAACAGCCAAGATAGACCCTATGGTGAAGTGTCAGATTTTGTTTTATGTATAAGTGGACATGTAAGAGCCGTAAAAAAAAACGGGTTTGTTTTCGTGCAACTAGTCGTGCACCGTCTGCAGATTCAATCACATCAGAGAGAGCCAAAATGGAGGGGCCTATGGTTAAATTCAGTAGTCTCAGGTTTGGATTCAGCCATAAGTGAACACGTTAGAGCTGTAATGGGGCCTTGAAAGCAAAAAACAGGATAGTTTTAATGCAACTGGTGATGTACTCACCCACTACAGCATAGCCGCCAGGCACTATAGGATAGACACTGCCATCAGCATGGATGCCATCAGGGAACATGACTGCCATGGTCTCTCCTACCAAACGTCCAAATGCCGCACCTGCACATCCCATACATAAAGTGTACACACAGGTGTTTTTAGTGTGTATGGCTAAATACACCAATTCCCACACACAGCAAGTGACTTACCAATGAGGAAAACTGGCATGAAGGCCCCACATGGCACAGGCATGGTGGTAGCTACTGCAGACATCCAGAACTGAGGAGAGATAAAGATAGAGACGTGTGTGAGAGAAGGGTAATAGAGGAAACTGAAAACAGACACACTGGGGCATCAACACAATCACAGATTCACACCGAGACAGGCCATCATGTGTAAGAATGTGTTCTTAATTGACTCACCTGGATAAATAAAGGTTAAATAAAAATGATTAAAAATAAACAATATCAGCCTCACCTATCCTAAACCCACACAGAAACCCACTCTCTCGATCTCAAATAAATGAGCACGTACCTTCATGACGATGAAGAGGATGAGAGTGATGAAGACGTTAACCTGGGGGTGTTTCCAGGCGTGTGAGTGGCTGATGTAGTCAAACTCCTCGGCAACGCCCTGCCGACACCATGTTCGGTTGTCCAACAACGCCACCAGGGACTCATGCTGCGTCAGCTGAGGAGACAAGGAGAGACACAACTGTTAGGCATGGGATATACTGTATCAATCGTAATAGTCTAAAATGGTTTCCTTTGCTCATCTCCTTCCATTATCTGATCTAACAGAATAGGATATGTGAAGACAACACAGAACTGATCCTTCATATCAGAGACTATGAAGGGGACAAGGAAGGAAGCTGTTTTAGACAAATGACATGCATCCCTGGTCTAATATTTTGAAAAATGTATCATACACATTGTGGTTGATAGATACACAGACACAGATATATAAAAAAGTGTAACTTCTGACCTGTCCAGCCATGAACTGTCCAAACCCAGGGGGGAAGGTGAGGGTTGAGATGATCAAGGTGACCATAGCAGGATACACCAGACGTCTGACATGGAGAGAGGAGCTGTGGGTTCATTAGTGTGAGTGAGTGAGTCCTGCTATGATAAATTAATAATACGTTTGCAATATTATGTTTATGTGAACTCAAGTTTGCATTTCAAGTTGACAGTTCTTGTTCAATGCCATATATATATATATATATATATACACACACACATACAGTGGGGGAAAAAAGTATTTGATCCCCTGCTGATTTTGTACGTTTGCCCACTGATAAAGAAATGATCAGTCTATAATTTAATGGTAGGTTTATTTGAACAGTGAGAAACAGAATAACAACAAAAAAATCCAGAAAAACGCATGTCAAAAATGTTATAAAATGATTTGCATTTTAATGAGGGAAATAAGTATTTGACCCCTCTGCAAAACATGACTTAGTACTTGGTGGCAAAACCCTTGATGGCAATCACAGAGGTCAGACGTTTCTTGTAGTTGGCCACCAGGTTTGCACACATCTCAGGAGGGATTTTGTCCCACTCCTCTTTGCAGATCTTCTCCAAGTCATTAAGGTTTCGAGGCTGATGTTTGGCAACTCGAACCTTCAGCTCCCTCCACAGATTTTCTATGGGATTAAGGTCTGGAGACTGGCTAGGCCACTCCAGGACCTTAATGTGCTTCTTCTTGAGCCACTCCTTTGTTGCCTTGGCCATGTGTTTTGGGTCATTGTCATGCTGGAATACCCAATCACGACCCATTTTCAATGCCCTGGCTGAGGGAAGGATGTTCTCACCCAAGATTAGACGGTACATGGCCCCGTCCATCGTCCCTTTGATGCGGTGAAGTTGTCCTGTCCCCTTAGCAGAAAAACACCCCCAAAGCATAATGTTTCCACCTCCATGTTTGACGGTGGAGATGGTGTTCTTGGGGTCATAGGCAGCATTCCTCCTCCTCCAAACACGGCGAGTTGAGTTGATGCCAAAGAGCTCCATTTTTGTCTCATCTGACCACAACACTTTCACCAGTTGTCCTCTGAATCATTCAGATGTTCATTGGCAAACTTCAGACGGACATGTATATGTATTCTTGAGCAGGGGGACCTTGCGGGCGCTGCAGGATTTCAGTCCTTCACGGCGTAGTGTGTTACCAATTGTTTTCTTGGTGACTATGGTCCCAGCTGCCTTGAGATCATTGACAAGATCCTCCCGTGTAGTTCTGGGCTGATTCCTCACCGTTCTCATGATCATTGCAACCCCACGAGGTGAGATCTTGCATGGAGCCCCAGGCCGAGGGATATTGACTGTTCTTTTGTGTTTCTTCCATTTGCAAATAATCGCACCAAATGTTGTCACCTTCTCACCAAGCTGCTTGGCAATGGTCTTGTAGCCCATTCCAGCCTTGTGTAGGTCTACAATCTTGTCCCTGACATCCTTGGAGAGCTCTTTGGTCTTGGCCATGGTGGAGAGTTTGGAATCTGATTGATTGATTGCTTCTGTGGACAGGTGATTTTTTTACAGGTAACAAGCTGAGGTTAGGAGCACTCCCTTTAAGAGTGTGCTCCTAATCTCAGCTCGTTACCTGTATAAAAGACACCTGGGAGCCAGAAATCTTTCCGATTGAGAGGGGGTCAAATACTTATTTCCCTCATTAAAATGCAAATCATTTCATAACATTTTTGACATGCATTTTTCTGGATATTTTTGTTGTTATTCTGTCTCTCACTGTTCAAATAAACCTACCATTAAAATTACAGACTGATCCTTTCTTTATCAGTGGGCAAACGTACAAAATCAGCAGGGGATCAAATACTCCCCCCCCCCCCCCACTGTATGTATGTATGTATGTATGTATGTATGTATGTATGTATGTATGTATGTATGTATGTATGTATGTATGTATGTATGTATGTATGTTATAACCATATATAACCAGTCAAAAGTTTGGACACACCTACTCATTACAGGGGTTTTTCTTTATTTTTACTATTTTCTACATTGTATAATAATAGTAAAGACATCAAAACTATGAAATAACACATATGGAATCATGTAGTAACCTAAAAAGTGTTAAACAAATCAAAATATATTTTATATTTGAGATTCTTCAAAGTAGCCACCCTTTGCCTTGATGGAAGCTTTGAGCACTCTTGGCATCTCTCAACCAGCTTCATGAGGTAGTCACCTGGAATGCATTTCAATTAACAGGTGTGCCTATTTGGTAAAAGACCAATTCCATATTATGGCAAGAACAGCTCAAATAAGCAAAGAGAAACGACAGTCCATCATTACTTTAAAACCTCTTAAGGATCTAACCCTTTTTTTCATTTTTCGCATAAAATTACATACCCAAATCTAACTGCCTGTAGATCAGGACCTGAAGCAAGGATATGCATATTCTTGATACCATTTGAAAGGAAACACTTTGAAGTTTGTGGAAATGTGTACGAGAATATAACACATTAGATCTGTTAAAAGATAATACTTGAAATGCATGAGAAAGGCCGTAATATAATATTGCAGTTTAGGCTCAATTTAGATTGATCCAGTAAAGCATTGCAATACTGCACAGTATTTTGTATCAAGTCTACCCAAATGTGCCAAATTGGTCAATTGATACATTTTCAAGTACATAACTATAGAGAACATACAAAAATTATACGGTAATACTAAATTTAAGTTTACACACTCCCAGGAATGTCATACATGGATCATTAACGTATACACTAACTTTCACACATCTAGATGGCCGGGCGGAGTGGGTTTGGAACCAGAGACAGCAAGGGTTCAAACTGTAGAACCCAGTTCCTACATTTGAATATAAAAATGCATTTTATCAAACAAACTATGCTAGATTTTATCTCTGGGACCTTCAGGATGACAAATCAGAGCAAGATTACTGAATGTAAGTACATTATTTACCTTCAGAGGTGAATGCATCAAACCAGTTGTCGTGAAAAAAGTTTTTGGTTGTTGTGCACTCTCCTCAAACAATAGCATGGATTTTTTTTATATGGGTAGAATATGTCCTGGAATGTTTGTTGTTACTTACAATGTCATTCTAGTCACATTAGCACATGTTAGCGCACGTTAGCATCAACCGTCCCGGTATAAGGACACCGATCCCGTAGAGACATGAAGGTCAGTCAATCCGGAAAATGTCAAGAACTTTCCTTTCCTGTGGAAGTCCAGTCGCAAAAACCATCAAGCACTATGATGAAACTGGCTCTCATGAGGACTTCCACAGGAAAGGAAGACCCAAAGATGTTTTAATTCCAACCGCCGTGCCTTTGTGAGACGCATAGTGGGTGAACGGATGATCTCTGCATGTGTGGTTCCCACCGTGAAGCATGGAGGAGGAGGTGTGATGGTGTGGGTGTGCTTTGCTGGTGACACTGTCAGTGATTTATTCTCGAATTCAAGGTACACCTAACCAGCATGGCTACAGCATTCTGCAGCGATACGCCATCCCATCTGGTTTGTGCTTAGTGGGACAATGCTCAACAGGACAATGACCAAAAACACATCTCCAGGCTGTGTAAGGGCTATTTAACCAAGAAGGAGAGTGATGGAGTGCTGCATCAGATGACCTGGCCTCCACAATCACCCGACCTCAATCCAATTGAGATATGTTTGGGATGAGTTGGACCACAGAGTGAAGGAAAAGCAGCCAACAAGTGCTCAGCATATGTGAGAACTCCTTCAAGACTGTTGGAAAAGCATTCCAGGTGAAGCTGGGTCATACTTGAACAGTTTGGGCTAGAGCAGTGGTCTCCAACCATTTATTTCATAAAGGCTACTTCATACAAAAAAAATGTTGCAAGCTACTCATATACAGCCTGCATATTTTGTTATTGTGTAGTTCTAATTCAATCAATAGAAACAAAGAACAGCACTACATACATAATGTATTTGCATTTTGGTTCTTAAAACCACACAATTTGTACAGAAACCATTCTACAGTAGTCTACCTTGAGAATGTTGCCTTTAAGAGAAAAAAGGGTTTTACATTTGAACCAATCTGTAGCCTGCAGTTACAGGACTACATATTTGACAACAAATCGTGAAGAAAATCATGAAAAGTATGAGGAATAGCAAAATTGTATTCCCAGCAAGCACATTCATATTTTTTAGGGGCGCTGAAGCAATGTCACCATGAAAATGTTTAAAATTAACTTGTTTTAGCAGCGTACATATTAGAAATGGCTTATTTTGTCGATATTACTTAGGGACAGATCAACATGTACGGTGGGGGAGGTGTGGTCCAAAATAGGGGAGGGTTGTCAAACTTTTTTGTTGTTGCTTTGGGGTGGGGGGTTCCTGGTTTACATTCTCTTCTTCTGAAGGCAGTGCTCCCCAGGCGCTCCAACTGACTCCGACAGTTGAACTTGAAGTGAGGAAGACTGTTTCAGGCCTATAATATAACAATATAAATATTTGGATCTGAAACGTACGAATTACCCTCCTTCTGTACGTCTATATCTGTAGGGCAGACTCAGTAGCCATCTGACATGAAGAAATGCATGTCGGTGTCGTAGCATGCTCTCTATCTCTCTGGGGTTAGGCCAAAGCTTCTCAGCCGTTATATATTTATACTCTACCGTTCAAAAGTTTGGGGTCACTTCGAAATGTCCTTGTTTTTGAAAGAAAAGCAAATTTCCTCAGCTGGCAGCTTCGTTAAATTGTACCCGCAAAACACCAGTCTCAACGTCAACAGTGAAGATGTATATAGCCTATTAAACTATGGTCATACAGTGGACACCTAAGCATTTGCATGCAATTCCCTAATACATTTAGTGCTCAAATATCTGACAGCTGAGCCGTGAGGTGGACAATTATTGTTTTAGAAAAGTACCTAAAGAAAAAAAAAAATGGATATATAGTTGCATATGCTACACATCGACACACAAGGAATAGTGTTTTAGTAATTTGTTATCGGCTGTTTTTAAGGACACTTAAATGTGGCCAACAGCCCTCGTTTATTGATGGGGCTGTCTGCGCCAGGTTGGATCTGAATGTGTAGGATGTCCAAGAAATGTCTCAAATGTCCGGTAAATTAACATGTTCCCTGTCATGTTGTCCAGCGCTGAAATGGCATATTGTTTTTGTGAAGATTTTTGAATATTCACATGAAATCTGTCGCCAATTGGATGGAAACCTAGCTATATACACCCTAAAGACTATGGCAAGTGCACTAGTCCAGTGTCACTATGATTATCCCTGCACATCATGGTTCACCAGCAGCTCCAAACATCAAAAAAATGATCTATCAGCCAAACAAGCTTTTAAGAATTGTATTTTAAACTCCCCCCTCATACTCATCTGGAGGTTGAGCATGTTTTAGTCTCTCCATCTTTGTAATGTGTCTGTATCTATGTCATTGTATATGTATTTATGTAAAACACAGGGGCCACAATAGAAATACGTCCCCGACTTTACTGTGCAATCCCTGTCACTTGAAAAAACCTTTGTGTATAAATCTTTGTGTACAAACAAAATCAATCAATCCAAGCTGTGCAGCGGCCAATTGATGAATGGAAAGAGACATCTGTTACAAAACATCAAAAAGTTGAATGACATTGGGAGATTGTCAAGCCAAGCCTTTTATACTGGGTAAGCCTACAAGGTAGGGAGGGATGTGTTTTCTGTTTGTCAAGATTGAAATAGTCTATTTATTGTGTTGTTGAAAATGCAAGCTATGATATTGAAGTGCCTAAGTCGGTATGCTTTGTTTATTGGTTGTGTGGTGCATTGGCACAGAAACCTATTGGTGGAGAATTTGTTGCATATATTTTATATAATTATAAAAATGGCATCCAAATGTAAAAAATCTGATTTCCCCCTAGCTGATCATTGTCTGCAGCCGGTTGATCATAGTGTAATAAAACATGCTGGGAGAGTGAGCTCGTAGCCCTGCGACTGTGCCATAAAAATATCCATATTTATAAACACAGGGTCGCTACAGTTATTGTTATTTGTGGTCGTAAACATTATTTTGAGTTCATTCTATGAGGGAGGAGAGTGTTACATTTATTTATATGTGGAAATATTTTACTTTGGGAAGGGGGTGCATCATTTTTTATGACATCTTGAGTTAGACCAGCCCCTCCCCCCACTGAATTTCGATCTGTTCCTTACCAAGCCAAGCAGAGCGGTTTGTTTTATCGACAAAACAAATTATTCTGTGCTTTTCCATTTAGCGCATACATATTGGCTACATTGTAACCTCAAAGTGGCCACGGTGGGCTCGCATCAGGGGCTCACCCAGGACTGTTACTTTTGTAACTGAATGAAAATATTTTAACAATGTCATTTAACCGATTGATGTTGGGAAATGGATGGCAAAGTGCAGAATTGTGTTAAATGCCTGTACACAGCTTGGGGGGGATTTTTTTCTCTCAGAGATTTAATCATGTAATATTAGGTCTACTGATTATTTCTCAATTGCGAGGTCCCTACCGGACATGGAGTTGTCTGCGAAGGTGCAACCTTTACTAGGCTGATGGAAGGCAGAGTCAGAGGCTGCAATACAGCGATGCCAAGACATGACCGAGCCATGTTCATCATGGTTCTTACAGGAAAAGTGAAATTACAAATTGAATTTGTTCATGGTGCGCGCTTCTCAAATGATATGTAACAACACCATGTGACCAACACCGTCGGACATGAAACAACATACAAATGTAACGGCACAACAAAATAGATTCAAAAAATATATTTTGCAGGTGGCTTTTCATTTTATACACCAGTGGTGCACCTACAGTTGTGCTTTTTAACGGCACTGAACTAAAACAGTGGCGTGCGGAATGAAGTAAAACATTTCAGTGATCAAAACCATTCATCTTGAGGTGACCGGGACACGAAATGCAATCTGTTCATTATTATATCATATATAACATGGACACGTCTACTAGCTCAAAACATTACTAATCATTAAAAATAACAAATTACCCAAAGGATCATGATAGTTTTCTGGTAAAAAAAGTGGGTGTTGCTCAGGTGCTCCCTTTCTGTTTTACAGTGTTTATCTTCTCTATAATACACTGCTGTTCATTTAGGGAAGAACTCGGGGCTTTAGCCTTTTGTGGGCCCAAAGCGAGAAATGGTTGGGGGCCCCACACCTCATAACCCTTGGGCCCAAAACATGACTTGAGAGAACGTTAGTTTATTTGTAGTTGTGCTGCATTTTGCAGTGCCTAGCTCCACTCCTATTCCCCAGGCGCTCTCTTTTGATGACTTCTGTAATCGTAAAAGCCTTGGTTTCATGCATGTTAACATTAGAAGCCTCCTCTCTAAGTTCGTTTTATTCACTGCTTTAGCACACTCTGCCAACCCGGATGTTTTAGCCATGTCTGAATCCTGGCTTAGGAGGACCACCAATAACTCTGAAATCTCCATCCCTAACAACAACATTTTCAGACAAGATAGAACTGCCAAAGGGGGCGGTGTTGCAATCTACTGCAGAGATAGCCTGCAGAGTTCTGTCCTACTATCAAGGTCTGCACCCAAACAATTTGAATTTCTACTTTTAAAAATCCACCTCTCTAAAAACAAGTCTCTCACCGTTGCCGCCTGCTATAGACCACCCTCTGCCCCCAGCTGTGCCCTGGACACTATATGTGAATTGATTGCCCCCCATCTATCTTCAGAGCTCGTGCTGCTAGGTGACATAAACTGTGACATACTTAACACCCCGGCCATCCTACAATCTAAGCTTGATGCCCTCAATCTCACACATTATCAATGAACCTACCAGGTACAACCCCAATGCCGTAAACATGGGCACCCTCATAGATATCATCCTAAACAACTTGCCCTCTAAATACACCTCTGCTGTTTTCAGCCAAGATCTCAGTGATCACTGCCTCATTGCCTGCATCCGTAATGGGTCAGCGGTCAAACGACCTCCACTCATCACTGTCAAACGCTCCCTGAAACACTTCAGCGAGCAGGCCTTTCTAATCGACCTGGCCCGGGTATCCTGGAAGGATATCGACCTCATCCCATCAGTAGAGGATGCCTGGTTATTTTTTTTTAAATGCCTTCCTCACCATCTTAAACAAGCATGCCCCATTCAAGAAATGTAGAACCAGGAACAGATATAGCCCTTGGTTCTCTCCAGACCTGACTGCCCTTAACCAACACAAAAACATCCTGTGGCGTTCTGCATTAGCATCGAACAGCCCCCGCGAAATGCAACTTTTTAGGGAAGTTAGAAACCAATATACACAGGCAGTTAGAAAAGCCAAGGCTAGCTTTTTCAAGCAGAAATTTGCTTCCTGCAACACAAACTCAAAAAAGTTCTGGGACATTGTAAAATCCATGGAGAATAAGAGCACCTCCTCCCAGCTGCCCACTGCACTGAGGATAGGAAACTCTGTCACCACCGATAAATCCACTATAATTGAGAATTTCAATAAGCATTTCTCTACGGCTGGCCATGCTTTCCACCTGGCCACCCCTACCCTGGTCAACAGCACTGCACCCCCCACAGCAACTCGCCCAAGCCTTCCCCATTTATCCTTCTCCCAAATCCAGTCAGCTGATGTTCTGAAAGAGCTGCAAAATCTGGACCCCCACAAATCAGCCGGGCTAGACAATCTGGACCCTTTCTTTCTAAAATTATCTGCCGAAATTGTTGCAACCCCTATTACTAGCCTGTTCAACCTCTCTTTCGTGTCGTCTGAGATTCCCAACGATTGGAAAGCAGCTGCGGTCATCCCCCTCTTCAAAGGGGGGGGGGGGGAATACTCTTGACCCAAACTGCTACAGAACTATATCTATCCTACCCTGCCTTTCTAAGGTCTTCGAAAGCCAAGTTAACAAACAGATCACCGACCATTTCGAATTCCACCGTACCTTCTCCGCTATGCAATCTGGTTTCAGAGCTGGTCATGGGTGCACCTCAGCCACGCTCAAGGTCCTAAACGATATCTTAACCGCCATCGATAAGAAACAGTACTGTGCAGCCGTATTCATTGACCTGGCCAAGGCTTTCGACTCTGTCAATCACCACATCCTCATCGGCAGACTCAACAGCCTTGGTTTCTCAAATGATTGCCTCGATTGGTTCACCAACTACTTCTCCGACAGAGTTCAGTGTGTCAAATCTGAGGGCCTGTTGTCCGGGCCTCTGGCAGTCTCCATGGGGGTGCCACAGGGTTCAATTCTTGGGCCGACTCTCTTCTCTGTATATATCAATGATGTCGCTCTTGCTGCTGGTGAGTCTCTGTTCCACCTCTACGCAGACGACACCATTCTGTATACTTCTGGCCCATCTTTGGTCACTGTGTTAACAACCCTCCAGACGAGCTTCAATGCCATACAACTCTCCTTCCGTGGCCTACAACTGCTCTTAAATACAAGTAAAACTAAATGCATGCTCTTCAACCGATCGCTGCCTGCACCTGCCCGCCCGTCCAGCATCACTACTCTGGACGGTTCTGATTTAGAATATGTGGACAACAACAAATACCTAGGTGTCTGGCTAGACTGTAAACTCTCCTTCCAGACATAAAACATCTCCAATCCAAAGTTAAATCTAGAATTGGCTTCCTATTTCCCAACAAAGCATCCTTCACTCATGCTGCCAAACACACCCTCGTAAAACTGACCATCTTTCCGATCCTCGACTTTGGTGATGTCATTTACAAAATAGCTTCCAACACCCTACTCAACAAATTGGATGCAGTCTATCACAGTGCCATCTCTTTTGTCACCAAAGCCCCATATACTACCCACCACAGCAACCTGTACGCTCTCGTTGGCTGGCCCTCGCTTCATACTCGTCGCCAAACCCACTGGCTCCAGGTCATCTACAAGACCCTGCTAGGTAAAGTCCCGCCTTATCTCTGCTCGCTGGTCACCATAGCTGCACCCACCCGTAGCACGCATGGAAACACTTATCTCCCTCACTAGCTTTAAGCACCAGCTGTCAGAGCAGCTCACAGATCACTGCACCTGTACATAGCCCATCTATAAATAGCCCAAACAACTACCTCTTCCCCTACTGTATTTATTTATTCATTTATTTTGCTCCTTTGCACCCCAGTATTTCTACTTTGCGCACTCATCTACTGTCAAATCTACCATTCCAGTGTTTTAATTGCTATATTGTATTTACTTTGCCACCATGGCCTATTTATTGCCTTTACCTCCCTTATCTCACCTCATTTGCTCACATTGCATACTGTATTATTGACTGTATGTTTGTTTTACTCCATGTGTAACTCTGTGTTGTTATATGTGTCGAACTGCTTTGCTTTATCTTAGCCAGGTTGCAGTTGTAAATGAGAACTTGTTCTCAACTTGCCTACCTGGTTAAATAAAGGTGAAATAGTTTTTTTTTGTATTATTTTTTTTCTTTCAAACTCCCTTTTTTGGTCTGGGCCTCCGACGCGCAGTGTGTGGTCCACGTAAAGGGCGAGCCGGCGCTGTGTGTGTGTGTAGCAGTGTACGAAGTTGTGTGTGTGTGTGTGTGTGTGTGTGTGTGTGTGTGTGTGTGTGTATGTGTGACTCACTTCCTGAGCAGGAACTTGTTGATGGTCTTCTGTTTCCTCATACACTCTACTATCAGTCTGTTCAGGTAGACAAAGAGAGCCCCGCCAAAACCACACGCAATCCTGAGGAGGAGAGGGGACAGCATCACACACCATTCTAGTTCAATAGCCATTGAAGTGATCAGAATAAGGAGGAGTCAGACCTGGGCGTGTTGGACACAAAAGACACACAAGAAACTCATACCCCAGGATGGCGAAGGCTGGCAGCTCCTGGAGGTCAAAGGGGAAGTCCAGGCGGAAACGTGTCTTAAAGAGGGCTGTGATGGTCTCTGAGAGAAAGACATAGAGAAAGAGAGAAGAGAGAGAAAGAGAAATAGGAGAGGAATAACATGAGTCACCTCCGACTAACTATTGACTCAGTGACCTAGACCCAAAGCCCTTCCCCTTACACACACTCACACACACACCTCCTCACCTTCGTCCTGGTTCCACACAGCCAGTACTCTGAAGATGAAGGCGCTGAAGGTGGCAGCGAAGAAGCCTCTCCAGTAGTTCCTCACCGCAAAGAACGTAGACGTTACCTCAATGCTGAAGAGCACACCTGCGACACACACACACACACAAAATCCCTTTTGCAGTAACACCATTCTTTCCTTTATTGTATTTCTCACCCTAAGTATATTCTAATTACCTCCAATGGGGGCAGCGAAGCAGCAGCCTACCCCCACTGCACATGCTGCTGATAGCATCTCAGTGTTCCTCAGCTCATTCTGTAGGAATAGGAACACACACGTATGTGCAAGCACACATAGTACATAAATACATACATACATGTAAACACACATACAAATATACACATTTCTGGTAAAGAGGGAAGGCCAAGGGCATTGGAATACAATGGAATCAGAGAGGAATGCTAGAATGAACGGAATAACATGAAGGGTGATGTCATGTGCCATTCACATAGAATATCATAAAAACTCTCGATTAGAAATGGAATGATGCTCACATGACGCTCCAACATGTGTACATGAAACGTGGAAACTCTGATACGTGCACATACTCAGACACACGTGCACTCGTACCTTGTTTCCCTCAAAGGGCTCTTCCTTAAGCAGTAAGTGGGAAAAGACAGAAATCCGAGTGAGTACCTAAGAGTTAAAATGAAGAAAAGCAGAGACCAAAATCTTCTGGGATATTCTCTTTAATGTGTCATTGCTTAGTTTTTTTGGGACAGAAAGTAAATGCAATCTCTTATAATGACTTGGTTCAAATGGATTGAGCGCTGACACGGATCAATATGGAAGCTCTATAAAGTAGACAGTCTTATTTGACTCTTGCTGACTTGACACTTTCTTCCTTCATCTCCCTTTCCCCCCCCCCCTCCTTGTTCTCCTCCTCCTCCTTTTCCTCCTCCAAGTCTTGGGTGGTGTATGGCAGAGAAAGTAACCTCAGACTGGAGCCCAGGGTTGGACTCAGATGAGTGGAGGTGAGAGTGGGTCCTGGAGGGGTGGCAGGCTGATCAGACAGGTATCACACAGATACTAAACCAAATTGAGTGGGAGTAAGCATGTGTGAAGGGTTAAAGGTTAGGGTGTGTGTGTGTGGGGGGGGGGGGGGTCTCTCACCTTGTAGATTCCACCAAACAAGGCAGCCAAGAACTTGCTCAGGAGGGCTGCACAGAGACTGGCTACATGAACGAACGGGCCCTGAGAGAGAGATCGGAGGAGAGAGAGAGAGAGAGAGATGGAGGGGTAGGGGTTATAGGATGAGGGAGGGGGAAAGGGAGAGAAAAAAGCAGAACTAAACCAATTTCAGATCGGGGCCCGTATTCATAAAGCCTCTCAGAGTAGGACTTCTGAAATAGGATCAGGTCGCCCCCTGTCCATAACCTTATTCATTATGATCTAAAGGCAAAACTGCTCCTAGATCAGCACTTATACTCTGAGATGCTTGATAAATACGGGCCCAGGAATTTCAAACATTTCCCTTTCATTCCGTAACAGTCCACTAGGGGTTTCCCACCTCCTTTCCCAGGGGCATGCCACTGCCCAGAGCACAGGTCAACCCGATAACTTTGGCCACAAAGGTTTTAAAGGTGAGATATTCCTTCAGCACTACACCTCTCAGAATGGTCTTCATCTCTGGGATACCCGAACCTGAGAAAGAGGAGGAGAGAAAGGAGGAATAGCAGAGGTGGGAGAGGAGAGGGCCGGAGGAGGGGGAGAGAAGGAAGGGGAGTAAAATGTATATTCATGCGTCAACTTCAAGATTATGTATGTATTCAAGGCTGTCAGTACTAGCGGTTTCAAGGATATAGTCAAGGATGTCCTGAAGTTGTATAACCTTTGCCAACTACTCTTATGAACTGAGTCCACCCCATACATCTGTGACCTTTAAACAATCATGCACAGTGTTTCATTCTGTATGCATGAGGTATTTACATATATGAGTGTGCATGATTAGCAATGAATTTAGGTGTGAGGTGAAATTGAATGAGAGAGTACATGTGTGTGTGTCTGCGTGCCCATTCATGCACTTGCGTGTGTGTGTATGTGTGTGTGTGTCACACTTGAGCGTGGGTGTGTCTCTTACCCACAGCCTGCGGAGACAGTATCTGTGTGAACCCTGCTGAGAAAGTGATGAGCACCACTGGGTAGGTGACCCATGCCAGGTACTGCAGGAGCATGTTACTGTCCAGTCCCCCGTACATCCACTTCTGAGCTGCACAGACACACAGAGACACATAAAACCAATTAAATAAACTTTTTTTACACTAGGGGGGCTTGGAATATCTCTCTCGCTCTCACGCCAGCTACCTTTCTCTCTTTCTCCCTCCCTCTGTCCCGTTCTCTCTTTCTCCCTCCCTCCGTCCCGTTCTCTCTTTCTCCCTCCGTCCCGTTCTCTCTTTCTCCCTCCCTCTGTCCCGTTCTCTCTTTCTCCCTCCCTCCGTCCCGTTCTCTCTTTCTCCCTCCCTCCGTCCCGTTCTCTCTTTCTCCCTCCCTCCGTCCCGTTCTCTCTTTCTCCCTCCCTCCGTCCCGTTCTCTCTTTCTCCCTCCCTCCGTCCCGTTCTCTCTTTCTCCCTCCCTCTGTCCCGTTCTCTCTTTCTCCCTCCCTCTGTCCCGTTCTCTCTTTCTCCCTCCCTCCGTCCCGTTCTCTCTTTCTCCCTCCCTCTGTCCCGTTCTCTCTTTCTCCCTCCCTCTGTCCCGTTCTCTCTTTCTCCCTCCCTCTGTCCCGTTCTCTCTTTCTCCCTCCCTCTGTCCCGTTCTCTCTTTCTCCCTCCCTCTGTCCCGTTCTCTCTTTCTCCCTCCCTCTGTCCCGTTCTCTCTTTCTCCCTCCCTCTGTCCCGTTCTCTCTTTCTCTCTCTCCTTCCATTCCCTTAGAGCCTAGGCTATGGCCTAGTACATCACTTAGCTGACCACTGTGACCAGGGCCATGACTTCACCCAAGAATATATCCCTCTCTCTCTCTCTCCCGCCCGCCCGCCCTACCTACCCCTCTCTCTCTCTCTCACTCTCCCTCTTGCTCATCATGCTGACAGAAGGCGATAGCATAGTCCATCACCCAGCTGACCAGGGTCATGAGTAGACCCAGGAATATCTCCCTCCCTCCCTCTCCTTCCCACTTCATCCCTCTCTCACCTTGCTGACAAAAAGCGATAGCATAGTCCATCACCCAGCTGACCAGGGCCATGACCAGACCCAGTAGGATGAGAAAGATCCAGTCCTCGCCCACACGCGAGATCAGGAACTTCTGACAGCGAGACGTACACACTGGAGAGAGGGAGAGAGGAGAGAGGGAGGAAAGGGAGAGATGGGTGGGAGAGAAAGGAGAAAGGGAAAACCATAGGAAAATAAAGCATAAGATAAGCGAGAAATAGTCGCAGTAACAGGCAGAGAGAGAGAGAGACAGAGAGAGAGAGACAGAGAGAGAGAGAGAGAGAGATAAAAAGCGAGAGAGAGCACAAAAAAATATAAGAAAAGAGAAATGTGGACAGAAGAAACACTGTGAAAAGCCAGTGGAAAGGATGGACAGATGCATTCCAACATGTTGAGCTGAATGAATGAGGAATGGAATGAGTGGACTTAGTGATGGGTGGAAAGCGAGAGAGACTTGATTTGCCCTCACGAAAAAGGGATTAACCCCTACAAAAATGTAGATGAATCAAAATCCACATAATTATTCACATTTCCTGTGGCTGCTGGATTATTTTCCTGCTGTGAGGAGGTTCAAATTAAAGGAAAGAGTCACCCATTTGGAATGTTATATCGTATTTGTGCATCTCGGAGCAATGTTCTATCGATTCCTGGGGTCATTTAATGTTTTCATGTGTATCTGAACTCTTGCCGTTCACACAGGCAGAAATACAGCCGGCATGACATAGCATTGCAGCCTGGTCTCATAGACTGGATGTAACATAGTAAACGTAAATCCGAAACACTCAAATTAGTATGATATGTTACGTTTGGTATGGTTACATAAGACAGATGGTTACTTCAGTCAAAAAAATCGAGTGGGTGGCTGGTTGGCGTATAACGTGAACGTCTAGCAACCCAAAGGTTGCGGATTCAAATTTTGCAACTGACAAATTTAGCATTTTAGCACCTTTTCAACTACTTACTACTTTTTCGCTACTTTGCAACTACTTTGCATGTTACCTTTCCCCTAAGCCTAACCCTTTCCAGCACCTGCAGATCGATGTCTGAAGTTCGTAACAGCACTAAGCTAAACACCACGGACTGAATCAGAAAAATAGGAGAAATATGGTGAACCTCTGTTAAATGACAAATTTCTAGATGTCGGGATTATCACAAAAATATAATCAATGGCTCATTCGAGCGAGAAGATAACATCCCGCGTTATGACATCGGCCAGTACTGAAATCTGACGCGCGAAATACATTTTCACCATCTAAAAGTCATCTTTCTATTAATTATTATCACAATGCTCAATCTGGTCTCAAAGCATTCGTATTTATATTAGTCTGTACGTAAATCTGAGATACTCCATTTAGTATGTTACGTATGGTATGTATTAATTTGTTAGCTAACATGCTAAGTAGTTGAACAGTTGGTAATTAGCTAAAATGCTAAAGTTGTCAGTGATAAGATTCAAACTCGCAACTTTTGGGTTGCTAGACATTCGCGTTATAATACGACCAACCACCCTACTTTTTTTGTTGTTGCCTTAAATAACCATCTATCTTGTGTAACCATACCAAACGTAACATATCGTACCAATTTGAGTTTCTCAGATTTACATTTACTATGTTGTTGTTTTGTCGCACTGCTTTGCTTTATCTTGGCCAGGTCGCAGTTGTAAATGACAACTTGTTCTCAACTGGCCTACCTGGTTAACTAAAGGTGAAATAAAAAAATACAAAATAAATGTTACGTCTAGTCTATAAGACCAGGTTTGCAGGTTGAATATGGTGAGATTGTAAACTCCTAAATTGATAGTGCAGTTTGTTAAGGAGATTTTACAGCTAACTGCTATAGCTACTTCACATGCTGATATTGACTTTGGTATTATTGTGTGCTAGCTATTGCATTGTGGGTTTTGCAGTCGACTTAAGACTCCAGCCACCCAAGCCATAGAATGTTCTCTCTGCTTCCGCATGGCAAGCGGTACCGTACCAACAAGTCTGACACCAACAGGCTCCTGAACAGCTTCTATCCCCAAGCCATGACACTGCTACATAGCTAACAAAATGGCTACACAGACTATGTGCATTGAACCTTCTGTTTTATTTAAATTTTTGCTCTGACTATGCACACTCTACATACTCACTCGAACACACAATTTGTTCACATTAACATAACACCCACACACATTCATGCTGACTCTAAACACACACACACAAGCTGCTGCTTCTCTGTTTATCATATATTCTGATGTCTAGTCACATTACCCCTATACAGTCAGGTCCATAAGTACTTGAACAGTGACACAATTTGCATCATTTTGCCTCTGTACGCCACCACAATGGACTTGAAACGGAACAACCAAGATGTGCTTTAAAGTGTAGACCATCTTTAACTGAAGGGTTTTATCAAAATGATTGTGTGAACCGTGTAGGAATTACAACCATTTTTAAACATAGCCCCCCAGTTTTAATGGCTCAAAAGTAATTGGACGTACCAAGGTAATCATAAATTAAATTGTGAGTTTTAATACTTGGTTGCAAATCCTTTGCACTCAATGACTGCCTGAAGTCTGGAACCCATAGTCATCACCAGATGCTGGGTTTCTTCCCTGGTGATGCTCTGCCAGGCCTTTACTGCAGCTGTCTTCAGTTCCTGTTTGTTTTTGGGGCGTTTTGCCTTCAGTTTTGTCTTCAGCAAGTGAAATGCATGCTCAATTGGTTTCAGGTAAGGTGATTTACTTGGCCATTGCAGAACATTCCACTTCTTTGCCTTAAAAAACTATTGGGTTGTTTTCTCAGTACGCGTCGGGTCATTGTCCATCTGCACTGTGAAGCGCTGTCCAATGGGTTTTGATGCATTTGGCTGAATCTGAGCAGATAATACAGCCCTAAACACTTCAGAATTCACTGTATATGCTTTTTTTGATTTTTTTTTGGCAAACTCTAATCTGGTCTTCCTGTTTTTGAGTCTTACTAGTGGTTTATATCTTGTGGTAAACCCTCTGTATTTACTCTGGTGAAGTCTTCTCTTGATTGTTGACTTTGACAAAGATACACCTACCTCCTGGAGGATGTCCTTGATCTGGCCAACTGTTGTGAAGGGGTTTTTCTTCACCAGGGAAAGAATTATTCTGTCATCCAGTTGTTTTCTGTGGTCTTCCGGGCCTTTTGGTGTTCCTGAGCTCAACAGTGCGCTCTTTCTTTTTAAGAATGTACCAAATAGTTGATTTGGCCACACCTAATGTTTTAGCTGTCTCTGATGGGTTTGTTTGGATTTGTCAGCCTAATGATGGCTTGCTTCACTGGCAGTGACAGCTCTTCGGACTTCATATTGAGGGTTAACAGCAACAGATTCCAAATGCAAATGCCACACTTGAAATCAACTCTAGACCTTTTATCTGCTTACTTGTAAATGAACTAATCAGGGAATAACACACCTGGCCATGGAACAGCTGAGCAGCCAATTGTCCAATTACTTTTGGTCCCTTAAAAATGGGGGACCACATAGAAAAAGTGCTGTAATTTCTACACCGTTCACCCAATTTGGATGTAAATACCCTCAAACTAAAGCTGAAAGTGTGCACATTCAGCTCATATTCATTGTTTAATTTCAACTCTAATATGCTGTGGTAAACAGCTAAAATAATAATAACTTGGTCAATGTCCAAATATTTATGGACCTGACTGTACAAACTGTATCTAACCCTACCACTCCAGTATCCCTGCACATAGTAAATATGGTATTGTCAAATGGTATTGGCACTGATCCTGGAACTGACCCTGTATATAGCTTACATACTTTCGCCTGTTCTTCTTATTAACATTTCTTGTGTGTTTTTGTTCTACTTCACTTTTTTTAAATAACAACACTGTAATAACAACACAATAATAACACTGTAAATTATAGGAATTAGTGATTTTGGGTGTATTTTTCCTTTAAAGGCATGCTCCGGAACTTTGGTGATTATTAAGTATTTTATAAACATCCCGCAATGGGCTGGCTGTATCAATGTGTAATTCATACATGAATAATGTATTAGTAGAATTACTGTCTTACCTCGATCAGCCATGAAATCCCTAGTTTGAAAGCTGTGCTGCGCCATTTTCCCTACATTTTCCTCCACGTGGGCCAGCCCCCTAGCAATTCAAGTTCTAGCCAATGATAACTCAGTAATACCAAAGTCAATATCAGCATGTGAAATAGCTACAGTTGTTAACTGTAAAATCGCCTTAAACTGCACTATCAAACTGCACTATACAAACTGCACTATAGTATATGTTTTTTTAAGGTAAAGTAATATGTATTATGTGGATGTATTTCAAGTCCTACCTTCAAACGCTGTGCCCCTATGCTTGACATCATGGTAAAATCAAAAGAAATCAGCCAAGACCTCCAAAAAAGAATTGTAGACCTCTACAAGCCTGGTTCATCCTTGGGAGCAATTTCCAAACGCCTGAAGGTACCACGTTCTTCTGTACAAACAATAGTACGCAAGTATAAACACCATGGGACCATGCAGCCATCATACCGCTCAAGAAGGAGACACGTTTTATCTCCTAGAGATGAACATACGTTGGTGCGAAAAGTACAAATCAATCCAAGAACAACAGCAAAGGACCTTGTGAAGATGCTGGAGGAAACAGGTACAAAAGTATCTATATCCACAGTAAAACGAGTCCTATATGGACATAATCTGAAAGGCCGCTCAGCAAGGAAGAAGCCACTGCTCCAAAACCGCCATAAAAAAAGCCAGACTACGGTTTGCAACTGCACATGGGGATGAAGATCATACTTTTGGAGAAATGTCCTCTGGTCTGATGAAACAAAAATAGAACTGTTTTGCCATAATGACCATCGTTATGTTTGGAGGAAAAAGGGGGAGGCTTGCAAGCCGAAGAACACCATCCCAACTGTGAAGCACGGGGGTGGCAGCAGCATGTTGTGGGGGTGCTTTGCTGCAGGAGGGACTGGTGCACTTCACAAAATAGATTGCATCATGAGGTAGGAAAATTATGTGGATAGATTGAAGCAACATCTCAAGGAAGTTAAAGCTTGGTCACAAATGGGTCTTCCAAATGGACAATGACCCCAAGCATACTTCCAAAGTTGTGGCAAAATGGCTTAAGGACAACATAGTCAAGGTATTGGTGGCCATCACAAAGCCCTGACCTCAATCCTATAGAAAATTTGTGGGCAGAACTGAAAAAGTGTGTGCGAGCAAGGAGGCCTACAAACCTGACTCAGTTACACCAGCTCTGTCAGGAGGAATGGGCCAAAATTCACCCAACTTATTGTGGGAATGTTGTGGAAGGCTACCCGAAACATTTGACCCAAGTGAAACAATTTAAAGGCAATGCTACCAAATACTAATTGAGTGTATGCAAACTTCTGACCCACTGGGAATGTGATGAAACAAATAAAAGCTGAAATAAATCACTCTCTGTCAGAAGGTGAGTGTAGCTGGTGCATGAAGTCAGGCGCAAGAGAGCAAAATGAGTGAGCAATGTACTTTACTCAAAAAAACGCCGCCCGAACAAGGAGAGGGACTGACCTCGGCGGAAGTCGTGACACTCTCTCTACTATTATTCTGACATTCCACATTCTTAAAATGAAGTGGTGATCCTAACTGACCTAAGACAGGGAATTTTTACTAGGATGAAATGTCAGGAATTGTGAAAAACGGAGTTTAAATGTATTTGGCTAAGGTGTATGTAAACTTCCGACTTCAACTGTATATGTCTGTCTTTGTCTTACTCCACAGACATATCTGCCCATAGCCTCTCAAAGGCCACGTCCCAAATGGCACCCTGTTCCCTATATAGCGCACTACTTTTGACCAGAGCCCTATGGGCCCCAAAAGTAGTGCACTAGGGAATAGGGTCCCATTTGGGACAGTACCTTTGAGAGGCTATGGGCAGACATGCAAAATATATATATAGATAAAGTTAGGTCAGTGAAAAAAGGCTCCATTGGACTCAATTTATTCTCCCTTTTCTATGAACTGGCAAAGTCTGGAATTGTACTGGTTCAGTATCTAGAGCGTTCGTAGACTGTGTCCCTCAAGACACTCAGCGTGCTCTACTGACACAGATGCTGTACATCTTCTGTATTTAGCCAATGGCCCTTCACTGCCACAAGGATATAAATACGACTTTATCCTTAAATAAACGTATACTACTGATTTGAAATCCAAAGATGTCTTGTCTTTGTGAGAGATGGCTAGAGAAATATTGATGTAGGGAGGGAGAGATGGACAAGTGAGAGAGAAAGATGGAGGAAGAGGGGGAAAAAGGAAAGAGATAAGAGGGAGAGGAATGATAAATCAAGAGAGAGAGAGAACGGCAGTTGACAGTAGGTGGAGAGAGATTTGTTATTGTTTATTTCCCTTTTGTTTATTATCTATTTCACTTGCTTTGGCAATGAAAACATATGTTTCCCATGCCAATAAAGCCCTTAAATTGAATTGAGAGAGAGGGAGAGGGAGAACAGCTGACAGACAGAGAGTGATGGGGCAGGTCCCAGGGGGACATTGAGGTCCCCAAGGGAACAGTGGGGAAGCAGGGGCACAACTGTGTTCATGGCAACGTGATAGGCCCAGTTGACGACCGCCAGCCAGGGCACCTGCTGATTGGCACCTCACCTGCACATGCGCATGGGCGTGCAGACACTCTTAGGCGAGCATGCACGCACACGTATGCACACGAACACATTGAGTTGGAATACGCACACACAGACACACATTCATGTAATGTTCTAGGTCCGACAGTGCAGTAACATTGATTACACTGTTTATGACGACACTAGTGTAATACGACACCTCATGGTAGAGCCATAGTACTACAATTTATGGTTGTCAGTCAACCACTGAACATGTGTGTGTCAACCATGCAACGCTTCTAGATAAACGACCATCAACTGAACTGTGTCTGGACATTACTTTATTATTCATGCATATGGAATATTACAATAGCAACGAGGATTAAACATGAGATGGATTACAGCAAGAAAACAAACATTGAACTGAATTTTACTTCCGAGCAAGTAAAGGATTTTCACTCGTGATCAGCAAGCTATGCTAGCACGCTAACGCTTGCAAGCTAACAAGCTGGTAGCTAGCTAAAAGGACATTGAAATGGCGCTAGCAATCGCACTGTTTAAAACTGAAAGTGACCCTAGTTCCGTTGGGCCCCGTTGGAATAAATAGGTGCAGATATTCTAACATTACACCATAGCCATGAAAATGACCAGCGATGCTAGGCTGAAAGCACTGTTGTTGCACTTAAAAGGAGAACGAGCACATGACATTTGCGACACATTCGCGGTAGAGGCAGATAAGTATGCAGACACAAAACTGAAAAAGAACGTTCAGTACCAATATATTAAGTGAAGCCACTCAGCAGCAGGGCAAGAAGTCCAATAATGGACTAAAGGAACCTAATGTTAATCCTTATAGTCCAAGGATCTTACATGTTCTGTTTGGCTCTCGAAGCAGCCAAAAAAACAGCCAAATACTCCATATAAAAGTGAATCGATTCTCAATTGCGGTATGGTTCGGGAAACATAAATCTTCCTACTTTCACATTGACATTTTAGTAGACACTCTTATCCAGAGCGACTTACAATAGTGAGTGCATACATTTTCGTACGCTTTCGTATTGGTCCGTGGGAATTGAACCCCCAACCTTGGGGTTGGAAGTACCATACTCTACCAACTGAGCAACATGATGGGAACAATCACATCAAAATAATTTCACAAGTGCATAATAGACTTCATGTTAACTGGCCAGGTCGCAGTTGTAAATGAGAACTTGTTCTCAATTGGCCTACCAGGTGAAATAAAGGTGAAATAAAAATAAGTAAAATAAAAACTGGTTTTAACACAGTTGCAGCCAACAGTATTTTTCAGTAACAGCACGTTTGAGGCATCCGTCTTCCGTTTACACACAGGTGTTAGGAGACACAGATAGCTAATTAGCATAGGTAGTCGATTCTGTCTTCCGTCTGTTTTCCGTAAACACGAGCTGTAACATGGCGATATTGTCGTGTGCATCAATTTAACCTTTTGTTTTTTGAAAATCATTTCTCGCTGGTATGAAAGATCAGGTTCTTCCAAAACTATACTCCAAGGAATGCTTGTTAATGTTCAGACCGAGCGTCGGGGCTCTTAACAAACCTCCCCCTTACATAAGACGTCTTCGTTCTATTACTCTAATGTGTATTGTAATGGAACGGTGAGTCATGATCAAGAAGTAGGCGAGAGCCTAGATACTTACCACAACAGACTTTGCATGTTAGCAAATAACTTTGAGTTTGCAGACATTGACATGGAGATGAAAGAACAATTGATTCAGAGCTGTACCTCGTCCAGGCTGCGCTGTCGTGGTTCCTCCTGGCACCAGAGGGCGGCAGAGACCACCCTAGAGACTTTTATTGGACTCAGGTGTGTCTTGATATTTCATGATTGTGTCCCTTTTAAAAGAGGTCTGTTTTCTGTGGTCCTTTGCAGAAGCTTGAATTGTTTACTGGGTGCGTTTGTTTCCTGAGTGAGTTTGAGACATAGTGTTTGTTGTTTTTCAAGTGTACGGTGATCCTGCGACTACCGTTTCTCAGTAAAGTATTATGTTTATCCTTAACCACAGATTCCTTGTCTGGTCTCTTCTCTGCACCTGGGTCCAACCTCACCACGTCACATGCACAGAAGAGCACTGAGAGAGCCTGACATGACTAACAGCCCCTCTCGATCACAGGAGATCGCTGGAACTATCTGAAATCCAGGCAACAGGCATAGAACAGTGCTCGGCTGCTGTAGTCAATACAGTGCATCAGAAGCACACAACAAGTGCACAGAAAGGGTTAGATCAAACAACCAATAGAGGCAAATACACACATACTGGGGACTGTCCGGCAAGAGGAAAAGAGTGCAAAGCTTGTGGGAAACAAAATCACTTTTCAAAGCAGTGTCGATCAAAACCAAAACAGGAGCAGCACACAGACACCAGAGACAATGCTAAACAACACAGATCACGGCAGAAAGTTAACCACGTAAGTGCAACACACCGTGAAAATGCGAGGCGAGATTCATCAAGCAGTGAGCAGTGACAAGTGTTAGACAACCACGGACACACATTCAGCTAAATGGTGTCAGAGTAGTAGTTCTGATGGGGCTGCAGTGAACATGATCACAGGTAGTTTTCAATACACTTAAGCCACGGCCGCAGCTCAGCCCAGCCAAAATCAAGTTCTTTTGATACGGCTCCACAAACCCACTGCCCATTGCTGGTGCACTCACATGCAATGTAGAGGCAAGAGACAAGAACACTCCGAGCACATTCTATGTCATTCAAGGCGATGGCTACTCCCGGCTAAGCTACCACACAACTACGGAGCTAAGCCTGAGCAAGATAATTGACTCCGTCTTCATTTACATTACATTTACATTTTACTCATTTAGCAGACGCTCTTATCCAGAGCGACTTACAGTAGTGAATGCATACATTTCATACATTTTTTTCTCCGTACTGGTCCCCCATGGGAATCGAACCCACAACCCTGGCGTTGCAAACACCATGCTCTACCAACTGAGCCACACATAACCATGATGGAATGTTAATTGCTTAAAAGGTCCAATGCAGCCACTTTTACCTCAATATCAAACCATTTCTGGGTAGCAATGAATAAGTACCTTACTGTGATAGAAACAATCAAAATGGTCAAAAAGAAACAAAATAGCTTCTTAGCAAGAGCAATTTCTTAAGCAAGAATTTTGCTAGGGCTGTCTGGGAGTGGTCTGAGTGGTGAGGGGAACATTGAAAACTCGCTGTTATTGCCAGACGTTTGTCCTATTACCGTAATTTCCGGACTATTAAGCGCACCTGAATATAAGCCGCACCCACTGAATTAAAAAAATATATATTATTTTGAACATAAATAAGCCTCACATGTCTATAAGCCGCAGGTGCCTACCGGTACATTGAAACAAATGAACTTTACACAGGCTTTAACGAAACACGGCTTGTAACAAAAATAAATAGGCTTTAACGAAAGTAACGAAGTCTTCCTCACCAGTCCAGCGCACAGCGGCAGATGAACTTGTGGACAACCACCCAGAATGTTCAATGGAATTGGAGCGGTGAAAGATTCCCAGGTGAAACTACACACAGACACCGAAGTCCAGCCCACGTGCCAACCACACAGGGGCGTGCCCTTCCACATCCGAAAAAAAAAGTTGAAGACAAGCTATAAGCACTGGAGACTGATGACATTGTTGAGATGGTCCCACTGGGCAAAGACATCAGTTCAACGTCTAGTCTTGATTTACATTTGACTGAGTCGTCAACTAATGTGAATTCAACGTAAAAAAATCAACAAAACATTTCACCATGTCATTGGATTTAGGTTAAAAGTTGGGTGAAAAAAAATAAGAAATTCGCTTACGTTGATGACTATTTTCCAATCCAATCAGTGTTCCATGTTTATTTAAAGTATCACATTAAATTTGGTTGAAATGACGTGGAAACAACGTTGATTCAATCGGTTTTTGCCCAGTGGGGTGGCAGGGCCTAAACCCTGGGTCTCCCCCCATCGTGAGACCCTCAAAGCCCAAGGACCCAGAGTCTGGGCAGACAAGCACAAAGCCAATACAGCCATTCTACGTGAATGTCACATCACACCATGGACAACATCATCCACAAACTCAACAGAACCACAGTGTTTTCCAAGCTCGATCTAAAAGCTGGATATCACCAACTTGAACTACACCAGCAGATATTCCCCACGTTCACCACTCATCTCGGCCTGAGGAGGTATAAACCATTGAAATTTGGTATCTCTCCAGCTGCAGAGGTGTTCCAGAATGCTGTCAGACACGCCAAGGCACTGCAGGTGTGAAAAACCTCGGCGACAACATCATTGTGTATGTAGCAACACAAGCTGACCACAATAACAGCCTGAGAGTAGTGTTCCAAAGTTCTCTGTTTTCATCTTCTCTGCTGGCGGTATCTCAGCTGACCCGAAAAAAAAGTCACTGCCATTTACCAGGCCTGCAATCCCCAAAATGCAAGTCAAATAATGAGTCTTCTCCGTCATGGCCAACTACTGCTCAGATTTCATCCAGGATTATGCCATCCTCACTGTGCCACTACGGTAGCTTACAAAGAAGGATGTTCCATGGCAGTGGGGTGAGAAACAGGAAACAGCTCTGAAAAAACTAAGACAGCACAACCAGTGACACCACCATGTCATACCTTGATTCATAAAAGGAAACAGAGCTCATTGTAGAGGACAGTGGAGGCTGTTGAGGGGAGGACGGCTCATAATAAATGTCTGGAACGGAGCAAATGGAATGGCATCAAACGCATGGCAACACTACAGCATACAATGACATTCTAGATGATTCTGTGCTTCCAACTTTGTGGCAACAGTTTGGGGAAGGCCCTTTCCTGTTTCAGCATGACAATTCCCCCGTGCACAAAGCGAGGTCCATACAGAAATGGTTTGTCGAGATCGGTGTGGAAAAGTTTACTGGCTTGCATAGAACCCTGACCTCAACCCTATTGAACACCTCTGGGATGAATTGGAACACCGACTGCGAGCCAGGCCTAATCGCCCAACATCAGTGCCCGAATGCTCTTGTGGCTGAATGGAAGCAAGTCCCCGTAGCAATGTTCCAACATCTAGAGGAAAGCCTTCCCAGAAGAGTGGAGACTATTATACCAGCAAAGGGGGGACCAACTCCATATTAATACCCATGATTTTCGAATGAGATGTTCGACGAGCAGGTGTCCACATACTTTTGGCCATGTAGTGTACCTCGTCTGACTTTTCTTATGGACTAAAAACAGACTGTTCAGAATCAAAACAGAGACAGTTGTGTCTTAAATGCTTTATATTTGCATTTGTGAATTGTTCCATTATAATCATTACATGCAGAAAGCAACAGTCAAGTTGAAATGTGTTTGTTTGAATACACAGAAATGTTTTTATTGACTCAATGGAAGTCAGGACTCCCTGGAAAACAGCGGTAAATTGTTAGAGTGTACTATCCTAGCTACAAATATCATACCCCCAAAAATGCTAACCCTGTTATTGTAATGGTGAGAGGTTAGCATGTCTTCGGGGTATGATATTTGTGCGTCTAACTTTCTCACTGATCATTATTCACGATTCATTCAGGACTATCCGTAATCATGGTAGTGTTTAGAAACATTTTCTATTCTTATTTACAATAAAAGTGACTCCAAAATTACACAAAACATTATTTATCATTATAAACTGGGTGGTTCAATCCCTGAATGCTGATTGCCTGACAGCCATGGTATGTATATCAGACCGTATACCACGGGTATGACAAAACATTTATTTCTACTGCTCTAATTACGTTGGTAACCAGTTTATAATAGCAATAAGGCACCTCAAGGGTTTGTGGTATATGGCCAATATACCATGGCTAAGGGCTGTGTCCAGGCACTCCACGATGCGTTGTGCGTAAGAATAGCCCTTAGCCATGGTATATTGGCCATATACTACACCCCCTCATGCCTTATTACTTAATTAGAGAACAGGTGGGTCTGATCCTGAATGCTGATTGGTTAAAACCACACTCCAGCCGGTGTCTATTCCACAAGTTAGCACCGGCTAAATCTATGACATGCCTATTTACTCCGTTCCATCTGACTGTGCAACACACTGTCCCATCAACCCAGCCCAGCAATTGATGAACTTGATCTCCACTATAAAAAGCATCTAGACGTTATCTCACATTTCTTTTAGACTAACATTTAGTTTTCAACAGCAGAGATTTGTATAAACCTTACTGTCTATCTCTCCGACATTTGCAACATTGTTTCAATATTCAAATTCGATCTCCAGCTGTCCCATAGTAATGAACGAGTCGGGACGAGACCGACAGGCAGGCAACGTTTCTCATCCAGTCGGAATCATGGATCAGCTGGTATCATTTTTATGGATAAATACAAAGAAATGTCAATTGAAAAAGGTAAAACAAAATTAAATGCAGTTAGTTTGCAATCTTTCCAGCTTCAGTTTGAAGTGATTGTGTTATCTGTGTTGTTGGCTAGCTCCCCTGAACAACAGTTTCCTAACGAGAGAGCACATTTTCTATGCCAGGTGAAATCGCACCTTATTAGCTCATTGTTATGGATGTGTCCAAATAAATGTCACTAGAAAACAGCTTAAACAAATGCAGCTACTTTGCTGTTATTCTGGCTTTTTGATGTGACTGGAAGTTAGCCGTAGTTGGCTTGCTAGCAAGCAAGGGATAAGAACGTTGCCAGCCAGTTTGGCAATGGAACATTTAGAACGATCGACTGGATCGCTCCATAGATACAGAACAAAAAGACTGAACGACTGGGTCGCGTCTCTGGCAACCGAACCAATAGAACGAACAACCAGCCGGCTTGGGTAGCAACCCTAGATTTGTGTCGGGACTATATCTTGTGGAAGGATGAATTAGAACGAAGAAATTCATCAAAATTATATTTTTTTATGAAAATATGTCAATCATGATTTGCATATGTTGGTAACTCGTTATATAAAAGTGATAATGCCCTCGAAAGAGATGGTTGGAGGATATATTGGCACGGTTTGCTGGCCCTCAATGAATATATCCTCCAAACACTGACTTCTCATGCATTATCACTTAATTCAGTTATCCCCATTGAGACTGTGTCTGTGCCTCGATCTAGTTTGAGAAAAACTAAACATTCATATCATTATTGAAAGAGATTGTGATATCTCACATCTCAAAATAGGGCTACTTAATGTTAGATCCCTCACTTCCAAGTCAATCACTGATCATAATCTTGATGTGATTGGCCTGACTGAAACATGGCTCAAGCCTGATACATTTACTGTGTTAAAGGAGGCATCTCCTCCTGGTTACACTAGTGACCATATCTCCTCTGCAAAGGCAGAGGTGTTGCTAGCATTTCCGACAGTGTTTTCATATTTTGAGCTTCTAGTCATGAAATCTATGCAGCCTACTCAATCACTTTTTAAAGCTACTGTTTTACAGTCCTCCTGGGCCGTATACAGCATTCATCACTGAGTTCCTTGAATTCCTATCGGACATTGTAGTCATGGGAGACAATATTCACATTTTTGGTGACTTCAATATTCACATGGAAAAGTCCACAGACCCACTCCAAAAGACTTACGGAGGCATCATCGATTCAGTTGGTTTTGTCTAACATGTCTCCGGACCTAGTCATTGCAACAGTCATACTCTGGATCTAGTTTTGTTCCGTGGAATAAATATTGTGGATCTAAATGTTTTTCCTCATAATCCTGGACTATCGGACCACCTTCTTATTATGTTTGCAATCGCAAAAAATAATCTGCTCAGACCACAACCAAGGATCATCAAAAGCCGTGCTATAAATTCTCGGATGACTCAAAAATTCCTAGATGCCCTTCCAGACTCCCTCCACCAACCCAAGGATGTTGGAGTACAAAAATCGGTTAACCACCTAACTGAGGATCTAAATTTAACCTTGCGTAATACTCTAGACGCAGTCACACCCCTAAAAACTAAAATAATTTGTCACAAGAAATTAGCTCCCTGGTATACAGAAAATACCCGAGCCCTGAAGCAAGCTTCCAGAAAATTGGAACGAAAATGGCATGCCACCAAAATGGAAGTATTCTGACTAGCTTGGAAAGACAGTACCGTGCAATACCGAAGAGCCTTCACTGCTGCTTGATCATCCTATTTTTCCAACCTAATTGAGGAGAATGAGAACAATCCAAAATGTATTTTTGATACTGTTGCAAAACTAACTAAAAAGCAGCATTCCCCAAGAGAGGATGGCTCTCACTTCAGCAGTGATGAATTCATAAACTTCTTTGACGAAAAGATCATGATCATTAGAAAGCAAATTACGGACTCCTTTTTGAATCTGCGTACTTCTCCAAAGCTCAGTTGTCCTGAGTCTGCACAGAACTGCCAGGACCTAAGATCAATGGAGACACTCAAGAACTGGTGTCCTGTGTTCATTTAAGTAGGGTCACTCTAATTCTCTCTCTCTCCTCCCGGAGGACCTGAGCCCTAGGACCATGCCTCAGGACTACCTGGCCTGAAGACTCCTGGCTGTCCCCAGTCCACCCGGTCATGCTGCTGCTCCAGTTTCAACTGTTCTGCCTGTGGCTATGGAATCCTATCCCGTTCACCGGACGTGCTACCTTGTCCCGGACCTGCTGTTTCGACTCTCTCTCTCTCACCTGCTGTCTCGACCTCTGAATGCTCGGCTATGAAAAGGCAACTGACATTTACTCCTGAAGTACTGACCTGTTGCACCCTATATAACCACTGTGATTATTATTTGACCCTGCAGGTCATCTATGAACATTTGAACATCTTGAAGAACAATCTGGTCATGTACTCTTATAATCTCCACCCAATACAGCCAGAAGAGGACTAGCCACCCCTCAGAGCCTGGTTCCTCTCTCGGTTTCTTCCTAGATTCCTGCCTTTCTAGGGAGTTTTTTTCTAACTATCGTGCTTCTACATCTGCATTGGTTGCTGTTTGTGGTTTTAGGCTTGTTTTCTGTATAGCACTTTGTGACATCTGCTAATGTAAAAAGGGATTTATAAATACATTTGATTGATTGATTTCTATTGGGCACAAAATAATCTGAAACACAACCCAAACAAACAGCAAATGTATCCAACAAGTTTGTAGAGTCACAAGCTTGATGTAATCAATATGGGACCAAATACTCAAATTAAAACTGACAGTCTGCAGTTTAACCTCGTCGTCACTGTATAATTTCAAATTCAAAGTGCTGGAGTACAGAGCCAAAAAAAAAAACATTTGTCACTGTCCCAATACTTTTGGAGCTCACTGTGTATTCTCATTGTTATCTTGATAGGCGAGTCCCCTACAAGACAGAATTTTGAATGAAATTCCATTTCAACTTACTCGGTTGGTTCGTTGGGGGAATTTGTCTTTGTGCAGGTTGAATTTTCAGACAAAATGTTCGCAGTGTGCAGGTCCGGGATCAAGGGGTAACATTCCCCTCTCTCGACACACATGTGCCCCCGATGGAGACCGGGGTCTAATTCCTGCGTTGAACCCTCCCACCTCCCATTTTCTCTCCCCTAATCATGTATATGGCCTTGTAATTTCACATTTTTCTGAAAACAGCATAAAAATATATGGGATCCAAAAGGTTCACTGGAAATTATTGTTGTACAGATTTTTCCACAATAGAGGTCGGTCGACATTTTTGACAAAATGTTCACAGGAAAGTATTGTCGTACTGTTCCACGATATCCCACGGCAATAAGTCAGACTAGCGGTCCCACCATCGACTAGTGGCACCACTGCTAGTGGTACCTATGTCATCTCAGGAGGACGTTCTGGCTAACAGATACACACGAACACACACTAGTTTGGCACGTGGTGGGTGGCCCTCTGCCCGGTGCTTGCATGGTCGACTTGGCCCGTCCTTATATCCACAGCAGCGTGACAGACGTCTTCTTCTCAATCCAAAACACACACGGTCTGCCAGATGCATATTTCTATCACTATGTATTGAATTGCTTATTCTGTTCGTAATATGAATCGTACAAAAATAAATGATATAATGACATGTGGGTCAAAGCAATCAAAACAAATGTGAGTGTAAATTCCCTCAGCGCAAGCATAGGCTACAACAATCACGAGCAACCAGTGCACGAAATGGGAAAAGCCCATTTCATGAGAGGCACTGGCACATCTCAAATGAATTCTCGAGGAACACCTCAAACAGATAAATAAATACCGGAAACACTTTGGAAACCACAACCTGTTATCTGGGCTCAAGTCTTTCCCACACAACTCCAGGTTGTAAAAAATATTGATTTCAACACGCGGTCTATGGAAGTTGATGCACGCGGATCATCACAATAAAATGCAGGAGATCTACATGTACAACATAGAATACAGTAGACGGCCAATGGTGGTGAGTGAGAGGAGTCAGTCACGCTGGATTAAGTGTTAGCGTAGCATGTTAGCGCTTTCTCCATCTTAGCTAACCAGCTTTCGCTCTCTAAAGCTAACCGTCACGATGAGCAGCTCAGCTTTTTGACGGAGTATGTAGGCAAGGCTCTCAAACCGTGACTCTCTAGAACAGAGGGCACACACACACACACACACACACACACACACACACACACACACACACACACACACACACACACACACACACACACACACACACACACACACACACACACACACACACACACACACACACAGAGAGAATAGAACAGAGGCAAACACTCATCCTCCTACTCCTCTGGTGGGAGGATGGCTGGGCTCTGCTCTCCTCAAGTTATGCAACATGTACCAGAACGTTGCAAGATCTCGCTGGTACTCAAGAGTCTTATTGAAGAGAGGCCGAGTTGTGTCCTTCTATTTTAAATTTCCCCCTTTGTTATGTTTTTGCATCTCGGCCTCATTGGGTTATTCCTTTTCAAGGTTTGAGTGCCAGTACCCTTTTAACTCTATAGAAATGTTTTATCCTAAGCGCCGGCCACCATTCATTCTAGCCTGAACGGAAACCAGGCTTCCTAGTACAAATATAAACACACATATACTGTCACTGAATATTCTCTCTCTCTCTCGTACATAGACTGAGAATAAATCAATTGGTCACTGAACACAACAATAGGTACCACACTTGATCAGTAACTACTTCTGATAGCTAGCTTATTAACAGAGGAAAAAGTCCCTAAACCAACCAACTCTGGCTACATATCTTTTCAGTACGCTCTTTTCCAGTCAGCTAGACAGAGTATTTACGATAATGCTTTCACCTATCCAATCGTAATCGGCTCAGTAGCCACAAGGGCACGGTGTGTAGGAGACACGGAGAGAAAGCAGTTGGAACACAGCCATAAACTTCAGCCTACACAGTCACATGCATTCTAAATCACACCTACAGAGATAGAGATGCTACTTTATTTTCCTTTCCTCCTCTCTCTCCATTTCTTTCTCTTTCTCCCTCTCCCTCTGTTTCTTTCTACCTCTCCCTCTCTGTTTCTTTCTCTTTCTACCTCTCCCTCTCTCTCTGTTTCTCTTTCTACCTCTCCCTCTCTCTCTCAGTCACACACGCACTCACACGCACATCCTGTCCTTGTTCCTGTCCCTCATCATGTTGTACTACTCTGGAGAGAAAAGCCAGGAGGTTGAAAGGCGTGACGCAGTAAGATGAAGATGAAGGTGAGGAGCTATTGACATGCACAACAGCAGCCCTCGTCATCACAGACACACTAAGTGACCATTCATTACCAGCAGAGGGGGCTGTTTTTACATTGACAGAAGAGCAGTGTCGTCACCCACGAGGCCACGGCACAGGATTGCTCATCAGTCATCATGCTGTGTCATAAGCGTCAACTTTACCCACCTCTCTCATTTAGAGGCTGATAGGAGGCACCAATAATATCAGAACCTCTCTTCAAATGTGTTCTGTGTTCAATAGGGCAGAGCGGTCAGGTCAGGTTATGGTCTGGGTTATCTCTCGTGGAAAGACGAGGTGAACATGCATGGTACAGCAGACCTGTCATGATATAACGAGATGCGTGAGATCCCGAGCAACATTAGTTTCGGTGCTTGGGTTTTTTCGTCACTGGTTATTTGGGCAAATCACGAGTTCGCAGGTGTTATCATTTTTCGAATTTAAGAAGGGGAAGGGACATTTGGCCCATAGACATGCCCGTAACTTGCAAAGAGAGAGGGTGGAGCTCTTTGTTCTGGTTCCGATCCCCGTTCTCCCTCTTCTCTTAGTTAAAAGCATCTGACCAATTACGCAATACTTTAGTTCTGGGTTAACCGAGATTATGGTCAGTGAGGTGGTTAGTGCAGCATAGGATGATGCTGTCAATTCAGTGGTTGTGGTGCAGTCATAGGAGCAGCACAGTACTCGCTCACTCGGATACTTGGCACTGTAGTCTTTCTGTGGTCATTACACAGGTCAGTAAATATGAGTGGTCATGTTGAGGTCATTAGACATCTCAGTAAATATGAGTGGTCATGTTACCGTCCGTCTCTCACCATGACACTTAGCGCAGGGGTCTTTCTCATACTCCAGCAGCTCTGCCGACCGACTGCGAACACTGGTGACCCTCCGCAGCCCCCCGCCATCACGCAGGCGGGCCGCCTCCTCCTTGGCGTACACACCGAGCTCCTGTGTGTAACGCCCATACATCTAAATGAGAGGGGGGAGGAAGGGAAGAGAAAGCGAATATTAGATCATTTTGAAGTATTCGTTATGACCCTCAGCATACACAACCAGCTTCTGAGTTCTGCTTAATATAATACATTAATCACACATGGGAGAGAGAGAAGGACAGAGGGATGAGAAGGGGGAGGGCAAGAGAGAATTAGAGAGGGATAGATAGAAGGAGAAATAGAGGCTGCATTTCAATAGTCTTAGGGGATAGCTAAAAGGTGTCCCTCATATAGATTTTTGGTGAAAATGAAGGAGAGGGGACAAGAAGAGGAAGCATCTTCAGACTATTGAGAAGGACCCAATGAGGTAGCACAGACCATTAATCAAGTATCCAAATTATCCCTTTGATAGGCACAAGCTCATGGTGTTGACCAATCCCTAGAGACTGATGAGCAGTATAGAAAATGAGATTATTTGATCATTTTTCAGTGCCTAAGTCCTTTTGAAACTATACATTAAACACAGTGGAGGCTGCTGAGCGTGGCTCATAATAATGGCTGGAACGGAATTAATGGAATGGCATCAAACACATGGAAACCATTTGTCTGATGTATTTGATACCATTCCACTTATGCCACTCCAGCTATTACCACGAGCCTGTTCTCCCCAATTAAGGTGCCACCAACCTCCTGTGATGAAACATGGGAGAGAGAGAGAGAGAGAGAGAGAGAGAGAGAGAGAGAGAGGATGGAGAGAAGGGGCGACAAGAAAAAGGTGAGAGAGAGATAGAGAGAAAGTGAAGGAGACTAATAGAGGATGTATCTCAATAGTCCAATATGGTTTCCTCCTTTCTCCGTTTGTGCTGAGAAGACTGGTGAAAGGAAATGTTTGAATATTGGTTATTTTGTAGCCTATATTCTCAGATCAGTGAAAATGACAGGAGACAAGCGGAAGCAACTTTCGACTACTGAGACGGATCCAGTGATACAGACAATTTATCAATTTCACAGCATTTAAATTGGCCAATTTGATAGACACAATCCCTAGGTAATGATCGCTCTCTAGAGCCAAATGAGCCGTCAATGAGCTGCACCTGCCAGGCCCTGACTGATTAACTACCCAGGGCTGGCGACGGCTTGACTCTTAACGAGGGGCTCCCGCCAAACCAACACACTCAATCAGGGGTATATTCAATACGCCGATTCCTTTGCAGACCTTTTCTTAATCGGAAGCAAACGGAACAAAACGGGGCAGACCTACCTGAATTTGTCAAATAGAAACTCTTGTTTTGCTCTGTTTGTGGCCGTTTGGTTCTTAAATGGTAAACGGTTTCCGTAATGAATACATCTCAGGTATAAAAGCCTCAGCAAGCTACAGAAGTACAGTGGAGTCAGTCCAATATTGTACAACAATGGCAGGGTGGGTTGAAGTGGCGGTTGTTATTGCGGCTGTTTGCTGCGCCAATGTACTTGGCGCACTGAAGTGGGGAATGCGTTCACAGCATCTGACTGGACCTGTAACTTATGCCGCGCAGCCTCAGCAGGTCATCCAGAGGCCAGTGGCTTCCACTCCTATAGAGAAATGCCAAGTGAAGGAGGAGGAGATGATTACTTGTGGAACCCCTGTGATTACTATTGCTCAATGTGAAGCGATCAACTGCTGCTTTGATGGGTGGCGGTGCTACTATGGGAAAGCAGGTGAGTAAACTACTGTCGTTTTGGTTTTTCCTAATGTATTTTACAATATCACGTTACTTATACTTCTCCTTGCCAAGCTTAACTTATAAGACTCATTTATGGAGTGTTAGTGCCTTCTCCTCTCTTTGCCGTCTCCTTCCCCAGTGACTGTTCAGTGTAGCAGAGACGGTCAGTTTGTGGTGGTGGTGGCCAGGGATTCCACTCGGCCCAACCTAGACCTTGATTCCATTAGTCTGCTTGGTGGGCAGGATGCCCCCTGTAAGCCTGTTGGCACCACTACAGTCTTTGCCGTATACCAGTTCCCTGTCACTGCATGTGGCACCACTCTGATGGTGGGTAGCTGTCTTTAATGTGCCATGCACTGTAAGTCTGATCTATGAATCCAATCCATTGTGGCTTCCATGGGGGGGGGGGGGGGGGGGTCATATCTTGGTCTGAAACACTGCTGGGGTTCTACTCTCCTGGTAGTTAACTGGCTAATTATGTAATTACCCAGTGTGCCTCATCTAATGTGAGGATAAAAATGAACACCTGCTCTGAATTTAAAGCCTGGATGTTATATACCAGTTGGTGTACACCAACTAAATGTGTTCTGTAATTTTCAGGAGGACAGTGGCTATGTGGTCTACGAGAACAGCATGACTTCTTCCTATGAAGTGGGGATTGGACCTCGTGGCTCAATCACCAGAGACAGCCATTTTGAGTGGGTCTTCTCTCCGGTGGCTTAACGTACAACCAATTCCACTCGGCTCAATTAAATGCTCCAACTTTTTTTCTTTTGATATCTCTAAGATATTTCAAGGGGACTAATTAACTGAAGAAGCTGACACTAACTGGTATCCAATTTGACGCTCGAGTTGCTGTACCCAGCAAATGCTAGCTAGCCCACACAATCCATGTTGAGAAACCCGATACTGGTGGTCCTAATGTACGTTCCATAACAGGACAAATGTTTCTCTCCTAGGCTGCTGTTCCAGTGTAGGTACTCTGGAACTGCAGTGGAGGCACTGATTGTTGAGGTGAACACTGTTGCGCCACCTGCTCCGGTTGCTGTTCCTGGACCCATCAGCGTGGCGCTCCGACTGGCCAGCGGAGAATGTTACATCAAGGGATGTGTGGAAGGTAAGTTGTTGGAATAATAAAATCTTTCATTAATGGCTTGTAGTTGTGTCGGGGGGGGGGGGGGGGGGAATTGACTTGTGGCATAACATGCCTGGTTCCTTAACTTGTCTTCTATAAAGACTTTCAAATGTGTTGCTTCCTGGGTTTACACTTCAAGTGTTTGAATTCTAACCTTTGTCTCCACAGATGTGGAAGCCTACACCTCCTACTACAGTGAGACAGACTACCCAGTTGTCAAGGTCCTGAAGGAGCCGGTGTATGTTGAGGTTTACATCCAGAGGAGGACTGACTCTAACCTGGTCCTGACTTTGGAGCACTGCTGGGCCACCTCCACCCCCAGTCCTCTAAGCCTGCCCAAGTGGGACCTCCTGGTTGATGGGTAACTGGAGAACCAAGATGGTTGCCTTGCTGCTCCCCCCCCCCCCCCCCCTCCCCATGTATTGCTCCTTTCCAACTTTCATTTTAAATCTGTGCTTACATGTAAACTAACTGGGGCTCTTCCAACCAGGATGTTAACCTAGGAACTTTAGGAAGATCCTAGAGTTGTACAAACAATGACTTTCTCCCCCCTCCAGGTGTCCGTCTCAGGATGACCGCTACATGACCTCTGTGATCCCTGTGGCTGGCTCGTCTGGCGTCGTGTTCCCCACCCACTACAAACGCTTTGTGGTCAAGATGTTCACTTTTGTGGATGCGCACACCTTAGCCCCTCTAAAGGACAGGGTACTGCATCTTTACTTTACTACAGCAGGGCTGTTTCATTGAAGGCCTCATGGTCTGCTGGGATTTTCTCCCTGATGGTTGACTGATTGGCCAGGAAGTCCACTCCACTCCCGTCCAAGTCACTAGTTGAAAGCCAGCAGTGACGGCTTTTAAATGGCTTGCATAATTGTCGCTATTTGATGCTGCCTATCAGTTAAGGGTGTTGGGCCAGTAACTGAAAGGTTGCTGGTTCGAATTGTTGAGTAGGTGAGATCTGTGCCCTTAAGCAAGCTGCTAAACCTTAATTGCTCATGTAAGTCACTCTGGATAAGAGCATCTGCTAAAGGGTTGCTTTCTACCTACAGGTTGCCATTCATTATCAGTCTTTCCCTGGAGGCAGAACTGAGCATTTTGCACTAGATGGGATGGCTGTTAAGTCAAATTGGCCATTATAAAAATTCTGCTGCCTCTAGTACATGACTCATCCCAATAAATGCCAACATTCCTTCCATCCAGGTGTTCATTCACTGTAGTACAGAGGTGTGCTCCGCTACTGGGAACCACTCCTGTCAACAGAGCTGCAACAGGCAAAGTAATTGGCTTTTTTTGTAATCTTCCACCTTGGGATGGATTTAAATTTGATCACCTAGCTTTAATTATTTTTAAGTGATGGCCATCAATCCTGGTCCTAGAGCACTATGGGGTTTACATTTGCACAAACATCAATACATCCTAACCTTAATTTGACCAGGGATTGAAAGTAGCTGGAAATACTAAACTGTTTTGTGCATAAGTTGGATTTAGTGCTTGAGGCATTATGACTTAATACATCTTCTGTTCCTCCAGGGAGAGATGTGAAGTCTTTGGATGGAGAGACTACCGTGGTGTCCAGTGGGGAGCTGATTTTGACCCAACCAGAACCACCTGCCAGGCCTGAGAAATACTTGTGATCCACCTCTGCTTGGGATGAGGGCATGACTACGACCTAGTAGCAGATACACATTGACTTGTGATCCACTAGCTTGCTAAATAAAATGCTTGTTTTTTAATATGCATGTTGATGGGTTTTTGTTTGACCTTACTAGAGAACTGATCTTGCTTTCAACACTTTGGGCACAGGGTGCTTCTGATTTCTGCCAATCACCTTGGATCATTGTTTTGTTGTAGAGATGTGTTAAGCCATGCAAGCTTACTATCGCAATGCATTGGCTGCAAATTTCTGAAGGGTTGTCCCTTGTGTTTTAAAAAAAATAAAATGTATGCTTGGACACTGACAGGTGGTGCCTTTTCAAGGTAAGTGTAATTGGTCATGTGCCTTGACTACTTGAGGAATTCATTCCAAGCTAATGCGTCAAATGGAAATCAGGTGTTCTGTAAACAGGCCCCCAGAAGGTAACTTCACACAAGCTCTATAGATTGTCATATGACTGAGCCAGTACAAGCAGAGGTAATAAGCTGCTGGAACAGTGTTTGCATTGGGGAAATGCCTATGCGGCCATGTAGAGGAATGACTGGTTGTCTAGCAGATGTGAAAGTGACTGCTTGCAGGCAGTGTGTCTAATGAAAGTTAACTGGCATGTGTGCCAGGACAAGGGCGTGTCATCCTACAGTGTATAGCATTAGGGTAATGTCTAGAGGGCAGCCTGTCTGCCAGCTGAGGACTATTCCCCATATACCAACCTCTGTCTGGATTTTACACAGGCCTGCACCCACCACTGAATACACATCTAGCGGGCACACAGGTGACCCTTTCAATTTCCTGGTTAAAATATCCTTGGTAATCAAACGTTTAGAAGACATGCTCCCTGCAATTTTGTTTATAGGGTCAGTGCAGTCCCTTTCATCTCTGCTCTCCCTACACTCTGTTCCCTTTTCTGTCTGTAAATACAGTGCTATGATCTGAGCAGTGCAACGCCAGAGGTGCATTGAGATGAGCATCACGCCTCCAGACATTCTCTGCTCTCTACTTTCCCGCTCTCTTCAGCTACCATCACTTACCTTTTTCCCTCTCAATTTCCCCTCTCTCCCATTCATTGAGATGGGCATCACGATTCCTCCAGATTTGCTCTTTCTGCATGCTTGAGCAGGTGAGGCACAGAAGGAAAGCTGCACAGCTGTGGCTTCTGTCTTGACGGGGAGATGTCCAATATCACTTTACTACCCATCAGCCTCCTCTCCATGTTCGACCCATTTAACCAGGGCAACTCCACATATGACACACTGCAACACCTCATGGAACCACTCTACGCCCCAGCTCAACACTGCCGTGTAGGCAGCCAGCTACATCCTGACAAAACACACACACTGGCAGTAGACTGGCTGATGTTTGTGGAAACACATACCTGATATGTACAGTACCAGTCAAAAGTTTGGACACCTACTCATTCAAGGGTTTTTCTTAATGTTTTACTATTTGCTACATTGTAGAATAAAAGTGAAGACAAAACTATGAAATAACACACATGGAATCATGTAGTAACCAAAAAAGTGTTAAATCAAAATATATTTTATATTTGAGATGCTTCAAAGTAGCCACCCTTTGCGTTGACTGCTTTGCACAGTCTGTGTAGAAAATAGTAAAAATAAAAACTCTGGAATGAGTAGCTGTGTCCAAACCTTTGACTGGTACTGTATTTGAAATGTGTAGGCTAAATGATAATGAACACAATCACGTGCAGAAGACCACACGCACAGTGGTATTAATGCTGCCTGTTAGTGGCCCCGTCCTGGGCTTGTGAGAAACCAATCAGAGACCATCTGGAGCGCGGCCCCCTGGTGTAGCAGCAGGTGGACTGAAGGACTATGTGTTCAATCAGCTGTGGTCACCACTACGGTTACCAAAGATATTACCTGCAACATTGTCATCAGATGAAAAAGCAACAATGATATAGCAACCTAAACAAGATTACTGACAACACCACAGGAGTGTTTCCCCTACTGCTACTTACAGTAGGCCAGTGTTTTTCAAACTGGGGTCCGTGGACCACCCCATAGGGGTACTACCGGTGGTCCGAATATTTTTTTTATTTTTTATGTTTTGCATTTTTGGTTCCAAAAATAATTACAATTGGGAGTATTAATGGTATTATAAGCAATGTTAGATTACTTTTCACAATGCTAATTGTTTGTGCTAATAGGCCTTTCATTTGTTCCCTGCTCAAAGTAACTACATTTGACCGCCAAGATAAACTGTATGCTATTTTTGGGGTAATTCTGTGACTCCGCAAATGATGGATCTCGAGACTTTCATGGTGATTTGCTGGTCCCAGGAACGGAAAAGGTTGTGAACCGCTTACTTGTGCACACCTGGTTCAACTCCTCAACTACTCATCCGGCTGCTTTGATCAGATTACAGTGCTTATCTACCTCTTGCTCAGTTGAATCAGGAGTGTCAGAACTGGGCTTGAACAAAACCCTGCACACAATGTGAGTGCCCATATTGCGTCAAAGAACAGAAACGACACTAAAATCTCATTCCACAATCTGCTCTAGTATTATGGTCAAAACACACACCTGCATATTACAAAGTACTGAAACTCAGAGAAGATTATCCAAAATCCTCAGGGCTCATGGGACAGGCTTGGGAAATTGAATTAGCTGGGAAAGTGAGATTTCATCTGTCTGAAGATCTGCATTAATATACAGTAGGTCGGTCATGGAGGCTGGTGTTGGTGGAGTAGTTACCTACGCACACCATCATATCAAGAAGACACGTTCACAAGCGACCCCAAAAAACATAACACAGCCTATTAGAATTACCTAAGGCATTTGACCTCTAACCTGTATGGTGTGCCAGAAATGGCCATTCCAGTCATTTCAGGAATCAATGCCCTGTATCAAATTTAACTGACACTCAGTCAAACTGAAACATATCGTTTAAACATGCTGATTTAGCAATACACTATCCTACATGTCCAAAGATATTGTACCGTTCTTTGTCCCTCCTTCACACCTGCAGTATTTCATCATCAGAGAGAGAGAGAGAGAGAGAGAGAGAGTAGCTTTATTTTGTCAGAAGCTAAAGTGGAACTGAGCCCACCTCTGTGTGTGTGCAGAGACAGGAATGCTGACTATGAAAAGCTACATCCCTGTGAAGAGAAAAATAGTCTCTGTGTGTGTGTGTGTGTGTGTGTGTGTGTGTGTGTTGTGTTGTGTGTGACATGGATTTAGAGGTGTTTCTCTCAAGGGCGCATCTTCTGCTAATGCTCTAATCACACTCACACACACACGTGCTCTTTCTCATACACCTGTTAATGTACACACACACACACACCTTGCACACACACACACACAAACTCACACACACACGTACACATGCACACACAGTGTGAGGATGGATCATATTTGGTTGCATCTGCAGTTGTCCACGGGCTGCCTTTCCTGTTCAGGTTGATCATGACTTTGATCTGTGCAGCAGCCAAATCCTCCTGAACCCCCGCTGGCCATAAGGACATGAGCCTGCTGTGTCTAACATCTGTTCTGACAGAGGCTTACCACACAGATATGCAAACCCCCCCCCCCACACACACACACACACACACAGTCATGCACATACACACACACTTTGAAGGAGAAGACATCAGATGGAATGTTATAATACTTAAAGACACCCAAACACCTTCTGTCTAACCATCCCTCTATGCATTCATCCCATGAGTCATACCGGAGGCATACGGTGGCAGTGGCAGCCAGCTGTCCCATCATGAATTGCACCAGACAAGAGTTCCAGAACTCGCTGACCCGGACACCTGTCTGGAAACAGACCTTAACCCTACCATGTGGTGATGGCCAATAGGTGGATTTACATAGCACTGTCATCAGCAGGTGCTCAATGGGAACTCACCTCATCTCAACTCACCTCATCTCAACTCACCTCATCTCAACTCACCTCATCCACTACCAATATGTGGCATCAACCAATGCAACATTTAAATATTGTATTTGTTCGGGTGTATTGCGTTGGTTTATCATGAACACTGATGTCTTGCCAAGACTCTCGAAAAACTGATTCAAAGGTCGAGACTTCCTTCCTGGTAAAGGTTAATTGAAAATAACTAAAAATAGAAATCTGTTTAAGCCAATGCGTTTTATTTCTCCACAGCCACAGTCGATCAGTCTTTATGGCTCTTTATGTTAAAGGCCCAGGGCAGTCCAAAATGGTTTTTCCCTGTGTTTTACAGTGGTAATAAAAAGTATGTGAACTCTTTGGAATTACCTGGACTTCTGCATAAATTGGTAATAAAATTTGATCTGATCATCTTAGTCACAATAGACAAACACAGTCTGCTTAAACTAATAACACAAACAATTATACGTTTTCATGTCTTTATTGAACACACCGAGTAAACATTCACAGTGCAGGGTGGAAAAAGTATGTGAACTCTTGGATTTCATAACAGGTTGACCCTCCTTTGGCAGCAATAACCTCAACCAAACGTTTTCTGTAGTTGCGGATCAGACCTGCACAACGATCAGGAGGAATTTTGGACCATTCCTCTTTACAAAACTGTTTTACTTCAGCAATATTCTTGGGATGTCTGGTGTGAACTGCTCTCTTGAGGTCATGCCACAGCATCTCAATTGGGTTGAGGTCAGGACTCTGACTGGGCTACTCCAGAAGGCATATTTTCTTCTGTTGAAGCCATTCTGTTGTTGATTTACTTCTGTGTTTTGGGTCGTTGTCCTGTTGCATCACCCAACTTCTGTTGAGCTTCAATTTGTCTTGATAATCTTGGGAATTCATTTTTCCATCAATGATAGCAAGCTGTCCAGGCCCTGAGGCAGCAAAGCAGCTCCAAACCACGATGCTCCCTCCACCATACTTTACAGTTGGGATGAGGTTTTGATGTTGGTGTGCTGTGCCTTTTTTATTCCACACATAGTGTTGTGTGTTCCTTCCAAACAAGAAAACTGTCTTTAGCTGACACTTAACCTCATTGAGCATTCTGCGCTGTGCTCTTGCAGTCATCTTTGCAGGACGGCCACTCCTAGGGGGAGTAGCAACAGTGCTGAACTTTCTCCACTTATCAACAGTTTGTCTTACTGTGGACTGATGCACATTAAGGCTTTTAGAGATACTTTAGTAACCCTTTTCAGCTTTATGCAAGTCAACACTTCTTAATCTTGGGTCTTCTGAGATCTCTTTTGTTCGAGGCATGGTTCACATCAGGCTATGCTTCTTGTGAATAGCAAACTCAAATTTTGTGTGTTTTTTATAGGGCAGGGCAGCTCTAACCAACATCTCCAGTCGCGTCTCAATGATTGTACTCCAGGTTAGCTGACTCCTGACTCCAATAACCTTTAGTAGAAGTCATTAGCCTAGGTGTTCACATACCTACACTGTGAATGTTAAAATGATGTATTCAATATAGACAAGAAAAATACAATAATTTTGGTGTTATTTGTTTAAGCAGACTGTGTTTGTCTGTTGTTGTGACTTAGATGAAGATCAGATGTAATTGTATGACCAATTTATCTAGAAATCCAGATAATTCCAAAGGGTTCACATACTTTTCTTGCCACTGTATATATATTTCCACACTATGTGTTGGGAATAATACTGTGAAGTTGTAAAATTCATGATAATGACCTTTTAGTGTAAGAACTGTTTGAAAAGACCACCTGACATTTTGGTGGGATGGAGTTTTGGCCTGCCTAAATGAATTAATAGACCAATAAGAAAGAGAGTTCTAAACCTCTCTGCCAATAACACATTTTCCATTTTTCCACTCACAGACAGTCCTAGCAAAATTCATGATTGAGAAATTGCTTTTCGCCAAGAAGCTATTTTAGCTTATTTTTGACCATTTTAATTGAAAACAATCACAGTTAGGTACTTAATTGTTACCCCGAAATGATTTGATATTGAGATAAAAACGGCTGAGTTGGACCTTTAAAACATATAAATGGAGAAATAACTTATGAGTACAATAGCTGAAGATGACAACACAACCTCAACCTTGAGGTCGAAGAAACTGTCCGTAGAGCTCTGAGACAGCATTGTGTCGAGGCACAGATCTGGGGAAGGGTACCAAAAAATGTCCGCAGCATTGAAGGTCCCCAAGAACACAGTGGCCTCCATCATTCTTAAATGGAAGAAGTTTGGAATCACCAAGACTCTTCCTGAGCAATCAGGGGAGAAGGGCCTTGGTCAGGGAGGTGATCAAGAACCCAATGGTCACTCTGACAGAGTTCCAGAGTTCCTCTGTGGAGATGGGAGAACCTTCCAGAAGGACAACCATCTCTGCAGCACTCCACCAATCAGGCCTTTACGGTAGAGCGGCCAGACGGAAGCCACTCCTCAGTAAAAGGCACACGACAGCCCACTTGGAGTTTGCCAAAAGGCACATATGGACTCTCAGACCACAAGAAACAAGTTTCTCTGGTCTGATGAAACCAAGATGGAACTCTTTGGCCTGAATGCCAAGTGTCACGTCTGTAGGTAACCTGGCACCATCCATAAGGTGAAGAGTGGTGGTGGCAGCATCATGCTGTGGGGATGTTTTTCAGCGGCAGGGACTGGGAGACTAGTCAGGATCGAGGGAAAGTATAGAGAGATCCTTGATAAAAACCTACTCCAGAGCACTCAGGTCCTCAGACTGGGGCGAAGGTCCACCTTCCATCAGGACAACGACCGTAAGCACACAGCCAAGACAACGCAGGAGTGGCTTCGGGACAAGTCTCTGAATGTCCTTGAGTGGCTCAGCCAGAGCCAGGACTTGAACCCGATCGAACATCTCTGGAGATACCTGAAAATAGCTGTGCAGCAAGCTCCCCATCCAACCTGAGAGAGCTTGAGAGGATCTGCAGAGCAGAATGGGAGAAACTCCTGTAATCACTGCCAAAGGTGCTTCAACAAAGTACTAAGTATAGGGTCTGAATACTTATGTAAATGTGTTATTTCCATTTCTATTTTTTATAAATTAGCAAAAAATTCTACAAACCAGTTTTTGCTTTATCATTATGGGGTATTGCGTGTAGATTGATTGATTGAAAAACTATTTATTCAATTTTAGAATAAGGCTGTAATGTAATTTTGGGGGGGAAAAGTCAAGGGGTCTGAAGGTACTGCATTAACGGTGTATACCAGTACGGGAATAAGTACAAAAATGTATCCACTCACTACTGTAAGTTGCTCTGGATAAGAGCGACTGCTAAATATGTCAGACGTAAACATTTATTTCACTACATCACTGCTTGACACCAGCCCAGACTGGGTAAATTAGCCAACCCCTGATTTAATAAAACAAGGGCTATTTTCCGTTTCAGACCCATTTGTAGCTCCGAGTCCTTGGCTATGTCTAAACACCAATACATAGCAGAGTCATATTACATTTCTAACTGGGAGAGCAAAAGGTACAGGGCCCGCTGGCCCCACAATACATGTCAACTAGCTCTCACATGTTTGGTTAATATCTGGAGTATGAGCCATCTGTCAATCAATTCTCCTTGAGGAGAAAAAAGGCCTACCTCCATTTCAGATGATGAAGGGAATTTAATGTATCACATACCATCACACACATACATGCAGGCACACAGACACTCACACACACAAACATACACACGCACACACATGCAATTGTATAGGCCATTTATTTATTTGTAATGAACTGGAGGTACAGAGCCAGAGGGGAATTCACGCCCGAGATATGCATGCATAAATGGAACTTAATCATTTTTTTCATACACTTTTCTCTCTGCATGCATTCTGACCATGAACTTAAGTATGGGGAAACGCATGTGCCAGCCAGCTATGTGCTTGGGGTGGAGATCACAGAAATGGAGGTGTGGCAAAGCTGTGTCCACAGACATGTGTATACTGACCTTGACTTAATTCCACCATCTTTCCGTGCGAGGAAACCATGAATAAGGTCGAGCAAACCTGTCTGTTCCATGTGTAAAAACATCTACTTTCTTTTTCCCCGCAGGAAATAACAGCATTCTCCACGCGCTATAATTTATAAATTGAATAAAGGTACTGAGAAGAGCTAGGTTTGTAGATTACAATTATTTTAGATATACACTGCTCAAAAAAATAAAGGGAACACTTAAACAACACAATGTAACTCCAAGTCAATCACACTTCTGTGAAATCAAACTGTCCACTTAGGAAGCAACACTGATTGACAATAAATTTCACATGCTGTTGTGCAAATGGAATAGACAACAGGTGGAAATTATAGGTAATTAGCAAGACACCCCCAATAAAGGAGTGGTTCTGCAGGTGGGGACCACAGACCACTTCTCAGTTCCTATGCTTCCTGGCTGATGTTTTGGTCACTTTTGAATGCTGGCGGTGCTTTCACTCTAGTGGTAGCATGAGACGGAGTCTACAACCCACACAAGTGGCTCAGGTAGTGCAGCTCATCCAGGATGGCACATCAATGCGAGCTGTGGCAAGAAGGTTTGCTGTGTCTGTCAGCGTAGTGTCCAGAGCATGGAGGCGCTACCAGGAGACAGGCCAGTACATCAGGAGACGTGGAGGAGGTCGTAGGAGGGAAACAACCCAGCAGCAGGACCGCTACCTCCGCCTTTGTGCAAGGAGGAGCAGGAGGAGCACTGCCAGAGCCCTGCAAAATGACCTCCAGCAGGCCACAAATGTGCATGTGTCTGCTCAAACGGTCAGAAACAGACTCCATGAGGGTGGTATGAGGGCCCGACGTCCACAGGTTGGGGTTGTGCTTACAGCCCAACACCGTGCAGGACGTTTGGCTTTTGCCAGAGAACACCAAGATTGGTAAATTCGCCACTGGCGCCCTGTGCTCTTCACCGATGAAAGCAGGTTCACACTGAGCACGTGACAGACGTGACAGAGTCTGGAGACGCCGTGGAGAACGTTCTGCTGCCTGCAACATCCTCCAGCATGACCGGTTTGGCGGTGGATCAGTCATGGTGTGGGGTGGCATTTCTTTGGGGGGCCGCACAGCCCTCCATGTGCTCGCCAGAGGTTGCCTGACTGCCATTAGGTACCGAGATGAGATCCTCAGACCCCTTGTGAGACCATATGCTGGTGCGGTTGGCCCTGGGTTCCTCCTAATGCAAGACAATGCTAGACGTTATGTGGCTGGAGTGTGTCAGCAGTTCCTGCAAGAGGAAGGCATTGATGCTATGGACTGGCCCGCCCGTTCCCCAGACCTGAATCCAATTGAGCACATCTGGGACATCATGTCTCGCTCCATCCACCAACGCCACGTTGCACCACAGACTGTCCAGGAGTTGGCGGATGCTTTAGTCCAGGTCTGGGAGGAGATCCCTCAGGAGACCATCCGCCACCTCATATGGAGCATGCCCAGGTGTTGTAGGGAGGTCATACAGGCACGTGGAGGCCACACACACTACTGAGCCTCATTTTGACTTTTTTTAAGGACATTACATCAAAGTTGGATCAGCCTGTAGTGTGGTTTTCCACTTTAATTTTGAGTGTGACTCCAAATCCAGACCTCCATGGGTTGATAAATTGGGTTTCCATTGATTATTTTTGTGTGATTTTGTTGTCAGCACATTCAACTATGTAAAGAAAAAATTATTTAATAAGATTATTTATTTCATTCAGATCTAGGATGTGTTGTTTAAGTGTTCCCTTTATTTTTTTGAGCAGTATATTTTACCTCATTATCACTGGAGACAAATGTGAAACCAGTCACCCGGGCGGCAGGTAGCCTAGCAGTGTCACGTCTGTCGTAGGAAGGAGACCAAAGCACAGCGTGGGTATCGTTCCACATCTTTAATTTAATGTGAAACTTTGCAAAACAAACAATAAACTACAAACAAAACACAAACCGTGACAAAAGAGTTGCAACATGCACTAACTCAAAATAATCTCCCACAAACACAGGTGGGAAAAACAACTACTTAAATATGATCCTCAATTAGAGACAACGATGACCAGCTGCCTCTAATTGGGGATCATACAAAAATCCCAACATAGAAAAAAGAAACTAGAACCAAAACAACATAGAACTAAATAAACTAGATAAACCCCCCCAGTCACGCCCTGACCTACTCTACTATAGAAAATAAGAGCTCTCTATGGTCAGGACGTGACAGTACCTACCCCCTAAAGGTGCGGACTCCGGCCGCAAAACCTTAAACCAAAAGGGAGGGTTGGGGGGGTGTCTAGTGTTGGTGGCGGCTCTGGTGCAGGACGAAGAACCTTCTCATTCTGCGGATCCTCCCATATCGGATGCGGTTCTGGTGCAGGACGAAGAACCCTCTCATCCTGCGAACCCGCCAGCATCGGTGGAGGCTCTAGACTGCCGACCGTCGCTGGAGGCTCCGGACTGCTGATCATCGCTGGAGACTCCGGACCGTCGCTGGAGACTCCGGACTGCGGACCGTCGCTGGAGGCTCCGGACTGGGGACCGTCGCTGGAGGCTCCGGACTGGGGACCGTCGCTGGAGGCTCCGGACTGGGGACCGTCGCTGGAGGCTCCGGACTGGGGACCGTCTCTGGAGGCTCCGGACTGGGGACCGTCTCAGGAGGCTCCGGACTGGGGACCGTCGTTGGAGGTTCCGGACTGTGAAACGTCGTTGGAGGTTCCGGACTGTGAAACGTCACCGGAAGCTCTGGACTGGGAACTGTCACCGGAAGCTCTGGACTGGGAACTGTCTCCGGAAGCTCTGGACTGGGAACTGTCTCCGGAAGCTCTGGACTGGGAACTGTCGCCGGAAGCTCTGGACTGGGAACTGTCGCCGAAGCTCTGGACTGGGAACTGTCGCCGGAAGCTCTGGACTGGGAACTGTCGCCGGAAGCTCTGGACTGGGAAGGCGCACTGGAGGCCTGATGCGTGGGGCCGGCACAGGTGGCGCCAGACTGGTAACACGCACCTCAGGGCGAGTGCGAAGAGCAGGCACAGGATGCACCGGACTGGGCAGGCGCACTGGAGGCCTAGTGCGTGGAGCCTGGACAGGTGGCACCAGACTGCTGACACGCACTTCAGGGCGAGTGCGAGGAGCGGGCACAGGACGTACTGGGCTCTGGAGGCGCACTGGAGACCTGGTGCGTAGAACCGGTGCAGGATATACTGGACCGTGGAGGCGCACTGGAGTTCTGGAGCGTAGAGCTGGCACAACCCGTCCTGGCTGAACGCTCACTTTAGCCCGGCAAGTGCGGGGCACTGGCACAGGACGAACTGGGCTGTGAATGTGCACTGGCGACACAGTGTGTAGAGCTGGCGCAGGATATCCTGGACCGAGGAGGCGTACTGGAGACCAGGAGCGCTGAGCCGGCACAACCCGTCCTGGCTGAATGCTCACTTTAGCCCGGCAAATGCGGGGCGCAGGCACAGTGCGCACCGGGCTATGAATGCGCACTGGAGATACAGTGCGCATCACTGCATAACACGGTGCCTGACTGGTCACACGCTCCCCACGGTAAGCACGGGGAGTTGGCTCAGGTCTAAACCCTGACTCCACCTATCTCCCCGTGTGCCCCCCCCCCCCAAAAAAAAAACATTTTTGGAGCTGCCTCTCGGGTTTCCGTCGTTGCCGTGCTAATTCCTCGTATCGTCTCTGTTCCTCTATTGCTGCCTCTATCTCCTCCCTTGGACGGCGATATTCCCCAATCTGCGTCCAGGGCCCCTTGCCGTCCAGGACCTCCTCCCATGTCCACTCCTGGCCATGCTGCTTGGTCCTCTGGTGGTGGGAGATTCTGTCATGTCTGTTGTAGGAAGGAGACCAAAGCACAGCGTGGGTATTGTTCCACATCTTTAATTTAATGTGAAACTTTGCAAAACAAACAATAAACTACAAACAAAACACAAACCGTGACGAAAAAGGTGCAACATGCACTAACTCAAAATAATCTCCCACAAACACAGGTGGGAAAAACAACTACTTAAATATGATCCCCAATTAGAGACAACGATGAACCAGCTGCCTCTAATTGGGGATCATAGAAAAAAGAAACTAGAACCAAAACAACATAGAACTAAATAAACTAGATAAACCCCCCCAGTCACGCCCTGACCTACTCTACCATAGAAAATAAGAGCTCTCTATGGTCAGGACGTGACAAGCAGTTAACAGCTTTGGGATAGTAATCGTAAGGTCGCTAGATCAAATCCCTTAGGTCAAAAATATGTTGATGTGCCCTTGAGCAAAGGATTTAACTATAATTGCTCCTTTAAGTCGCTCTGAATAAAAGCACCTGCTAAATGACTTAAATCTAAAATATGGCAGGAAACTGAAAAGCATATCAAAGGGTATTTCTGCCCCTTTTCCACAGTGAAGTATGAAAGGCTGTGCCATTTAAAGCCTGGCTGATGAATCGGATTCACTGATATGATCTGAGAAATATTTGTATCTGTCTTTATTCCACAGATAAAGCACTGAAATGATATGCATAGAATGAACAAATACGTCTGCTCATTTGCTGTAATATTTTTTTTAAATGCAATGGTTGCCTGAAGAGGGCAATCTACGAGCTGCTCATTGAACATCATTCACCACTAAGTCACGACGTGAGAGTAGGCATGGTGGTTTGACGGTGAGTAGCTTGCCGCAGTCAGCGACAGCCTATTTGAATAAGTAAATCATCAAAAGTACACTTCACCAAGCAAACAGCCCTATCCTCATCACATTCTCACTTAGTTAACGTTAGCTGGCTAGCTAGCCAGCAATTTAGTTAGTCTCTATCTAGCCAGCAAGGTAGTTAGCCTAGCTAGCAATCTGTGCTACTTATGTTTGCAACACTGAACTGGTGCCAAAGTGAACACTTATCCTTGATACAAAAATAACACCGTTACTGTCTGGGTCTATTATGTTAACGAGTTTATTTAGTTTAATATGCAAGCTAAATTAGAGCGTGTGCGACTAAAACCAGTGCGGCAAGGATTTTCCTGCACGAACATTTTCAGTCAAATCATCAGCGCATGCTATTTGCAGTTGAAATATACATCCAATACATTTTGTATAGATTTTGAATTGAATAACAGTGTAATTTACATGATGGTTTCAGTAAGAAAACATTGTCCTAATGAACAGCAAGTGTGTGCTTGTAATAAGTTCTCGGGAGAGGGGCGCAAATTGATGAGGGGCGCAATATCAGACCGTGACAGATAAAGCAAATTTATTGTGGTGATTTTCACTGAAAATGTACAACTACGGCATTAAAGTCACCGATAAAAATGGAATGATTCTGAACACTCTCCCTAATCCCAACTTCGGCAGACAAGTTTCAAATTCATGCTAAAGTTTCTAACCACAAGCCTAAACTAGCTAGCTGGGAAGGGCTCATCAGGACGACTGACTGAACTGACTGAACCAAATCTGTTAGTTTCCACTCGACTTTTGCTGTGCGACATATGTCATAAATTTGGGCACCAGACGATGACAAAAAGTGTTTCTTTACATGACATTTGAATGTTATAAAGCACTGCAGTGAATCTACTCAATACAAATGCTGACATCTAGTGTAGACATTAAGAACTGCATGGTACTGCATTTCACTGCATAGGTTGTGAACAGTGCAGTTTCAGATTTACTTTGAGACAAAGTTTAATAAATTCATCCCTTCTCGTTTATTAGTGTGCTTGTGGTGCTTCAGCACAAACACTTCTGCATTCTTAACCACTGCCATAGATAGACAACTCTTTATGTTGAATCTAAGAAGGTAAACTGAACAAGTGTTTGTGTTTAATTTCGTATTTATAGAGGATATAGTTAGATATAGGATACAGCTTTTTGGTGTTTGATGTTCTTAATAAATGTTCATTTTTATATTTAGTTAAGAAATAAGAATTTAGAGCAGAAAATGAGGGAAAAAAATATCTGTTTTTCATTCCACCTGTAAAAAAAACAATATATCGGTAGATATATCAGTAATCGGTGACTTTTGCCTCCCTAAAATCGGTATCGTACTGGACCCAAAAATCCCATATCAAATCAAATCAAATTGTATTAGTCACATGCGCCGAATACAACAGGTGTAGACCTTACAGTGAAATGGTTACTTACGAGCCCCAAACCAACAACGCAGTTTAAAAAATAAAAAATACGGATAACAATAAGAAATAAAAGTAACAAGTAATTAAAGAGCAGCAGCAAAATAACAATGGCTAGACTATATACAGGAGGGTACTGGTACAGATTAGTTGAGGTAATATGTACATATAGGTAGAGTTATTAAAGTGACAGAGTAGCAACGGTGTAAAAGAGGAGGGGGGGTGCAAATAGTCTGGGTAGCTATTTGACTAGATGTTCAGGAGTCTTATGGCTTGGGGGTAGAAGCTGTTAAGAAGCCTCTTGGACCTAGACTTAGCGCTCCGTTACCGCTTGCCGTGCGGTAGCAGAGAGAACAGTCTATGACTAGGGTGGCTGGAGTCTTCGACAATTTTTAGGGCCTTCCTCTGACACCGCCTGGTATAGAGGTCCTGGATGGCAGGAAGCTTGGCCCCAGTGATGTACTGGGCCGTTCGCATTATCCTCTGTAGATCCTTGCGGTTGGAGGCCGAGCAGTTGCCATACCAGGCAGTGATGCAACCAGTCAGGATGCTCTCGATGGTGCAGCTGTAGAACCTTTTGAGGATCTGAGGACCCATGCCAAATCTTTTCATTCTTCTGAGGCGGAATATGTTCTGTCGTGCCCTCTTCACGACTGTCTTGGCGTGTTTGGACCATGTTAGTTTGTTGGTGATGTGGACACCAAGGAACTTGAAGCTCTCAACCTGCTCCACTGCAGCCCCGTCGATGAGAATGGGGGCGTGCTCGGTCGGGTTCTAGTGTGGGTGTACAGAATTGTAATTGTATGGCCTTATAACTTGCAAGGATTACATTTGGAGATGCAAGCCAAATTGGATGTCAAGGCAAAGAGTCACACCAAATGTAAAGGTTTGTGCTCTGTAGAACGTTTTAATCATATACCCGACTTTTCCTGTTTCCTTCAATTTGTAGGCTATTTGTTAAATATACCCACTGGGCACACACTGGTTGAATCAACGATGTAGCCACATCATTTCAATGAAATATTGTTGAGCCAACGTGGAATAGACGTTAAATTGACATCTGTGCCCAGTGGGTAGCCTCTATCGGTAGCGACCGTGATGGTGGATGTTGCTGAGGGTCATGTAATAGTGGATGTTGCTGAGGGTCATGTAATAGTGGATTTTGCTGAGGGTCATGTAATAGTGGATGTTGCTGAGGGTCATGTAATAGTGGATGTTGCTGAGGGTCATGTAATAGCGGATGTTGCTGAGAGTCATGTAATAGTGGATGTTGCTGAGGATCATGTAATAGCGGATGTTGCTGAGGGTCATGTAATAGTGGATGTTGCTGAGGGTCATGTAATAGTGGATGTTGCTGAGGGTCATGTAATAGTGGATGTTGCTGAGGGTCATGTAATAGTGGATGTTGCTGAGGGTCATGTAATAGTGGATGTTGCTGAGGGTCATGTAATAGTGGATGTTGCTGAGGGTCATGTAATAGTGGATGTTGCTGAGGGTCATGTAATAGTGGTTGTTGCTGAGGGTCATGTAATAGTGGATGTTGCTGAGGGTTATGTAATAGTGGATGTTGCTGAGGGTCATGTAATAGTGGTTGTTGCTGAGGGTCATGTAATAGTGGATGTTGCTGAGGGTCATGTAATAGTGGTTGTTGCTGAGGGTCATGTAATAGTGGATGTTGCTGAGGGTCATGTAATAGTGGCTGTTGCTGAGGGTCATGTAATAGTGGATGTTGCTGAGGGTCATGTAATAGTGGATGTTGCTGAGGGTCATGTAATAGTGGATGTTGCTGAGGGTCATGTAATAGTGGATGTTGCTGAGGGTCATGTAATAGTGGTTGTTGCTGAGGGTCATGTAATAGTGGATGTTGCTGAGGGTCATGTAATAGTGGATGTTGCTGAGGGTCATGTAATAGTGGTTGTTGCTGAGGGTCATGTAATATTGGATGTTGCTGAGGGTCATGTAATAGTGGTTGTTGCTGAGGGTCATGTAATAGTGGTTGTTGCTGAGGGTCATGTAATAGTGGATGTTGCTGAGGGTCATGTAATAGTGGATGTTGCTGAGGGTCATGTAATAGTGGTTGTTGCTGAGGGTCATGTAATAGTGGATGTTGCTGAGGGTCATGTAATAGTGGATGTTGCTGAGGGTCATGTAATAGTGGATGTTGCTGAGGGTCATGTAATAGTGGTTGTTGCTGAGGGTCATGTAATAGTGGATGTTGCTGAGGGTCATGTAATAGTGGATGTTGCTGAGGGTCATGTAATAGTGGATGTTGCTGAGGGTCATGTAATAGTGGTTGTTGCTGAGGGTCATGTAATAGTGGATGTTGCTGAGGGTCATGTAATAGTGGATGTTGCTGAGGGTCATGTAATAGTGGATGTTGCTGAGGGTCATGTAATAGTGGTTGTTGCTGAGGGTCATGTAATAGTGGATGTTGCTGAGGGTCATGTAATAGTGGATGTTGCTGAGGGTCATGTAATAGTGGATGTTGCTGAGGGTCATGTAATAGTGGTTGTTGCTGAGGGTCATGTAATAGTGGATGTTGCTGAGGGTCATGTAATAGTGGTTGTTGCTGTGGGTCATGTAATAGTGGATGCTATTTAATGAAGGCAAAATACAAATTGTAGTTCAAATAAAATCGGGACATTTAGGCTCATGGATGCTATTTAATGAAGGCAAAATACAAATTGTAGTTCAAATAAATTGGAACATTTAGGCTCATTATGGAGCGCAAAAAGTTAGTTTGAACTTGACGCACACACACACACACACACATATGCACACGCACACGAGTGAATGCACACACTCTTGAACATTGATGTGCACCAAAAAAAAATTGACACAGAAAACACAAAAAGATGCACAAAAATACACACAGTTTCTCTCACATGTCCACCAGACACTCCCACATATACACCACTAGCATATTGTCCGGGTGTGCTGTTGCCACGTGACGCCTTCCTGAAGAGCATAAATAGCACAAAATCTCCTAAAAATGCCTGAGAGCCCCCTTCTCCCTCTCTTTTCACTAATGCATGCTTATAGGAGCCACAGAGACAGACAACTACTGCAGTCTGATATTGACAAGGAACGCAGTCTGATAAAGCAGATAGAGGAACAGATTGCAGTCATCCCCCCCCCATATCCCTCTTGATCTCTCTCGCGCCCTCTTGATCACTCTCTCTCTCAGTCAAAGAAACACACAGCTATGGAGGAACACATTTATCTCAGTACATCTCTCTTCTTCCTGGTATGATCACTCACTCTCTCTATCACTCTCTCAAGTAGTCCATCGCTCTGCGTCCTGTTCTGATCACACTCTCTCCCTCCTTTTCTCCCTCCCTCCATCTCTCTCTCTCTCTCTGTGTCCCTCCATCTGTCCCCATCTATAGATATCCCTATAAAGTGCTCCAGGCTACATCTGTCAATCACACAGTGACATGACTGGGAAAAACTGGTGCATGAAGCAATTATTATTCAGATCGGATCCACTTTTAGTTCATGTGTAGATGGACAGATTTAGCAGGGAAAGAGGGAGGAGGGAGGGAGGGAAAGGGGGAAGGAGAGGGAAAGGGGCAGTGGAGATATTGGTTGCTTTGAGTATAGACAGGTGGAGGAATAGAGGGGCAGTGTGAGCAAGGAAGGAGTGAGGGGAAAAGAGGGATGAAGTGGAAAAGAGAGAATGGAGGTGCAGTGGAGATATTGGTTGAGACAGGTGGAGGAGAAGAGAAAATGTGGTAGATGGGGAGAGGAAAGTGGAGGAAATAGGTTGGAGAGAGTGAGAAGGTGGTAAAATGAGAGGAGAGAGACAGTGGAAGAGAATGATGGGAGAAGGAGAGTAGGCCTCTGCAGTGATATAGCTGTGCCTACATTTGGGAATTCTACTTTTTTTTTAACGTCAACCAGTCCATAATTGTATAAATCTGTGAAACAGGTGCATAGTTTTGACGCAGTGTCATAAGGAAGACACCTGGGGATATTTGAAGACGGGGTGACGTAATCTACAGTAGAGACCTGACCTGGCACACACCTTTCACGCTCCGCTCCAGAGCCCGCAGGCCTCAGAATAGCGCCCTAAACGGTGGACGGTCACGACCGAGTGCGTTATCGATAAACGGACGGCAACCTTTAAATCCAGGCAGCCACTATAACTGTGCCTTGACAACAGTTCACACTGGAATACAAACCACGAATCACTGTCACATGCGCACGCACGCACACGCACACACACACACACACACACACACACACACACACACACACACACACACACACACACACACACACACACACAATGCCGGTGCCCAGCTTTTGAAATGGATGTTTGTCTTGAATCGATTTTCTCGCTGCCACATATTTTCGCAAGCAGCGCAGCAGCCCAGTCACAGCAATAATGCGGAGAAAAAAGCAACCAGAGATTCTGGTGTTATCTAATGTTCTGTGAATGACATTTAAAAAATCTGACAGTCATTTAAAAATCTAACAAGCCTACAAAAATGGCACTGCTCAGTGACTGACTCGGGACTCAGTGACTCTCGGGATTTCAAATGAATGGCGCACGTCCCCAAGTGATTTGCACTCATAACTTTTACATGAGCATGACCGGTTAGGCATTATCCCACTAAAAACTCACCAAAGTTTGCTGATACTGGAGCGACCGATTCTCGGCCTTGTCCTTTGCCGGCATCGTCTTAATATCCTCATCCATATGATTTATCCACGTTCCGCATTAACTTGTCACTCAATTTCCTTGCCTTTATACAGCTATAGCCTTCTACACATGTGTAGTGTAGCAAGTTATTATCATAGCCTAAACCGCCGCTGCTACTGAAGAACTAGTGCTATCTATTCCAGATGAGTAGCCGCATATGCGGGTTGTTTCAACGCCGCCTCCCTCCTCCACACGTTGGTACAGTCGTTCCCAGCGGAGTTCGAAGGGAGCGGAGTTGATGTTTTGTGTTTTGCGGGGGTGGTGCAGGGTCCAAGCACAATGAGCTTACAATTATGTTTTGTATTCGTTCCAATAGCTCTTATCTGTTTCTCCTTGAATCTATCCGTCGGCGCACCGGTGTTCTTTTGTCTGCAGGTGAGAACTAACGAGTCATCATTTGGTAATAATAGTCTACCCACACCTGTTTAAAGTCAAATAAACTAAAGCAGCCTAGACTACAGTTTATAAGGGCCAGTTTCACGTAACTCATGAGTGCAAAATTCCCTATGGCACAGATCCAGGATAATCTTAACCAAATACTATAACCATACATCATGTGCTGAAGAAAAACACTAAACTGATCTTAAATCATAGTCAAAAAGCAATATCGTCCTACCTCAGGTCAAGAGTGCCTAATTTTGGCTCAGTTAATTAAGATGTAATTGATTTCATGATCAACTAACCATGTATTAGGGACTCCTGAATATATGTAACTGTGACTTCCTGGATAAAGATTAGTCCAATATTTTACAGCATTAGACATGTCCATTAAAAGCAAATTATTATTAGCCGTGATAGAGCAAATTAATCCAGAATAGACTTAATCATGCACGGACAATCAAACTGGCTGAAGGAACTACTAACTACAGTATCTGGGAAAAGCAACAAAGACATCTAAACTGGCCTACGGGAATTCATTTGTGTGCCCTTCACTATTAGACAAATAGGTTCTGGATAGAACCAAACAGGGTTCTATTGCTTGCTTCATATATGGCACTCCTAAAGGTTTTTGTAGGGTTATTTGATCAGAACCCCAGGGGTTCTTGTTCACTGAACCAAAATTGTTTCCATATAAGGTTCTATATGGAACCAATGTCAGTTCTATACAGAACCTTAAGGGACGCCATACATGAAGCAAGCATAGAAGCCTTTTTGGTTCTGTCCTGAACAAATGTTTCTAAGAATGTAATACAGCACAGACATTCAGCACCATGGACAGCACCATGGTCTAAGCGTTCCAAACAGAAGACAGTTGATTGCTGATTTCAGCACCACAGCCACTGAACAGCGCCCAGCACAAAGCTCACAGCTCATGATGAAGATGCAAGACAACTGAGGCTAGTTTTGTGAGGCTGTGTACAGTAGACATGTCATTGTTCCTATGCCCCTTTCCCTTGAACTTAGATAGGCAATATAATGTAAGACTGTTGCAATACTGCTCTCAATACTACAACACCCACAAACAGTACAGCACCCCTGGAGCAGATTAAAGTCGAGTGCCTTGCTCAAGGGCACAATGGAAGAAGATAACACCGAGGATGCCCACCACATTTTCCCCGTTGCTATCCCGCCTCTCTAACCTCTAGGCTACCTTCAGTGCTGCCCTGTATGGAAGAGCTCTCACAGAAAACATGAACCACTTATCTCTCTGGAGAATGGCAGAAAGAATGGAACATGCTCTCTCTTCTGGACAGTTGTCCTTGCTGAGAACATACAATGCATTCGGAAAGTATTCACACCCCTTGACTTTTCCACATTTTGTTACATTACAGCCTTATTCAATAAAAAAATATATATATATTCCTCATCAATCTACACACAATACCCCATAATGACAAAGCAAAAACTGTTTAGACATTTCTGCAAATTTATTTAAAGTAAAAAACTGAAATATCACATTGACATAAGTATTCAGACCCTTTACTCAGTACTTTGTTGAAACACCTTTGGCAGTGATTACAGCCTTGAGTCTTCTTGGGTATGACTGAAAAGATTTGGCATGGGTCCTCAGATCCTCAAAAGGTTCTACAGCTGCACCATCGAGAGCATCCTGACTGGTTGCATCACTGGCTGGTATGGCAACTGCTCAGCATCCGCCCGCAAGGCAATACTAAGGGTAGTGCGAACGGCCCAGTACATCACTGGGGCCAAGCTTCCTGCCATCCAGGACCTCTATACCAGGCGGTGTGAGAGGAAGGCCCTAAAAATTGTCAAAGACTCCAGCCACCCTAGTCATAGACTGTTCTCCCTACTACCACACGGCAAGCGGTACCAGAGCGCTAAGTCTAGGCCCAAGAGGCATCTAAACAGCTTCTACACCCAAGCCATAAGACTCCTGAACATCTAGTCAAATAGCTACCCAGACTATTCGCATTGCCCTCCCCCCTCCCCTCTCCACACCACTGCCACTCTCTGTTGTCATCTATGCATAGTCTCTTTAATTAACTGTACCTACATGTACATACTACCTCAACTAACCGGTACCACCGCACATTGACTCTGTACCGGCACCCCCCTGTACATATTGTTATTTTTTACTGCTGCTCTTTAATTACTTGTTACTTTTATCTCTTATTTTTATCCGTATTTTTTTAAACTGCACTGTCGGTTAGGGGCTCGTAAGTATGCATTTCACTGTAAGGTCTACACCTGTTGTATTCGGCGCATGTGACTAATACAATTTGATTTGATGATGCTACAAGGTTGGCACACCTGTATTTGGGGAGTTTGTCCCATTCTTCTCTGCAGATCCTCTCAAGCACTATCAGGTTGGATGGGGAGCGTCGCTGCACAGCTATTTTCAGGTCTCTCCAGAGATGTACGATCAGGTTTCCAGTCCGGGCTCTGGCTGGGCCACTCAAGGACATTCAGAGACTTGTCCCGAAGCCACTCCTGTGTTGTCTTGGCTGTGTGCTTAGGGTCGTTGTCCTGTTGGAAGGAGAACCTTCTCCCTAGTCTGAGATCCTGAGCGCTCTGGAGCAGGTTTTTATCAAGGATCTCTCTGTACTTTTCTCCATTCATCTTTCCCTTGATCCTGACTAGTCTCCCAGTCCCTGCCACTGAAAACCTCCCCACAGCATGATGCTGCCACCACCAGGATTCACCGTAGGGATGGTGCCAGGTTTCCTCCAGACGTAACGCTTGGCATTCAGGCCAAAGAGTTCAATCTTGGTTTCATCAGACCAGAGAATCTTGTTTTTCCTGGTCTGAGAGTCCTTTAGGTGCCTTTTGGCAAACTCCAAGCGGGCTGTCATGTGCCGTTTACTGAGGAGTTGCTTCCGTCCATTTAAGAATTATGTCATTATGGGGTATTGTGTGTAGATTGATGGGAAGATAATCATTTAATCAATTTTAGAATAAGGCTGTAAAGTAACACAATGTGGAGAAAGGGAAGGGATCTGAATACTTTGCGAATGCACTGTGTACTCATTACTCATTGTAAGCCTATGCTATACACTGGAGGCTGTATAGCCGCATTCAAGTGACATGCACAGCCCATGGCTTCCCCTGATACTTAAAGCTACACTTTAGCCGGTACACACTGCATGTGTGGTATAGATTTTATCTCACCTCAGATGAGCAATGTTCGGGTCTCAAAGGACTGACTAACCATGGCCTATGAACAAAAGCATCACTCAGATGCATAGCAGCCATACAGATCACACAGCTATGCTTTTGAGTGATCAGGGAAAAGAAGACAGTACAATCCCAATAACAGCATATGGAAGCAGTGTCTTTACACAGTGGATTACTGGGGAATAAGGATAGATAAATTGCCTGGCTACCCAGACTCCTTGCTCCGCCCAAAAGCTACGCCACGCCCACGGACGTTAGTTTCTTCTCCGCATTGAGTCTGGATCTGAGTGCCTCCCCGACCCTTCAACGAATGTGAACACATTCAGGGCCGTCTGATTGGTCCAGAAACTGATTGGTTGGGCCGGAGCCTGAACACATGTGGGTAAAGCCACGGTTTTAAAACTCGTAAATGGCTTTTATACTCTGATTGGTTAGAGACGATACAATTGCTGATGACTTTGTTTAGTACAACACCCCTCTTGCCCTCGTCACCACAAACGACTTCAATGATGGCAGTCTCAGACTAAAGTAAGTAGTGAATGACAGAGCAGCGGATGAATTTAGTGTGAGTCGTCAGGCTAATAGAGAGCTGCTTGGGGGACCATGGGTGGAACAAGAGTCCTCAGCTCTGTTACACCTAATAAAAGCACTGTAATTAAAATGGATTGTAGATTAGAGCTGCAAATGCTGGTTGCTATGCAGGGACATAAAGTACTAGCCCATTGAGTCCATCCACTGTTTTGAATCACAGAGTAAAGCTACAGCATCGCTTTACAGTACTGCTTTGCATAAGTTATCCTCCATGAGTCAATCAGAGGGAAAAGAGACTGCAAGACAGATCATGGAACGGAGCTCCATGACATGAGGACATTGTGAAGTTTCAAGACATTCAACAACGCTCATATAAGCTTTCCTTGTTTACTCTTCTTCTGAGGCCAGCTCTGCCCCAAGGGCAGAAATGTAATGTGATTAGTTAAGTTTAAGCAAGACATGCGATTGGTTAAAGTTAGGGTTAGGGGTTGGGTTATGTTTAGGGAAGAAATGTGAGGGGGAAGGGGTACTAATCTAACATATGGAATTGTTTCAGGATGATCATACCATGGATCCTTTAGCTATTTGATTTAGAATTGTAGGACCCCCTTCAGGTATAAAAAATATATGTATAAAAAATATTTGATCAAATATTGAATTTTGCCTTTACTACCAAAGCTCATAGAAATGCATTGAATAACACATTTATAAACGGCAAAAAAGGGCAATCAAATGATAAATCATAAGAAATAAGGTTTTGAAGTGTCTGTCCTATATCTACGAGATATAAGAAAGCTCAAGAAAGTGTTTTTTTGGACACATTTAACCCCTTATTTTTGTTGGCACAAAACTACCTCCATACTTCCATTCGTTTGAATGAGTTACCTTCAGACGGGTCCCGTGACTTTTGTGGGGGTCGTAGAACAAAACGGAGAACACTGTTCAGACTCTACAGACGTTTTCGTGAGAAGGCTGATTTTCGGGCGTCTGATGTTCTGACACAGGTGTAGATTGACGCACGGGTGCTCTTAAGGATTTCAGACTTGGGTTCAAATACATGTGTATTTGAATATCTGATACACAGCCCAAAACAAATACTTTTATTTGAGTTTTTGAATGGTTAAATAGTCTACCTAATTGTATTTGAGAGTTTTCTAGTACTTATTTCAAATACTATTTTCAAATGCCTGGGTAAAATGCATGGCAGTGTATTTGAGCCAGTGTATTTGAGTATTTCCAAATATTCAACTACTACTAACTAATAAAATATATCTGAACGCTTGCTTTGACTGTACTGTATGTGAAAGTATTAGTCACGGCTGTCGAAAGGATCGGACCAAAGCGCAGCGTGGTTGTAGTTCCACATTTTATTAAATCCGTGAAACTTTGCAAAACATAAATAACTGTATTTACAAAACAACAAACCGTGATGCAGAGAGAAACAAACACTACTCAAAAGATAATCACCCACAAAACCCAGGAAGAAAAACCCCTACTTAAATATGATCTCCAATCAGAGGTAATGAGGACCAGCTGCCTCCAATTGGAGATCAACCCCCAAAAAACATAAAAATAGAAAAACTAGAACTTAAACATAGAAATAGAAAACATAGAAAAACACTAAACACCCCCTGTCACGCCCTGACCTACTCTACCATAGAAAATCACATCTTACTATGGTCAGGACGTGACAGTATTTGAGATATTTCAAATAGTATTTGAACCCAGGTCTGTACTAAAGTTCAGCCATGAAATGTGATTGGTTAAATGTAGGCAAGTAATTCCAAATGATTCAGTTTAGGGTTAGGGTAAGAGTTGGGGTTGTGCCCTGCAACCACCACCAACCTTCCACCTATGAGCTCTGCTCACTGACTGTTGAGCTTTCAACCAATCACATTCGTTATGCCCTGGAGGCAGAACTGCCCTTAGAACAAGATAGAATACAGAAAACTACAATCTGCTTCACGCATACCCCATAATCAAAACCGACTTTGGAAACTTTTGAAGACACTCAACAATGACCTTTCCCTCACCCACTCTGTAGCCTACAAAACTGGGCAATTGATCACTGAATTTGTTTCCCTATGAATATTACATGTTGTGGTTTATGTGTTGTGCTGTGCTAATTTGCCATTTCGCTCCAGGCCTTTAGGGCCTTGGAGTATCAGTGGCTGTCATCGTACACAGGATGAAAAGACTGAATTCTCCTGAGAGAAAGAGCCTCTGATTGGCTGACAGAAGAATTCCTCTGCAGTGATGAGGCTGTTGATAGGCTGTTGGCATGGTAATGGAACTGGCTCATGGTAATGGAACAACAAAATCGTAAGCCAACACACACACACACACACACACACACACACACACACACGCACTTCACAAATATGCAGAAACGTGCACACATAATCCAAGCCATATTTATTTTGACATAGGCTCAAACTGTGGCAACACAAACATATCATTTTCTTATCAGTGTGAAAGAAGAGTTAATACGTGTGTTTTGTCTCTCTCTGCAATATCTATTGTTGTAGGTGTGCTTCTGCTTTGAATACCATGCAGCTACTACTGTAGCTGTGTCTTCGAGCATCTGTATAGTCATTCCTACAGTAGTGAAACTAGGTGCTCTGCAGTCCCAAGCACCAACACACTGACCCAGTTCAACCTTCAGTCTCAACAGGAACAATCTGGAATAAATACACACCTGTGGAGTTTATTTTGGCACCCCACTATGGGAACAAATTATTCATAAATGGTATGACCTACAGAGATGAATCTGAGAGTAGAGAGTGTGTGTGTGTGTGTGTGTGTGTGTGTGTGTGTGTGTGTGTGTGTGTGTGTGTGTGTGTGTGTGTGTGTGTGTGTGTGTGTGTGTGTGTGTGTGTGTGTGTGTGTAAACACATGTACGTGCACGTGGAGGAGGAGGGTGGACAAGTACCAGTCAGGGAACTGAAGAGAGTCATTTTAGAATTTCCAAGTGGGTCAAACCATTTAAAGAAACGTAAATAAAATCTGCAGACTGGATCATACTCTCTAGATGACGTCATCCCAATTTTTCTCATAGACTGCATGTCAATGAGTGGATTCAATGTCAAAATATGACATACAGGTCTTAGAAGTAGAAACACTTTATTATTGATAAACGTTACAGAAACGACATAAAGGAAAGTCCTCTGAGCGAATAAAATAGCCGTTCGCCGTGCGCGTAAATTTCAAGATGAACCGCAGCAATGAGGGACCTTATAAGGACCTTGAGCCATGACGACGACTTGATGCGGAAAGTGGAATAGGATACATAACCACCTGTACCTCTTCTCCTAACAAGTTACGGTGTCTAGATAAAGGATGCCAATAGATATATAGCCCAATGTCACTACATTGAAAATGATTTCATTTTTGCAATAAAAACATGTTATAGTCTACAGGCTACAGACAATTCAATGTGACTCTGATTCAATAACAGATTTATTTGCCCTCGAGCATGAACACATTACCGAAGTTCAATTGATACTCTATTGATAGGCTACCTGATGAAAACAAGAGGGGAATAATGACAAAATAATTTGACCCATTGTTGTCGTCGTCACCGGGGAAAGACTGGATACCGGCGGCGGTATGGGTGCGTGATAGACTTGAGGTTGCCGAGGACTCATTCATACTCACATTTCGCTCGTCCGGCAGTTCGGTTCCTTCGGTGTGTTTACGATCCCTAACCGTCAGCTGCGCCGCTCCATCCTTCGTGTAACAGAGTGAATAAAAATGAGTAATATCTCTGCGCGTTCCGTGCATAAACTCCAACTTCCAAGCTTACTTTCCCCCTTGATCAGTGGTCCATCCACAAGCAGAGGCGCTCCACTCCAATCTCCTGTCTCATTCACTCTTCTGCACCTCGGGTAAACGTGATAACTGGTGGCCTGTTGCTGTTGCTGTTGCCTTGATTGGTTGTGCGCACATAGCACCTCAAACTTCTGAACACTGCTGCGTTCATCCGCGTCGATGCGCATGCATTCAGACAGCAGCTGGCCCCGGAGCGACAGTAGAGCTACCCGGTCAAATGTGAGTGTGTAACTGTGACCGTCATTTTTTGCCCAAATATTTATTATATAAATAAAGCTGCAATAGGCTTTCCCGCGCGGCTCGAGCTGTGTCGGCAGCGGGGTAGGCTACCGGGTGTTCGTGATGCAATGCGGGTTCTGTCAGTGCCACGTTTCCCCCTTATCTCCTTGTGAAGAAAGTCCAGACGTGGTTGCCATTACCGTGAGCTGGTGGCGCATTCGTCTTAATTAACGAGCGCCGTTCGAGGTGTCTGCAGATAGATAAAGGCATGGAGGGAGTATCACTGTCTGGCCGTGTGCAACCTGTGACGGGTGTGCACTCAACACTCTCTCAACACTTCACACAAAGCCGGCCATACAGCCTATGCACAAACAGTGCACACTCATTTTCTCTCTCTCTCTCTCTCTCTCTCTCTCTCTCTCTCTCTCTCACACACACACACACACACACACACACACACATTTTTTTTCTTCAGTTAATATGGGGTGCAATACGTCTCGAAGTATTATTCTACTGGCTGGCTTGATTGTCCACAAATACAGGGATCAATCAACGTCCACCCTGAGATTTTGCTATTCCCTCCTATCGAATTGTATCGTCACTGCCTCTCACAGCTGCGACCCGTGGGCATTCGAGTAGCACCCGGTGGAAGATTGAATGCGAGGTGATGACTAACACTTGTTGTTCTCTTCTGTTCCTGAAATATAAATACACAGAGTAGGCCTAATGGTTGGCTACTGAGCTATAAAAGCACCAGCAGGACCGCCACCAGTGTGTGTTGCATTGTGCCATCCAAATTCAAGTATGGATAATTCATGAAATCTTGAATTCACCTTGGCATGAAGAACACTGGAACAGTCAAGTATTCTCGAGGAAAGACTTAACATTATTCTAATGATAATCCAGATAATTAGCCCTACACCCTTTTCAAACACACATAGCCTAGTGGGATTAATATTCATCACATTTTTATTAGTTGCCTATTATTTATGATAGCCCTTGCAGGTAAAAATGTTCACCGTTGGCCTATCAATGTCATCCTGTAAGTCCCATTCAGTGGCGACCCGTCATTCAGGGCAGGTGGGGCAGAGCCTGTTTGAGCCCCATATATTTAGCAAAAAATGGGGCTTGCCTGTTTTGCATGTTATTTTGGCATTAATTCCTGTCACATATCAGATTGCAAACGATGTAAAAATAATAATAATAATAATAATAATAATATATATATATATATATATAAATTAAAATAAATTGAGTTGATAAAACATGGTCTCTTAATTTGTTTTCTTGAGTAAGGCAGCTCCAAAATGCAGGTGTTTCAGCCTAGCTCAGTGCTTTCTGTGGTGCTGGGGCAAGCCAGCAGAAATATGGAGCGCTGGGCCGTGATTGGCTCAGTGTTCTGTTACTCATGGGCACACTATGTCACCGCCAAGTCTAAGGGTATACCTCGAAAATTCAAGGCCCTTGGGTGCTGCGATAGTTACATTAGAAGTGCCCATCCAAAAAGGCTCATGATCATTGGCCACAGATAAAATGATGTCAAATCACATTATATCTACAGTAGCTTTGATTGGACTGAAAAACCTTAGCTAGCAGTCATCATCATGAATCAATTCGACAATCTACTGGCAAATCCTTTTTAATCCTTGTCATATGAAGATAAATAATGAAGAGAAATTATAGATAAAAAGTATCGGTGCTCATCAGATATAAACATCGCACAACATGTTGGAAGTCACAAATTCTTATTTTACCTTTTTTTTAAACTAGGCAAGTCAGTTAAGAACAAATTCTTATTTTCAATGACAGCCTAGGAACAGTGGGTTAACTGCCTTGTTCAGGGGCAGAACAACAGATTTTTAACTTGTCAGCTCAGGGATTCGATCTCGCAACCTTTCGGTTATTAGTCCAACGCTCTAACCACTAGGCTACCTACCACCCCAATGAGTGGTTAGGAACGAGAATCAGTGGCTAACTGCAAGCATTACGAAGGAATCATTATCCTGATATTCAGTGGAGTGGCTGTGTGGTACAAAGTCTAAGATTAAGGGTCTCTTTTCCTAGTTTAAAATTAACATTCAACATTGGCCATGCTGTTGATGAAGCATGATTGGTGCTGCGCTCAAAACAACTGTTAACTCGGAACTGCAAAATCTGACTTTAGTGATTTTAAGATAACTGGGAACTCGGGAAAATACGTTTTGAACTTTCATCCAACTCGGAATTGTAAATCCGGAACTCAGGCCTCTTTCTAGAGCTATGACCTGAAGATCAATGACGTCATCATGAGTTTACCTTTGTGTTTTTTGAGTTCCAAATTGTCTTGAAAGCACCATAAATCCAGAGAATGGCAGACTTTGATGACAAAGTTTGATGACAAAATTTGCCCACGAAGGACCGTCGCGCCACCTTCCTGTTCAAGTGAGCACAGCACAACAAGGTGAGTCCAAACATGTCTTGTATGCTGCTGCATAAATTATGTAATATGCCAGGGAGATATGTATACTGTAGCTAAGAAAGTAATACTAAGTGTATGTTGTGTAGTAAGTTTTTAGTAGCCCATGTGCCTCACCCTAATAATTTAGCCTATTTTCACCTCTTAATTTCACCTACTGTTCTGACTTGGTGGTGCACATGTAGCCTATAACCTGTTTTAGAGAAATGTAATCATCGAATATTGTAAGAGCTTTCATTGTCTGCTTATATGCCCCCTTTATTTATCCTCCGGTTCTGACTTGATATACAGGGAGAACACTGTAAGAACGGCCCATGTTCTGAATTCTGTCGCTGTACATTTCAAAAGTGCTGAACAAATAGTTATATTGACTACGTCCGTCCTAGCTCGCTCATTAATGTCTTAATCGAAATTACGGATTGCCTCTTATCCACTTGTCATCCCCTTATGCCATAGTTTGTGGATCTCAATTGTCATTAGAAACTACATTTATTTAAGCAAGTCATCCATATCAGCTATGTTTTTTTTAAAAGCAGTAAATGAGGCTGAATGAACTGTTTCGCTGCCAGACAAGGCTCCGCTGATAGCCAGGTGTAGCAGTGGTAAGATGTTGGGACTCTGCTGTTGGGACAGCTTTATGTAGTCCCTAACATTTTGTGGGCACCGTTTGTCAACATTATAGTGCAATTAATGTATTGTTTAGTGTTGTGTAGTGACTTTGCTGGCATGCATCCCACATTTTTTGTTTTTTTGCCCCACCAAGTTTTACATGCTAAAATTGCCACGGGTCCCATTGGTGACCCGCCTGATGGCACGCTTTCTAAACAGCCCCCACTGTGTGATACCTCTGCAGTCAACTCAGCTCAGGACTATGACTGAAATATATTTTTAACGAGGCTACTCAAAGCAATTTCCTCTCCTGGCGAATTGCACAGTAGCCGGGCCTTGGTGTCTATTCAGTTTGGCTAGGGCTGCAGTGATTATGATGACGGTGTAACCCAGAGGCTAACACTGGGAATCAATCTCCCGAGTGGTGCAGCGGTCTAAGGCACTGCATCTCAGTGCAAGAGGTGTCACTACAGTCCCTGGTTCAAATCCAGGCTGTATCACATCTGGCCGTGATTGGAAGTCACATAGGCCTGCGCACAATTGGCCCAGCGTCCTCTGGGTTTGGCCAGGGTAGGCCGTCATTGTAAATAAGAATTTGTTCTTAACTGACTTGCCTAGTCCCTTCTGGGACTGGAAGAGTTTGGGCTGATTGACTAACAGGCTGGTAAATGAACTTGACCACCTGAGGAGTATACTACAAAGCAAGATCTAACTTGACAAAATATTCTGTAATAACTTTTTATTTTTTAGAAAGATAAGCTTGAAGTGGGATGGTTTAATTGACTCAACAATCAAAACACGAAGCCTATTTAAGTTCAGATTTCTTAATGAACCCCAAAAAATCTATGGTTATTTGTGGTTGTTTATCAAAGTTAGCTTGCTAACTCAATGATTCTGCTTTGTAGTATACAGTGCATTCGGAAATGTAACATTTTGTTACATTACAGCCTTATTCTTAAATGGATTAAAGAAAAACATTTCCTCATCAATCTACACACATTACCCCATAATGACAAAAAAATCTAGGTGTTTAGAAATTGTTGCAAATTTATTCAAAATAAAAAACTGATATCAAATTTACATAAGTATTCAGACCCTTGACTCAGTACTTTGTTGAAGCACTTTTGGCAGCAATTACAGCCTTGAGTCTTCTTGGGTATGACGCTATAAGCTTGGCACACCTGTATTTGGGGAGTTTCTCCCATTCTTCTCTGCAGATGCTCTCAAGCTCTGTCAGGTTGGATGGGGAGCGTCGCTGCACAGCTATTTTCACGTCTCTCCAGAGATGTTCGATCGGGTTCAATTCTGGGCTCTGGCTGAGCCACTCAAGGACATTCAGAGGCTTGTCCCGAAGCCACTCCTGCGTTGTCTTGGCTGTGTGCTCTGTACTTTTCTCCGTTCATCTTTCCTTCGATCCTGACTAGTCTCCCAGTCCCTGCCGCTGACAAAAATCCCCACAGTATGATGCTGCCACCACCATGCTACACTGTAGGGATGGTGCTAGGTTTCCTCCAGATGTGACGCTTGGCATTCAGGCCAAAGATTTCAATTTTGGTTCCATCAGACCAGAGAATCTTGTTTCTCATGGTCTGAGAGTCCTTTAGGTGCCTTTTGCCAAACTCTAAGCGGGCTGTCATGTGCCTTTTACCGAGGAGTGGCTTCCGTCTGGCCACTCTACTATAAAGGCCTGATTGGTGGAGTGCTGCAGAGATGGTTGTCCTTCTGGAAGGTTCTCCCATCTCCACAGAGGAACTCTAGAGCTCTGTCAGAGTGACCATTGGGTTCTTGGTCACCTCCCTGACCAAGGCCCTTTCCCCCCAATTGCTCAGTTTGGCCAGGTGGCCAGCTCTAGGAAGAGGCTTGGTGATTCCAAACTTCTTCCATTTAAGAATGATGGAGGCCATTTTGTTTTTGGGGACCTTCAATGCTGCAGAAATGTTTTGGTACCCTTCCCCAGATCTGTGCCTCGACACAGTCCTGTCTTGGAACTCTAAGGACAATTCCTTCGACCTCATGGCTTGGATTTTGCTCTGACATGCACTGTCAACTGTGGGACCTTATATAGACAAGTGTGTGCCTTTCCAAATAAAGTCCTTTCACTTGATTTTACCACAGGACGACTCCAATCAAGTTGTAGAAACATCTCAAGGATAATCAATGGAAACAGGATGCACCTGAGCTCAATTTCGAGTCTCATAGTAAAGGGTCTGAATACTTATGTAAATAAGGTATTTCTGTTTTTTATTTTTAATACATTTTAAACAATTGGGGTATTGGGGTATTGTGTGTAGATTGAGCAGGACATTTTTTATTGAATCCATTTTAGAATAAGGCTGTAAGTCAATGGGTCTGAATACTTCCCGAATGTACTGTACCTCTCTGGATGGTCGCACACGGGATGTCTCCTGAACATGTAGCTAAAACAACAACAAAACACCGGTCCTAGACAGTGAGTGAGTGAGTGAGTGAGTAAGAGAGACAGAGAGAGATAGAGAGGGGGGGGGGAGTGTGTGTGTGTGTGTCTGTGTGTGTGAGAGTGAGAGTGAGAGAGATTTTTGGGAGAGAAATTCTTTGAAAGTGTAAGTGCTTTACATGGTTTGAATGACTATGTATATTGTAGATTAGAAGATTATGTTGTCAGTGATAAAAATGACTATAGTTGGTACAATAGAATCCTAAGCTTCAGGCCTACCATTTCCTCTATACTCCATGCCTAATGCCGATACGCGCTAACAGCTATGGAAGAATTCCAATCGCTGGATTGATCAGCTGTGCACACCAAAGAATTAGATTGAATAATTTCACAATGATAAACCCTTAACTCTGGTGGAAGTAGGCTAGGTAGCCCATCAACATATTCTCCTCTGAACGTTGGATGATATTTCTGTTGATGAGCCATTGTCATTGAGAGAGTAAGAGAAAGTTACTTAATGACAGTGGACAGCCGGAAGAACAGGAGATCCTTGATATTCGTTCTCGTGACCCTTTGGCATATGGAAATGACGTGCAACAGGAAAGTTGAGCGCGCTCTGGGACTTGATAGTGCGCGCCCTTCCGGCCATGAAAACGTAGGAAGGGCGCAAGGACGATAGAGGGGACACAACGTACTTCAGACATGCTGAAGGTAATTCGGAGTGGCAAGGATATATTGCCAACTGAAGACAGTAAACCAGATTTGTTTTAAATGGACCACATGAAAGGACGTCAGACGCAACCAAGAGGGGTATGGCGTTAAGCAGTGAGTATTCAGAGAGTGACCATTCACAGGGGTTTCAAAATTAACTGAACTAATGGGTAAAATCAAACTATCATGAGCGAAGCCTATGTCTTTGGGGACAAATACAAGTTGACTGAATTGAATTGCCCAGCCAGGGCCACTGACCAATAGCAAAGATTTTCTTAAATGGGTTTAATATGTTATGTACAGTTGAAGTCGGAAGTTTACATGCACCTTAGCCAAATACATTTAAACTCAGTTTTTGACAATTCCTGACATTTAATTCTAGTAAACATTCCCTGTCTTAGGTCAGTTAGGATCACCACTTTATTTTAAGAATGTGAAATGTCAGAATAATAGTAGAGAGAAGGATTTATTTCGGCTTTTATTTCTTTCATCACATTCCCAGTGGGTCAGAAGTTTACATACACTCAATTAGTATTTGGTAGCATTGCCTTAAACAATTTAAACTTGGGTCAAATGTTTCGGGTAGCCTTCCACAAGCTTCCCACAATAAGTTGGGTGAATTTTGGCCCATTCCTCCTGACAGAGCTGGTGTATCTGAGTCAGGTTTGTAGGCCTCCTTGCTCGCACACGCTTTTTCAGTTCTGCCCACACATTTTCTATAGGATTGAGGTCAGGACTTTGTGATGGCCACTCCAATACCTTGACCTTGTTGTCCTTCAGCCATTTTGCCACAACTTTGGAAGTATGTTTGTGGTCATTGTCCATTTGGAAGACCCATTTGTGACCAAGCTTTAACTTCCTGACTGATGTCTTGAGATGTTGCTTCAATATATCCACATAATTTTCCTCCCTCATGATGCAATCTATTTTGTGAAGTGCACCAGTCTCTCCTGCAGCAAAGCACCCCCACAACATGCTGCTGCCACCCCCGTGCTTCATGGTTGGGATGGTGTTCTTCGGCTTGCAAGCCTCCCCCTTTTTCCGCCAAACATAACGATTGTCATTATGGCCAAACAGTTCTATTTTTGTTTCATCAGACCAAAGGACATTTGTCCAAAAAGTACGATCTTTGTCCCCATGTGCAGTTGCAAACCGTAGTCTGGCTTTTCTATGGCAGTTTTGGAGCAGTGGCTTCTTTCTTGCTGAGCGGTCTTTCAGGTTATGTCGATATAGAACTCGTTTTACTGTGGACATAGATACTTTTGTACCTGTTTCCTCCAGCATCTTCACAAGGTCCTTTGCTGTTGTTCTGGGATTGATTTGCACTTTTCGCACCACAGTACGTTCATCTCTAGGAGACAGAACGCGTCTACTTCCTGAGCGGTATGACGGCTGCGTGGTCCCATGGTGTTTATATCTGCGTACTATTGTTTGTACAGATGAACGTGGTACCTTCAGGCGTTTGGAAATTGCTCCCAAGGATGAACCAGACTTGTGGAGGTCAAACATTTTTTTTCTGAGGTCTTGGCTGATTTCTTTTGATTTTCCCAAGTAAAGAGGCACTGAGTTTGAAGGTAGGCCTTGAAATACATCCACAGGTACACCTCCAATTGACTCATATTATGTTAATTAGCCTGTCAGAAGCTTCTAAAGCCATTACATTATTTTCTGGAATTTTCCAAGCTATTTAAAGGCACAGTCAACTTAGTGTATGTACACTTCTGACCCACTGGAATTGTGATACCGTGAATTATAAGTGAAATAATCTGTCTGTAAACAATCGTTGGAAAAATGACTTGTGTCATGCACGAAATAGATGTCCTAACCGACTTTCCAAAACTATAGTTTGTTAACAAGAAATTTGTGGAGTGGTTGAAAAACGAGTTTTAATGTCTCCAACCTAAGTATATGTAAACTTTCGACTTCAACTGTATGTGTCCAGGACTTCTGCTGCTGTGCATGGTAGCCTCTGAGGTGTGGGATGCTGAGACCAGGCCCATAGACTTTGTGTGTGACAGAGAGTCCCGGAGGGACCTAAACACTGTGGCAGACATGGAAGCTGCATTGGTGAGGCTAAACCTGTATGTTTTAAACAATCTGCCATATAAATTACCTTAAACACAGAGAGTAGCTCGTCTGTCTGTCTGTCTGTCTGTCTGTCTGTCTGTCTGTCTGTCTGTCTGTCTGTCTGTCTGTCTGTCTGTCTGTCTGTCTGTCTGTCTGTCTGTCTGTCTGTCTGTCTGTCTGTCTGTCTGTCTGTCTGTCTGTCTGTCTGTCTGTCTGTCTGTCTGTCTGTGTGTCCGTCTGTCCGTCTGTCCGTCTTACCTCTCTCCTTTAATGTCTGTATGCTTCTCTCCTCTCTTCAGGCTTAAATGTCTGTATGTTTCTCTCCTCTCTTCAGGCTGATTGTGATGTCTTGAAGACCCTGCCGTCCCCCATTCAGCTCCCCTGCATCAAGGTTCACAAGGCTTCCTGGGAGAGGAAATCGGTACGCTATCAAACTCTTCAACTTCTGCTTCTCAAGGCAGATGATTTGTTTTCCTCGGTTCAGTAGCATCCAATTGTGGCAATCATTTGATGTTTGTATCTCTCTCTCTGTATGTGTGTGTGTGTGTGTGTGTGTGTGTTACCTATGTGTGTGTGTTTATATGACAGGCTCAGGAGAAGAGGAGGGACATAGCTGTGTCTCTGGGTGCTCTGACTGGGAGTGTGAGGGTGGTTAGGACACTGAGTCAGCCTGGCTGTGCCTCAACTCTACTGGAGAGGCTGGAGCATACTGTCAACAATTACCTACACATAGTCACACACCTGGACATCACGGTAAGAGATAATAATAAATACATACACAGACAATATATATATATATATATATATATATATATATATATATATATATATATATATATATACAGTACATTCGGAAAGTATTCAGACCCCTTCACTTTTTTCACATTTTGTTACATTACAGCCTTATTCTAAAATTAATTAAATATTTTGTTTTCTCATCAATCTACACACAATACCCCATAATGACAAAGCAAAACAGGTGACATTTTTTTTGTATTAAAAATTAAAAACAGAAATACATTATTTACATGAGTATTCAGACCCTTTTCTATGAGACTCTAAATTGAGCTCAGGTGCATCCTGTTTCCATCGATCATCATTGAGATTTTTCTACAACATGATTGGAGTCCACCTGTGGTAAATTCAATTGATTTGACATGATTTGGAAAGGCAAACACCTGTCTATATAAAGGTCCCACAGTTGACAGTGCATGTCAGAGCAAAAACTAAGCCATGAGGTCGAAGGAATTGTCCGTAGAGCTCAGAGACAGGATTGTGTCAAGGCACAGATCTGGGGAAGGGTACCAAAACATTTCTGTACCATTGAAGGTCCCCAAGAACACAATGGCCTCCATCATTCTTAAACGGAAGAAGACTCTTCCTCGAGCTGGCCACCGGCCAAACTGAGCAATTGGGGGAGAAAGGCCTTGGTCAGGTCAGGGAGGTGATCAAGAACCTGATGGTCACTCTGACAGCACTCCAGAGTTCCTCTGTGGAGATGGGAGAACATTCCAGAAGGACAACCATCTCTGCAGCACTTCACTAATAAGGTCTTTATGGTAGGGTGGCCAGACGGAAGCCACTCCTCAGTAAAAGGCACTTGACAGCCCACTTAGTTTGCCAAAAGGCACCTAAAAACTCTCAGACCATGAGAAACAAGATTCTCCATTCTGATGAAACCAAGACTGAACTCTTTGGCCTGAATGCTAAGCACCATGTCTGGAGGAAACCTGGCACCATCCCTACAGTGAAGCATGGTGGTGGCAGCATCATACTGTGGGGATGTTTTCAGCGGCAGGGACTGGGAGACTAATCAGGATCGAGGGAAAGATGAACGGAGCAAAGTACAGAGAGATCCTTGAAGAAAACCTGCTCCAGAGCACTTGGGACCTCAGACTGGGGTGAAGGTTCACCTTCCAACAGGACAATGATCCTAAGCACACAGTCAAGACAACGCAGGAGTGGCTTCGAGAAAAGCCTGTGAATGCCCTTGAGTGGCCCAGCCAGAGCCGGATTGAACCCGATCGAACATGTCAGGAGAGACCTGAAAATAGCTGTGCAGCGAAGCTCCCCATCCAACCTGACAGAGCTTGAGAGGATCTGCAGAGAAGAATAGGACAATTTCCCCAAATATATGTGTGCCAAGCTTGTAGCGTCATACCCAAGAAGACTCAAGGCTGTAATCGCTGGCAAAGGTGCTTCAACAAAGTACTGAGTAAAGGGTCTGAATATTTACGTCAATGTGATATTTCCATTTTTCTTTTTATACATTACAACAAAAAAAAAGTTACATGTTTTTGCTTTGTCATTATGGGGTATTGTGTATAGGTTGATGAGGGAAAAAATGATTTAATACATTTTAGAATAAGGCTGTAACGTAACAGAATGTAGAAAAAGTCTAGCGGTCTGAATACTTTCAGAATGCACATGCAATTTTATTCATTTTGTAAACAAACACGTCCATTTCACCGCCCACACGTAGTTAGCTTATCAGTGTTGCTAAGTCACTATCGTTTCCATATGAAAAAGGCAGTATCCTGTCTTTTTCCAGGAATCTCTCATTGACTCCCTCTCATTTCATATGTAGCTGTGACCCCGACAACCCCTGCTCTTCCTTCCCCAGGAAGAAAAGCAGATAGCAGGGCATACCTTCCCTATGACAGAGGCACAGCCACGTAGGCCAAGCCTGGAGAGCTTATGCAAGGGACAGGCCATTCACCAGCAACATTTGTCATAAGACTCGCTAGAAATGAGCAAAACAGAACAGTTGTTTCTTTCCAATTGGCATTCACAATGTGTGTCTTGAGTGTGTCTCACTCTCATCTCACAATGTCAACAAAATGTGTATTATCAAATTACCAATGCAGACTCCAGCTCTAAATCAACAAATGCTTAGGCAAAGTTAATAGCGTTATAACTGTTGGGAATGTACAGGTGCCATATTGGGACATGTGGGTGATTCCTCAAAATGTAAATCCATAGAAGGGTCCTTTGGAGGAAGGATTGTTGAGGCTATATGCGACATTTGTATCTTAAAGCATAATTGAGAAATAATATACACTGAACAAAAATATAAAAGAAGCATGTAAAGTGTTGGTCCCATGTTTCTTGAGCTGAAATAAAAGATCCCACATGTTTTTTTATACGCACTAAAAGCTTATTTCTCTCAAATGTTGTGCACATATTTGTTTACATCGCTGTTAGTAAGCATTTTTGTCCATTGCCAAGATACGCCACACCTGTCAGGTGGATGGATTATCAAGGAGCTGATTCAACAGCATGATCCTTACACAGGTGCACCTTGTGCTGGGGACAATAAAAGGCCACTCTAAACTGTGCAGTTTTATCACACAACACAATTCCACAGATGTCTCAAGTGTTGAGGAAGCCATAAGCCGCCTCCTACATTGTTTTAGGGAATTTGTCAGTACGTCCAACCGGTCTCACAACCAAAGACCATGTGTAATCACACCACCCCAGGACTTCCACTTCTGTCTTTTTCACCTGAGACCAGTCACCCAGACAGCTGATGAAACTGTGGGTTTGCACAACCGAAGAATTTCTGCACAAACTTCACAACTTTCAACTGTACTGGGCAGATGCAATCGTTCCTCTAAAGAAGTGAAAGGACCCTTCTATGGATTACATTTAGTGAAAATCAAAAAAAATCATGGACTTTTTAGTTCTAGTTTAGTGAGGAATCACCCATGTGTGTTATATTTTTGTTATACTGACTATCTCTCTTCCTCCATTCTCCCTTTTTTTCTCCCTCCCTTTTCTCCCGCTCTTTCCATCCTACCTATACCCCACCTTGTCCCTCTTCCCCCTTGTCCTTCAGGGGTCTGTGGAGAGCCCAGTGTTGTCCTGTAGCCCTCAGAGTACCCACAGCCTGAGCACTGTTCTGTGGACTTTCAGTAGACTGCTCACTGGCAAGCTGGAGTGGCTTATGGCTGATCTGACCCACAGGTGCCCCAGAAGATGATGGAGAGGAAACAAGGAGAGGAAGCTGCTTAAGGGTATTGAGATGCAGCCACATAGAGAGAGCTGCTTTAGAGTATTGAGACGGGCCCAAAGAGCAAAGTAGACGAAAAGAGGGAGCTGCCTTAGAGTATTGAGATGCACCCAGAGAGGAGAGGAGACAAGGAGAGGGGAGCTGCTCAGAGAGGAGAGGAGAAATGAAACAACCCCCTGCCACACAGCAGGCAGCCTTTTGTCTGGCTGATAAAGAAAACATGTTCAAATGGAACATGGAGATACGTTACCCTCTGCTGGTCATTATTTGGAACTAGAGTTCACTGTTTCAGGCTTCAGCGTGGACTGCAGGATGTTTCTGCAGTACTACTACTACTACAAGGACAAAAGGAATAAGAAGAATGTACGCGTTGACACAATGACATCCTGATTGATGAAATGAAGGACTATTTCATGGCTTGCAGTGTATGGCACCTACCAACAGAGCATTTGGAACAAGTGTGAAGCAATTGGAGTCATTATTTGGATGCGATCATATACTAGTCCGCTTTTAGTATTTTAATATATTGTTCACTGTACATTACATTGGTTTTAAAACTGTATTTTCATTAACTAATTAATCAGGCTATATAAATATTTCCTTATACTTGTGTGAAATCATTCAAATTACACCCACAAAGGAAATTGTAGCCTGCCTACACTCAAAAAAGCCTGTCTCATAAAATGTCAAATTTTACGCATCATGTTTTAATTAAACTTCTGTGAAAGTAATACAAATACTCGCTGAAACCAACCAGCTGTTGTACAATTTTGGGGTCATGAGGTCAAGGAGGGACCATCACTAATTGGATAAACAACAAAATGTTACAAATGGGCGTGGTCATTAAAAGACTGACAGATAGGAATAGCTTTTGCAGGGATGGCGGCGAGTAGTGTGGATGAAATGGAGAGAAGGTTGGAGAGAAGGTTGGAGAAGCAACAGCTGTGCTGGAGTGCGATCACTATGGGTGATTGTTCTGATGATACGGAGTGGAATGATGATGTTCAAGAATCTGAATGTTCTGTAATGGAAAGACATAGGAAGAAGAGAGATCATGATACTGAAAGGTAGGAAGCCAAATAAAATAAAATACAAACTTCTCACATGAGTAGCCTCGTTTCACTGCCAAAAAAGATCTGAAGGATCTGAATGTAGGATTACAGGGACTCTCAACTATATTCAATGTGGCGGACAAATTTGAGGCTATGATTAAGAAGTTGGAGCTCTTCTCTGTCTGCGTTAACAAGGACAACACACAGGTCTTTCCATTGTTGTATGATTGTTTTTGTGTGCAAATGAACTCAAGCTTATGGACAATGTCAAATGTGATATAGCGAAGCACCTGAGTGAGTTGGGTGCGCAATTACGCAGGTACTTTCCCGAAACGGATGACACAAACAACTGGATTCGTTATCACTTTCATGCCCTGCCTCCAGTCCACTTACTGATATCTGAAAAGAGAGCCTCATCGAAATTGCAACAAGCGGTTCTGTGAAAATGTTATTTAATCAGAAGCCACTGCCAGATTTCTGGATTGGGCTGCGCTCAGAGTATCCTGCCTTTTAAGACCCTGATGCCCTTTGCAACCATGTACCTATGTGAGAGTGGATTCTCGGCCCTCACTAGCATGAAAACTAAATGCAGGCACAGACTGTGTGTGCAAAAAGACTGAGACTCTCTCCAATACAACCCAACATTGCAGAGTTGCTGTATGTGCGTCCTTTCAAGCACACCCTTCTCATTAACCTGTCGTGAGTGATTCACCATTTTTGATGAACAAATAAGGTTTTATATGAAAGATGGCTAAATAAAGAGCAAAATGATTGATTATTATTATATTATTATTTGTGCGCTGGTCCTATAAGTGCTCTTTGTCACTTCCCACAAGCCGGGTTGTGACAAAAACTCACACTCATTCTTATGTTTAATAAATGTATCGTATAGTGTGTGTGTGTGTGTGTGTGTGTGTGTGTGTGTGTGTGTGTGTGTGTGTGTGTGTGTGTGTGTGTGTGTGTGTGTGTGTGTGTGTGTGTGGTGTGTGTGTGTGTGTGTGTGTGTGTGTGTGTGTGTGTGTGTGTGAAAAAACAACATTTGATAGTGCGCTGACCTTGTTGCTAGAGGGGGTACGCAGCTGGAGGTTGAATGTTTGAAAGGGTACGGGACTATAAAAAGTCTGGAAACCACTGCTCTAGGTTAAGGGGAGTCATCACTGGAGTCTCAATATCTATGTCCACAGATTATATTAAAGAAAATGTGAAGGGAGGCAGAGTGATTGAGGCCAAAAGGTTGATCAGTAGGAAAGAGGGTCAAAGAAGTAAAAGCTTATCAGTGATGCTGAGGTTTGAGAAAGTCTTGCTGGGAAATGTACAGATAGGATTCCTTAGTTTCAAGGTTAGAGAATTTTTTTTCCCATATGCACTGCAGTGTTTTAAATGCCAAAGAATGGGACATGAAGCTGTTCAGTGTAACGGAATGTGTGGCGTCAAAGGACATTTTGATAATGAATAAAGTTGACTTCATAGCTTTTATTGGTAAGGTTATCAATACGACTCGGGTTGTGGAAAGCAGAAATGTCAGGTTGAAGGTTATTGTGGAGATAGCAAAAGAGAAATTGGGGGTAACAGATGTGTTACCGTTGAAATGGCTGTTGACATGCTGTTGACAGCTGGTTGTTTCAGCATGATATAGATAAAGTTTAATGGGGTTGGGGAGGGGGTTTGGTGGAGGAGGGAGGGTGTGGTAGAAGTTAGGGATTTATTATTATATATATATTTTTTTCATGGTAGTACAGAATTTGGAAGATCATGATTGATCATACAATCCAGCACAGTAGGTGGCAGCATGCACTTTAAACGTTTGTTTGCGGACCGCCATGATATCATAGAAGAAGAAGAGCTTTTGCAGCAGTGCTTAAAGTTGACAATCTAGGTGATGAATGTAAGGAAGAAAATATAAGAATGCATGAAGATGTATAGCGTAAGAAGTGGGATTCTGGAGAATGACTGGATGCTGGATTAACCATGTTTGAAATAATGAGGACTTTGGAGGGGTGTGGTTTTACTGCTCCAGGTGAGGATCCATTATGCTACATTATGTTTAAACATCTGCCTACAGAAGGTTTGGGAACGATTTGAGTTTATGTAACAAAATATGGAGGACAGGAGAGCTACCATCGGGATGGAAACATGCTGTGGTTTTGCCTTTTGTGAAGCCTGGTAAAGATCCATCCAGTCCTGCTAGTTATAGACCTATTGCACTTACATCAAATCTCTGTAAGTTAATGGAACAGTTTATTGTAGGCAGATTGGTGTATTATCTTGAACATAGGGGTCTAATAAGTCCATACCATAGTGGATTCAGAAATGAAGGACTACCCTTGATGCATTAGTTAAAGTTAGTACTGAGGTGACCAAAGCTTTGGTAATGAAGGAAGTGATTTAAATAGTATATTTTGATATTGAAAAAGCATATGATACAATGTGGCGGGAAGGGCTACAGATTAAATTGAATGGAATGGGTATTAGTGGGAGAATGTATAACTGGATTATGGATTTCTTGTTTGACCGAACCTTCCAGGTCAGGTTGGGATTGGAGTTATGAAGAGAATATGAGGTGGAAAATGGAACTCCACAGGGTAGTGCTGTTAGTCCTATCTTATTCACATTGATGATTAATAATTTTGGGGAGGATATTGGACAGGGTATAGGGGTGGCGTTATATGCAAATGATGCTGCCATTTGGAAAAGGGGAAGGAATATTCCTTATGTAATGGAGAAAATGCAAGGTGTTGTTGTAGCAGTAGGTCCTTAACTTCAAAACCCATGATATCTTTATCAAAATCTTGCCACACGTTGTTCGCTAACAAAAAGATTAAGGAAGATGTCAGTCTTCAATTATATGGAGAACGAATGGAAAGGGTAACAGAATTTAAATATTTGGGGCTATGATTTGACGAAAAGCTGGAGACATATTACATGTATTGAGACTAAATGTAAGAAAGTATTAAATCTTATGAGGTCAATAGTTGGGCATGATTGGCGGGCAGATAGGCAATCGTTACTGAATATTTATCGGACTTTGATAAGATTGTCCATATATTTTATGGGTGCTTTTTATTTTTAAAAAATTATTTTTTTATTTAACCTTTATTTGTATATGGTTCTGCGGGTTTTACATCACTGTTGTGCCATGATAGGATGCAAGCTAGGGCACTCAGGATGTGTGATGGTGCATTTAAAACTACATCGGTTCAGGCTTTACAAGTAGGCTTTACAGTACATCACTGGGGCTAAGTTGCCTGCCATCAAAGACCTCTACACCAGGCGGTGTCAGAGGAAGGCCCTAAAAATTGTCAAAGACCCCAGCAGTTTTTACCCCCAAGCCATAAGACTCCTGAACAGGTAATCAAATGGCTACCCGGACTATTTGTGTGCCCCCCTTTAACCATATCTACATTTACATACTACCTCAATCAGCCTGACTAACCGGTGTCTGTATGTAGCCTCGCTACTTTTATAGCCTCGCTACTGTATATAGCCTGTCTTTTTACTGTTGTTTTATTTCTTTACCTACAGTGAGGGAAAAAAGTATTTCAACCCCTGCTGATTTTGTACGTTTGCCCACTGACAAAGAAATGATCAGTCTATAACTTTAATGGTAGGTTTATTTGAACAGTGAGAGACAGAATAACAACAAAAAATCCAGAAAAACACATGTCAAAAATGTTATAAATTGATTTGCATTTTAATGAGGGAAATAAGTATTTGACCCCCTCTCAATCAGAAAGATTTATGGCTCCCAGATGTCTTTTATACAGGTAACGAGCTGAGATTAGGAGCACACTCTTAAAGGGAGTGCTCCTAATCTCAGTTTGTTACCCGTATAAAAGACACCTGTCCACAGAAGCAATCAATCAATAAGATTCCAAACTCTCCACCATGGCCAAGACCAAAGAGCTCTCCAAGGATGTCAGGGACAAGATTGTAGACCTACACAAAGCTGGAATGGGCTACAAGACCATCGCCAAGCAGCTTGGTGAGAAGGTGACAACAGTTGGTGCGATTATTCGCAAATGGAAGAAACACAAAAGAACTGTCAATCTCCCTCGGCCTGGGGCTCCATGTAAGATCTCACATCGTGGAGTTGCAATGATCATGAGAACGGTGAGGAATCAGCCCAGAACTACACGAGAGGATCTTGTCAATGATCTCAAGGCAGCTGGGACCATAGTCACCAAGAAAACAATTGTTAACACACTACGCCGTGAAGGACTGAAATCCTGCAGCACCCGCAAGGTCCCCCTGCTCAAGAAAGCACATATACATGCCAGTCTGAAGTTTGCCAATGAACATCTGAATGATTCAGAGGACAACTGGGTGAAAGTGTTGTTGTCAGATGAGACCAAAATGGAGCTCTTTGCCATCAACTCAACTCGCTGTGTTTGGAGGAGGAGGAATGCTGCCTATGACCCCAAGAGCACCATCCCCACCATCAAACATGGAGGTGGAAATATTATGCTTTGGGGGTGTTTTTCTGCTAAGGGGACAGGACAACTTCACCACATCAAAGGGACGATGGACGGAGCCATGTACCGTCAAATCTTGGGTGAGAACCTCCTTCCCTCAGCCAGGGCATTGAAAATGGGTCGTGGATGGGTATTCCAGCATGACAATGACCCAAAATACATGGCCAAGGCAACAAAGGAGTAGCTCAAGAAGAAGCACATTAAGGTCCTGGAGTGGCCTAGCCAGTCTCCAGACCTTAACCTGTTAGGGCTAGGGGGCAGTATTGACACGGCCGGATAAAAAACGTACCCGATTTAATCTGGTTACTACTCCTGCCCAGTAACTAGAATATGCATATAAATATTGCCTTTGGATAGAAAACACCCTAAAGTTTCTAAAACGGTTTGAATGGTGTCTGTGAGTATAACAGAACTCATATGGCAGGCCAAAACCTGAGAAGATTCCGTGCAGGAAGTGGACTGTCTGACAAGTTGTGTTTCATCTTGGCTCTTTTTATTGAAGACTGAGGATCTTTGCTATAACGTGACACTTCCTACGGCTCCCATAGGCTCTCAGAGCCCGGGAAAAAGCTGAACGATATCGAGGCAGCCTCTGGCTGAAACACTTTATCGCGTTTGGCAAGTGGCCGATCAGAGTACTATGGGCTTAGGCGCGTGCCCGAGTCGACCCCATGCTTTATTTTCTTTCGTCTGTTTACCTAAACGTAGATTCCCGGTCGGAATATTATCGCTTTTTTATGAGAAAAATTGCATAAAAATTGATTTTAAACAGCGGTTGACATGCTTCGAAGTACGGTAATGGAATATTTACAAATTTTTGGTCACGAATTGCGCCATGCTCGTCACCCTTATTTACCCTTTCGGATAGTGTCTTGAACGCACGAACAAAACATTACATTACATTTACATTTAAGTCATTTAGCAGACGCTCTTATCCAGAGCGACTTACAAATTGGTGCATTCACCTTATAATATCCAGTGGAACAACCACTTTACAATAGTGCATCTAAATCTTTTAAGGGGGGGTTAGAAGGATTACTTTATCCTATCCCAGGTATTCCTTAAAGAGGTGGGGTTTCAGGTGTCTCCGGAAGGTGGTGATTGACTCCGCTGTCCTGGCATCGTGAGGGAGCTTGTTCCACCATTGGGGTGCCAGAGCAGCGAACAGTTTTGACTGGGTTGAGCGGGAACTGTGCTTCCTCAGAGGTAGGGAGGCGAGCAGGCCAGAGGTGGATGAACGCAGTGCCCTTGTTTGGGTGTAGGGCCTGATCAGAGCCTGAAGGTACGGAGGTGCCGTTCCCCTCACAGCTCCATAGGCGAGCACCATGGTCTTGTAGCGGATGCGAGCTTCGACTGGAAGCCAGTGGAGAGAGCGGAGGAGCGGGGTGACGTGAGAGAACTTGGGAAGGTTGAACACCAGACGGGCTGCGGCGTTCTGGATGAGTTGTAGGGGTTTAATGGCACAAGCAGGGAGCCCAGCCAACAACGAGTTGCAGTAATCCAGACGGGAGATGACAAGTGCCTGGATTAGGACCTGCGCCGCTTCCTGTGTGAGGCAGGGTCGTACTCTGCGAATGTTGTAGACATTGTAGACAATGAATCAATGAATTTGTAGACAAAACGCCGCTATTTGGATATAACTATAGATTATTTTGAACCAAACCAACATTTGTTATTGAAGTAGAAGTCCTGGGAGTGCATTCTGACAAAGACAGCAAAGGTAATAACATTTTTCTTATAGTAAATCTGACTTTGGTGAGTGCTAAACTTGCTGGGTGTCTAAATAGCTAGCCCTGTGATGCCGGGCTATCTACTGAGAATATTGCAAAATCTGCTTTCACCGAAAAGCTATTTTAAAATCGGACATATCGAGTGCATAGAGGAGTTCTGTATCTATAATTCTTAAAATAATTGTTATGCTTTTTGTGAACGTTTATCGTGAGTAATTTAGTAAATTCACCGGCAGTGTTCGGTGGGAATGCTAGTCACATGCTAGTCACATGCTAATGTAAAAAGCTGGTTTTTGATATAAATATGAACTTGATTGAACAAAACATGCATGTATTGTATAACATAATGTCCTAGGGTTGTCATCTGATGAAGATCATCAAAGGTTAGTGCTACATTTAGCTGTGGTTTGGGTTTATGTGACATTATATGCTAGCTTGAAAAATGGGTGTCTGATTATTTCTGGCTGGGTACTCTGCTGACATAATCTAATGTTTTGCTTTCGTTGTAAAGCCTTTTTGAAATCGGACAGTGTGGTTAGATTAACGAGAGTCTTGTCTTTAAAATGGTGTAAAATAGTCATATGTTTGAAAAATTGAAGTTTTTGCATTTTTGAGGAATTTGAATAACGCGCCACGGGATTACACTGGCTGTTGAGTACCTAGCCCATAGAGGTTAATCCCATAGAAAATCTGTGGAGGAAGCTGAAGGTTCGAGTTGCCAAACGTCAGCCTCGAAACCTTAATGACTTGGAAAAGATCTGCAAAGAGGAGTGGGACAAAATCCCTCCTGAAATGTGTGCAAACCTGGTGGCCAACTACAAGAAACGTTTGACCTCTGTGATTGCCAACAAGGGTTTTGCCACCAAGTACTAAGTCATGTTTTGCAGAGGGGTCAAATACTTATTTCCCTCAATAAAATGCAAATAATTTTACAACATTTTTGACATGCGTTTTTCTGGATTTTTTTGTTGTTATTCTGTCTCTCGATGTTCAAATAAACCTACCATTAAAATTATAGACTGATAATTTCTTTGTCAGTGGGCAAATGTACAAAATCAGCAGGGGATCAAATACTTTTTTCCCTCACTGTACTTATTGTTCACCTAATACCTTTTTTGCACTATTGGTTAGAGCCTGTAAGTAAGCATTTCACTGAATACAACACCTGTTGTATTCGGCGCACGTGACAAATAAACTTTGATTTGATTTGAGATACTGGGGAAATGCCACTATCCCTTTGAAGAGTTAAGGTAACCCTGGCGTACTGGGCAAGACTGAAGGGTAGTACGGTAGGTCATTCTACACTAACAGTATTGGAAGACTGCTGGAAATATGCACGATATCAAAAGAGGGGTTTTGGCCCAGAGATTGGAAAAGGTATTGATGAATATGGACTCAGAGATATTGTAATAAGGCCATCTGTGTCAATAGGAAATGTGCCATTGTGGTTTTATTCAAGACCACGTGTTGATCTTAGCCTAACAGAAGAAAAGAAACAGAGGTGTGAAGAAGACAGGAGCAGGTGTATTTATGCAGGTGTATTTCCTGAGCTCGATGTTAATCTATGCAACCGACTGACAAATGTATCTGTATACTTAACAGAAATGGTTGCGATTGTTGTTGGATTGCAATGGATAGAGCGGGTGCAACCAAGAAGACTAGTAATGTTTCAGACTCTGCATCAGTTTTGTGTAGTTTAACATCTGGAAAGTTAGAACGTAAGGATGTATGCTTACAAATAGTGATGCTTTTGTTGTGGTTACAAAGAAATGGTATTGAAATTCAGTTCTGTTGGATTCCGGGGTGGTAATTCCAACATTACTGTCAATGTTTGGCGTTGTTGACTATATCCAAATAGGTGAATATGGGGGACTTTACACGCAGGCATACACACACACACACACACACACACACAGACCTACAGTATTTGACTATTTTCTCCGGTCTGTTTGTGTAGCGTTCATGGTGGGCCAGTGTGGGATGTACCAGTCCATAGCCATGTTCATAGTGGCATACCTCATCAGTATGACTGTTCTGTCTGTCAGTGCCATCCCCAGTGGGGCTCTGGATGCTGGCTGCACCTACTGTGTCCTTAGCACCACTGATCTTGGACCAGGTGTTGCCTGCTGAATACTGGTGGTCTCTGCTCTATGGCACGGCCATTCTTCTCTGCCTCTTCTGTCGGGTAAGATACTTTTCTCTCTCCCCTCTGCTTCCTTAGAGGCATGCTGGAAACTCCCTAGCCCGTACACACTGGGAGAAAGGAAAGAGAAATATGACGCAGTGTGTCTCTTCCTAGGGATGCATTATACCCTATTTCCTATATAATGTACTACATTTTGTTTGCAAACTATACATGATGACATCTACATATACTGTCATTTCACATCTATGCCAAGGACATCTTCCTAATTTTCAATAATCGTCATGTCGGTCCTGGCCACCTTCATCCTCAGTTTCTTTGCTGTGGGCCCGCGGGACATTACGCTGCCCTACGCTCCTGGTGCCAACGCTACCACAGGCCTGGGCACTGCCAACTTCACTGATCATTGCCTGGCAACCCTGAGGGACAACCTGTGGGGGGAGTATAGGATGTTTTGTTGGGGTGTGGTGGCATGTCAGGGGTTGGGCTATGTAGAGGTCTGGTGAACATCTTTTGAGCATATCCATCAAAAGTACCTAAACGCCATTTTCATTAGGGCTGCATCCCAAATCCACCCAAGATCAGGACAACGTTCAGTTGCCAAACATTCTTGAACATTGCAGATAGAAATGCCATGAATAGAGCTGACGTGATTCCTTATTCTAAATATGAGGCATGTTTGATCTACATAGCCTATTTCTATCTGAACGTTCCAAATTGTTCAATTCTACAGAACGCACCCCAGAATTGGGCTGCCTGTGTAAACGCAGCCATAATAGTTCAGAAATCCAAATCAGCGACATCTTGGCTTTGGAGATTGTCTTGTTAGAGGTTAATGTATTCTGTGATCTCTTCTCCTCTCCCAGCTGACTACACAGTAGACTACACCACAGGCACCATGATGACCTTTCCACTGTGTTTGCTGTCATGTTCAACGGCTGTACAGGCATCATAACTAGCTCTAACATGTCAGGTGAGAGGGCAGACATTGGCGGAAGTTCAGCGTACATGATGTGTGTGTTTGTGAGTGTTTTAGCAGACCTGAGTTCAAATGCTATTTAGAGTTTTTCAATTACTTTCAAGGACATTTGGAAGTTGGTATTTAGATATGTTTTTTATTTGAGAAGACAAGTAGTTGAGTATATGAATGTATTTGGAAATGCACTTGGAAAGTATTTTAAAATACTCCAATACACTAACTCAAATACTCCCTTGCATTTAACCAGGTACTTGAAAATAGTATTTAAAATAAGTATTTGAAAATACTATAAAATAGTAAGCTATTTATAGGAAATTATTTGAAAATACTTCCAATAGAAGTAGTTGATTTGGCCAGCCTGGGGCCACATTATTTGAAAGTACTTAAATACACCGAATATAAGTATTTAAATAACAAATGCTCAAATACCATTTTTTTTTTAAACCAGGTCTGATGTTTAGACATAACATTTTGTCACTGAAGCCATTTCTATTACACACTGAGTGTACAAAACATTGGGATCACCTGCTCTTTCCATGACAAAGACTGACCAGGTGAATCCAGGTGAAAGCTATGGTCCCTTATTGATGTCACTTGTTAAATCCACTTCAATTAGTGTAGATGAAGGGAAGGAGACAGGTTAAATACGGATTTTCAAGCATTGAGACATGGATTGTGTATGTGTGCCATTCAGAGGGTGAATGGGCAAGACAAAAGATTCAGTGGCTTTGAATGGCATATAGTAGTAGGTGCCAGGGGCAATGGTTTGTGGCAAGAGTTTTCCGTGTGTATCAAGAATGGTTCACCACCCAAAGGACATCCAGCCAACTTGACACAACTGTGGGCCAGCATCCCTGTGGAACGCTTTCGAATCCTTGTAGAGTCCACGCCCCGATGAATTGAGGCTGTTCTGAGGGCAAAAGGGGTGCAACTCAGTATTAGAAAGGTGTTCCTAATGTTTTGTACACTCAATGTGTCTGTGTTTTTATCTCTCGCACTCTCATTCAGCAGATGCTTTTTTCCAAAATGACTTATTCATGCGTGGACTCTCTCCTCTCTCTCTTACTCCAGGGGACCTGAAGAGCCCAAGCTACTCTATCCTCAGGGGAACCCTGACAGCAGTCATCTTAACCTTCATCTCCTACAGTATTCCTGCTCAGCCTGCTGGTGGCCTACTCCTGTGACCGGTCAGCACACACGCGCACACACAGGCTTACACACAAGCACATACAGTGGCAAGATAAAGTATGTAAACCCTTTGGAAATACCTGGATTTCCTCTTAAATTGGTCATAAAATTTGATCTGAGCTTCATCTAGGACACAACAATAGACAAACAGTCTGCTTAAACTAATAACACACACAATTATACGTTTCCATGTCTTTATTGAACACACCGTGTAAACATTCACCGTACAGGGTGGAAAAGTATGTGAACTCTTGGATTTTATAACTGGTTGACCCTCCTTTGGCAGCAATAACCTCAACCAAATGTTTTCTGTAGTTGCGGATCAGACTTGTGCAACGGTCAGGAGGAATTTTGGTCCATTCCTCTTTACAAAACTGTTTCAGTTAAGCAATATTCTTGGGATGTCTGGTGTGAGCTGCTCTCTTGAGGTCATGCCACTGCGTCTCAATCGGGTTGAGGTCAGGACTCTGACTGGGCCACTCCAGAAGGCGTATTTTCTTCTGTTGAAGCCATTCTGTTGATTTACTTCAGTGTTTTGGGTCATTGTCCTATTGCGTCACCCAACTTCTGTTGAGCTTCAATTAGCAGACAGAAAGCCTTACATTCTCCTGCAAAATGTCTTGATAAACTTGGGAATTTATCTTTCCGTCAATGATAGCAAGCTGGCCAGGCCCTGAGACAGAAAAGCAGCCCCAAACCATGATTCGGTCCTGTGTGGCTCAGTTGGTAGAGCATGGTGTTTGCAACGCCAGGGGTGTGGGTTTGATTCCCACGGGGGACCAGTACGGAGGAAAAAATTATGAAATGTATGCATTCACTACTGTAAGTCGCTCTGGATAAGAGTGTCTGCTAAATGACAAAAACAAAAAAAAATGTAATTCTCTCTCCACCATACTTTACAGTTGGGATGCGGTTGGTGTGCTGTGCCTTTTCTTCTTCACACATAGTGTAGTGTGTTCCTTCCAAACAGCTCAACTGTAGTTTCATCTGTCGACAGAATATTTTGCCAGTAGTGCTGTGGAACATCCAGGTGCACTTTTGGCTTCTTCTGTGTTGTCCTCCCATGAACACCATTCTTGTTTAGTGTTTTACGCATCGTAGACTCGTCAACAGAGATGTTAGCATGTTCCAGAGATTTCTGTAAGTCCTTAGCTGACACTCTAGGATTCTTCTTAACCTCATCAGGCATTCTGCGCTGTGCTCTTGCAGTCATCTTTGCAGGACGGCCACTCCTAGGGAGAGTAGCAACAGTGCAGAACTTTCTCCATTTATAGACAATTTGTCTTACCGTGGACCGATGAACATCAAGGCTTTTAGAGATACTTTTGTAACCCTTTACAGCTTTATGCAAGTCAACAATTCTTAATCTTAGGTCTTCTGAGATCTTTTGTTCGAGGCATGGTTCACATCAGGCGACGCGTCTTGTGAATAGCAAACTCAAATTTTGTGACTATTTTTTATAGGTCAAGGCAGCTCTAACCAACATCTCCAATCTCGTCTCATTGACTGGACTCCAACTTAGCTGACTCCTGAATTCAATTAGCTTTTGGAGAAGTCTTTAGACTAGGGGTTCACATACTTTTCCAACCTACACTGTGAATGTTTAAAGGACGTATTCAAAATAGAGAAAAATACAATAATGTGTTTGTTATTAGTTTAAGCCCACTATTTGTCTATTGTGACCTAGATGAAGATCAGATCAAATTTGATGACCAATTTATGCAAAAAATCCTGATAATTCTAAAGGGTTCACATACTTTTTCTTGCCACTGTACGTATGTACATATATGCAGACACCTGTTCACACACAACTGCATACAAGCATGCACACACACGCCAGCATGTTTGTTTACTTGGCAGTGGTAATTACATGATCAGGTAACACGATTATGGCAAGCCACACAGACTTGAGATGGTTAACCATGGGTAAAGAAACCAAAGGCATCCTTCCAAAGGTTTATACTGTGCATTCGGAAAGTATTCAGACCCCTTGACTTTTTCCACATTTTGTTGCGTTGTGGCAAATGAAGCAAAAAAGGCTACGTCAGAGACACCGCCCCAAGAGGAGGAGTCTGCCAGTGCGGAAGAGATGTGGCTGGCAGTACTAAGGGACCTGCAGCTGGAGTAACAACCCGGAAACAAGAAACCGTAGCCCCATAGCTAAAAGATAATATAACCAAGTGCTTAGCGTTTTTAAAGGTTAACTATGGCTTAGAATGTACAGAGACTGGGACCCGCTACTACAGAGGAAAGTACAAAAGAGAGCCCAACCCAAAGGGGGGCACTTCTTCTGGATCAACTGAGACTTAGACAGACTCAGAGAACGGGGATCCTCGAAATTGTATTTACACTGGGTAGTTACTACGGACCGAGACAGTGGACCAAGGTAACTAAAACTTCTACTATACTCTAGAGCATTTGGATTCACGAGGAACTTTAGTCTGAGACCTGTGGGTGAAAAGATTTGTCGTACATCTCGTGACCCCTGATCGCCCTCATGGGCGAGATAGGACCTTGAGTCGACACTTCATAATAGAACCTATAAGGTCAGGCCAAAGCATTCCAGAGTGATAAGACCCTCATACTGTAGTAGGCAGTAAAAGGTATAGATAACATCTGAACTAGTTACAGAGTTGAAAAGGAATAACATAGTAAGTTAACATCCCATAAGGATAACAACTGATTTGTACTTCTCCTCGAGCGGGTCACCATCTCTATAAGGTAATTGATGATTTACTATTGCATTTTAGTCAACTGGTATTAATATAGGAAAAGTGTGGGCCATTAGGCCATGGTGTAATAATTGATGTTTTTGAAACTGTGATAACCTGTAACCCATATTGCAAACCTTAAATAAATACATCAGAAACTAGGCCCTGAACCCTAACAGGGAGAGAACGCCTTTGACACTCCCTGCGCAGGCTAAGGCCTAGTTTCTTTTATAAAGCTTTATATTGAGATGACTAGACATTGGTTCATTATAAAGTTTAAGACTAAGCATTGAGAGTTCCTCATCCCTTATCGGGGGATGATCGACGGATCCATATTGTAAATCGGAGAAATAACTCTGTGAATAAGGTGGAACATACTCATACAGTAAAACAAGGTACAACACAGTAACAGTACAAAGAACTAGAAAGTAATACGACCAGGAGCAGTAAGTACGTTAAAACTATATACTCTAAGGCACCCAAACAGAAGGAATCGGACGAGCGAAGGTAACAGCACCGGATAAAGGGAGTACGATAATAACCAAACCAGGCAGGTCCGGCGTGTCTGTGAGTCTCTAGTTACCAGAAGACGTAAGAAGGAGGGATAAAACCCTCCATCCGCCACTAAGCCCTTCGGGTAAAGTGGATACCACGACAACGTTATAGCCTTATTCTAAAATTGATTGAATAAATTGTTTTCCTCATCAATCTACACACAATAGACCATAATGACGAAGCAAAAACAGGTTTCTAGACATTTTTGCAATAAAAAAAAAACAGATACCTTATTTACATAAGTATTCAGACCCTTGGCTATGAGACTCGAAATTAAGCTCAGGTGCATCCTGTTTCCATTGATCATCCTTAAGATGTTTCTACAACTTGATTGGAGTCCACCTGTGGTAAATTCAATTGATTGGACATGATGTGGAAAGGCAAACACCCTTCTATATAAGGTCCCACAGTTGACAGTGCATGTTAGAGCAAAAACTAAGCCATGAGGTCGAATGAATTGTCCGTAGAGCTCCGAGACAGGATTGTGTCGAGGCACAGATCAGGGGAAGGGTACCAAAACATTTCCGTACCATTGACGGTCCCCAAGAACACAGTGGCCTCCATCACCAAGAGTCATCCTAGAGCTGGCCGCCCGGCCAAACTGAGCAATCGGGAGAAGGGCATTCGTCAGGGAGGTGACCAAGAACCTGATGGTCACTCTGACAGAGCTCCAGAGTTCCTCTGTGGAGATGTGAGAACCTTCCAGAAGGAAAACCATCTCTGCAGCACTACACCAATCAGGAACTTATGGTAGAGTAGCCAGACGGAAGACATTCCTCAGTAAAAGACACTTGACAGCCCGCTTGGAGTTTGCCAAAGTGCTCCTACAGGACTGTCAGACCATGAGAAACAAGATTCTCTGGTCTGATGAAACCAAGATATAACTCTTTGGCCTGAATGCCAGGCATCACGTCTGGAGGAAACCTGGCATCATCTCTACAGTGAAGCTTGGTGGTGGCAGCATCATGCTGTGGGGATGTTTTTCAGCGTCAGGGACTGGGAGACCAGCCAGGATCGTGGGAAAGATGAACCAAGTAAAGTACAGAGAGATCCTTGATGAAAACCTGCTCCAGAGCGCTCGGGAACTCAGACTCGGGCAAGGTTCTGACACACGGGTGTATCTTGGTGGTTGCAAGGATAAACCCAAGAAACCCACATCAAACCACACCCCCAAGTCACCTCATATTTGGCTTTGGGACAAGTCTCTTAATGTCCTTGAGTGGCCCAGCCAGAGCCCGGACTTGAACCCGATCGAACACCTCTGGAGAGACCTCAAAATAGCTGTGCAGTAACACTCCCCATCCAACCTGACAGAGCTTGAGAGCATCTGCAGAGAAGAATGTGAGAAACTCCCCAAATACAGGTGTGCCAAGCTTGTAGCGTCATACCCAAGAAGACTCGAGGATGTAATTGCTGCCAAAAGTGCTTCAAAAGTAAACGGTCTGAATACTTATGTAAATGTGATATTTCAGTTTTTTTGTGTTTGTTTTATCATTATGGGGTGGTGTGTGCAGATAGATGAGGGGGGAAAAAAACGATTGAATCCATTTTTGAATAAGGCTGTAACGTACCAAAAAGTCAAGTTGTCTGAAAACTTCTCGAATGCACTGTATCTATCTGTGGTGTAGTGATAATGTACCCCTCTCTCCCAGTCATCTTCTCCAGAGGGACTACAGTCTCCTGGGGGACATCAACGTGAGGGGCCCCCTGGTTACAGTGGGGGTGTACTCCTCTACCCTGTCTGCTGCCGTAAGTAACCTTATAGGGGCCTCCCACATCCTCTGAGCACTCCCTAGGGACAACCTGGCGAGTAGTAAGGCTGAAATAACCTCAAGTCTGCACGTCTTGATTGACACCATCTCCCTCAAAGGTTCTTATATCATTCTATTCTGGTATTCTGTCTCAGCTGTTTGGAGCTTTGCATGTCCACATAGGTGAAAAACCATTCCTAAATCTCAGTTTTGGAAGTTACTAACTTTATGACCAAAGTTATCCTATTTACACTTTTGAGTCCATTTTGGCACTAGCATTTATGTTTAAGACTACTATCGATCAGCCAGGCTCTCATCTTCCACCAGGTACTACACACACATACAGGAGCACGCCAAAAATGCACACACAGGTGTACACATTGACACTCTTGCACATTGTGAAGGAGTGGCCTTTCCTGATTTGACCTCGGTTTTCATCGATGCTCAGTTAAATAAAGGTTCAATTAAAAATGTAAATGTAGTATTGCAAGCGGCCATGACCGAAGGCAAACGAGTTGTCTTTGGAGTGTGGTTTCATGTGGGTGTTTTTTGGGGTATGTCTTTGCCATTCAATCACACCAAATGAGGGCTAATTCAGTTCTATGTGTGGGTTAAAGTAGAGGGAAGGATTCTACAACACCTTGTTACCCATGAGCATTATCAAGTAATGTAGCTAGCAAGCTAGTGTAACCAAATCACTGTCACATACAACACCAGGCACAGTCTCAAGTTTGACGGTTGACAGCATGCAGAACTTGCAGCTAGCGTTGGATTTAATCTATATCTTGGCCATCTGAACTTTAAGGAAGCCCATTTTCACTAGAGTAGCTATTTCCCAATCAATGTGTGCATTGCATATCAAGCTGATACACTGTGTTGTCTGGGGAATTCATTTTGCATGGACCAGTGCGCTGGGTGGAGGGAGTTTGCTCATTATCAACCATTCCATCGGTCCTCCTAAGGAGAGGTCTCCACTCGCCTGCGGCACCAGGCCATGCAAAGCGAACTCGCCCAGTCTTTTCCCAGAAAACACGGCACCACCACCAAGAAAGATCTGGGAGAGAAATATCTCTGGATGAGATGACAGAAACAGTATAAGTCAAGAGAAACTTTGACCAACTCCAGCCCAGCTCCAAGATCCATTTGCAGCCCTTGAGCAGAGCTGCCAACCATCAAACACTTCAAGCCGTCACGGCTGGGGGAAAGTCAGTGGCCATAAGAACAGAACTGTGGACAAAGTGGAATAAGAAGGCCAAATCTCTATGGGCACATAAAACAAGAAGGCCAGTAACCTAGTGTCCTTTTCACACCCTCGGCCCACTAAAGGAATCAGGGAGGTAATAAGAGCGGTGCCCTGACATTTTAAAACAGACACTTCACTGACCGGGAGTCCATTTCAAAGGCCATTTGGCTTTGCAAAAAAAGGAATGGTTTGTTGACTGAAGTTACAGAGGTTTTCTAGAGAAGCTATTTGGGAAATGTGTGTTTAATTGATCTACGGACTGGCTTTGTTCCATTCTGCTTTATTGGTATCTTTATCAATTTTGACGGACCGATATGCTCGGGGTATTATGCAGCCCCAATGTCATCCATTTGTTCCTTTAAGTACTTGATTGGTTCACTGCTCTTATTTTTACATGTTTCATATAGCAGGCACTCTTATTCAGAGCAACTTACAGGAGCAATTAAGGTGAAGTGCCTTGCTCAAGGGCACCACATCACCAGGAATTAAAACCAGTAACCTTTTGTTTACCAGCCCAACGCTCTTAACCACTAGGCTATTACTGCACAGTACAATACAATCTGGAAAACTGTGCCCGCTCATTTGGCCTTTTTTGGGGGGCTTCTCAAGAAATGCTGGCGGCCATGACAGAAGCCAAACATGAGTTGGCTTGGGGGTGTGGTTTGATATGTGTTTATTGGCTGGTGCGGCTGGCTTCCGGGTTAAGCGGGCATTGTGTCAAGAAGCAGCATGGCTTGGCTGGGTTGTGTTTCGGAGGACGCACGGCTCTCGACCTTCACCTCTTCTGAGTCTGTACGGGAGTTGCAGCGATGGGAAGAAGGAAAGAAAATGACTTGTTGCAGATAAAAATCAGTGCGTGATTTCCCCTCATCAATCTACACACATTACCCCATAATGACAAAGCAAAAACAGGTTTTTAGATATTTTGGCAAATTTATTTTACAATTTAAAAAAAATATTATGTCACATTTACATAAGTATTCAGATTCTTGACTCAGTACTTTGTTGAAGCACTTTTGGCAGCAATTACAGCCTCAAGTCTTCTTGGGTATGATGCTACAGGCTTGGGACACCTGTATTTGGGGAGCATCACTGCACAGCTATTTTCAGGTCTCTGCAGAGATGTTCAATCTGGGTTCAAGTTCGGGCTCTGGCTGGGCCACTCAAGGACATTTAGAGACTTGTCCTGAAGCCACTCCTGCATTGTCTTGGCTGTGTGGTTAGGGTCGTTGCACTATTGGAAGGTGAACTTGCACCCCAGTCTGAAATCCCGAGCGCTCTGGAGCAGATTTTCATCAAGGATCTCTCTGTACTTTCTTCAGATTATTTTTCCCTCGATCCTGGCTGGTCTCCCAGTTCCTGCCGCTGAAAAACACCCCCACAGCATGATGCTTCACTGTAGGGATCGTGCCAGGTTTCCTCCAGACGTGACGCTTGGCATTCAGGCTAAAGTGTTCAATCTTGGTTCCCATCAGACCAGAGAATCTTGTTTCTCATGGTCTGAGAGTCTTTAGGTGCCTTTTGGCAAACTCCAAGCGGGCTGTCATGTGCCTTTTACTGAGGATTGGCTTCCGTCTAGCCACTCTACCATAAAGGCCTGATTGGTGGAGTGCTGCAGAGATGGTTGTCCTTCTGAAAGGTTCTTCTATCTCCACAGAGGAACTCTAGAGCTCTGTCAGAGTGACCATCAGGTTCTTGGTCACCTCCCTGACCAAGGCCCTTCTCCCTCGATTGCTCAGTTTGGCCAGGTGGCCAGCTCTAGGAATAGCCATTTAAGAATGATGGAGGCCACTGTTCTTGGGGACGTTCAATGCTGCAGAATTGTTTTGGTACCCTTCCCCAGATCTGTGCCTCGACACAATGCTGTCTTGGAGCTCTATGGACAATTCCTTTGGCCTCATAGCTTGGTTTTTGCGCCTAGCAAAGGGTCTGAATACTTACATGAATATGTTATTTCTGGTACACACATACACACAGTACAAGTCAAACGTGTGGACACTCTTATTCATTCAAGGATTTTTCTTTATTTTTACTATTTTCTACATTGTATAATAATAGTAAAGACATCAAAACTATGTAATAACACATATGGAATCATGTAGTAACCAGAAAGTGTTAAACAAATCAAAATATATTTTATATTCTTCAAAGTAGGCACCCTTTGCCTTGATGACATCTTTGCACACGCTTGGTATTCTCTCAACCAGCTTCATGAGGTAGTCACATGGAATGCATTTCAATTAACAGGTGTGCCTTGTTAAAAGTTAATTTGTGGAATTTATTTCCATCTTTATGCATTTGAGCCAATCAGTTGTGCTGTGGCAAGGTAGGGGTGGAATACAGAAGATAGCCCTATTTGGTAAAAGACCAAGTCCATATTATGGCAAGAACAGCTCAAATAAGCAAAGCAGAACAACAGTCCATTACTTTAAGATATGAAGGTCAGCTAATCCGGAAAATTTCAAGAACTTTAAAAGCCATCAAGCACTATGATGAAACAGGCTCTCATGAGGGCGGCCACAGGAAACGGAGACCAAGAGTTACCTCTGCTGCAGAGGATAAGTTCATTAGAGTTAACTGCACCTCAGATTGCAGCCCAAATAAATTCTTCACAGAGTTCAAGTAACCGAAACATCTCAACATCAACTGTTCAGAGGAGACTGCGTGAATCAGGCCTTCATGTTCGAATTGTTACAAAGAAACCACTACTAAAGGACACCAATAAGAAGAAGAGACTTGCTTGGGCCAAGAAACACGAGCAATGGACATTAGACCGGTGGAAATCTGTCCTTTGGTCTGATGAGTCCAAATTTGAGATTTTTGGTTCCAACTGCTATGTCTTTGTGAAACGCAGAGTATGTGAATGGATGATCTCTGCATGTGTGGTTTCCACCGTGAAGCATGGAAGAGGAGGTGTGATGGTGCTTTGCTGGTGACACTGTCTGTGATTTATTTCGAATTCAAGTCACACTTAACCAGCATGGCTACCACAGTATTCTGCAACGATGCACCATCCCATCTTGCGCTTAGTTGGATTATCATTTGTTTTTCAACAGGACAATGACCCTAAACACACCTCCAGGCTGTGTAAGGGCCATTTGACCAAGGAGAGACTAAGGAGTGCTGCATCAGATGACCTGGCCTCCACAATCACCCGACCTCAACCCAATTGAAATGGCTTGGGATGAGTTGGTTTGGGATGAGAGTGATGGAAAAGCAGCCAACAAGTGCTCAGCATATGTGGGTACTCTTTCAAGACTGTTGGAAAAGCATTCCTCATGAAGCTGGTTAAGAGAATGCCAAAAGTGTGCAAAGCTGTCATCAAGGCAAAGGGTGGTTACTTATGATTTGTTTAACAGTTTTTTGGTTACTACATGATTCCATATGTGTTATTTCACAGTTTTGATGTCTTCACTACTATTCTACAACTTAACATTAGTAAAAAATAAAGAAAAACCCTTGAATGAGTAGGTGTGTCCAAACTTTTGACGAATGCCAGAAGTTCATAAGTTCCCCAGTAAATCCGCTCAGCTGACGGACGACTACCTCTGTGCTGTGAACAATCTGATTCGCCAGCACGGAGACCCACCCCCTGCTGTGCGTTTCCTGTATTTGCCCCGCCCACCGGCAGACATGCAGTGATACTCCTACCTGCATCAGCTGGACCTGCTCAGTAGAGAGCTTGGCCCCACCCTGCTCATCCATGGGGTAATGCCAGTTGTCACCACTGACCTCTAACCCCTGAGCCTTCACTTGTATCCCCGCTCACCTTATCCCTCACCTGGCTCTGACCCCTTCACCAGCTGGACCTGCCCCGTAGAGACCTGGGCCTGACCCCACCCAGCCATGGGGGCACACCTGTTACAGAGAGGAAGAGGCGAAGCCAGAGGATTTACTCCACCCAAAATCTGTCTGCGTGAGAATGTTGCATTATTATGTGAGGTTATTTGATCTAATAGAAGTTTGGTAATGTTTAGGCTGTTACAAATGTACTCCTATAAGTGGTTGCACGTGGCATTCCGGCAACTTTGACAAAAACAACTTAGTTGTGCCTGTTGGTTACATGCGTATCTGCTCTCTCATTGGCTAGAATGGTCCCACCTGATCTCCTCCTCCTTCCTGCTGTCCATAGTTGAGGACATGTATCCCCATTGTTAGAGCAGTCCGGCAAATATCTTGTCAATGTAATAGATCATGCCAGGTGGTTACTTGCTGGTGTGAACTATTTCCAGACCAGAAGGGGGCGATATTTGCTTAGAAATGTCACCAGAGCTACATTAAGACAACTCCACTGTAGTGATTGAAGGGGAACAGCAGAGGCAGGGCTTGAACGAGTGACTTGACAGTTATAGGGCATGTGCACTACATCATGCGCCGTCTATGTCCTGACATTTTGACACAGGCTGACAAAGCCACACTGAAGAAGGCTGTAAAGCCAAAACATCTGTGCACGCTATCCGTGATGCTCTAAAAAAAAAAATTGTAATGAAGTAAGCTTTATGCAACATATTTTTTTTGTGCCAACCCATTACACCTCTTTGTTTGTCTGAATTCGCGGGTTTTACGCACCAGCCAAGCTTTTTGGGGAGCCCGATGGTTTTCTTTTGATTAGCCACAAATGTCACAATATATTTTATGTTCTCACCAAAGACTCCCCCCAATAATTATTCATCTATTGGGATCATTTTTGACCATAAAACAGCTTTGTCTCCAGTCGAGTGATTAACGGGGAAGTCTCTAGTCTACAAACTAATAATCCAGTGTTTTATGCCATACGGTGGTCACTGTAAACCAGTTGATATTCCCCAGACTGACTCAACCAGCACTGCTATGAAGTTAACCATAAGGGATATTCACTATCACGTCCCATCTGACGTTTCCACTGGTTTACAACCCACAGTCATTGTACACAACATGATGGCGAGGATCAGAAATATCCAGTCGATCCACGTCACTGGTTAACACATGGTGGGTGACTTGGCAGCGGGCATCGACGCCTCCAGCAGGCAGTAATGGGACCAGGCCTGGTTGCCAGTGCCAGTGAGACGTGCCACCCAACTGAGTCACGTTTGCTACAGAAAATCTCCATGAATTCACATATGTGGGTGTGCTGATAACAATGGGGTATGTGGGCGTAGACATAACCAAGCCAATACAGGAAAAGGATTCAATATCTATGGCTTCCGCTTTACAGGACTTGAATAGCACGAAGTGCAGTTGGTTTTAATTATTTATTTTATTTCACCTTTATTTAACCAGGTAGGCCAGTTGAGAAAAAGTTCTCATTTACAACTGCGACCTGGCCAAGATAAAGCAAAGCAGTGTGACAAAAACAGCAACACAGAGTTACACATGGAATAAAATGGGATAAAATGGCGAGGATGATGATGTAAAAATAATGAACTTGATAAATGTTTCCATTGTTATGATCTGTGTAGCCCTCGGATCGGAGATACATTAAATTGTTCTATTTTAGTTCTATGCCTGGGATGACCTTTTTGAGAATGAAATGGACAGACTCCCATTGTATCAAATTATTACATTCTCTCTGGTTATATCAGCCAGGGTTATGAAAATTAAATATGAATATGAATGCATATACACTACCGTTCAAAAGTTTGGGGTCAATTTTTCGTCCATTAAAATAACATCAAATTGATCAGAAACACAGTGTTGTAAATGACTATTGTAGCTGGAAATGGCTGATTTATGGAATATCTACATAGGCGTACAGAGGTCCATTATCAGCAACCGTCACTCCTGTGTTCCAATGGCACGTTGTGTTAGCTAATCCAAGTTTATAATTTTAAAAGGCTAATTGATCATTAGAAAACCCTTTTGCAATTATGTTAGCACAGCTGAAAACTGTTGTTCTGATTAAAGAAGCAATAAAACGGGCCTTCTTTAGACTAGTTGAGTATCTGGAGCATCAGCATTTGTGGGTTCGACTACAGACTCAAAATGGCTGGAAACAAATAACTTTCTTCTGAAACTCGTCAGTCTATTCTTGTTCTGAGAAATGAAGGTGATTCCATGCGAGAAATTGCCAAGAAACTGAAGATCTCGTACAATGCTATGTATTACTCCCTTCACAGAACAGCGCAAACTGGCTCTAACCAGAAAAGAAAGTGAAGTGGGAGGCCCCGGTGCACAACTGAGCAAGAGGACAAGTACATTAGAGTGTCTAGTTTGAGAAACAGACGCCTCACAGGTCCTCAACTGGCAGCTTCATTAAATAGTACCCGCAAAACACCAGTCTCAACGTCAACAGTGAAGAGGTGACTCCGGGATGCTGGCCTTCTAGGCAGAGTTGCAAAGAAATGGCCATATCTCAGACTGGCCAATAAAAATAAAAGATTAAGATGGGCAAATTAACACAGACACTGGACAGCGGAACTCTGCTTAGAAGGCCAGCATCTCGGAGTCGCCTCTTCACTGTTGATGTTGAGACTGGTGTTGGAACACAGGAGTGAAGGTTGCTGATAATGGACCTCTGTACGCCTATGTAGATATTCCATAAAAAATCAGCCATTTCCAGCTACAATAGTCATTTACAACATTAACAATGTCTATACTGTATTTCTGATCAATTTGATGTTATTTTAATTGACAAAAAAAAATGCTTTTCTTCCAAAAACAAGGACATTTATAAGTGACCCCAAACTTTTGAACGGTAGTGTATATTTAATGCAAATGGTATTTCAAAGCATATTGCATTTTCCTTTCATCACCTAGTCTTAGGGCCTCACGCTAACCTTATATAGCCATGGAAGTCATTGGCAGAGGGAGAGGGAGTGCACTTAAACTTGCCCTGATGAGTGTACCCACCTAAAACGACGAGAAGATTCGCTGATGTTTCAGTGTGATCCCTCCATCCCTCCATTGCGGAGGAGGAGACAACTGTGAGTCACTTCCGACAATAGCCATTGCATCGTAGGAGGGTGTGGAAGCATTAGTGTGGAAATGTACAGTAAAACAATCTGCACCGATTTCACGGAAAACTTTCTTTCTCTTCAATCTCTCTTTATTTCAGGTTAGGGGCACTCAGACAGTGGTACGCTGGGGAGTTCTATTCCATAATGGAAGAGAAGGTCAGTAGGTCTACTCTTAGACCATGTCTGAAAAGGAAGAAAACAACTCGTTTTTTAGTAGTGCAGACCACCTTTTTCAGATCCATGTACCACCACTTAGCATTTCTACAAGGACACAGGTTTTTTCCGTTACGTCATTACTATAAAGCAGTCTTTAGAGGTATTTTTTGTTGAACAGCTTCAGTCATTCATAGAAAATCTTGGCAGTATTTTTGTACTCTGTACTGTATAATACATTATAATATATTTTCACATGATGTTGAAGTAGTGAAGTACCATAGGGAATAATAGTTATTCTATGCTGTTATTTAATTCAATCTTAGTTAGCAAACCATCCATCCTCTATACAACCACCCTGAACCAGTTAGAGGGAGACACTTCAAATAAAATAAGACGGGAAAGTATGTTTGTAGGCCAGCTCTCTTTGTACTACATATTATACCTTTATAATAAGGATACATTATTACATGGTTATGAAATTAGAGGAAATTCTTACATAAAGAGATGAAGTTCGACTGTGAAAAATAGAGTTATTCTATTCTGTGCTGTGCTGCTACTTAATTCGTTATCAGACCATCTATTCTTGTCCCTGTGCTCTGTTATCTAAGACCTAGCACCGTGACATCACACAAGGTCAAGAGACATGGCAGCAAAACACTAGGGAGTCTAGTAGGGCAGCAGTGATAATGAGTCCATTTATAGCCAGAAAGAAGGTGGAGGGATCGCAGGGTAGCACAGCAGGGTGGATGGAGAGTGGGCCCTACATCCAGCTGTGTATTTTGATATACATGTAACTGACAAAATAAAGGAAACACCAACATAAAGCGTCTTAATAAGGCGTTGGGCCACCACAAGCCTGAACAGCTTCAAAGCATCTTGGCATAGATTCTATAAGTGACTGGAACTCTATTAGGTGTTTTGTTTATGACGGTGGAAAACACTGTCTCAGGCGCCACTACAGAATATCGAATAAGTGGTCAAATGGGTTGAGATTTGCGTGTTGCAGTCTGTACGGGACTGTATGGGGAGCCAGGTGAGTGAGGCAAGAATTGGGATAATGTGTTAAGACTTTATGGTTCCTGTTAGGACTCTAGCAGCAGCATGTTGTACAGTTTGTAGATTTTTCAGATTGGAGGCGGTACAGCCTGATAAAACAGCGTTACAGTAATCTAGACTGGATGTAATGAAGCCATGGATACTTTCTTTTCTGCATCAGTAAATTAAAGTGGATTTCTGATTTTAGCTATGTTCGCACTCTGAAGTTCCATTGGCAAGAATTTGTTTAATCTACTCTATCTTTCCACAGTTATCAAACCAGCCATACTTCTTCCAGCAATCAACCAATCAGTTGATCAATGGATTGATTTTGATTTATCAATCTGTGGAGAGGGCAGCAGACATCCACAGGACCAGGTCATGTTCATGCCTCATCACCTTTGACCCCAAGCCCAGCACAGAGACAAGGGGTGAAGTTGATCAAATATTTTCATAGCCTACCGCAGATAGATTAGAGTCTTCTCTTTTCATCAGGAGCCATTTGGTTTCCAACCTGTGCTTTCCCGCGATTGTATTTCAAAATTCAAAAGGCACTCGCACATCTGAGCAAACCTTTTGCAGGTGCATGGCAACAGTTAAATAAGATGAAGAAAACTGCACACTGCTCTTGATAGTATCACTGATATTTAATAAGCTTACGTATCGGTCTCACAGCATTCGTCAGAGCTTTTGTGAATTTCTTTTAATTAGCACCCTTATGTAGACCTAGCCACACCCACATCCGTTCCACGCATGGAAAGGGGTTGGAGGCAAAGGATAAACAAATAAGTGCTACCAAATATAACAATATGCATTTCATAAATATTCAAATAAAGTGTGTAAATAAGACGTATTAAACACGTCTGTAAAACCACAATGAGGACATAGCAAGTTTTAATTAATCATTGGGTACTTCGTACGAAAACATCAGAGTAATCTTAAATAGGGACATAATTCATGTTCATATTCACAACATAACATACATAGGCATTTCATCATTAAGTCAGCTTATTTGTTTATCCTTTGCCTCCAACCCCTTTCCATGCGTGGAACGGATGTGGGTGTGGCTAGGTCTACATAAGGGTGCTAATTTAAAAAAATTCACAAAAGCTCTGACGAAGGCCGTGAGACCGATACGTAAGTTTATTAAAGATCAGTGATACTATCAAGAGCAGTGTGCGGTTTCCTTTTTCTTTCACCGCGATTGTATTTGAAATATTACGAAAGGCCTGTATTGTCTTTATCCTCCAGACACTTATGAGTACAATAAATGAATGAAAGAAACCGCAGCAATCAGTGGAGTGAAGATGCAATGGCTGTCTGTCTGTCTAGTTAATGTCCACTACCACACCCATACTGAATACTAATGAGAAACCAGTTAGATCCCTGGCCTCTGACTTCCTTATTCCACCCACAACTACCTGGAACACATGAGGGGAGATGTAGACTGATTCCAGATCTATGTGCTTTAGTCAACGCCTAAGTCAGACATGTTCAGTGACTAAATCAAATCAAAGTTTATTTGTCACGACACGTACACAGTACAAGCAGGTATAAACGCTGCAGCGAAATGCTTACTTACAAGCTCCCTCAACAGTGCAGTTCAAATATCAATAACAATCAAAAATCAATAAAAAAATAACAAGTAGAAGAAAGTAGTATGTACTTAATAAAACTGATATGTACGCAATAGGATATACAGTATACATTATGAATGTGCAATGTCAAGTACAGTATGACTGTATTTACAAATATAAAGTGGATAGTGTCTTGGTTGCACAGTTGAGTAAATAGTATATATAACAGCAGTGTTGTGTGTGTGTGTGTGTGTGTGTGTGTGTGTGTGTGTGTGTGTGTGTGTGTGTGTGTGTGTGTGTGTGTGTGTGTGTGTGTGTGTGTGTGTGTGTGTGTGTGTTTGTATGTAAGAGTTGGATGTGTGCAGAGAGTCAATGCAAATAATCTCTAAGGTGCAGGTCTGAGCAGGTAGACAGCTAGATTACCTCCTTGGTCAGAGGAGTTGGCTAAAGCACAAATAAATATTTTACCAGGATATAATGGATGTGATTGGGAGAAGTGACATGGACATAGTCAGAATGTTGCTCTTCAATCAACACCCTTAGTTGGGTTTCTACAATGTAATACTCTCCGGATGCCATGAGAATTCCCTTTTAGATTAATGTAATCAATGTTGACGTTGGGGAACCAAAAGAAGCTCAATTTCAGCATATGATGGTTGAAACATGATGGTAAAACAGAGCATCTGTTTATGTCAGTCACCTTTCACCCCTTTTTTCACACACTTCCTTTCCATACGCACACACACAAAACACAGGCTAGACGTACACTTCCAACAATTCCCATGAATCACAGATGCGTTTCTAGATACTTCTTAACTTCCATCCATCCTTCTACACCTCTCTTCTTATACGGATAGGGATTCAGTGGAGCCCGTCCCTGACTTGCAGTGCTCTAGAAGGCCCATAGAGGGCAACATACTCCAGGCAGCTCTCAATTTACAGTAACACTCGACAACAAACAGGGTTTCCCAACCTGGGTCTGTGATCGGTTGACGGTAGGTGAGGGCGGGAGGTCCTGTATAAACACAAACTCACTTCATCTACCACTTCACTATCAGATTAGGGGGGCAATGTAGGCTCTTTTTCTCCTAACACTTTTCTTCTGAAATCACCATCACCCACTTGTAATTTTTCAAAATTAAAAGTGTTTAAACTAGTAATGTACCAGTATTTATTATTTAAAAAATGTGCCATGCCAATGAATACATAGCACAATTTAGAATTTCATCCGTCTCAAAATGGAATGCTTTTGACCGTTTACAATTTTTTATGGAGTGAGCTTCTCCTTCCATTTCGACAATACAGTGCTGATTCGCTAGCAAAAGTGATTGCTGTCCACATTATGAAATTGTAAACTTTACCCTGTATATCTAAAAAATGACCATATATGTATATATAGTTGAAGTCGGAAGTTTACATGCACTTAGGTTGGAGTCATTAAAACTCATTTTTCAACCACTCCCCAAATTTCTTGTCAACAAACTGTAGTTTTGGCAAATCGGTTAGGACATCTACTTTGTGCATGACACAAGTAATTTTTCCAACAATTGTTTACAGACAGATTATTTCACTTATAATTCACTGTATCACAATTCCAGTGGGTCAGAAGTTCACATACACGTAGTTGACTGTGCCTTTAAACAGCTTGGAAAATTCCAGAAAATTATGTCATGGCTTTAGAAGCTTCTGATAGGCTAATTGACATCATTTGAGTCAATTGGAGGTGTACCTGTGGATGTATTTCAAGGCCTACCTTCAATTTCTGTGCCTCTTTGCTTGATATCATGGGAAAATCAAAAGAAATCAGCCAAGACCTCAGAAAAAAATGGTAGGCCTCCACAAGTCTGGTTCATCCCTGGGAGCAATATACAAACACTTGAAGGTACCACGTTGATCTGTACAAACAATAGTACACAAGTATAAACACCATGAGACCACGCAGCCATCATACCGCTCAGGAAGGAGACGCGTTCTGTCTCGTAGAGATGAACGTACTTTGGTGCGAAAAGTGCAAATCAATCCCAGAACAACAGCAAAGGACCTTGTGAAGATGTTGGAGGAAACGGGTACAAAAGTAGCTATATCCACAGTAAAACGAGTCCTATATCGACATAACCTGAAAGGCCGCTCAGCAAGGAAGAAGCCACTGCTTCAAAACCGCCATAGAAAAACCAGACTACGGTTTGCAACTGCACATGGGGACAAAGATCGTACTTTTTGGAGAAATGTCCTCTGGTCTGATGAAACAAAAATAGAACTGTTTGGCCATAATGACTATCGTTATGTTTGGAGGAAAAAGGGGGAGGCTTGCAAGCCGAAGAATACCATCCCAACCGTGAAGCACGGCAGCATCATGTTGTGGGGGTGCTTTGCTGCAGGAGGAACTGGTGCACTTCACAAAATAGATGGCATCATGAGGAGGGAACAACATCTCAAGACATCAGTCAGGAAGTTAAAGCTTGGTCGCAAATGGGTCTTCCAAATGGACAATGACCCCAAGCATACTTCCAAAGTTGTGGCAAAATGGCTTAAGAACAACAAAGTCAAGGTATTGGAGTGGCCATCACAAAGCCCTGACCTCAATCCTATAGAAAATGTGTGGGCAGAACTGAAAAAGTGTGTGCGAGCAAGGAGGCTTATAAACCTGAATCAGTTACACCAGCTCTGTCAGGAGGAATGGGCCAAAATTCACCGAACTTATCGTGAGAAGCTTATGGAAGGCTACCCAAAACGTTTGACCCAAGTTAAACAATTTAAAGGCAATGCTACCAAATACTAATTGAGTGTATGTAAACTTCTGACCCACTGGGAATGTGATGAAAGAAAGAAAAGCTGAAATAAATAATTGTCTCTACTATTATTCTGACATTTCACATTCTTAAAATAAAGTGGTGATCCTAACTAACCTAAGACAGGGGATTTTTACTAGGATTACATATCAGGAATTGTAAAAAACTGGGTTTAAATGTATTTGGCTAAGGTGTATGTAAACATTAAAGGAGAGGACACATCAGTTGTCACAAAAGATGAGAGGTATTTTATGAAGGTATTTTCGGTTCACTATCTTAAACATTTAAATCGGGGACCTATGCCTGTCGGTGAATCGCTACATCCCTACTGAAATATAAATGATGAAACCTATACATTTTCTCTGGCATATTTTGTATGAAGAAAACAACATTTAAATCGTATCATTCTGTTAATAATTGCGTTAATTCACAATGAGTTGACAATGATTTATCGTAATGACCAAACTGTATCAACAGCATTAGTGTTGTAGTTGACTTACTAACATGTTCTATTTCAAAATCAAGTACTTGTTTCTATTTGTCAACAAATTTAGATTTATAAATGTTTATTATACTATATTCATTGGGTTCATAGTAGGCCTAAATTAGGGCCCCTAATGACTATAGTAGTTACTAAGTTATTACACATTTGTATTTAAAAATATAAATATATGCCTAACCTTTATTTAACTAGGCATGTCAGTAAAGAACAAATTCTTATTTACAATGACTGCCTACCAAAAGGCATAAGGCCTCCTGCAGGGACTGGGGCTGGGATTAAAACAAATATATATAGGACAAAACACACATCACAACAAGAGAGACAACACAACACTACATAAAGAGAGACCTTAGACAACAACATAGCATGGCAGCAACACATGACAACACAGCATGATAGCAACACAACATGACAACAACATGGTAGCAACACAGCATGGCAGCAGCACAACATGGTAGGAGCACAAAACATGGTACAAACATTATTGGGCACAGACAACAGCACAAAGGGCAAGAAGGTAAAGACAACAATACATCACGCAAAGCAGCCACAACTGTCAGTAAGAGTGTCCATGATTGAGTCTTTGAATGAAGAGATTGAGATAAAACTGTCCAGTTTGAGTGTTTTTTGCAGCTCGTTCCAGTCGCTAGCTGCAGCGAACTGAAAACACGAGCAACCCAGGTATGTGTGTGCTTTGGGGACCTTTAACAGAATGTGACTGGCAGAACGGGTGTTGTATGTGGAGGATGAGGGCTGCCGTAAATATCTCAGATAGGGGGAAGTGAGGCCAAAGAGGGTTTTATAAATAAGCATCAACCAGTGGGTCTTGCGACGGGTATACAGAGATGACCAGTTTACAGATGAGTATAGAGTGCAGTGATGTGATGTGTCCTATAGCCTGCAGCTTTGATATGTGCTGAGAGAAGGACAGTGTACCGTCTAGCCATACTCCCAAGTATTTGTATGAGGTGACTACCTCAAGCTCTAAACCCTCAGAGGTAGTAATCACACCTGTGGGGAGAGGGGCATTCTTCCTACAAAACCACATGACCTTTGCTTTGGAGGTGTTCAGAACAAGGTTAAGGGCAGAGAAAGTTTGTTGGACACCAAGAAAGCTTTGTTGTAGAGCGTTTAACACAATATCCGGGGAGGTGCCAGCTGAGTATAAGACTGTATCATCTGCATATGAATGGATGAGAGAGCTTCCTACTGCCTGAGCTATGTTGTTGGTGTAAATTGAGAAGAGTTTGGGGCCTAGGATCGAGCCTTATGGCACTCCCTTGGTGACAGGCAGTGGCTGAGACAGCAGATGTTCTGACTTTATACACTGCACTCTTTGAGAGAGGTAGTTAGCAAACCAGGCCAAAGACCCCTCAGAGACACCAATAGTCCTCCACAAGAATGGAATAGTCTACCATATCAAAAGCTTTGGCCAAGTCAATAAAAATAGCAGCACAACATTGTTTAGATTCAAGGGTAATGGTGACATCATTGAGGACCTTTAAGGTTGCAGTGACACATCCATGACCTGAGCGGAAACCAGATTGCATACCAGAGAGAATACTATAGACATCAAGAAAGCCAGTCAGTTGGTTATTGACAAGTTTTTCCAACACTTTTGATAAACAGGGCAAAATAGAAATAGGCCTATAACATTTAGGATCAGCTTGATCTCCCTCTTTAAATAAAGGACACACGGAGAGCACCCCTCTATCCACACTGAAGGGACAGCATTGGAGAAAGTGGAAAGTTTTAAGTTCCTCGGCGTAGACAAACTGAAATGGTCCACCCACACAGACAGTGTGGTGAAGAAGGCGCAAAAGCGCCTCTTCAACCTCAGGAGGCTGAAGAAATTTGGCTTGTCACCAAAAACCCTGACACAGGGTCGAGGGCATCCTGTCGGGCTGTATCACAGCCTGGTACGACAACTGCACTGCCCTCAACCACAAGGGTCTCCAGAGGGTGGTGCGGTCTGCACAACGCATCACCGCGGGCAAACTACCTGCCCTCCATGACACATACAGCACCTGATGTCACAGGAAGGCCAAAAAGATCATCAAGGACAACAACCACCCGAGCCACTACCTGTTCACACCGCTACCATCCAGAAAGCGAGGTCAGTACAGGTGCATCAAAGCTGGGACCGAGAGACTGAAAAACAGCTTCTATCTCAAGGCCATCAGACTGCTAAACAGAAATCACTAACTCAGAGAGGCTGTTGCCTACATTGAGACTCAATCCCTGGACACATTAATAAATGGATCACTAGTTATTTTAAACAATGCCACTTTAAATAATGCCACTTTAATAATGTTTACATATCTTACACTACTCATATCATATGTATATACTGTATTTTATACCATCTATTGCACCTTGCCTATGCCGCTCGGTCATCGCTCATCCATATATTTATATATATCTCATTCACCCCTTTAGATTTGTGTGTATTAGGTAGTTGTTTGGAAATTGTTAGATTACTTGTTAGATATTACTGCACTGTTGGAACTAGAAGCACAAGCATTTCGCTACACTCGCATTAAAAGTTCTTAGGGATGGGGGCAGTATTTTCACGTCCGGATGAAAAGCGTGCCCAAAGTAAACGGCCTGTTACTCAGGCCCGGAATCTAGGATATGCATATAATTAGTAGATTTGGATAGAAAACACACTGAAGTTTCTAAAACTGTTAGAATACCGTCTGTGAGTATAACAGAACTGATTTGGCAGGCAAAACCCCGAGCACAATCCAACCAGGGAAATTGTTTTTTGAGGTCATTGTGTTTTCCTATGCTTTTCTATGGGAAAACTGATTTATTAGGGCCCAGATTGCAGTTCCTATGGCTTCCACTCGATGTCAACAGTCTTTAGAAATTGTTCAATGTTTTTCTTTTGAGAAATTAAGAAGTAGTGCTATTCTTTCTACGTGTCACTCAGAAGGTCTCTAGTATTTTGTTGCGCGAGAACAGGAGCATGCTCCGTGTTATTTTTTCTTCGGTATTGGAAACTGTTTATCCCGTCTTAAATTTTATCGATTATTTACATTTTAGGATACCTGAGGTTGGATTAGGAACGTTGTTTGAAATGTTTGGACCAAGTTTACAGGTAACTTATTAGATACTTTGTAGTCATGTTGGAACCGGTGTATTTCTGAATCAAACGCACCAAATAAATGGATATTTTGGGGATATAAAGAAGGAATTTATCGAACAAAACGACCATTCATTGTGTCACTGAGACATTTGAGATTGGAAAAAAGATGAAGAATTTGTTAAAATCATGATAATGTCCTTTTAGTGTAAGAGCTATTTGAAAAAATGGCCTGAAAATTCAGCCTGTGTCGGTGGGATGGAGTTTTGGTCTGCCTGGTGACATCACCAGTCGGTACGTTAGTTAATAGACCAATAAGAAAGAGTTCCAAAACTCTCTGCCAATAACAGCTAGTTTTCAGTTTTCCCCTCCCCACTCAGACCACTCCCAGACAGTCCTAGCAGAATTCTTGTTTGAGAAATTGCTCTTTGCTAAGAAGCATTTTTTTTCCTTTGACTATTTTTATTGAAAACAATCACAGTAAGGTACTTAATTGTTACCCCGTGTTACGGATACAGGTATCCTGTGTGTGTATCCTGTATGTTTGTTTCTTTTCTCTCCTTCTCCCCTCACAGGTGACAATCATCATTCCCCCAATCAGTCATCAATCAGTCGCTAATCAGAAGACACCTGCACCTTTTCATTTACCCTATCACAGCCCCTTTCCCTTGGTTTAAAAACCCAGTCAGTTGTTTTCTCCCCAGATCGATCTTTGTGTCCATTCTCTCTCTGTGTCCCCAGCTCTCTCGTTCTGTATTGATCTCGCTTTTCTATTGCTCCTACATGTCACATTTGTCCGGTTATCCTGTGAGTGTTGTTTGACTGTTTGGTGGGAACAGGGGGTACCAAGACAAGTCGCCCATGGGCATACATTACCCGTAGGAATACTTTGTCTAAGTACCCTAGTTAGAACTGGGCGGACTACCCACTGTATTTTTGGTTAGTTAGCTAGCTGTTATTGAAGTAGGCTAGCCTAACTTAGGGGTGTTTTTGGATTATTGTTTCTTTACTTGGGTCCAGCTCAGCCCCTTTTCTCACACCCCATTACTGTGTTATTATAAATAAACCATTAGAGTTTGACGGTAGATTCTAAGTTGTCTGTGGTTATTTGTTCTCACTGTTACTTTTTCACTATTATAATTTGCATGATTTATGTTACGGGTCTCGTTGCCATCCCCCCCTAGACTGCAGGGCCAAAGAGTATTCGTAACACCCCGAAATCATTTGATATTGAGATAAAAACGGCTGCATTGGACCTTTTAAAAAAGCTTGATGATTTCTGATTCCCATGTCTCTTCTAAAGCAGATGGAGAGACAACCTGTGATTGTGGCTCTGCATGTTTTAACACTGGTCAATCTGTAGTGACCTGCTAGAATATTGGTGAGAAGTATGGAGAGAGACGAGACGCTGAGAGCCATTTTAATTTGAGCCCCGATGAGTGGGAGGAAGGGTAGATAGAGGATAGTAAGTGTTGAGGGGAGATGAGAGAGGGAAATGCACTTGATACATGTTCTAATAGCAAGTCTTTTTCCAATTCACGTGAGCATTGTGGAATATTTCATTGCAATCCTTTAGTTTATCTTGACTTTCCTCTGGGTCAAACTGATGACTGAGTAACCAACCAGGAGCTGCCAAGTGCCGACTCATTCTCTCCCCTTTCTTTCTTGCATCCTTTCAGTGCAGGGAGATTGAGTTACTGATCTACCGTAGTAGAGGGAGGAATGAACGCAGGAAATGTGACGTCTTTCGTGATCTATATTCCATAGAATACGCCATATTCCATGAGCTTATCTTCACATTGCTAAACAAATTATGCAATGGAAATGGTCACGCTATCCTGATGGCTAGACTTGTAGAACCACAGTGTGTAAACAGCTCATTGTGATCCATGCCTCCCTCCTCATCCTGGCATCTGCTGGCTCAGGGTTGCACTGCAGAAACAGCAACTAGCCTCCCTGGATGGCAGGCTTTTACATAAGGATGAGATTGAAACACACTGAATTATGTACACCACACCTGCTCCTTTTAATCAATGCCATGTCTACTATGTTTTCTCATAAGCTTGTGCTGACAAATGCCCACAGGAAAACATTAATTTATAATGGCGAACACGGTACTTTTACTGACAAAGAGCAGGATTGTCTCCAGTTTATGCAACAGTAGTAGGCCCATATTCCAGAGACAATTTATCATCGCATGATAAATGGACCAACAACTTTCTAGGAACGTTATGCTTGCTCTGCGTCTGATTTATAAATGTTCACTGTTTCAAGTGTAATGCATTCTCAGGGAGAGAAAGATGTAGATTCACGCTAAGAGAGCGGCAGGTGGGTTTTTTTCGCCATCACAGAAGGCAGGATTCATGGTAGCAGGCAATGGTCATACACAGGTAGGCAAACAGGCAGGTGAATCAAAACTATAGGCTATAACTGGTTCTCACAAACGAGCAAGGAAAAGGCTTAGTATAGTCAAAACTAACAATACCTCACAAAGGCACAAACAGAATGAACTGAAGTAAATAAGGAGCTGATGAGACCAGGTGAGTAACTAACAGGTGAAATCAATGAACAAAAATGAAAGACAGGGCTACGTTCAAGAACACAACGAAACAGAACACAAGGTTGACTACGAAAATACAGAACCTTACATCAACAGCCTAAAAAAGACGAAGAAGATTTATTTGAAATTCCAACATGCTTTCGTATAATGTTTGTGTCTTGTTTTTTACCCTATGCTGAAATAGGATAAAATAGCGTATTATTACACATTTACAGTCGTGCATAATTGCAATGTATTGTCTAAAACACAGCATTGTCTAATGAAAACGTATAATTTTCTAACAAACGGGATAGTTCATACTGCCAAACACACGTCTAATGCTGGACAACACCTATGCGTATCACCATGCAAGGATATGGTTATGTAATTCACCCACATTGACAATACACACACTTGTATAACCGTTTAGATAACAGCCAGCCGCTTGAGCCTCTGTGAACCAACCACTGACGCCGCTCCATTCATTTTCTAGTCTTTTGTAGTGATTCGACCACTCCGTGTTACGCTGCTTGTGGCGATGACGTCCTTATATAAAGAGACTGCCGTCGTTTTTCACCAATGGTCGTGGGTCTCTGGCTGTTTCCGTATCCTTGCCATGGAAACACAATTATCTAAGCCAAGGAACTCATGGTATAGGGTGGGGCTAACTGGTGGTAAGGGCGGAGCTCATAGTGAAGTTACTGCAAAGAGCTCTATAAGAAAACGACTCAGTCGGAGACTAATGCATTGTGTTAAACAAAAGCTTGCTGGCATATTGCGCTGCTCTAGCAAGATACAACTATTCCTTTTGAAACCCAACATAAGTCTTTGGAATCCAAGAAAAGAGACGAGGATCTACTTTAACTGACAGGTTGGTTAATTTGTCATGGTTTTGTTGACTCCTACATAGTTTGGTGTTTGTGGGTGCGTTATGGAACGATGCCGTATAACGCATGGGATCATATTTACTATAATGTGACTTGGCTAGATTTTGATTTTCCACTGTATAGCAAAAGCCTAAATCTTCGAAAGTGTGGTGGGAGCATATATACATCTTTATTCTAACATGGTTTGGTGGGTTTTACAGAGCTTTGAAATGGTTTAAAAGGAGTCTGAAAGTTGCATTGCATAACTGTGTCGGTGTGCGGTTCATAATAGGTCAGTAGACTTCGGTCAGCCCGCATGACAGCAGTGTTTGTTTAACGATCCTATGCGGCCATGTCTAGATTGCTTACAGCTTGTCCAATTGACGTCAAAAGTTGAATTTTCGCAAACCCTTTTCCTAACATGCTACGTTAATTATCCTTACCTGCTGCGTAAGTTGTCATAACCTGCTACGAAAAGTCCATTTTGACCAAAGCTATATTATTATCCTATTCCTGCCTGTGCCATAGACATAGAAACAATGATGCAACAAATGACGCAATCGTTGCATGTGTCTGAGATCTGTCAGAAACTGCATAGTGCATTGAAAGGGGAGTCAATTGCGGTGTTTACTGTCATTGAAACGTTTGTAGAAAAGAGGATGAACTGACCAAGCGGCTGTTTTTCATTGTATCAAGTCAGACAGTGGCTGGGTGCCTTGCGGTGCTGTTTTATAACACATTCGTTACATAAAAAAGCCCAGCACGTGGAACTGGTGTTTCCTCCAATAGTCATCTTATAACAGGGCTGTTATGCCTTTCTCTAGTGATGCTTAGGTTAAGTTGGTTTGCCTTGCTTTATTTACTACTGCCTTGAAGACTTTGCCATCCGTATGGTCATGTGCAGTAGGCTATGTAGCAGTGGGCTATGGTAGTTTTGATTTAAAAATCCATCCTCAAAGATCCATTGTTGTGTTTCAATGTATTGCAATGACTTGTTGAAAAATGTAGCATCACTTGCCCTTTTGCCACGTTGTTAATACCCTGTTATTGTTATAGTAATAACAGTGAATGTAATTATTCAGCTGCAGGCATGAAACAATGATTGAATGAACTGTTATGAAAATAAACTTTTCTTTCCGTTTTTGCCATTCATTATACTGTCTGTCAGATACTCAAACTAGATTATTTCATAATCAAGCATGACATGACACTTATCTTCAATTTGATAAAGAATGCATCTGTAAAGAGAGGAATCATCCATTTATGTACCATGACAGGTCACTTGCTCCTGTTAGCTGCTCATTAACCACAGGTTTCGTTAGAATACATTACATGTAACCTGATAACCATTGCTAGTTCTCAGAGCAAGAGATGAGCTGGGTAGAGCTCCTTTCACTTTGTGCTGTGCAGTTTTGTGGCGGCATCTTTTAAAACCCATGCTTCGGGCCAGGAGTTTTCCCATGTGACATGACCAGGGGATAAACTCTGTGGCCCTATGAAGATCGAGGGCCCTGAGTAGTTCTTGCATGGTCAAGTCATGTGGTCAGAAAATAAAACTCCTGGTCCTAGCTATTAGCCTACTGCTGTATATCTGGCCTAGTCCTAATATGGACTGTTCCAAATACCTTCATCTAATTTAATGCATGTAGAGCTCAATGCTGCTGTGTGTACATTTGGAAATGTCACTGTAGCCCTCAGCTCACCTGTTTATTTTGTATTAGTTATATGATGTATACATAATCTAATCTCTAGGTAGCCTAGTGGTTAGAGCGTTGGACTAGTAACCGAAAGGTTGCAAGATCGAATCCCCGAGCTGACAAGGTAAAAATCTGTTGTTCTGCCCCTGAACAAGGCAGTTAACTCACTGTTCCTAGGCCGTCATTGAAAATAAGAATTTGTTCTTAGCTGACTTGCCTGGTTAAATAAAATGTATGTGAAAGGCATGCAGTAAACCCACATTAGGCCACTGATATAGGTAACACATGTGCATGGTGAGTCCTTCCTGCTAGTTTCCTCTGCTTCACAATACTCAGTATTCTACATGATTGTTCTCCAAGAAGAACATTCTAACTTGAATATTCAGTGGCAACACTTAACATTGCATAAGTATAATCTCTTTGTTACTACATGGTTATAATACTTACCAGTGTTTTATTCTGTTGCCATGAATATTCAAATTAGGGTGTGGACCAGTGGAAATGATTGCATAAGTACATTTGTTAATTAGTACCTTATAACAGGGATATTGCACTGTTACTCTAGTAAAATAAATGGGTCTTGAAATACAAGATTTTCTGAAGCAGCACCACAAGACCAAGGTAGAGGTGATGTTACATCTACATGCTAAAGTCCAAACACAAGCTACATAATAACAACCTGCCCAGTAAACGTGATTAATCTTCTAAACCACTTTCTAGGGGTTAAACATGGAATTATTTCACTCATCACCACTTGTTTACTGGTTGCTGTATTGGAAGACTGCAGTTGTCTAGTGGTCTGAAGTAGCCAAGCTAGCCATTTCCTCAAGACTGCAAGCCCTCCTCCTTTCTGTACTGGTGTAGTCCGGTAACACCACAGACACGACTCCAGTATATCTTTTTATAATGTCCAGTGTTGCAATACAGTGTAATATTACACCGACTCACTGTATAATTACGCTCCCTCCACAGTCAGTCTGTCCTAGTCTCCCCACTTCCCCATGCAGTTTCCCTTTAACCATTTAACCATAAGCACATCCTAAGATTTTGTAACTCCTTATGTCAATTTAGCAGGTACTACTAGCATAGCACTGTAACACTGCTGCTTAAATATACTGAACAAAAATATTAACACAACATGTAAAATGTTGGTCCAATGTTTCATGAGATAAAATATCCTCGAAATTTACCACACACACAAAAAGCTTATTTCTCTCATATTTTGTGCACACAATTGTTTACAACCCTGTTAGTGAGCATTTGCTCACAGGTGTGTCATATCAAGACGCTGATTAAACATCATGATCATTACACAGGTGCACCTTGTGCTGGGCACAGTAAAAGGCCACTTTAAAATGTGCAGTTTTGTCATACAACACCATGCCACAGATGTCTCAAGTTTTGAGGGAGTGTGCAATTGGCATGCTGACTGCAGAAATGTCCACCAGAGCTGTTGCCAGAGAATTTAATGTTCATTTCTCTAACCTCCTGATGAAACTGTGGATTTGCACAACCGAAGAATTTCTGCACAAACTGATAGAAACCGTCTCAGGGAAGCTCATCTGTGTGCTCGTCATCTTCACCAGGATCTTGACGTGACTGCATTTCGACGACATAACCGACTTCAGTGGGCAAATGCTCACCTTCGATGGCCACCTGCGAACAACATTGTTTTATACTTTTGTTCAGTGTAGATAGCAGAATCCCATGTCACTGTTAGCCTTGCAAAGAGGGCCTGACGGAAGGACCATTATCACTAGGATGTCATTGAGGAGAACACCGGAAACCCATAAAGTATCTCTTTCCTTCCTGTTCAAGTTCCACTTGATAATGTTGTCACTCGACACAATGTTCCACACACAAGGCGCAGGACAGAGTTGAGTTTTTTTTTAGAGAAAGGAAGTAGCTAAGAAAGATGCTAAAGGCTGTGAGATGACACAGTAATAGATATTGTGAAGAAAATGGGTCTGAGTGTTGGGTATTTCAGTAAACATACAACCTTGTTCTATAACAATTGTCCTACGATGACAACAGCACTTGTCCTGTTCCCAGCACCGAGGAATTGAAACCAGTATGTTTATAATTGACTTCTAATCCAATACCATAAAGTTATGCTGAGGTGTATTTGAGTATTCAAATTGCCCTATGACAAACTTACAAGTCAGATAATGAGTCCTGACTAGCTGCTGTGTAATGCTTTCTGTTACATAACTAATAGCCGGTTAAAGTCAGTCATTAAATTACTTGACATCTCATAGACTCCTGGCTGGCAACGTGCCCATTCCTCAACAGAGCAGGAGCAGCCGCTTCGCCTACTACCTGTTTGAGCCGGTCTCTGCAATAGCAGACAGACGGTCCATAGTGAATTCATGCCAGTTTCTCTCTGGGTCACTAGGTTATTCTGGCTCTCTGCCAGGTCAGTTACAGCTAGGGAAGTGTGGTGCGAGAAGGTATGTGGACTTTAGTGCAGCGAATAGGTACTTTTCAATCACGGGCCATGCCAACAGCCAAGGACCAGGTCAGGTGGTGTAATGAGATGATAGGCCAGTTAGCTCTTAGGTTTACTGCATGGTGCCCTTGATGTCACCGTAACGGGTTCCTTAACGGGGAAAGAAATGCAATTGATACAAAATAAGAAGTATACAAGAGAAACTGAATACACAAGGAACATACAAAATAGTCCTGATTTTTGTAGTTGCTCAGGTATAACAGGACAGTCACTCTCAACATCGAGTCCATGACGGTTCTTTCTAATAGTTTGCTGACTTAGATTTAGATGTATTAAAAAAACTGAAAATGCATTTACATAAGCAATTACAGCCTCAAGGCTTCTTGTATATGATGCTACAAGCTTGGCACACCTGTATTTTGGGGAGTTTGTGCCATTCTTCTCTGCAGATCCTCTCAAGCTCTGTCTGGCTGCACAGCTATTTTCAGGTCTGTCTCTCCAGAGATGTTAGATTGGGTTCAAGTCCGGACTCTGGCTGGGCCACTCAAGGACATTCAGAGACTTGTCCTGAAGCCACTCCTGCGTTGTCTTGGCTGTGCTTAGGGTTGTTGTCCTGTTGGAAGGTGAACCTTCGCCCTAGTCTGAGGTCCTGAGCACTCTGGAGTAGGTTTTCATCAAGGATCTCTCTGTACTTTGCTCCATTCATCTAATTTAGTGTCTCCTAGCAAAGAGTCTGAATACTTATGTATATAAGGTAACTGTTTTTTGTTTGAAATAAATTTGCCAGCAATTCAAAAACCTGTTTTTGCTTTGTCATTATGGGGTATTGTGTGTAGATTGAGGGGGAAAAAATATTTGATCCATTTTAGAATAAGGCTGTAACGTAACAAAATGCACTGTACACTGAGCTGGCCTGACTCTAGCACTGTCTAGACAAGTTAAAGCTTCAACCATTGAAGGGGACTTAGCACCCCAGAGAGGGGAGAAAGGGCAGGCGGCGATCACAGTAGGGAGCACTGTCGGGTGGATCCACTTTGATGGACCATCCGCTGGCCTGGTCCTCACCTGGGTGGATTTCCGAGGTCCTGTATTACAGCTTTGATGTCTAGCTAGCCCTTTTGTGTGAAGGGCAGCAGACAGGGGCAAGTGTCACCTTTTGGGAGGGTCTGGTCTGTGTCTTTTGTCTGATAGCTTCAAAGGGAATTCTACTGTATCTAATAATATTTTTGTTCCTGGGATTGATTTCATTTTACAAGGTTTTCCTAAAGGGTTTTATTATTGTTTGAAGTTGTGTAACTGATCCTCTTTTTCCTCTCTTCATTTACAGAGAACTCTTGCCCTCTAATCCATCCATTCTCTTCAGGGTCTTGCAGATGATGGTGTGATTGGGTTTGGCTTCTTCCATTCTCTACCCAGCGCATCTCTGGTTTCAAACCCTCAACACACCACACCTCCCTAATGTCAGAGGATTCAGACCCGGGGTGCAGCTCCATGCCCAGGGGGGCCTCCTCGTGCAGCTCCATGCCCAGGGGGGCCTCCTCGTGCAGCTCCATGGCCCAGCTCCATCGTATGAGCAGCTACGGCCAGGGTGGTCCAGACCTGGGTCTTGCCTCAGAGGGCAGTGACCGCATCGGGCGTAAGAACGTCCGTTCACGTTACCGCCACGACGACGTCGAGATGAAGAGCAGTGGCTCCAGCGAGACCGAGTCACACGGCAACGAGAGCCACGGAAGCCATGGAAACGAGAGCCACGGCAACGAGAGTCATGGCAACGAGTCGACAGGCAGCTCCAACGGCAACAGCAAGGACTCTGCCCTCCTGGAGTCGTCTGGGAGTAACAAGAGGTCAGTGGGGGGGGTTAAGTGGTTTGTGGGTGGGGTTAGAGTAGATCACGTTTCATTATGGGTACCGTTTTACCATTCCTACGTTTTACCAGTCCAGTCATAGGTCCTATTTCCTAAATCGATGGCAGCCCAGCAGAATATACAGTCGACCGTGTTAGTTGATCCGACAACGTACGTTATCACATACCCCACATATTTTGAAGTCCAAGGCTACATGGGGATGCGTGTCCAAAACCATGTGTCCTCTGTTGTTGTGTGTCCCCGTTCTCTCCTTAGGACGTATGGTAAGTTGGCATCAATATGACTCAAATTACTGCTTGGTTATCCACTACTATTCTTTCTAAACAAACCTACAGCACATTCTGAATCTCTAGAGACCCATCCCTCTTTCTTCCTCTCTGTTGACACATGCTGGCCCACATCCCTACTCTAAACCTCCACTTGTCCCGGCCTCAGAGAGTTGACATGCCCTAGATTATGTATGTGATGCACGGAGGCGCCCTGTCTCTCACCCACCTCTCACCTCTTTTCCTGTGGTGCCTTTTCTCGTGATGCACCTGCAGCCTGCTCCACAGACAGTCAATCATGATCGCCCGCATAGTGAAGTGAGGCCCTCACAGAGAGCAGTGAAAAGCCCATAGAAAGTAATGATGGACCCCAGTGAGAAACTAAAGAAGCTGCCAATGGAGTGGCTCCAATTAGGACCCTGAATGGCAGCACTTCATCCTGATGACATTCTGTGTGCCCCCCCCCCCCCCTTCTCTCCTTGTTCCTCAGCAACTGGGCTGAAATCACCTTGAACACTCTTTGCAGAGGAAGATACTGGTGCACATCTTGATTGTGTAAAATTGGCGATGAAAGCTAACAGTTTAAGGTCATTCTTTGCTGAGACGTCTGTTCTTATCTGCCATATAAGTTGTATAAGGAGCCCACAGTATGTTCCTGTGGGCTCCACTTTAACAGTGAGGAGGCCTATTCTTACTATCATTAACGATCTCTATAATTCACCACTAACTTGCCACTCTAATGCCAAACCAATCTGTTGATCCCAATAGCAGATTCCGTTGATACTATCAACAGCTCTTTTATATAATTAAACTATTCGAGATAATTAGATCTGTATTGGCGCTTAGAGAGGCTATTTCTGAAGCGGCTTTACATTCTCAGCTACTTAAGCTTGTTATTTAAACACCTGAGTTATATACGAATAGTTGGCTGTCTTAGGGGGCTGTTTATAGCCTTTAGATGTAGTAGTGCTCTCGCTAAGCCTGTAGGCTAATGCTCGTGGCCCAAAAACACACAATGGCTCCTACTTACTGCAAATTCTCACAAACGCACATGTGGCATGGGCCAGTCTGTGCTCCAAAGACACAATATGGCACCAATCTAAACACTTCTAAACATGCCATACCACCTGCCCTCCTGGAGCAGGAAGTGAAAACCCCTCCTTAACTTATAACCTCTTATAAGACCGTATATGAACCGTTTTAGACAGGAGAACAACAGAGCTACATCACACATGCACAAAAGGCATAGGGTAGGATGGAAAAAGAGAACATGCTTGTTTACCCATTACACCTGGCTATAAGAGTGGTCCGCCAATCCCATTTTAAATGTATAGCGATTCTCGAGACACTCTTCAGTGAAATCCCATGTAGTTATAATGATCGGAAAAGTCATCCATGTCAAACAGCACAAGCGAAGCCGTTGCTAGGAAAACATGAATGTACCTGGATTTGAGTCTAGTCGTCCCCACCCTAATCAAATCAATTACAGATTCCTACGAAAGTGCTCTGGTGTCCATGTACCATTGTAGCATTGCACTCTCCTGAACCCAAAAAGAGTAGAGAACTCCAAGCCATTGTAGCAGCTGTGCAAATAAATTAACCCATTCATTTCATGCAAAACTCAAGGACTTTGTTTTGAAATTTAATTTCAGTGTTCAATGGATGCATTTCAATCGGATATTGTGAACGACAAACTTTTCGCCGGCAATGAACGCAATTCACCTGTTGTCCAAGAGGAATAGCATTTTGATGAATGGCCTCAGTGTCGATGGAAAACAAAAACAATATGATTGAAAGTAGACCTTTTCTTGTTAACCTCAGTCAAGGCTACCTTTCTAGAAAAAGACATTGTAGCTGAAACACCAACAATAACAATCCTACCTTCAGTACCTTTATTGTTTTTTCAAAAGTATACCGCTAGCAGCTCGGTATAAGACTTGTTACAAAATGTTATTAATAATCTCTCTCTTGTTTGTTGCTCTAACTCCCACAGCCCCTCTCCTCCCAGTAGTTCCAATGCCTTCAGCCTGCTGAGTTCAGAGCAGGACAACCCCTCCACCAGCGGCTGCAGTAGTGAGGAGTCCGCTAAGACCAAGACCCAGAAGGAGCTGCTCAGGACCGCCAAGCAGCTCAGACATCTCCTGCCTGCTGACAAGAGGAACAAAGGCAACAAGTCCAGCTCCCTAAACACCCTGAAATACGCACTGCGCTGCATCAAACAGGTGGAAGGTAAGAGACAACCAAACCGCACATCTTTCTGGGTGGTAGTCCTGAACATATGAGAAGATTATGAATTTAGCATCATTACATTATAGTTATTGTATTAGGAATGTGTCTTAAAAGTCCAACAAGGAAACCAATGTGTGTTTGTTGTTGTGTTTCAGCCAATGAGGAGTACTACCAGCTGCTGATGACCAATGACAGTCAGCCATCAGGTCTGGACGTGTCCTCTTACACCATCGAGAAGATAGACAGCATCACCTCAGAGTACACCCTCAAAAACAATGTAAATTCCTTAGTAGTACAGTATTACTTCTGAATACACACAACAACAAAAAACATTTCCTTGAATACATCCTCAAAAAGAAATGGTACCCAACAGTAATGCTTAGTTAACACTATAACAGCCACGATTTAATGCCTACCACATCCATGCCATCTGTCCCGATATGACCTGGCGTGTACTGTATATGCCAGTTTCTCACATGTGCCTCTGTGTCCCTCCAGGACATCTTTGCTGTAGCTGTATCTCTGATCACGGGAAATATTGTCTACATCTCAGACCAGGCCGCCTCCATCCTCAACTGTAAACGGGGCATCTTCAAGGATGCCAAGTTTGTGGAGTTCTTGACTCCCCAGGACGTTAGTGTTTTCTACAGCTTCACCACGCGCTACCGCCTGCCCTCCTGGAGCATGTGCACTGGAGCAGGTAATGACCCCTCTACGAGCGCTTATAACCACTTATAGACAATCTAAACACTTCTAAACATGCCATACCACCTGCCCTCCTGGAGCAGGTAGCAAAAACCCCTCCTTAACTTATAACCTCTTATAGACCGTCTATGAACCGTTTTAGACAGGAGAGCAACAGAGCTACATCAAATCAAATGTATTTATATAGCCCTTCTTACATCAGCTGATATCTCAAAGTGCTGTACAGAAACCCAGCCTAAAACCCCAAACAGCAAGCAATGCGGGTGTAGAAGCATGGTGGCTAGGAAAAACTCCCTAGAAAGGCCAAAACCTAGAGAGGAACCAGGCTATGAGGGGTCGCCAGTCCTCTTCTGGCTGTGCCGGGTGGAGATTATAACAGAACATGGCCAAGATGTTCAAATATTCATAAATGACCAGCATGGTCAAATAATAATAATCACATTAGTTGTCGAGGGTGCAACAAGTCAGCACCTCAAGAGTAAATGTCAGTTGGCTTTTCATAGCCGATCATTGAGAGTATCTCTACCGCTCCTGCTGTCTCTAGAGAGTTGAAAACAGCAGGTCTGGGACAGGTAGCACGTCCGGTGAACAGGTCAGGGTTCCATAGCTGCAGGCAGAACAGTTGAAACTGGAGCAGCAGCACGGCCAGGTGGACTGGGGACAGCAAGGAGTCATCATGTCAGGTAGTCCTGAGGCATGGTCCTAGGGCTCAGGTCCTCCGAGAGAAAGAGAGAATTAGAGAGAGCATACTTAAATTCACTCTGGATAAGACAGGAGATATACTCCAGATATAACAGACTGACCCTAGCCCCTGACACAAACTACTGCAGCATAAATACTAGAGGCTGAGACAGGAGGGGTCAGGAGACACTGTGGCCCCATCCAATGATACCCCCGGACAGGGCCAAACAGGAAGGATATAACCCCACCCACTTTGCCAAAGCACAGCCCCCACACCACTAGAGGGATACCTTCAACCACCAACTTACCATCCTAAGACAAGGCCAAGTATAGCCCACAAAGATCTCCGCCACGGCACAACCCAAGGGGGGGGCGCCAACCCAGACAGGAAGACCACGTCAGTGACTCAACCCACTCAAGTGACGCACCCCTCCTAGGGACGGCATGGAAGAACACCAATAAGCCAGTGACTCAGCCCCTGTAATAGGTTTAGAGGCAGAGAATCCCAGTGGAGAGAGGGGAACCGGCCAGGCAGAGACAGCAAGGGCGGTTCGTTGCTCCAGAGCCTTTCCGTTCACTTTCACACTCCTGGGCCAGACTACACTCAATCATAGGACCCACTGAAGAGATGAGTCTTCAGTAAAGACTTAAAGGTTGAGACCGAGTCTGCATCTCTCACATGGGTAGGCAGACCATTCCATAAAAATGGAGCTCTATAGGAGAAAGCCCTGCCTCCAGCTGTTTGCTTAGAAATTCTAGGGACAATTAGGAGGCCTGCGTCTTGTGACCGTAGCGTACGTGTAGGTATGTACGGCAGGACCAGATCGGAAAGATAGGTAGGCGCAAGCCCATGTAATGCTTTGTAGGTTAGCAGTAAAACCTTGAAATCAGCCCTTGCCTTAACAGGAAGCCAGTGTAGGGAGGCTAGCACTGGAGTAATATGATCAATTTTTTTGGTTCTAGTCAGGATTCTAGCAGCTGTATTTAGCACTAACTGAAGTTTATTTAGTGCTTTAGCCGGAAAGTAGAGCATTGCAGTAGTCCAACCTAGAAGTAACAAAAGCATGGATTAATTTTTCTGCATCATTTGTGGACAGAAAGTTTCTGATTTTTGCATCACACATGCACAAAGAGTGCACAAAAGGCATAGGGTAGGATGGAAAAAGAGAACATGCTTGTTTACCCATTACACCTGGCTATAAGAGTGGTCCGCCAATCCCATTTTAAATGTATAGCGATTCTCGAGACACTCTTCAGTGAAATCCCATGTAGTTATAATGATCGGAAAAGTCATCCATGTCAAACAGCACAAGCGAAGCCGTTGCTAGGAAAACATGAATGTACCTGGATTTGAGTCTAGTCGTCCCCACCATAATCAAATCGATTACAGATTCCTACAAAACCAGTTAATACAGGGGGTTAACCAGAGCTTGGAAAACATACATAGTGTATGCATTGAAGCAAGGGTAACCAAAAAAAGACACCCATCTTCTCTCCTACTGTAAATTGAGCGCATCTTTGTTTGTATTCATCTTGTAAATTTCTCTGAATGGGTGGTGTTGATGTAGTTGAAAGCAGATGTGACTCGTGAAATAGGATCTCAGTTGAATTGAGCCAATAAAGTAGACTTATTTTGAATTAAAACATTTTCATTCCCCCTCTCCTTTCAGAGTCATCCCGGTCGGACTGCATGCAGGAAAAATCGTTCTTCTGTCGGATCAGGTGTGTGTGTGGCTGCGTCCGTGTGTCAGCTGATCTCCATGTTTCTATTCATTCCCTCTTTCCAGTTTAAATTTAGTTTGATTCTCGGCTGGTTTCATAAACAGGAAGCTCTCGCTCTTTTCTCTGACACACACACACACACACACACACACACACACACACACACACACACACACACTATTCACAGTTGCCGTTAAAGTAGATCTACGGCTCAACTCTGCCCCCAAGAGGCAGAAAAACACCCAAGCAGCAACTCAATCTGTGAAATAGATGCTAATGAAGTGAGTCACCGACACAGCTGACAATCATAAGGACACTATATTTTCATGGTTTTGTTGCTGCTTTAGTGACTTGATGACTTTGTCCTCTCTCTCCTGTGTTCTGTAGTGGCGGTAAGAAGTGTGAGGGGGACCTGCAGTACTACCCATTCCGTATGACCCCCTACCTGATGAAGGTGCAGGATAAGGTCCATTCTGAGGACCAGTTCTGCTGCCTCCTACTGGCTGAGAAGGTGCACTCCGGATACGAGGGTAAGGACCAATGATAACGCCGTCACAATGCCGGAGTTGTGACTGTTTGAATACTTTTGAAACTGCATCCTCAGTAGTGTATAATAGTGGACGGTATGTGAAATATAGTGTGTGGGAACAGTAGTGTTAAGTGTTTTCATTTTGCCTACAGCTCCCAGAATCCCTAGTGACAAGCGCATCTTCACCACCACACACACTCCTAGCTGTGTCTTCCAGGATGTGGATGAGAGGCGAGACACATTTGCACTTTTTTTCCCCCCCATACACTTTTTTTTTTTATCCGACAGAAGAGTACAGTGCTTTTATGACACCTATAGGCTGACTCAAAGTTATTGTTTTTTGCCTTTCAGAGCTGTTCCACTTCTTGGGTACTTCCCCCAGGATCTGATTGGCACCCCAGTCCTTCTTCTCATGCATCCCGATGACAGGCCTGTCATGTTGGCCATTCACAAGAAGAGTAAGAGAAACTAAAACACACTTTCTAACATACTACTTAGTACTATTCTATGACTGGACTGCATATATATATATATATACATACACTGTATGGCCCTTTAATAATAGAATATATGCCATTTCAGCTTTACTCTGTCTTTTACTGACATCTATGTTCTCTCTCCTACCCATAGTCCTTCAGTACGCTGGCCAGCCGTTCGACCACTCCTCCATCAGGTTCTGCACGCGGAACGGAGGGTACGTCATCGTCGACACCAGCTGGTCCAGCTTCGTCAACCCCTGGAGCCGCAAGGTCTCCTTCGTTATCGGGAGGCACAAAGTCCGCATGTGAGTGTCTGCCCAGCACAATGTTTTCTATCTTGACACTACTCTCTGCCCAGCACTATTTTGTGTTATCTTGGCACAATTTTTTTTGAAATAGCCAGAAAAGATCTTTCATTTAAAAAGCCTGTATAATGCTGATTCTGTTACTAATAAGGATAATATGGTTGTTCCCACTTCTAGAGGCCCGGTGAATGAGGATGTGTTTGTGGCCCCGCTCCCTGCCCTCATGGAGACTATGGACTCTGAAGTCCAGGAGATCACTGAGCAGATTCACAGATTGCTACTACAGCCGGTGCACAACACTAGCGCCAGTGGCTACGGTAGCGTGGAAAGCAACGGCCGCCTTGCGGCATCTCAGGTGATGACCAGCGAGGGCAGCCCAAGCAGGACACGCGTCGAGGAGGAGGGGGACAGCAGCTGGGCCAAACCTGTAAGAACCCTCTCTGTCACTCTCTTTTCCCGCTCTCTGTCTTACCTCTCTCTCTATCTCTCTCTCTCTCTCTCTCCATGATAGTGAACATGTCTCTTCTCTCCTCCCCAGCAGAGATCCTTCCAGGAGATCTGTAAAGGTATCCACCTCCAGAAGAGTCAGGAACAGCAGATCTACCAAGCCTCCTCCTCAGCCAGGCCTGAGACCAACAAGAGCCCTGGCAGTAAGTCAAACAAGCAAACCAGCACAGAAATATTTACAATCTGCAGGAAGCATAGAGATATGCTCGTGTGTGCATTGGATAATGTGAACTGGGGAGTGTACGTGTGTGTGTGTGTGTGGATGTACAGATACGCATGCACTTATGTGTGTTGGAAGAGATGTAGAAAACACACACATATCCATGGGTGTAGTTCATGGGTGTAGTTTGGCGTATACAGAACGTACAAATCCATGCCCATCCCAGTCTTGACACACTCCCTTTTCCCCAGCAGAGTTCCTCCAGAAGAGTCCAGCAGTGGTGCGTTCCAAGGAATCTGCAGCCCCTGTGGCCTCTCTGAGTTGGAGGGTCAGTGCTGGGGTCAGTGCTGGGGTCAGTGGGCTGAGCCTGGAGGACAGCAGCAGCAGGACTGCAGTACAGGAGGAGCAGCTGGCCTTCAACGACCAGACGGTCTACTCCTACCAACAGATCAGCTGTCTGGACAGTGTCATCAGGTCAGAACAACTACTAACTAGTCACTTATTCATCTTGCTAATCACGTATCTGTACATCTCTCTCTGGTCATCTAGCCTATCTATAGTCTTTGGTCTTTTGTCTATTAATCTAGTTGTCCTGTTATGGGGCATAATACTTATAGGCATTGTTTCTGGGTAGATAGATGGAAAGGAGACTGTTACTTATTCCGTATGTACTTACTGCTACCCAATTACATGGTAGTTACATCATGGGCTATTGATTTACTTTATATCTTAATCAAAAACAGTCTTTCATCCTTCTGTGTGCATCTCTCTCCCTCTCTGGACAGATATCTAGAGGGCTGTAATGTTCCCATCACTATGAAGAGGAGATGCCACTCTTCTGACAACACTATGTCCTCAGATGAGGACAAGCAGAAAGGAGGGGACAATCCCATGCAATTATCTGAAGGTACGTTCTACCACTGCTCTTAATCGATTTTTACTTTATCACTCCATTTAATAAAAGATGTTCAACAATTGACTTCGGTATTATTGCTACAGTATGATGTTGCATGTAGCCTATATTGCAAGTGAACTCTCCTACACCACTATTATTTTTTTACCAGTCGGTGAATGCACCATGAATTGAATTGCCCGTTATCACTAAAGCCCAAATCAAATGAAAAGCGTTTTATGTGCGTGTGAACGAGTGTGCACACACTGGAATTAGAATGCAAGGTAGTGAATGAGAGAAGACGGACCGCGCGTTAAATTAGAAAGCAAATCTATTTTTCTCACGTCTACATGAAGTATTGCTAGTAAAATGAGCCGATAAATTGCCAGAAAATAGACTTGTTTGTGCATTGTTACGTCTGGATTTGTGACATGTATACTGCTAAAAAAAATAAAGGGAACACAAACAACACATCCTAGATCTGAATGAAAGAAATAATCTTATTAAATATTTTTTTCTTTACATAGTTGAATGTGCTGACAACAAAATCACACAAAAATAAATCAATGGAAATCCAATTTATCAACCCATGGAGGTCTGGATTTGGAGTCACACTCAAAATTAAAGTGGAAAACCACACTACAGGCTGATCCAACTTTGATGTAATGTCCTTAAAACAAGTCAAAATGAGGCTCAGTAGTGTGTGTGGCCTCCACGTGCCTGTATGACCTCCCTACAATGCCTGGGCATGCTCCTGATGAGGTGGCGGATGGTCTCCTGGGGGATCTCCTCCCAGACCTGGACTAAAACATCCGCCAACTCCTGGACAGTCTGTGGTGCAACGTGGCGTTGGTGGATGGAGTGAGACATGATGTCCCAGATGTGCTCAATTGGATTCAGGTCTGGGGAACGGGCGGGCCAGTCCATAGCATCAATGCCTTCCTCTTGCAGGAACTGCTGACACACTCCAGCCACATGAGGTCTAGCATTGTCTTGGATTAGGAGGAACCCAGGGCCAACCGCACCAACATATGGTCTCACAAGGGGTCTGAGGATCTCATCTCGGTACCTAATGGCAGTCAGGCTACCTCTGGCGAGCACATGGAGGGCTGTGCGGCCCCCCAAAGAAATGCCACCCCACACCATGACTGACCCACCGCCAAACCGGTCATGCTGGAGGATGTTGCAGGCAGCAGAACGTTCTCCACGGCGTCTCCAGACTCTGTCACGTGCTTAGTGTGAACCTGCTTTCATCTGTGAAGAGCACAGGGCACCAGTGGCAAATTTGCCAATCTTGGGTGTTCTCTGGCAAATGCCAAACGTCCTGCACGGTGTTGGGCTGTAAGCACAACCCCCACCTGTGGACGTCGGGCTCTCATACCACCCTCATGGAGTCTGTTTCTGACCGTTTGAGCAGACACATGCACATTTGTGGCCTGCTGGAGGTCATTTTGCAGGGCTCTGGCAGTGCTTCTCCTGCTCCTCCTTGCACAAAGGCGGAGGTAGCGGTCCTGCTGCTGGGTTGTTGCACTCCTACGGCCTCCTCCACCTCTCCTGATGTACTGGCCTGTCTCCTGGTAGCGCCTCCATGCTCTGGACACTACGCTGACAGACACAGCAAACCTTCTTGCCACAGCTCGCATTGATGTGCCATCCTGGATGAGCTGCACTACCTGAGCCACTTGTGTGGGTTGTAGACTCCGTCTCATGCTACCACTAGAGTGAAAGCACCGCCAGTATTCAAAAGTGACCAAAACATCAGCCAGGAAGCATAGGAACTGAGAAGTGGTCTGTGGTCACCACCTGCAGAACCACTCCTTTATTGGGGGTGTCTTGCCAATTGCCTATAATTTCCACCTGTTGTCTATTCCATTTGCACAACAGCATGTGAAATGTATTGTCAATCAGTGTTGCTTCCTAAGTGGACAGTTTGATTTCACAGAAATGTGATTGACTTGGAGTTGCATTGTGTTGTTTAAGTGTTCCCTTTATTTTTTTGAGCAGTGTATATTTAAGTGTTGATAATGTAACGGCACAGGGTCGTTACAATAACAACAATACTGCCCGTTTTATTTATTTTTTATTTCACCTTTATTTAACCAGGTAGGCTAGTTGAGAACAAGTTCTCATTTGCAATTGCGACCTGGCCAAGATAAAGCATAGCAATTCGACACATACAACAACAGAGTTACACATGGAATAAACAAAACACAGTCAATAATACAGTGCCAAAAATACATATTTCAAAACAATAACGTTATACCTGTGTTGATTTTGATCACAGGCATAAAGCCTAGGCCGGCTAAGAGAGAATACTGTAATGTAGAAAGAACGAGACTAGCTAAATTCTGTATAAACTCCCCGGGTGTATTAGCTACACCTGACCTCACATTCCTGATCTAACATAACTGTTTAGAGCAGGCAGGTATGTCCCGTAGGACATATAAGGTGAGTCATAAGGAACACAATAATAATTCACAAAGGCTACATAGCGAACGTAACAAATACGACTGTTTGTTATGGATTATTGTGACAATTAAATTGGCATACGCTACGCAGTGTATGTGTATTGATGCTCTCTACTCTCACACGAACATTTTGACGCCGTTGGTTCCGGTGTGATTTGTATTTAAATTGGATGTCTCATTCTAGACGGAACCTGCACATTTCTAATTCAAATGAAAGATACCTGTGGGATCAATTAAATTTAAAACCAATAATACTGCTAGATTAGTCACAGATACACTGATTTGTTATAGTGTGACAACGTTGCTAGTGTGTTGGTTGGAAAACACCCTGCTGATTCTGTCTGGCTACACATACACATACCAATTTATCAAAATATCAGTATTTAAACTCCTTCATACTGAACAAAATATAAACGCAACATGTAAAGTGTTGGCCCCATGTTTCATTAAATAAAATATTACAAATGTTCCATATGCATAAAAAGCTTATTTCTCAAATTGTGTGCACAAATTTGTTTACATCCCTGTTAGTAAGCTTTTCTCCTTTTGCCAAGATAATCTATCCACCTGATAGGTGTGGTGTATCAAGTAGCATATTAAACAGCATGATCATTATACAGGTGCACTTTGTGCTGGGTGCAATAAAAGGCCATTCTAAAATGTGCAGTTTTGTCACACAACACAATGCCACAGATGTCTCAAGTTTTGAGAGAGCGTGCAATTGGCATGCTGACTGCAGAATATCCACCAGAGTTGTTGCCAGAGAATTTAATGTTCATTTCTCTACCATAAGCTGCCTCCAACATCGTTTTAGAGAATTTGGCAACAGGTCCAATTGGCCTCACAACCGCAGACGACGTGTATGGCGTCGTGTGGGCGAGCGGTTGGCTGATGTCGACATTGTGAACAGAGTGCCCCATGGTGGGGTTATGGTTTGGACAGGCATAAGCTACAGATGAACACAAATGCATTTTACCGATTTGAATGCACAGAGATACCGTGACAAGATCCTGAGGCCCATTGTGCCATTCATCCTCCGCCATTACCTCATGTTTCAGCATGATAATGCACAGCCCCATGTCGCAAGGATCTGTACACTATTCCTGGAAGCTGAAAATGCCCCAGTACTTCCATGTCCTGCACACTCACCAGTCACCCGTTGAGCATGTTTGAGATGCTCTGGATTGATGTGTACGACAACGTGTTCCAGTTCCCGCCAATATCCAGCAACTTCGCACAGCCATTGAAGAGGAGTGAGGCAACTTTTCACAGGCCACAATAAACAGCCTGATCAGCTCTTTGCATGAGGCAAATGGTGGTCACTCCACATACTGACTGGTTTTCTTATCCACGCCTACTTTCTTTTTAAGGTATCTGTGACCAACAGATGCATATCTATATTCCCAGTCATGTGAAATCCATAGATTAGGGCATCATTTATTTATTTAAACTGACTGAATTCCTTTATGAACTGTAACTCAGGCAACAATTTAAAAGATTTGAATGTTGCGTTTATATTTTGTCCAGTGTCGTTTAAAGACTCATTGAGTTTAAATACTCATGTGGTTTAAAGACTCATTTAGTTGAAAGACTTTCAGTCTCACCAAAGCTCTGTTGGACAGGTCACCAACTGAATCAGACACAGCCAAACTCTCTCTTTGTCTATCTCTCTATAATCCGCATTTATGGGACTTTACATGTGACTCTCCAAGTCACCCTCCCTCAGTCTCTCCCTATCACCCTGGCAGACCCTGCACTGTTTAAGCATCAGCCTGGTCTAACCCCTGTGGATGGCGTCATCGCAGACAAAAAGACAGACGCTACGACCTCAGCCACAGGGGCAGTGGGCTCCTCCCTGGCGGCCCTCGCTGTGCCACCGTGCGGCAAAGCCGAGAGCGTGGTGTCAGTAGCAAGCCAGTGTAGCTACAGCAGCACCGTCGTGCATGTAGGAGATAGGAAACTGCAGCCCGAGTCAGGTATACACTACGGGGACATAGACATGTCTCATTCTACTATTCTATTCTACTCTTTTTGGTCTTTAGTTTGTGGTGGTGGGTTGTGTTTGGGAGTGGGGACTGTGTGGGTCCGTGTGTGTTGTATGGATGTAGCTCGATGTGGTGTAATGTATGCAGTATCATGTGTGTACTCTGAGGTCATGCATGTTCCATAATCTCGCACGCCAGATTTTCTTTACAATATTCAGAGATTCACAGTCGTCTGGTTCCTCGACTATACCATGATGTATGTTATACCAAAGCCATGTGTCTAAATGCGCTGTGCATTATACCGTCCTCTCTGCAGCTCTGCTTCCCTGTAATGAATATCAATGTATATATGTTTATCAATGTTGCTAAGGGCATTACAGCTTCTCATCTCTGTATGTCCTGAGCGGTTGGGTGTTTTATGTATATGTTGTATGTAATTGTTTCTCGGTCTGTTTTTCTCCGTACAGAGATCATCGTAGATGTATCTGTGGCTCGGGAGGAGGTGGAGGGGGGCAGCCAGACTCCTCAGCCTCCCCCCAATGCTGTTTCACCTCCCAGCCTGGAGAGGGAGCCCTATAAGAAGCTCGGTCTGACCAAGCAGGTCCTAGTAGCCCACACCCAGAAGGAGGAGCAGACCTTCCTGTGTCGCTTCAGAGAGCAGAGGGGAGTCCAGGCCTTCCAGGCCAACTGTTCCCAATACCTGGAGCGCCAGAAGGGACAGGGTGCCGCTGATGGTACAGTAGCAAACATGTTCTACAGACATTACAATACAAGCTCAGTATTGAGCTAGTACAATTCAACACAGACACACAGAGTGCCTTAATGTTCTCATACACTCAACCTCTCACAGTCCAATACATAATGTAATCACACTTTTTCTCCCTTTCCCCTCTCTGTCCCCTTCTCTAGCTCTGACCGCTGTGCGCCCATGCAAGCAGACCGAGCCCGCTGCCCGTCGAAGTGGGCGCAACAAGAAGACCAAGTCTAAGCGGGTGAAACAGAACGAGTCGTCCGACAGTTCCGTGTCTCATAGGAGAAGACAGCCGCAGCCCCGACCCCACCTCCTCAACCAGGGCCTCAACCAGACCTCCTGGTCCCCCTCCAACACCTCCCAGTCCACTTTGCCGCCCCTAGCTTACCCCACCGTGGTGCCAGTCTACCCCCTCCAGGTCTACCCTGGGGCGGGCACCATGCCTACCCACCCAGAGAATTCATTGGCAGGCTTCGGTGACAGCCAGGATCCCCAGTGCCCGCCACCAAACATCCAGCCCTCACCCTTCTCTACTCCCATGGTGACCCCCGTGGTGGCTCTGGTTCTCCCCAGCTGCATGTTTCCTCAAATGGGAAGCGAGGCTCCAGGACAGCAGCCTTTTTACCAGGCCGAGAAAGCCGGCTTCCCCTCTCAGTCACAGCCCTTCCACCCACAGACATCCTTACCTGCTCAGGGTCCTTTCCCGGCTCAGCCACAGGCCTTCCCCCTACTGACGGCCTTCCCAATCCCCGCCCAGCCTTTCTCATTCTCCATGCCCATGGAGGCTCCCAAGCCACCTGGGGAAACCACCCAGTCTCGCTGCTCCCCGCATGGGACCATGGGCGGCATTGACCAAGCGTCCTCCCCTCCATTGTTCCAATCATGGTGCAGCTCGCCCCTGCAGCACAACCAACTGCAGCTGGACGAGATGCGGTGCTCCCTGGAGAGACGGGACGGCATGGTGGTGGTGCCCTCCGTTGGCACACAAGGGAATAACACTGTCAACATGAAGGGAGGGAGCGTGGTCTGCCAAGCCATGGAGAAGGTCAAGGAGCTTCAGCAGGTATGATACAAATTTTCAAGTCGTACGGGATACACATAGTATGCACAATCCAACAAAATTCTTACTTGCAGGTTCCTTCTCCACAACTCAACAAGAATAAATAGTAAAAGATGAGAATAGGAACATAAATGAAATGGTTCAGTAGAATAGAATAAACATTTTAGCATAAGTATAATACAGGAAGGCACAATTTTATAGTCCAATATTTACATGTGTATTGGGGATGTGTGGATTGGGGGGCAAATGTTTAAATTGTTCAGTATTTAGTAATAATAATTAGTGGTAGGTGTGGGTGTGTGAGTATATTTTTGTGAGTGTACAGTACCAGTCAAGTTTGTATTTTTCTTTCTTTTTAGTTTTTTAAAACTATTTTCAGCATTTTTTTAATATTACTTAATGAAGACATCAAAACTATGAAATGCCACATATGGAATCATGTAGTAACCAGAAAAGTGTTAAACAAATCAAAATATATTTTATATTCTTCAAAGTAGGCACCCTTTGCCTTGATGACAGCTTTGCACACTCTTGGCATTCTCTCAACCAGCTTCATGAGGTCTGTCAGCCCGTCTGGTGTTCAACCTTCCCAAGTTCTCTCACATCACCCCGCTCCTCCGCTCTCTCCACTGGCTTCCAGTTGAAGCTCGCATCCGCTACAAGACCATGGTGATTGCCTACGGAGCTGTGAAGGGAACGGCACCTCCATACCTTCAGGCTCTGATCAGGCCCTACACCCAAACAAGGGCACTGCGTTCATCCACCTCTGGCCTGCTGGCCCCCCTACCTCAGAGGAAGCACAGTTCCCGCTCAGCCCAGTCAAAACTGTTCGCTGCTCTGACACCCCAATGGTGGAACAAGCTCCCTCACGACGCCAGGACAGCGGAGTCAATCACCACCTTCCGGAGACACCTGAAACCCCACCTCTTTAAGGAATACCTGGGATAGGATATAGTAATCCTTCTAACCCCCCCCCCCCCCCCCTTAAAAGATTTAGATGCACTATTGTAAAGTGGTTGTTCCACTGGATATCATAAGGTGAATGCACCAATTTGTAAGTCGCTCTGGATAAGAGCGTCTGCTAAATGACTTAAATGTAAATGTAAATGAGGTAGTCACCTGGAATGCATTTCAATTAACAGGTCTGCCTTGTTAATTTGTTGAATTTATTTCCTCCCTAATGCGTTTGAGCCAGTCAGTTGTGTTGTGACAAGCTAGGGATGGTATACAGAAGATAGCCCTATTTGGTAAAAGACCAATTCCATATTATGGCAAGAACAGCTCAAATAAGCAAAGAGAAACGACAGTCTATTATTACTTTAAGACATGAAGGTCAGTCAATACTGAAAATAAAGTGTAGTCGCAAAAACCTTCAAGCGCTATGATGAAACTGGCTCTCATGAGGACCGCCACAGGAAAGAAAGAGCCAGAGTTACCTCTGCTGCAGAGGATAGGTTCATTAGAGTTACCAGCCTCAGATTGCAGCCCAAATTTATGCTTCAGAGTTCAAGTAACAGACACATCTCAACATCAACTGTTCAGAGGAGACTGCGTGAATCAGGCCTTCATGGTCGAATTGGTGCAAATAAAGCACTACTAAAGGTCACCAATTAGAAGAAGACTTGCTTGGGCCAAGAAACACGAGCAATGGACATTAGACCGGTAGAAATCTGTCCAGATTTGAGATTTTTGGCTCCAACCGCCGTGTCTTTGTGAGACACAGAGTAGGTGAACGGATGATCTCCGCATGTGTGGTTCCGGCCGTGAACCATGGAGGAGGAGGTGTGATGGTGCTTTGGTGGTGACACTGTCAGTGATTCATTTAGAATTCAAGGCACACTTAACCAGCATGGCTACCACAGCATTCTGCAGCGATACGCCATCCCATCTGGTTTGAGCTTAGTGGGACTATCATTTGTTTTTCAACAGGACAATGACCCAACACACCTCCAAGCTGTTTAAGGGCTATTTGACCAAGGAGAGTGATTGAGTGAGGTATCAGATGACCTGGCCTGTCATCAAGGCAAAGGGTGGCTACTTTGAAGAATCTCAAATATAAAATATATTTTGATTTGTTTAACACTTTTGGTTACTACATGATTCCATGTGTGTTATTTCATAGTTTTATGTGTTCACCATTATCCTACCATGTAGAAAATAGTAAAAATAAAGAAAAACCCTTGAATGAGTAGGTGTGTCCAAACTTTTGACTGGTACTGTATATCTGTGTGAGTGTATATCTGTGTGAGTGTATATCTGTTGTGGCTGTATAGTTGTCTGAGTGCATGTGTGCTAAAGTGCGGGGAGTCAGTAAAGGGGGTCAGTCCAGTTCAATTGTTGAGCAGTGTGATAGCTTGTAGATAGAAACGGTCTCTGAGCCTTTTGATATCAGACCTCATGAGTTTGACCTTGTTCACTCTTTCCCCTTCTGTATCCTCTTTTTCTCCCTCCCTCCCTCTACCCCAGACAGATTTAGTACAGGCTCCTCCAACTCTCCCAGAAACAGCGTTAGTGTAAGGTTGTGGCATCAGTATTGAGTTTCACGAAAATGGCAGCAAAACTAGAAATGTGTTGTTTTTAGACTGGAGGTGTTAGGCTAGGGTTAGGATGTGTAAAAAGCGACTTAACCCCTAAGTCATTCACAAATCAGTCCTATATTGTCTTCAACTGGCACAGGCTATAGATTTGTAATTGTTATGAATAATTTAAATAATTATTTTACTGGGAGACAATGTTATAGTTTCACCAATTCGTCTAGTCTATGCAAATTGTATTGAGCCATTAAAAGGTTTACAATTCCGACATCCTGTGTGAAGTAACTGTGCTGCCATGTCGAAGTACAATAATCCAAAAGTCTCCTGGCTAAAATGTTATGTCTAAAACATTGTGTCCCTTTAAACCCTTTAGCCCACATTCAGTCTGACTTATCCAATGGGACCCTTGTACTCCAACATACTCCTTGTCTGCAAGCTACTATCATGGAATATAGTGTGCTCTAGGCTGAGGTGTTGCAGTGACGAGGAAGGATAACATCGCAATCGCAACTCTCCATAAAATATAACTCACTGTAGTTACTGTAATACAGACCTCTGCCTATCCATCTCTCACAGTGGGACAATATCTTCTCTGGTTCAGGCTATTGAAAAGCTCCAGAATGCTTTTCAGTCACTGCAGGCCTCCATATATGGTCTCAAACTGGTCTTGAATGCACAAAAAAAACTAAATTCATGACCTTTACCAGAGCTAGAACTCTGCCAGAGAACGTTAGCATTGTCACATCTGGTGGCTTATCCATTGAAAAAGTGTCATCCTACAAATACCTAGGTATTTGGTTGGATGACAAGTTGTCCTTTAAAGTTAATATGGATAATCGTGTGACAAAGCTTGAATTGAAATTGGGTTTTTATTTTCGTAATAAGGCTTGCTTCCCGCTTATGGCTAGAAAGAAGCTTGTTCAGGCCACTTTTCTCTCTGTAATTGATTATGGTGACTTGTTGCATGCAACCTCCTCCGTCTTACAGAGACTGGACTTTGTCTATCATGCATCCTTGCGCTTTATTCCAAATGCCAAGTCACTTACTCACTCACCATTGCACATTGTACTAAATGGTAGGCTGGACCTCACTTTATATGTGCAGAAAGATACATTTGTATGTGTTCCTCTACAAAGCCCTTTTGGGTAAACTCCCTCTTTACCTCTGTAGTCTGGTCTCCTTCACCACCAGCAGTTACCATACCCGGTCTGCTAGGTGGTTTCTACTTAAAGTACCCAGGACATTCCCAGTATTAGGGAAGACTGCATTCTCTTGTTGTGCCTAAGACGCATGGAATAGTCTACAATTCATGCTTCATCTAGATATGTTAGTGCCACTGAATGAACTTAAAATATTGATGGGAGACTTACAGAGGAGTGTAAATGCTTTTCTTTAGGCTGGATCACATTGTTTTTTTATTTCACCTTTATTTAACCAGGTAGGCTAGTTGAGAACAAGTTCTCATTTGCAACTGCGACCTGGCCAAGATAAAGCATAGCAATTTGACACATACAACAACAGAGTTACACATGGAATAAACAAAACATACAGTAGAACAAAAGAAAACAAAAAGTCATACAGTGAGTGCAAATGAGGTAAGTTAAGGCAATAAATAGGCCATGGTGGCGAAGAAATTACAATATAGCAATTAAACACTGGAATGGTAGATGCACATTCATCTTCTGCACAAGTAGAGATACTGGGGTGCAAAGGCGCAAGATAAATAAATTCAGTATGGGGATGAGGTAGGTAGATAGATGGGCTGTTTACAGATGGGCTAGTCGGTGCAGTGATCTGTGAGCTGCTCTGACAGCTGGTACTTAAAGCTAGTGAGGGAGATATCCTCTTGAGGATACAATCCCGCTAAAGGGATTGGTTGGACAACAACCAATGAGATAGCACGGCGCGATATTCAAAACAAAATGATCTCAAAATTAAAATTCAAGTATTATACGGCATTTTAAAGATACTTTACTCGTTAATCCAATCACATTGTCCGATTTCAAAAAGGCTTTACGGTGAAAGCAAAACATTAGATTATTTTAGCATAGCACCTTAGCAACAAAAAAAATGCAATTTTCCAAGCACGGATAGCCATCACAAAACCAGATATACAGCTAAAATTAAGCGCTAACCTTTGACAATCTTCATCAGATGACACTCCTAGGACATCATGTTAGACAATACATGCATTTTTTTGTTCGATCAAGTTTATATTTATATCCAAAAACCCAATTTTTACATTGGCGCTTGACGTTCAGAAAATGTTTTCTCCCCATAACCCCTGGTGAATAGGCACATTTAATTTACAGAAGAACTCAAACTTTGACAACATTTATAACAATTATTTAAAGAATTAGAGATAATCTACTCCTTTATGCAACCACTTTGTCAGATTTCAAAATAACTTTACGGAAAAAGCACATTGTTCAATATTCTGAGTACAGAACTTAGCCTTCAATGCTAAGCTATACAGTTAGCCTACAACCACGACGTCGACAAATCTCTAAAAATATGTTTGAAATATTTACTTACCGTTGCTGAACTTCGGCGGAATGCACTCGGCTGGGCACCCACTTCCACAAGAAATGTTCATTTGTTCTGCAAAGTCCATAATTTATGTCCAAATACGTCCGTTTTGTTGACCCATCCAGAACACTTTACAATGCCATGTGGCGTGGACGCAAATCCATAGACGAAATGTTCAAAGTTCCATTACCGTTTGTAGAAACACGTTAAATGATGTTTACAATCAATCCTTTATGGTATTTTTTAACGTAAAATTGCGATAATTTTACAACCGGGCAATAGGTATTCATCCCAGAAGAAAAATAAAAAAACAGCGAAGTCACGTGCACGTGCGTCGTAAGATACCTCTCCTCAGACTGGCCAGTGATTGACTGAGCCATAATTTTCTGCCCGGTAACAGGTGATGGTTGAAACCAGTTCCTAAAGATTGTTGACAGCCAATGGAAGAGTTAGGAGGTGCAACGTAAATCCTATGTCACTATAGTTTTTCAAGGGATTCAAAACAAAAACTACATTTCTAATTTCTCCCACTTCCTGGTTCAATTTTTCTCCGTTTTTTTGCCTGCCATATGAGTTCTGTTATACTCACAGACACCATTAAAACAGTTTTAGAAACTGCAGAGTGTTTTCTATCCAAATCTACTAATAATATGCATATTCTATTTTCTGGGCCAGAGTAGTAACCTGTTTAAATTGGGTACGTTTTTCATCCGGCTGTGAAAATACTGCCCCCTAGCCCCAACAGGTTTTAAGAGTCTCCAGCTTCAGAGATTTTTGCAGTTCGTTCCAGTCATTGGCAGCAGAGAACTGGAAGGAAAGACGACCAAAAGAGGAATTGGCTTTGGGGGTGACCAGTGAGATATACCTGCTGGAACGCGTGCTACGAGTGGGTGCTGCTATGGTGACCAGTGAGCTGAGATAAGGCGAGGCTTTACCTAGCAGAGACTTGTAGATAACCTGTAGCCAGTGGGTTTGGCGACGAGTATGAAGCGAGGACCAACCAACGAGAGCGTACAGGTCGCAATGGTGGGTAGTGTATGGGGCTTTGGTGCCAAAACGGATGGCACTGTGATAGACTGCATCCAGTTTGTTGAGTAGAGTGTTGGAGGCTATTTTATAGATGACATCGCCAAAGTCAAGGATCGGTAGGATGGTCAGTTTTACGAGGGTATGTTTGGCAGCATGAGTGAAGGATGCTTTGTTGCGATATAGGAAGCCGATTCTAGATTTCATTTTGGATTGGAGATGCTTAATGTGAGTCTGGAAGGAGAGTTTACAGTCTAACCAGACATCCAGGTAGTTGTCCACGTATTCTAAGTCAGAGCCGTCCAGAGTAGTGATGCTGGACAGGCGAGCAGGTGCGGGCAATGATCAATTGAATAGCATGCGTTTAAGAGCAGTTGGAGGCCACGGAAGGAGAGTTGTATGGCATGGAAGCTCGTCTGGAGGTTAGTTAACACAGTGTCCAAAGAAGGGCCAGAAGTATACAGAATGGTGTCGTCTGCGTAGAGGTGGATCAGAGAATCACCAGCAGCAAGAGCAACATCATTGATGTATACAGAGAATAGAGTCGGCCCGAGAATTGAACCCTGTGGCACACCCATAGAGACTGCCAGAGGTCCGGATAACAGGCCCTCCAATTTGACACACTGAACTCTATCAGAGAAGTAGTTGGTAAACCAGGTGAGGCAATCATTTGAGAAAGCAAGGCTGTCGAGTCTGCCAATAAGAATGTGGTGATTGACAGAGTCGAAAGCCTTGGCCAGGTCGACGAATACGGATGCACAGTAATGTCTATCGATGGCGGTTATGATGTCGTTTAGGACCTTGAGCGTGGCTGAGGTGCACCCATGACCAGCTCTGAAACCAGATTGCATAGCAGAGGAGGTACGGTGGGATTCGAAATGGTCGGTAATCTGTTTGTTAACTTGGCTTTCGAAGACCTTAGAAAGTCAGGGTAGGATAGATATAGGTCTGTAGCAGTTTGGGTCTAGAGTGTCACCCCCTTTGAAGAGGGGGATGACCGCGGCAGCTTTCCAGTCTTTGGGAATCTCAGACGAAACGAAAGAGGTTGAACAGGCTAGTAATAGGGGTTGCAACAATTTCGGCAGATAATTTTAGAAAGAGAGGGTCCAGATTGTCTGGCCCAGCTGATTTGTATGGGTCCAGATTTTGCAGCTCTTTCAGAACATCAGCTATCTGGATTTGGCTGAAGGAGAAATGGTGGGGGCTTTGGCGGGTTGCTGTGGAGAGTGCCGGGCAGTTGACCGCGGTAGGGGTAGCCAGGTGGAAAGCATGGCCAGCTGTAGAGAGATGCTTATTGAAATTCTCAATTATAGTGGATTTATCAGTGGTAACAGTGTTTCCTAGCCTCAGAGCAGTGGGCAGCTGGGAGGAGGTGCTCTTATTCTCCATGGACTTTACAGTGTCCCAGAACTTTTTTGAGTTAGTACTACAGGATGCAAATTTCTGTTTGAAAAAGCTAGCCTTAGCTTTTCTAACTGCCTGTGTATATCTGTTCTTAACTTCCCTGAAAAGTTGCATATCACGGGGGCTATTCGATGCTAATGCAGAACGCCACAGGATGTTTTTGTGCTGGTCAAGGGCAGACAGGTCTGGAGTGAACCAAGGACTATCTATTCCTAGTTCTACATTTTTTGAGTGGGGCATGCTTATTTAAGATGTTGAGGAAGGCACTTTTAAAGAATAGCCAGGCATCATCTATTGACGGGATGAGGTCAATGTCATTCCAGGATACCCCGGCCAGGTCGATTAGAAAGGCCTGCTCGCAGAAGTGTTTTAGGGAGCGTTTGACAGTGATGAGGGGTGGTCATTTGGTCGCAGACCCATTACGGATGCAGGCAATGAGGCAGTGATCGCTGAGATCTTGATTGAAAACAGCAGAGGTGTATTTGGAGGGCGAGTTAGTTAGGATGACATCTATGAGGGTGCCCGTGTTTACGGATTTGGGGTTGTACCTGGTAGGTTCATTGATCATTTGTGTGAGATTGAGGGCATCAAGCTTAGATTGTAGGATGGCCGGGGTGTTAAGCATGTCCCAGTTTAGGTCACCTAGTAGCACGAGCTCAGAAGAAAGCTGGGGGGCAATCAATTCACATATGGTATCGAGGGCACAGCTGGGGGCAGAGGGAGGTCTATAGCAAGCGGCAACAGTGAGAGACTTTTTTCTGGAAAGGTGAATTTTTAGAAGTAGAAGCTCGAATTGTTTGGGTACAGACTTGGATAGCCTGCAGAGTTCTGTATTACTATCTTTGCAGTAGATTGCAACACCGCCCCCTTTGGCAGTTCTATCTTGGCAGAAAATGTTATAGTTTGTTTTTGGTGGTTTTCCTAAGCCAGGATTCAGACACGGCTAAGACATCCGGGTTGTCAGTGTGCTAAAGCAGTGAGTAAAACAAACTTAGGGAGTAGGCTTCTAATGTTAACATGCATGAAACCAAGGCTTTTACGGTTACAGAAGTCAACAAATGAGAGCACCTGGGGAGTGGGAGTGGAGCTAGGCACTGCAGGACCTGGATTAACCTCCACATCACCAGAGGAGAAATAGGATAAGGGCACGGCTAAAGGCTATACGAACTGGCCGTCTAGCACGTTCGGAACAGAGAGTAAAAGGAGCAGGTTTCTGGGCACGATGGCATAGATTCAAGGCATAGTGTACAGACAAAGGTAAGGTAGGATGTGAGTACATTGGAGGTAAACCTAGGCATTGAGTAATGATGAGAGAGATATAGTCTCTAGAGACGTTTAAACCAGGTGATGTCATCACATATGTAGGAGGTGGAACATATTGAGCAGGGCTAGAGGCTCTACAGTGAAATAAGACAGTAATCACTAACCAGGACAGTAATGGATGAGGCATATTGATATTAGAGAGAGACATGCGTAGCCAAGTGAACATATGGGTCCAGTGAGTGGTTGGGCTGACTGGGGACACGGCGATTCAGACAGTTAGCAGGCCGATGCTAACAGTTAGTAGGCCGGGGCTAAACAAGCTAGCAGTTAGCAGACCGGGGCTGGCAAGCTAGCAGTTAGCAGACCGGGTTAGCAAGCAAGCAGTTGGCAGACGGGGCAGGCAAGCTAGCAGTTAGCAGACCAGGGAAAGTGCCCCTTACCGGCAGTAGAAGGGGTCCGGATATTGTAGCCCAGGAGTGGGCTTCGGTGGTAGCACAGGAGCCCTGGCCTTGCTAGCTTCAGGCTAATTGGTGCTTGATCCGGGATGGAAACGCTAGCCAGGAGTAGTCACCCGGGATTGCGGTTAGCTAGTTGCGAAGATCCAGATGAAAATGTTCAGAGTTTGCGGTAGGAATCCGGGGACATTTAAAAAATAATAATAATAATAGGTCCGTTATGCTCTGGTTTGAGTCACGTTGTTCGAACTGGCGAGAGCTTTCCGAGCTAAAGGTTAGCAGATGAACGCTAGCAATGGTTTGCTGACTGATAGCTGGTAGGTAGTTAGCTGGCTAGCTTCAGTTGAGGGATTCCAGATCCAAAGTAAATAGAAATACTTTAGAAAAAAACAGATCCACGCCACATTGGGTGAGGCGGGTTGCAGGAGAGTATTTAGAAGTTGAGGTTAAGGAAAATATTTTAAAAAGATATGCGAAGAAAAAGATGTAAAAAGATATATACAAGGGACACGACAGGACAAAGACGTCTGACTGTTACGCCATCTTGGATTAAGTGTTGTATTGTATGTTTTAATTATGTAATGTATTGATTGTTGCTGCCTTCTTGGCCAGGTCTCCCTTGAAAAGGAGACTCTGGGTCTCAATGGGCTTTTCCTGGTTAAATAAAGGTTAAATAAATATGACTGAGTCGCTTCTTAGACCTTGAGGGAGAAGTGAAAGAGCAGAGTTGCAAAAAAACTAAGGATGGGACTGATGACCGAAAAAAGGGAGCAATACAACTTGAGTGGAGCTTCTGTTTGTTGACCTTATCCTTTGACCTCTGTCTTGCAGGTGGGCTTGCCGGGCAACGGTAACCATAGCGACGTCAATTCGTCATCGAGTGACCTGCTGGACATCCTGCTCCATTCAGAGTCTCGTTCAGGCACCAGCTCAGGCACTTCAGGGTACATGGGTTTCAGCTCTAATGGCTGCGGAACCTCAGCTAGAACGTCTAACAGCGGAATGTCTAATAACAGTGGAACGTTGGGATGTAGAACGTCAGCTAGCGGAGTATCTGGCAGTGGCACAGGTCTGTACACACACCTACCCTAGCCTTATTGTACGTTTGTTAGAATTATTTTCCTATTCTATACCAGTCACTTCCACTGTACCAAACTTCACTCCTGTAATTGTCTTGGGGGTTTACATATTTGATCAACAAGACTGGCAGAACAAGAACAAACACAAAATAGAAGGACATTAACATGGCAGCAAGTTCAGCAGTTTGTTGCTTCATGTATGAAGCACTTGAGACCAGAACTCTGGTGCGTCTGAAGTAAGATATCCTAACTCTGTTTTGTGCGTTCATTCACCCCCACAGTAAGCAGCAGCCACACAAGCAACAACAGCAGCAACTACTTTGGCACCGTGGACTCCTCCCAGAACAGCTACCAGCAGGTCAAAGTGCACTCCGGCGGCGGGAGTGGTGGTAGCGTTAGCGAGGGGCGGCCAATGGAGGTAGAGCAAAGCCAATATGACAAGTATGTACTGCAGGATCCGCCGTGGTTAGTCACCGCCAACGCTGACGACAAGGTCATGCTGACCTATCAGATGCCCTCCCGGTGAGTGGGAGGAGACAGGAGAGAGGCGGCACGCAATATGCCTTGGAATATGAGAAAGTTGTCTGTGAATGCATATCTGGGTCAGTTTGGGATTTTTGAAGGGGTGGGCTTAGGGGTAGGATAAGGGGAGGGTGAACTGATCCTAGATCTGTGACTACAGACAACTTCTACCCAGGGCATGAGTCCTAGTGCAATGTTTCCCAAAATGATGAGTGCCCATGAATGCTGGGGTTAGAAATATTTGTTGGTTTTTATTTGGTAGGTCATACACATTTTTTAGATGGAACACAGCATCTTTGGGAAATACATTGCACAGCACACATTGCACAGCATAGATACTACCCACTCCCTTCCACTCCCACCAACTCCCTCCCTGTATTTACTTGCTGGATTCATGTCCTCAATGGATCCCGAAAATCTATGTATGTTTGTGTGATGCATCTTATGATGATGAAGCGTATGAGGTCTTTAGTTGCTGGCTTGCAGTTCTAATTTATGGGGTGTATGGGTAAGATGGGGCTCTTGCACAAGTTGTCAGGCAAAGTGGGTTGAGAGAAAATGTGTAGTTTCTTCAAGGCTAGTTTTGAATTATTCCAGATATCTATCATATCCAGTGGACCCTGAAGATCAGTTCAACATCAGATTCACTACCGTTCAAAAGTTTGGGGTCACTTAGAAATGTCTTTGTTATTGAAAGAAAAGCTATTTTTTTGTCCATTACAATAACATCAAATGTATCACAAATACAGTGTAGACATTGTTAGTGTTGTAAATGACTATTGTAGCTGGAAACGACTGATTTTATTTTTTTAATGGAGTATCTACATAGGCGTACAGAGGCCCATTATCAGCAACCATCACTCCTGTGTTTCAATGGCACGTTGTGTTAGCTAATCCAAGTTTATCATTTTAAAAGGCTAACTGATCATTAGAAAACCCTTTTGCAATTATGTTAGCACAGCTTAAAACTTGTGTTGATTAAAAAAGCAATAAAACTGGCCTTCTTTACACCAGTATCTGTAGCATCAGCATTTGTGGGTGCGATTACAGGCTCAAAATGGCAGAAACAAAGCACTTTCTTCTGAAACTCATCAGTCTATTCTTGTTCTGAGAAATTAAGACTGTTCCATGTGAGAAATTGCCAAGAAACTGAAGATCTCGTACAACGCTGTGTACTTCTCCCTTCACAGAACAGTGCAAACTGGCTCTAACCAGAATAGAAAGAGGAGTGAGGCTGGTAACTCTAATGAACTTATCCTCTGCAGCAGAGTTAACTCTGGGTCTTCCTTTCCTGTGCCGGTCCTCATGAGAGCCAGTTTCATCATAGAGCTTGATGGTTTTTGCGACTGCACTTTCAAAGTTCGAAATGTTCTGTATTGACTGACCTTCATGTCTTAAAGTAATGATGGACTGTTGTTTCTCTTTATATTATGGCAAGAACAGCTCAAATAAGCAGACTTGGTATTTTACCAAATAGGGCAATCTTCTGTATTCCACCCCTACCTTGTCACAACACAACTGATTGGCTCATACGCATTAAGAAGGAAAGAAATTCCACAAATTAACAAGGCACAACTGTTAATTGAAATGCATTCCAGATGTCCTCATGAAGCTGGTTGAGAGAATGCCAAGAGTCTGAAAAGCTGTCAAAGGCAAAGGGTGGCTACTTTGAAGAATCTCAAATATAAAATATATTTTGATTTGTTTAAAAATGTTTTTGGTTACTACATGATTCCATATGTGTTATTTCATAGTGTTGATGTTTTACATTTTAGCAGACGCTCTTATCCAGAGCGACTTACAGTAATGAATGCATACATTTCATACATTTTTTTTCTGTGCTGGCCCCCCATGAGAATCGAACCCACAACCCTGGCGTTGCAAACACCATGCTCTACCAACTGAGCTACAGGGAAGGCCTCTTCACTATTATTCTACAATGTAGAAATTTGTAAAAAAAAGAATAATAAGAAAAACCCTTGAATGAGTAGGTGTGTCCAAACTTTTGACTGGCACTGTATGTCTTTCACCTGGTCATATAAGTCACATAGTTCAGTATACTGAGTGTGTATGTTCCTTGGTCTACTCAGGGGCTTCGAGAGTGTGCTTAGGGAAGACCGAGAGAAGCTCCATGTGATGCAGAAGAGCCAGCCGTGCTTCACCGGGGAGCAGCAGAGAGAACTGGTGGAGGTCCACCCCTGGATGAGGAGAGGAGGGCTGCCCAAGGTCATGGATGTCAAGGTGAGCTCTCTTTCCTCCCTCTCTCGTTCTCACAATCACTCTCTCTTCCTTTCTCTCTCTCTCTCTTACACTAGTCATTCACGTTTGTCAAAAGCAAGTCTGAAAGTAACTAACAGAAATGTGTTTTTTGTTAAGTGTGAGCTGTGAGGAGGACACTCCAGAGGTGGTGTTGTCTGAGGAGCAGTCTGGCCTGGATATGGGAGACACAGAGACTGAGGAGGTCAGCCCCTCCAGGAAGCCCAGCGAGGAGCCCTTTAACATGGACACCTGCCCCTCTTCTAGCCTTGGATCATCATAGCCACATCCAGCCCTGAATCTGCCCGTTAATTGTAGCACCATGACCTCCGCAAAAGACTCATTCTCAAGTGACATCAATTATTCACCAAGTCCCACCCTCAGCTGTCCCTGACAAGGCCATTTTTTATTTTATTTAACCAGGCAAGTCAGTTAAGAACAAGTTATTATTTACAATGACAGCCTACCGGGTGATCAGTGGGTTAACTGCCCTGTTCAGGGGCAAAACGACAAGATTTTTACCTTGTCAGCTCGGGGATTCGATCCAGCACTAGGCTACCTGCTGCCCCATATTAGACTGCCTAGTACTGCTTGCATCCTGCGGGTACAAACCTTTTCTACAACAAACAAATCTGTATGGAAATTCTGCTACAGCCTGAGAGACCAGGGAACATAGACTGTTACATCCCACCTGGTCAATTCATTTTCAGTGTGTGTGTGTGTGTGTGTGTGTGTGTGGAAAAAGAAGAGAGTGAGTTACAGTGTGTCCACAACACAGTTCATGTTCTATCAATTGTTTTTTCACTTATTGCAATTAATAGGTTTTTTCACTTATTGAAATGAATGTTTTCATTGAAAACGTTTTGACTGTAGTAGTCTTGTATTTGTGTTAATTTAGAGCCCTGGGGCTAGCATCAACATTTTAACACTGGTGCGCCCAACTGAAAGAAGTTAGGAGCACCTCATGAAATGTAGGAGCACCAGAATATATAATTTTTTATTGTAATACAGCCTATATTGGGCCTATACGAATTCGAGGTACTTTTGAAGGACATGATTTGCCCTAGAAACTAATATGTAATATGTATATAAGATATGAATTTATTGTAAAAGCTACAAAATAAAATACAAATATTTCACCTTTATTTAACCAGGTAGGCCAGTTGAGAACAAGCTTACAACTAATTTACAATTGCGACCTGGCAAAATGTAGCTAGGAATACCTGTCATTGAAATTACAAAGTAATTTGTGGAATATTAGGTTTCTACGTTGTGTAAAAGCACTATTGAGATGCATTACATTGAAAATGGTGTACTCTCTCTTTAAAAACGGCAGACGATCTGACATTCATCCTTTTCTATGATCATTGATCTCCTGAAGAAACTATCCCATTTCCTTTTTTTCTATGCCCCCAAATGTTTGGATATACTGGTTATGTTACCAGGTTGTTAGTTAGGTAGCCAATGAGGTAGCATGACTGAAGTGTAAACAAATGGTTAACGACATGGTTTATGAATGTAAAATGCGGTCCCAGCGACCCGCTATAGGAAGATAAAAATGCTGCGCCGGTAATATGGTTCAGATCTTTTGACCTAGGCCCGGTTTTCCAAAAGAATTTGAAGACAAAGTTCATTGTTAGCACCATGGAGCTTAATGGTTCTAACGATGAATTTAGCGTTAAGATGCTTTTGGGAAACACGGGCACTGATTGAGATGGAAGCAAGCCACTTTCGCTGTGGTAATGGTGCAACCATGCCTCTAGGGCACTCGGGAAACAACGTTAGAGCGAAGCCTTGTTACATCAATTTATTTTCTTCTTTTTTTCCTAGGCCCACAGTGCTCCCAAAATAAATAAAACTCCTGGTTGCACAGCAAAATATTTTGTTGCATTATCCAATATATAGCATGATGATGTTGATATCTGTTTGTTGTTGAAAACACTTACAGGATTTCTAGTGTATTATGTTGGCTGACTAAAAGGTATGTCAGAAGAGGCTTGTAGAGAAGTCACTTTCTGTTTCACCAGTTCCTGAAAGAGCCTGTGGTTGAATGTCCTCATAGAGAGCCCTTTCCGGTACAAGACACACTGACATCACGCACAGATGCGCGTAACTCTTGGCTGCAGTAAGAAAGCCATCACCATCTGTGAACATTCAACATAGCTAAGGTTTACCTTTTTAGTACTTAGAACTGTATTGGGTTCTCATACACTTACAATTATGTTTTAATTCTAAATGATCAGTCGCTAAGATTATATTTGGTTGTGATCTTTGCAAAATAAACATTTTGGATGCAGCAGTTGTTAGCTAGGATGCTAACGCTCATTGACATAGGCTGTAGCAAAAGCTAAGCAAAGAGTAATTTTACTGGTTGTGCTTTTTACATTTAATGCAGTTGATTTGCGATGAGGATGCAAACATAATATTAAACAGGACATTCATACGAGCCTTAAAATCCAAAAGTAGTGTGAAATGCACTCATAAGCAACATGTAAATAGTCTTTTTTTGCTGGCATTAAATAAGAACTCCACCGTGTTCTATCATAAACTTGCGCGCATCGCTCTCGTGCGGCAATGTTGCAAACACAAAAAGGGGTCTATTGGGGAGGAACTTAATGCGTTTGGCTAAGCTTTGAGGAAAGAGTGTCCTATGATCAGCTTTCCCAAACACAATACTAAGCATTTTCACAGTCAGTATTAGATAGGTGGTTACCCTATTGAAAAAGGTCAAGTTTTTGCTGTGAGCCAAACGCAATTTTCTTGTTGTCTACTTGTTTTAGTCAATTACAAAACTACATTTAAGGAAAGTACAACATGTCTATTACTTTTCAACATTGCCTGCTCCCGAGCAGTCTCACTACTTAGAAAGACGTAAAATTGTAAGGGCTTCCCTCAAGCCTCTTTTCATGACGATGCTAGCAGTCACATGAGTGAGTGCTACAGCTAGCTAGCCAAGACCAACAACCCAAACAAACAGACTATACAGCTACAAGTTGTGAGTGGAGTTACAAACGGACTATACTAAACAGGTTAAATGTCTTACCTGTGATGAAATGTTTGCCACACACACGTGTACCTACTTGCAGGGGTGCAACTTTCATTGGGGACTGGGGGCATGACCCCCCTTTCTGAAATTGCATTTTTGTCCCCTTCCCAGTTTTATCATTGCACTGTGATACAAAAAGCATCATGGGTGTGCTTTAAGACCATGAGCATGCCTCAGAGCGGTCGGGCAGGCTGTTTGGCGGTTTCATTTAGGACCACAGCTGTTGTCTGTGTGTGTTGTGGATACTCTTTATTTGACTGATGTATCTGGAAAGGAAACTGCTGTTTTAAAAAAAAGTAGAGTTAGTAGTGTAACTGACATGCAGCGTTAGCTAATGCATTAACGTTACATGTTTTATCCCCTTTCGACTGAAATTGTGTCTGAAGGGATTGAACTACCTAGCTAGCTAATAGCTACCACAGCCAGTTCAGCTCTAGCCTTTTATCTATTGTATCTGTCAGGTAGTATCTAACAGCTGTTGTGTGTTTGGAAATGTTTTGAGCCCTTTGTTTTGTCCTGTTTCAACAGAAGTAAATTGACTTGGGTAGTTTTCGGCAGTTGATGTACCACCTGAGCTAGCCAAAAGTTGGCTAACGTTCGCTAGCTAACGAGCTCACTAACTTTAGCTATTATTTTTGCCTCAATCACACTACACCTGAATCAAACGATGAAACCAGCGGCCAAACAATTGAAGACCGATATTCTGACGTTTTTTTGAAAGTGCAATGTGAGCTTTTGTTAGTCAGTACAGCAATGTTACGTTATTTATGTCAGTTTCCTTAGCTAATTTCCTACTTTTCTATCTGGCCCGTTATAAACAGCTCTAATGTTACAGGCTTCACTGTCATGGTGCACAGACAGTACACAACAATATGCTCATCATGTCTTAGCAGGATCAGATGGTGACAGGTGTCCCAGCAGGGTCAGACAGCCAGGGAAGACCAGTCTACGGAGCTCAGGTGATTATATTTTTTTGGCAGTATATTATAACAACCAGTGAATGGATACAACGTTCCATCTTGAGGTGATGGGTAGGCTACAGTCTGGGATCTGGGAATAATGGTAATTTCAATTGTTGAACCATTGATTCTATTCTTGGATAATATAATGTATAAAGGTATATAATTATTTGTCATGCCTCATCTGAGCAAGATCAGATGGTGACAGGGGTCTCAGCAGGGTCAGGCAATCAGGGAAGGCCAGTCTGTTACGGCGTTAAGGGGAACTTTTGCAGATGCAACACTTTAAAGGCGCAGCACGGTCATTCCGACGTCTGCATTGGCCATGCAGCATTTACGGTGACGTGGCCTCTGCAGAAGTCAGGGCGTTCATACTTCTTGCGCTTCGCCGAGCAGCACAGAGCTGTTGTGAAGGAAGTTGTCAAGGAAGTGAGTTTGTGTTTATACAGGACCTCCCGCCCTCACCTACCATCAACCAATCATTTCAATGCGGAGCAATACGGAGCCATCCGCATTGTTACAACATTTGCGAGGTGCACGGCGATGCAGTACGGAGCGCAATTTGGTCTCTGCGTGCCTTTGGAGGCTTCGCGATTGCATCACACCATCCATACGGAGCCTCCGACCACGTTTTCGGATGAAGCATATATTGGCTCTTATTCTCTCTGTGCAGCAAACACTGGACAATCCAGAAGCTTGAAACTATTTTAAGGGATTCTGACAAACCTCAAGTTGATAGAGGTTTTCCCAATGAACTAAACATGTAAAACAAAAATGTGAGGAAGACCTGAGAGACACAATTGATGATGATGATGAATTGATACAGATATGTTTGAATGCCCCAGTCATGGTATGATATTTGTGCTTCTATAATTTTCTCACTCGTCATTATTCACTCATCATTCAGGATGATCCGTAATCATTGTAGAATCCACATTCATGTAGAAGTGTTTAGAAACATATTATATTCTTATTTACAGTAAAAGTGACCCCAAAAGGGGTCATATTACATTGTGTAGAAATGCAGGAAATTTGCTTTAGATATATCCCCCCCCCCCTCCACACTCTCTCACACACACACACACACACACACACACACACACACACACACACACACACACACACACACACACACTTCTAAAACCAAAGTTGTGCCCCTGCCTACATGGACCCCGGGTCCCCACATTTCCCTGTCTCCCACACCGAATAGCCTGAAGCCACAGGGCTCTTCTCGCAGGCTTTATTTCTTTACCTGGGAGCATTGCAAACCCTAGGTCAGGATTTTGGACCTGGTTACATGTACACTGAACAACACAGCATCTTTTCAGCATTTTTGTTATTTAACAAAAAATCGACGACGAAGTTGTCTCTTTTACAATGGGGGTCGATATGAAAGTATGTTGGTTTTCCCCAGTTTGTTGTGGTGGTCGAGGGGAATTCCTTATTATTATGTGAATACCGACAGGGACTATAGCGTTATCAGGCTTGCTGGCCTTGGAACTGTATAGCAATCAAAGCACTTTTACATTTTTTAAATTTTTTATTTCACCTTTTATTTAACCAGGTAGGCCAGTTGAGAACAAGTTCTCATTTACAACTGCGATAGTTTATTGCACGGGCATAAAGCAAGTGGAACAGATGTTGAAGGCATTTGTCAAGACACCTGTCTATTCTTCAAAGATAAAGCATAACATTTAAAAAATGTGTAAACACTCTAAACACACAAATTGCCGACCTGCACTTTTCCAAAATGATTTCTGTTCAGTTTGTCTTGTATTTCTCTATATTTCTGTATTTATTGTGTTGTTGGATAGTCACTCTAAAATGTGTACATTGTTTTTAAATGTGCTATTCTGTGTTGATAATGTTTCAAAATAAAAATGAAAGATTTCAATATATTTACACTTTTCTATGCTACTTTATAAAAACAAACATTTGACACAAATGTAATAAAATCAAGTAAGGGTTAATTTACATGTATTTATTTCATGCCAAATGTTAGGATACCTTTTTGTGGATAGGCCATTGTGGATATTAGGCCTAGTGGTTATTACCTTTCAGTGGAAATAGCCTATTGTCTATAAAGAAGGAGATCCTCTCCCAAGTGCTTCTTTTGACGTTCACAACCTGCTATACCTTTAACCGAAAAGGCCCATTTCATGGGTTTCCTATCATTTCACTGCAACTCTTTCATCGTGGTTTTAGTTCTTTATTAATTAGGTTAATTTAGGTAGATGATGTAATGGACCATTAATGGCACGCTCTTAATTTGAGAATTGAGAGGACCTCGATAATAAGTGGGCCTACTTTGTGTGAACGACTTGAGCAGTTACAGAAATTGACCTTTGGTGAGATGATTGGCCATTGAACCTGTATCTGTGCGTTAGAGACCTCTCTAACACCCAGAAAGCTACGATTCAAACTCCCATTCAGCAACTCTGCAAGCGTTATAATGTCAAAATACGTTCCTTGATCACCAAGTATGGATTTTCACTGAGCAACTATCTTCATTTACTCCCGTTACGACCGGTATGTACATCCAAAAAAGGTCTAAATAAAAATTGACAACAACCTAAAACAATGCCTATTCGACACCTCCAAGCTCCGTATCTGGCAACGCACAGGTCGGAAGTCTACAACCGCTCCGAAGAGGCATTTTTTCGGTTGTATGTACATTTATCTGTGGACCTTTTTTGGATGTACATACCGTCTGTAAGGGGAGTGAGTGAATGGAAATAGTTGCCCAGCGAAACTCAATATTTGGTGTTCAAGGAACTTATTTTGACATTCTAACTCTTGCAGAGCTGCTGAATTGGGAGTTTGAGTCAGAGCGTTCTGGGTTTATAGAGGTCTCTGACACACCGATGGGCTACTGGTTGAATTGGCCATATGCTCACTTCAGTAGCCTAGGCCTACCCGTTCGAATTGAATTACAATGTGCCATTTCAAAATAGGCCTATCAACCACTGTAGGCTATGGGACTTCCATTCTCCCCTGCAGTATAGAAAGAACACTTAATATTTGCCTAAAAATGCAAGAGGAGAGGGTCACATAAAATCCTCATGCTCGCAAACAAAAACCCATAGCGTGGCTAGATTATCAGTGGAAACTGGACAGGAAGGCAGACCGGTGGACAGACGATGGAGAAGATTCTCCCACGGCTTTTAGCAGCGTGGATCAAAGCGGCCACCGTCATTCACATCCCTCGCTGTTCGCACCTCTCACAATTTGAGGATCAGGTGTGAAACTGGACAACTGCCCTCCTGCTGTGACACCACCTCTGGGGTTCCGCTAATCCGGAGTCGGCTCCATCACAAACTGAAAACAGTCTGTGAATGTCTCCTAATAATGTGGATTTCAGGTACAGAATTAAAATACCATTTATCCAATCGTTATCGAGCCACCTTGGCTTGACTATGTTACAGAGTAGGCCTATTTGTTGAGTTGTCACAAACAAACACGCACGCTGCGTTGTGTATGGGCTAGTGATAAGGAATTAAATATCTCGTTACATTCCATTTCACATCATTAATACATATCTGTTCAATAATACAATGAGGAGAATAATTATTATTGAGAAACGTAATAGCCTTTAATAAAAATAAAAAATGTTTTCATTGTATGTGGTTTGAAAGAATGAGAGAGATTTCCTGAATAACAGGATCGTATCATTACCCTGTTGATGAATGTCGAGACGTTAGTAAAATGGACGTGTCAGAAGTGACACTTGGGGACATCAGAGCAACATCCAAGGTGTCCCTTTACAGGTCGGCCACTGAGCCGAGGAGAGGCGCTTTGATATTCATTTTAGGTGCCTTTGATGTGGTGTGCTGCTGCGACATCTTTCATGTTAAAACGGTCTACTTCTTAAAAGAGTACCCACACGTGCTTGCCACTTTTGTCTGAAAGGGATAGAAGAAAAGCTGTGAGCGGAGAGAAATGTTATTTTGGTGTCCATCTACCTGTTCGGCATTAAGCACATGTGCATGGGCTCCCGAGTGGCGCAGCGGTCTAAGGCTAGAGGCGTCACTATAGACCATGGTTCGATCCTGTGCTGTATCACAACCGGCTGTGATCGGAAGTCCCATAGGGCGGTGCACAATTGGCCCAGCGTCGTCCAGGTTAGGGGAGGGTTTGCCAAGGTAGGCCATCATTGTAAATAAGAATTTGTTCTTAAATGACTTGCCTAGTTAAATAAAAGAATACAAATGTCTGAGATCATGCAGCCCAAAAATATGAGAAGGCACAACATATTTGAGGGTGGCCAGAGGGGGCTATGCTGTGATCTGTAAGTCTGAGATTTAAAACAAATGTCAAATACCTGAAAATCTTTTTCCTGCAATCTAGAGCCATAATCATTATGCTTAACTCTAAGCATACCTCTTGAGCAGCTGTCTGTATCCCCCTGACTTCTGGTTCTTTTTTAAAGAAACAAAATAATCTTCTCTGCATCTCTGCTAACATCTGGGTAAAAGATTGAAAGGAATCTGAGTCTTATTCAGTACATTTAGTTATTGCTTGTTTTTCTAAAGTCTAGCAACCTTGCCAACAGGCATGCCAGCTAAGATAGTTAGTCAAGCTGGCTACACTAACTTGATTGATAGCCTGAAATGGCTTCTTGGTAGCTAGTTATGAGGTTGGGTGATTGGGAACCTATCCGGGTTATCTAAAGCCAACTTCATAAAATTGCTAAGTGGCTAGTAGTATTACTGCTTGTCATATTTCAAGGAGGAATTTAACGCTGTCAGAATACCAATGAAGGCCATCAAATGAACCAGGTGCCAGATCTCACATTGCATTGTAGAGAAGAAGTTGCCTGACGACTCAAAATGAATTCTTCCACTGCTCTATGTTCCCTACATACTTCAGTCTAGACTGCCACCAGAAGTCGTTTGTGATGTCAAAATTAGGGGTGTTGTACAAAACAAAGTCATCAGCGATTGAATCATTTCTAACCAATTGGAGAATTTTAAAAACTCTGCTTTACCAACTGTTCTGGCTTGGCCCAACCCATCGGTTTCTGGGACCAATCAGAATGGTTTGAATGTGTGTGTTCTAGAACTCTAACTTAACATGGCAGGCGAAAAAGAATATGCCTAGCTGAGTTCTAAAACGCCTGAGCGGAGTTTCGACCTCCGTTTTTTGGGGGGGGGCAGAAAAGGAAACTAGGTTGAATTAGCTGTATCCCTGAAAACCGGATACATCTGGTTGTTGGTAACTCCGCTAAGGGTGTTGAAATCATTGGGGAGGAACTCAGATCCAGACTCATTGAGGAGAAGAAACTAGCGTCCGTGGGCATGGCTTAGCGTTTGACCAGAGCAAGGAGTTTGGTTAGCCAGGCAAGACAAGAAGGCCAAAGCCAGACATTCTCACCTGATAAAGGCCCACTGGTCCAGCTGTGCTAAAGTAGTCCTAAATTAAACTTCAAAGCCTAACCTCACACACACAAACGGCACACAGTGCTTATATGATTAATACCTAGTGCTACCAGTGTATTGCCTAAATGTGATTACTATGGAATGACTGTTTGATGCTAGTTTAGCAGGAAAGAATTTAAACCTTTTCTGGTCCCTGTTTTAGAAATGTGCTTCAGCAATATTTATTTTATTTAACTAGGCAAGTCAGTTAAGAACAAATTATTTTGTTCTTAACTGAACGGCTTACCCCAGCCAAACCCCAACAACACTGGGCCAATTGTGCGCCACCCTACAGGACTCTCAATCACGGTTGTGATACAGCCTGGAATTGAAACAGGGTGACACCTCTAGCACTGAGTTGCAGTGCCTTACACCACTGCGCCACTCAGGAGCCCTCTGATATATACTTCCCTGAAACAACAGACTGATTATCCATTGCTTCATGTGAAAATGTTCACAGCTGAGTAAATAGGATAAACTGATTCCAATATGAAGAGAAAATCTATTTAATGAAATTAACTAAGTCAGTGCATGACAATTTATGTCTGAAAAACATTTGTTATTACAATGTTACAGATAACATAACATATTTATTTGATTAAACCTACACAAATAAAATCATTTCCACACAACACGGCATTACTGGGTGCGGTTTACTAGGACATGGTACTTTCTATACAGCCATACTATCAACAAATACATATTTACATCTGTACAACCTAGAATTCTGGCTAAAAGACACACACATTGCTATTTAAAATGATGCCACCTCTAGCCTACTTGCAACCGGACTTTGCATTACCAGGTATAGTCATTGTAGTGATAGTGTCCCACTTCTCATCTTATTCCTACGTCTCTCATCCAACAGTCTAACAAGATTACAAGGAATTGTATCTTCAAATATACAGAATAAAACACAATATACAATAACTTTTTTAGGCTATTCCTCTAGTAACTGACAGTTGTAGGCCTACAGTAATTTGGCTCTACCAAGGTCTCCACATGGACTTGGAATAGGCCACTCTGGGCATGTTCAGAACCACAGAGATGTGGCTCTGCTCAGAGTCAGTCTCGTCCAGATCCGAGCACAGGTCATCGCTGGAGGTGGTGGAGGACGCTGGGGAGGGGGTTGAGGAGCTTCCGCTGGGGATGCTCCTTCCTCCAGGGGAGACCAGTGCTGCGTAAATGCCCTCAGAACTGGGCCAAGTGCTGCTACCATTAGTGGAGCAGTCCGCCATAATATCCTGGAGCATCACCTGGAGTCTGTCCTCGTCGTTCAGAGGCATACATTCCAGGAGGTGGTTCAAGAGCTCCGCCGCGAGAGTCGCGTCGATTCCCGGGCAGCTGGACACGAAGGTGTGCACCTCATGCATGCACTGGATGTAGCCTGCAGCGAACCTTTCGCTTGCCTCCTGGTTCACTGGGTCTACCTCTGACAAAGCACAGACAGAATCCCCGTTTATACCTGCTTCTAACATTCATTATTGGTTCTGATCATGTCCACATTCTGATGTTGCCCACATTTTTAGACAGGTGTAGAAGATTAAAAGACGCATTGTGATCAGATCTTATAAGTGTAAACAGACAAGATCAGATCAAGATCAGGATGAAGTACGCATGTTAGAGGCAGGTATAAACAGAGCTAGAGAGATACACTACTGAGACACACTGAACATAGGCCTTACACAAACAACATTCTACCATTTGGGTGAAAATGTCCATGAGTGCACAAGTGCATAATCCTATAGTTTACCTTGTGCTTGGTTTTGAAGGATACTCTCCACTCGTTTTACAGTCATTTCCAGCACTTCGGCATTCTCCATCTTTGATTGTAACTGTGAATGGCATATTGATAGGCTACAATGTAAATAACTGGTTTTACAATGCAACGACAATAGGCTACACAAAGAGAGGGGACATGTGATATAAAGTGATATAAGATGTGCAAAAACGTACATCTGTGTCTGCGAGAAGAACTCTGAGTTCCTGCAAACTTTCATTGATGCGAGCCCGTCTCTTTTTCTCAACCAACGGCTTTCTGATCTGAAAAAAATAAATAATTCACCGCCACATTAATAAATTAGGCTACATTTAGTCAAACCAAAGACCACTCAATACACGACAATTATCGTCACTTTGGCCTACCTTTCTGTCCACTTTAATGCCATAGTATTCATCTTCGTCTCTACTCAGTTCTTTTTTGATATTGTGAGTGGGGTCCATGTTGTAGAAGTTTAACCCAGACACTGCCCGAGGTTTGGTAAATCCACACGACCGTTACACTCCGTAAATGGGACAGATGGCCGCCGGTCCCTGCTGCAAACAAAGCCGAGCTGTACTTTTGCGCAGACGGGTACTAGATTTGTTATGCAGCCTCAAGCGCAACGATAGTGCCAGCAGTAGTAGGTATTTATAACGCCTTATTTAAATGTAAATAGAGGGGCTGACTGCGTGAGCAAGAGATTGTTCAACGCACTTGCGAATCAGCCAATCGCTGCTCTAGCCTTTTGTCCTCTGTGCACCACAGCAGTTGTCTGCAGAGGGAGAGGATTTGGCTAGACCCCAAGACGGATATTCTTTGGTTTCTGTCCCAGCCCGAAATAAGTTTTGATTTTATAACCCACAATTGTAGTCTGCTCCTGAGACCAATATGCTTTGAAAGATAGATGGAAATGAAATTATAACAAGAAATCGCAAAGAGGCAATTAATCATAACTTAACACATAAAACCGATATTTATTGAATTAGGAAATATAAAAAAATAAGTAAACAATATGCCTAAAGGATCATTTTGGATGTGCACTATAAATGTTTGATTTTGTACTCATCATCATACCTTCCGACTCAAACAAACACTTAACCAAATTGACAAACCATTAGCAAACACAATTAGGCTATTGAATCGTTCAACATTAACAGACAATTCTCACGTTGCGTAGTTAGTCACCTTTACGTGTATTTCAAGTTTAGTTGTGGGCCATTTCCCTTAATACATGTCATGTCCAAAGTTGAGGCCAACCCCAACCCAATTCAAGACAATTAACAGAATGGGACATTAGGCCAAATTTGAATAGGAAAATATGTCACATATCGTCCATCCTTAGTCTTGAATAGGCTAGAGAAAGTATTCTCAACACCATGTGGCTTAGTTGGTAGAGCGTAGTACTTAGAATGCTGATGTTGTGGGTTCGATTCCCACTGGGGACCAGTACATAATAGAATTGCATGTACTCACGACTGTAAGTCCAGAACATCTGCTGAAATGACAAAAGCAAAATGTTTATATATATTATTGTAGGCCAACTCAACCATTGGCTCCAATGCTTGTCTTTATTGAGAGTTGTGAAATTAATTGAAGATGTTTCTCCATTTGCGCTCTATTGCTACGATCTGACAGAGACAGCTAATACATTGCTATAGGGGTTGTTATCTCATATGAATAGTTTATTCATGCTTAGGCATTATAGTATGACCTTTAGAATAATTAAACAGCTAAATTAAACACCAAAATAAATGTCCCACTGTGTAAACTCAGACTCCGTAGTGATTATACATGTGTGGTTAACATTCACATAGCGTACTCTCACATATCAAATTTCACGTCATTAAAGAGATAATTTCAGTATCATTCCTGTACAGGCGTATCATTAAAGACTTCCGGATGATCAGAGTCAATTCGGGCAAATCAGAGGGAAAAAAGCGCTAAAAATAAGATGAGGAAAGTATACCCATATCTGGTGCAAACCTTCAAAATAAAGGTCCCCTAACGAATCTTGCAAATAGACACCATATTCTGAATCTAATTCATGCAGTGAAAAACGTCCATTTAGGTGCAAACTGTGTTAAGTCCAGCAATATCTATACAAACTCAATTATTATAAAACACAATAACAAACAACAGACTAATAAAAGCAACATTTGAATCAACCTCATATGGATGTCGACAGTTATTTTGAAAAGTGATAAGGGTATGATTTTTTTCGAGTCCCACATGCGGTTGTTCGTCACAGCGACGCTTATCTGAGGTCAGAGAGGATATTGATAGGACGGGGGCGAGAGAACAGTGCAACTATATAATCAACCAGCATCGAATGATGAAGTCAGTGTATTGAAAAAGATAGACAAAGATGGTGAAGATTACTTTCCAGTCGGTCTCGGCGCAGAAAGCAGAGAAGGAGATCGATGGAGATAAAGCCGAAATTCTCATGCCCTATGAACACGTGAGTTCAGCATCTCTTATCTATGTTCCATGTATTGACATACCGTTGTGGAGAAAGAGGGATTTTTTTGCTGACCAAGATGCAATAATTAGATTATATCAGGGTTATTTTTCCAAAACAGACCATAACAACAGCAGTAGATAAATCTGCATATAGTACCACGACATAATTTATTGTCAGTATTATTGGTACTGTTGTTACCTGCAGTGAAAGCGCTGGAAACACGGATCCAAAGTAACCTTTTAAAACCGATACAAGCTAGACAGCACAGCCGGAGGATGGTGACATTATGTCACCTTCTTAGACTAGCTGGGGGAGGGAGAGGGGGGGTGTACGACCACGACACACTGCAGGGGTGTATTCATTCCGCTGATTTTGTTGCAAAACGTTTCTTAAACTGAACGAAACGGGCTGGGACTTACCTTAATTAGTCCAATAGAAACTCTCGTTTTGCTGTTTGCTTCCGTTAAACAGTTGCCGTAATGAGTACCCCACAGATGTAGCCACGAATCGTAGGCTATCCTATACAATTTTAGTCGAATAATATTTATGTTTATCGAAAGCTTTCAAGACAAAACGTTTATAAGTTGATACTTTCAAGACAAAACGTTTATAGGTTGATATTGTGAAGTTGTATCACATCAATAATTACGAAGCAAATTGTGCATACAAATAGGGACGTTATGGCTTCTCTATGGTTACGTCACCGAAGTGGTTTCCCCGGCCAATCCAGAACGTAGCGCGTGAGGGCAACCTGCGCAGTGAGGTTGTTGTATTATAAAAAAAAATGTAAATGAGGACGCAATGCATTTATTTAAATAGTGTAATGTGATTTATTTTCCTTGTGTCATGATCACCCTAATCTATGCAGTCTGCAGTGATCTGAAAATACTTCACAGGTGCAATATGGTAGGCGCAACATAGGTTTACTTCGGGTGGCTTTCATCCATTCTGTTCACTCAAACCAGATGAAGGAAAGAAGATGAGGAAAGAAATCAAGTCACACTGTAGAGAGTCATAAGACATATGCATTTGGTTACATAACTGTCAGGGAGCTGCTAAAAGGGTGGCCATACTGGATTTGCATAAAAAGCCTTTGCTCAGTGTCGACTCTTAGGATTCACACACTGTTGTTTCTATATGGGGCTGCTCAATCTGTTAGCGTTGACGTCACAGTTGTAGGTCTGTGTCATTAGAGAGCACCCGGATGCTATAGTGTTTTCCTGCCATTTGTGGCAAACATTGAATTTTATTTCTACAGGTGGCAGAATAAATGCATTTTGAGTTTTGCAGTTGGACTGTCAAACTCTGAGCAACAGTAGGTCCTACGAGCTAGATAACTCTACCCTCCATCAGATTTAGAAATGGCCTACATCGGGTGGGAGACAGGGGATTCTTGCAAAGGCGTCATAGGATACGTGTATATACCAAATCTGTATAAAGACTATTAATGCCAACACCGCTTTGAGATTCCTCTTCCACGCAATCGCTCTGATCGCCCTCCTACCGGAGGTGGTGATGTAACAGCTGTCACCGCTATAAATAAGGCACTTGGAAGTAGAGGTCTATGAATAGAGGTCCCAGACAACCGTGCCAGCCTCCTTCGCCGTCACTCGGCACACACAACACAATCCGTCTCATCCCGTTTGATCCTCCGTAGTCCCTAGCAACCGTGTGTGGGTACGGTCTCTAGCTAGCGACTAGCGTATCGCTAATAGCGAGCAGACTGACGGTAGGGCTGATAGACTGTGGGTGGGCTGTTGGGATGAGGAGGCATCTCCAGCCTTCAGTACGCCTTGGAGAATTCCTCTCTGACTAACCACTTGGCAAGGACAGAGTCATCTCATCACAGACTAAGCAAGCAAGATATGGCTTGGTAGGGTGTAGCACAGGAAAGTGTCGCTGTGTGAGAAGTTCAGTCTAAGATTATATGACTGATTATTTCTGCTGATTATTTCACCTTCTGCTGATTATTTCACCTTTATTTAACCAGGTAGGCAAGTTGAGAACAAGTTCTCATTTACAATTGCGACCTGGCCAAGATAAAGCAAAGCAGTTCGACAACATACAACAACACAGAGTTACACATGGAGTAAAACAAACATACAGTCAATCATTGGCGAAAATCTGATATCTACTTTGGAGGGGACAATTACATGACATTTTCTCAAGAGCAATTCCTGAGGGGGACACAGCCTACATTGTAATATGGTAAATGTATATTGAGGAACCAAAGAAATAAGGTGTTTGCCGTACTCCTAACTACCGGTACCCAAAACTACACAACTAATCACAACAGCAATACCATTGCCTTTAACAAATCTTAGTTCAGTCACCAGTTTAAGTTGAGAGTGGGGGTATCCATGGCATTTTCCAATTATGTTCCTATTTTACAAGTCAAAAAAAATTGAGAACCTTTCATAATGTTGCCAAACAAAGACTCAACAAACTTACCTGAGACTCCCTGTCTCTGTCAGTCTGTCCCTGCATATCTGTCCCCAACTCTGCTGTCTATGTGCCATCTGTTGCCTGCTCTGCCTAATGACATCATTGTGAAACATTTCCATTAGAATTTCATTTCTTTCTTATGAACATTTTATCAACTAGTCTTTGAGATATTAGGCTACTAGGGTTCTTACTATGCGTTTTGGTGTACTGAAAAATACTCTGATGTCCGTCTTTTATTTTTCTGCCATTTTTCTATCTGGCTGGCTGGCTGGCTACACACACAGTGTGTAGGTTATTTACAGTAGGAGATGGGCTTCTATCATCTTCTATCATTCTATTTGGGCTTCGATCTAAAAGGTAGCTAGCAAATGTGAAATGGATTAAAATGACAAGAGTTGACAGCTGTATGAGTTCACCATTTACACAACATATGCTGCAACCTTTTGTAATTTTAATAGTTTGTTTCATATTGGCTGGCTTCCAACGATAGCTGAATTTGCAAAGCTAGCGAGCACCAATTCCGTTTCAGTGGTGTTTGCTATAATCTTTGCTACCCGGGTTAAATAATGGTGAAATAAAATAAATAAATAAAAGTTCACTTGCGACAATTTAGCTTTTGCAACGAGACCATTAAATATATTTAAGACAATGGTAGAAGAGAGTGTAGTTCTGTTCAGTTTGGATTTCAGTTTATCGCTAACCTTATCACAGGGACTTTGAAGCACTAACTTACATCATCTGCATGCTGATTCCATCTTTGACGACGCCACTTAAATGGAATAGGTACTAGCTAGCTTTATAGTTAAAATTTGCGCGCTAGCTTTGCATATTCAGCTAGTGTGTGTGTGCGCGATTGACTGGATTAACCTCACGTCAGTTACGTGCATTGAGTGCCTTTCAGACAGTAGATACGACCTCTCTGTTACCTAGCAAGCTAAGGAACTGGCAGTGGATCAAACCATTGTGAGGCAAAGGGTGGGGGGGTTGCAATCTTTTGAAACTTAAAAACGCGCTATTAAGTGTCTATAATCAGCACAATTGCTTTCATTGCATATTATTAATATTATTTAAATTACATAGTTATGTTTCAGTGATATATTGGGGGGGGACAAATCATATTTTTCCCAGGATGGGGGGGTCGTGTGTCCCCCGTCCCCCCCGGGATTTACGCCCCTGCAGTCAATAATACAGTAGAAAAATAAGTCTATATACAATGTGAGCAAATGAGGTGAGATAAGGGAGGTAAAGGCAAAAAGACCATGGTGGCAAAGTAAATACAATATAGCAAGTAAAACACTGGAATGGTAGATTTGTAGTAGAAGAAAGTGCAAAGTAGAAATAATGGGGTGCAAAGGAACAAAATAAATACATACAGTAGGGGAAGAGGTAGTTGTTTTGGCTAAATTATAGATGGGCTATGTACAGGTGCAGTGATCTGTGAGCTGCTCTGACAGCTGGTGCTTAAAGCTAGTGAGGAAGATGAGTGTTTCCAGTTTCGGAGGAACTTGATGATATCATAGTCTTGCTTTTCTTCATCAGTGAAATGGAAACTGCTGTTTCATAGCAGAAGCATCCTGCTGATAATTCTTATCACTCTTATCTAACATCGGCCTGTAGGTCTGACCTGTGTATCGTTTCTTCCACCAGGAGCTGGTTCTTCCTCTGAGGCCCAAGAAGTCTCATCTGAACGGACTGCTTTGTCCCACCTTTGGCCTGGTGGTGTTCATGTCAGGACTGGTGCTGGCCTCCATATATGTCTATCGCTATTACTTCATACCACAGGTACCATACTACTGTATTTCACTATACTACTATAATACAACTATACTACACAACTACCACTAGTCACTTATTTTTCATACTACAGGTCAAATATTATAACTTTTACATACTACCTCACACACCTTACTAAACTATACTACTGTACAACTACCAGTAGTAGCTACTACTACCTGCTACATCATACCTCACATATTCAATCATACAGACAGATTGGTTCTGATTGAACCAATGATCAATGATATAGATATACCACATATAGATATCCCCCTGACTATCCTAACCCTGTTCTGATCTGTTCTCCCTGCGTGTTCTAGATTCCCGAGGACAGTCTGTTCCACTGCAGGGTTCTGTATGAGGACTCTGTGCACGCCCCCATGCACGGCAGACAGGAGCTGGAGGAGAATGTGGGCATCTACCTGGATGACAACTACGAGCAGATCAGCGTGCCCGTACCCCATTTCGGAGGGAGCGACCCTGCAGACATCATCCACGACTTCCACAGGGTAAGAGCCAAGGGACCCTCAGTCATCCCTATGTCAATACACACCGCCAATGTGGAGTATGATGCAAGGCAGCCATTTTGTGCCAGAAGACTCACCCATTGCCAATTGGTATACATATGAGCATATGATTCTGGAGAATGTGTCTACAAGGCAATGAAAGTTTTATGATACCTTCTCTGTTAGGAAGTGTCAGACTGGCGTGCTGACACTTCCTTCCTCCAACTCTGCTGCAAGACATGGTTAGCAAATACCTTTCTGCTACTCAAAGGTAAAAAGTTATTCAATACCTCGGAATTGATGATACATTTGTTGCTGTCATTTCTAATTCCAGGGTCTGACTGCGTACCATGACATTGCCCTGGACAAGTGTTACGTGATTGAGCTCAACACCACCCTGGTCATGCCACCGCGGAACCTGTGGGAGCTGCTGGTCAACGTCAAGGTATGCTGTTGTGTTATGTCTGTCAGAGGGGTGTGTGTCCTTCAGAGAGACATTCTGCTTGGGTGTTTGTTTGCGTGTGTATCCTACAGTAGGACATTGCGGTCATATCTGACTTAATCTGTGTACGCCCTGTGATATAAAGTCTGTTTGTCTCCCTCTCCTACAGAGGGGCACGTATCTGCCCCAGACCTACATCATCCAGGAGGAGATGGTGGTGACGGGGAGGGTGAGGAACATGAGACAGCTGGGGCCCTTCATCCACCGGCTCTGCTACGGCAAAGACACCTACCGCCTCAAACGCCGACGCGACGCACGCCGACGTAAGTACCACACACACACACACACACACACAGACATATTCTTTTTCCCTCTATCTCACACACCCACGTACAATTTCGCACTCACACCCACACTGATGTCCTTGTCAACGTGTGATGCATGTAAGTGCTATGTTATCAGTTAGGAGAACAGAAGAGTGTGTGTTTTCACAGTAGTCACTGAGTCAGCAGAGAATCCGTGTGTTGACTGACTGTGTGGTGGGAGAAACACTGACCGTCAGAAGCCTCCGTACGAAACCCATCATCACAGAGGAAATGGAGGTGGCCATGTCGATATCGGAGCTTCCTGTGTGGGCTCAGACAGGGAGTGTATGTGTGTGTGTGAGAGCATGCACATACGTGTATGTGTGTGGGCTCCGCCAGGCGCTAGCCTCCCACAATATGAGTTGTTTGGCGAACTTCCACACACACACCCCTGTATGGTTATCATGTCAGAGACATAGCGTGTGTGTTTGTGAGTCATTTCTCCAACACACCATCAGGCAGCGTGCGTGGGGAAGAAAGAGCTGCGCAGTAGGAATTCGCTCCGTGTGGCTCTGTGATTGGCCAGTTATAGAACCAGAGCATTGATGTAACATGCTTCCTTGCCACTGAACACATATGGACTGATAGGCAACTCCATTGATTCAAGATGAGGCTGGTACTGGTAGTCATGGTAACAGTGATTGAGGTAGGCATTGGGCTATAGCTGTCTAGGCCTATGAGGATGCCTATGCATAAACTGTATCATAATGGTTATTAGGTGCCTAATATGTGGATATATGAACACAAATGGGGAGTGGCCAGTACCTCTGTAACCCAGTACAGCAATAGCACACTAGATATCCCAAACCATATCAAAAGTATGTTATAGATATAACATAATTAAACATGACACCTAACACTGGATGTAAGCTTTACCTATCTTCTCTTCTTCTCCATCCCTCTCTCCAGGCATCGACAAGCGCGAGGCGAGGAACTGCCACAGCATCCGTCACTTTGAGAACACCTTTGTTGTCGAGACGGTGATCTGTGATAGGGTCTAACTTTTCCGAGGGAGAAGATGGCAAGATGGCCTCCCTACACCACCAAGCCAACTCTTAAACCATACCTCGCACATCCCTTAGGCGTTATATTGCACTTTAAAAAGATTGTGTTTGTCCAAATAGTTATTGGTTTTAATGTTTTCTTTCATTCCTTTTTTTGTCCCAAGTTGAAGGGTTGTTTACTGCTCTGGTGTTGGTTTTATTTGTTTTTGTATTCCAATGGTCTGTATATTTTGAAAATGCCGGTAATGCAATGAATCCTTAGCTTTTTTGATCCTTGGGTTTTAATGCCATGTTGCACAGATGTTTTTTGGGGATTTGATATGTCTTAATTTGAGGTTGACGCCAGCATAATCAGATGAGTTGTCTCGGGTTTTTACTTCAATCGATTCAGATTGAGTTGGCATGTTTATCCTTTCAGTATTTTATTTTACTTTTCTTCTCTTTGTAACCCTGTGCAGTGTGCGTAACAGTGAAGAGATTTGGGCGTAATGCTGCTTCATGCGCTGTGCAGACAGATATGTTTTTATTGGTCTCTCGGTTCAACCAAAGTGAACCTATGAAGAAGTCTTGTTTTTGTTGTCCAGAAATGCCCGAAACATACCTCGTATATTTTAATGTTCTTTCGCCTGTTATGTAAATCATGAATTGTGTATATGTATTTTGCATCATTCCTATAAGCAATATATACTGTATATGCATAGATTTTTATCTAAACTTGTTTTGTGATTGACTGATAATTTCTCTATGGTTTGTCCCTCTTTGTGGTATCTTCCACTCATTGACTCTGTCTGGCTCTCACATGGCTTAGACTGAAGTAGCAGTGCTTTCAATGGGCCAACGGAACCAAATATATAGTCATTAACGCTATGTTGAGTCATGAGGGTGTTACTTAGGCATATTTGGGGATGGATCTAGCTTTATAAATTACCTACAGTGGGACCGGTTTTCGAATTCAACTCTTTCTTTCTGCGTGTCTTTGGCTACTTCCTGATTCTGTGTGCAAGTGAACACTTCATGAGAAGGGTGGAGAATTGGGACGTGGTTGTCCTCTTCCTTCTGTCTAGTGGGATCAGCCTCTTCTGCAGTTGAATCCTTGTAGCCAGGTTCCATACCTGCTATCCTGATCTACTATCTCTTCATTGCTTGCCTGTCTTGCTCTCTTAACCTTTTTTTTACCATACTGTATGATATGAAGGAATTCTGTTGCTGTTTTAAAGGGACCTACTGTATGATGTATATTTTCATGATCTGTCCCCTTCTCTTCTGACTCGCCATGCTGTACTGTCATTTGACTTGTAATAGCTTATCCTACTACAGTACCTAATGAATAAACAATTAAACTACACTGCTTAGTTCTTTTATCTTTGCATTTTCATTGTCCTGTGTGTGTGTTTTAGAGAAACAGAATGACACATGAGAATACAAAGGCTAAATGAACGTTTAATATATTTCTTATATAAAAATGGAAACATTTCCACAATACATCATTCAATTGCGGCAAATCCAAGCACAGAAGTCAGACCAATGGCCAATAATCAGAGAAAATAACATTGCTACATTTCAACTACATCTCCCTTCAGCGGAAGACATTCAACAGGTTTATAAAACGGCTTTATATAATAATATAGGACCAAGCTACAATTTAACTGTCATATACAACATTTGGTACACTAATTATGTATCTACGATACTTCAGGGCTATTAGTGACATCTCTCTCTCCTGCCACACGAACACACACACACACAAGCACACACCACAACTGACATTTCATTCCCCATCACACTCATAATAGACAGAAGAAAGAAGTTTTCACAAAAAAAGAGACTTTAAGCGATACAGGACAAATGAGGGTGCTTCTTAAGTCAACACCCTAACCAATGTAATTCCCTTCCATTTGCCATTTGACTTATCACAGGCATACATAAATACAGTATAGAATGTGTAAGAACAACAAAGTCCACCATTAACTTGTTCAAGACCATCTCTAGCATTCTCACCACTACTAATGCCAGTCCTCCACTACGAGGCAGAACTAGGCAGAACCATGGAATTAAACTCCAGTTCCTGTATTCCCTCTCTCTATCTTCAGAATCGTGGAGCCGAAGTAGTAGATGAGAGGATCCAGGAAGCTGTTAGCACTAGCCAAGCAGATAGTTCCAATATGGAAGTCAAAGAAGGGGAACTGGGATTGCAGGACTTGTAGCTTGTGGAGCCCATATAGGACTAGTGCAACATGAAAGGGGATGAAACACACTGTGTAGATCAAAAGGTTGATCACAAGCAGCCAAACGATCCGGCTCCTATCCACAGAGGAAGAGGATGAGGAAGAGGAGGCCTTCTGCACTCTCAGCATAAGCACCACGACCACCGTACAGCCCACGATTACAGAGTACGGAATGATATTTCCCACGACAGCAGCCACGCAGATGATATTGAACCCAAAGCGCAACTGGTCCTGAGCGTAGCCCTCGAAGCAATGCCACCCTACGCACTTCTGGTTCGGATTGGCACGGTGATTCAGCGCCACTGGCACCGCCATGGCACCAATCACCACCCATACGGCCGCGCATGCCTTCCAGGCCACACCGATCCTCCTCAGCGGGCGTGAGCGCAGAGGATAGACCACAGCCAAGAACCGGTCCACGCTAATAAACATGATGAAGAAGGAGCTGGAGTAGAGGTTGACGTTAAACAGAGTCCCAGAGACCATGCAGGCCAGGTGCCCATAGGGCCAGTGGCCCCTGGCGTAGTACAGGATCCGGAGGGGCATGGAGAGGGTGAAGAGGAGGTCTGAGAGGGCCAGGTTGGCCATGTAGATCAAGGGCACCGAGCGGACCCCCAAGCGGCATAACAGGAGCCACAGAGAGAGGGTGTTGAGGGGAAGACCCAGGGCCAGCACGCCACTGTAGGTGGCCGTGAAGAGAGGGTACCTGTAGTGGGTGATGTTGCAGGTGGTGTTAGTCATCTCTGGAGGACTAACATGAACTGACACTGAACAGTTACAGCTGTCAGAGCTGGATGTTGAAAGATAAAGGCGGTTCTTTTTTTAGCAGTTTATGGCTGTGGTTTCTTCAGATGCAAGTTGCTGAACAGGAAACGCTTGGAAATCCACCCACGCTAGGTTTTCAGCCTGAGGTTTCTCTCTTCTTTTTTATAAGATTGTGTTTGATATTTTATAGAAAATACAAAACATACACATACAAACGATAACATTATACAAACATCACATTTGCCCAGACCCACTAGCTCCAACCCCTATCTCCATTGTACTTAGCACTTTCTGCCACATGGCCTCAAACTCTCCCCGTCGCCAATGCTCTTTCCATTTTTAGAAAATATAGTTGATGTGGCTGACTTGCTTAAACAAATGTGGTTTCTACTGACATTTGAGATATACAAACTATGGCATTAGGGGATGACGAGCGGATAAAAGGCAATCCGTAATTTCCATTAAGACATCAATGAGCGAGCTAGGACAGATGTAGTCAATATAACTATTTGTTTAGCACTTTTGAAATATACAGCGACAGGATTCAGAACATGGGTCATTCTGATAGTATTCTCCCTGTACACCAAGTCAGAACTAGAGGATAAATAAAGGGGGCATATAAGTAGACAATGAAAGCTCTTACAATATTACATTATTACATTTCTCTAAAACAGGTTATAGGCTACATGTGCACCACCAAATCAGAACAGTAGGTTAAATTATGAGGGGAAAAGGGACCAAATTATTAGGGTGAGGCACATGGGCTACTAACAGCTTACTATACAACATACACTTAGTATTACTTTTTTAGCTACAGTATACATATCTCCCTGGCATATTACATAATTTATGCAGCAGCATACAATATATTTTTGTTGTGCTCACTTGAACAGGAAGGTGGCGCGGTGGTCCTTCGTGGGCAAATTTTGTCATCAAACTTTATTATCAAAGTCTGGCATTCTCTGGATTTATGGTGCTTTCAACACAACTGGGAATCATGATGACGTCAGTGATCTTCATGTTGGTGTCACCTTCTGACCTGTAAAGGTGTGATTTGTTAGTGTTTAGTTTGGTCAGGACGTGGCAGGGGGTATTTGTTTTATGTGGTTCAGGGTGGTTGTGTGTATGTGTCCATGTAGAGAGGGGTATTTGATTTATTAGTCCAGGGTTTTGGTTATTGTTCTATGTTAGTTTATTTCTATGTTCTGTCTAGTCATTTGTATTTCTATGTTTAGTTAATTGGTGTTGGGGCCTTCAGTTGGAGGCAGCTGTCTATCGTTGCCTCTGATTGAAGGTCCTATAATTAGGGGTGTGTTTGTAGTGTGGTTTGTGGGTAGTTGTATTCTGTTTTGTGTTTGTCACATGACAGAACTGTTAGTGTCATTTCTGTTAATTGTATACGTGTTTATTTTGTTTCTCCTCATATATTAAAAAGAGAAGATGAGTATACACTTCCCTTTTGCGTCTTGGTCCTCCACACACGACACTCGTTACAGTTGGAGCTCTAGAAAGAGGCCAGAGTTCTCGACTTGCGATTCCAAGTTGGATGACCGTTCAAAACGTATTTTCCCAGTCAGAGCTCCCAATTGTGAGTTCCCAGTTGTCTTGAACTCACTGAAGTCTGATATTTCCTAGTTCTGAGTTTCCAGTTGTTTTGAGCGTGGCAGAAGTTTTGAATGGTAGAAATTTTGAATGGTTATAGCGAGACACAGAGAGACACTGTCGGTTGTTCTCTGAAACAAGGGCAGATTTGCATGCCACTGAGACAGGTTCTCAAAAACCTTGTGTTAAGAATAACTTGCTCTTTTAGCTGCACATGCAGGTTTTGACATAGGAGCCATAAGGTGTGATCTTGGGTACATAAGATCCTGTCTTTCTTTTGTTCGGGGCAGAACTCAGGAGAGACATCAGTTGTATGTTTGACCTTTGACTTCTGTCTACAGCTGTATTCTAATTAAAATATCTTAATTTTATATATGCACATTTTGAGTGTTCCTCATTTGTAAAGTAAATAACGGAGCCCAGAAAAGTGGAACCAACATTTGGCGAGCTTGCCAGGAGGGAGTGAGTGTGATACTGCTGGACGGAACCTGAACTCCCTTCTCTGATCACCAAATTATAAGGTAAGCAGACACCTTTTATATCGAAGACTGTAAATTATAAGAAGTGGGTGTTCAGTGTTTCGCTGGTATGTAAAAGCACCGCCTCCCTCTTTGTAATTATAAAAACAAAGGAACCGAAAATGTGCATGTGTAAGTCAATGAATGTGTGTTAATTGTTGTACGTCAATGTGTGTTATATGTATTAAGAACAGGTGATAACAGAATGACACCTGGAAGATGGAAATAATATGTTGTCTGTCCTTATGTGTTTGGTGTGAGTGAAATGCGCAGTGGGTGAGGAGATAAACCAATGGAGACATTGGTTATTTGGTCTGAGGACTGAGAGCCGTTATAAGTGGATTTTTGATAAAGAGGAGGATGAGGAACAGTATATAGATAAAGGCATTATTGGAATAGTATAACAAAGGGATTTTTGGAAGTGAAGACGGCAGGAAGGAGTTCTGTCATTGTATAAGAAAAGGCGGGTTTGATAAAGATAATACCTATAAAACATAAAATAACTAATATTTGGGTATTGTATTTTGTAGAGGTAATTCAACGAAAATAACCTGAAAACTGGTTTATTTTTACTTTTTGTAGAGGAAATTCTGTGAAAATTACCCAGCAATGAGTTGTTTATGAATAGTGCGTTGTCAGTTTTATTTGTTTGTTTTGTCTGTGGATTAAAGGGGGTTTTATTGGGAAATGGCCCAATGGTGGAATAAAAAGTTAGGAGTAGGACAGAAGTTATTTGAATAAAAGGTTGAACATATTTGTTAGTGCCACTTTCCTACCATAGGATAGTATAGGACATGTACAAACCTTAGTATACCAAACCTTAGTATACCAGTACCAGTTTTCTGGTGAATAACATATTACTGTTACTCTTCACCCTTAAGATATAATATTAGGAATTGAAGTCTATCATGCGGTTGTCTCTGAGACCCGTGTGTGAAATATATTCAAATTTAGTAAAACCATTTACTATAGCCTGGATTAAGTGAGAGTAGAATTAGGATTACAGCATCACCTAACGTTGTTTAAAAGAAGGGGATAAAGAAGAGTCCCCTTGTATCAGAAACTGTGATAGGAATGATGATGCTGGAAGGGCAGATCTTCATGAACAAGGCTACCGTGACCAAACTAAAGCTGGAGAGAACAATATAATGGGGGAGGAAAGAAATGAGTCAGGACAGAGGCAGAACAGGAGTACTCCCCACAGCCCCGCCGCCGTATGAAAATCAACCCAGAGGACCCCTGGGTGACTACACACAGATCTACCCTCTCATACCACTGACAGAAGAAAATGGAGAAGCGACCACAATTATCCCCAAGGGGACTCCGATGAAGGAGGTGGACGACACAACAGCAGCAACAAGCGACATGAGAGAACAATAGATTTGGATGGGAAAAGGATGCACAGTTCCTGGAGGGAGGAATATTCCAAGTATGGTCCACCCAAACTCACTCCACAAGAAAGGAACAGACTGAAGGACCCTAGACATATGGCCGCCTGAAGAAAAGAAGGAAAAAAACACAAACTACTAAAGAAGCAAAAGAAAAGTACAATGTGCCACCATCCATGAGTCACCTATTCAGAGAGCAAGAAAAGAAGGGCTAGACACTGCACTGAAGAAGGCCCAGCTTGCACAGATCGAGAAAGGAAGTGGTGGATTTACTCACAGTATGATGGCTGCTCAAAGTTGTTTCTACAGGCTCACGACAAACAACCACAGCCTGCAGCTCCCCCACAGTCACATCAGTCACACCCGTGAACCTGGTGCCTGCAGGGTATGTGATTTTCACCACTCAACCTTATGGTGACCCACAAACATGGACTGGAAGAAGAGGTGAGCCCACCAGAGCCCTGCATGACTTGAACAACACTCAATGCTGGACCTGTGGGCAGTTGGGGCATGCGAGTTCGCAGTGTGTGGGAAATGAAAGAGGAAGAGGTTACAACAGGGGCAGAGGAATCTTTGGGTCTGGCAGAGGAAGAGGAAACGCAGCCACAGTACCACTCGCCCGGAGCTGAATATGCTCCCCCAGGGCCACCTATGCCCTATGGACAAGGAGGACACGTTAATGACAGAGGACAGCCATGGCCAATGGGAAATCACAACACCAACAGTTATTTCCCAAGAGAATCAACAATGAAGGAACAATAACAGGGACATGGGGACAGCCCAGGAATGTGTACTGGACAAAGACTTGTTTGATGAACCTCTGCTTGACTCTGACATGGTGCTGTTCGTTGATGGTTCTGCTTATATAGATCAAAACACGGGGAAGAAACATATAGGATTTGCAGTAGTAGATGTGAAGGGTGATATTGAGTTTATACACCCCCTACAAAAACTTAACAGCGCAACAGGCAGAATTATTAGCTCTGAAAACATATTTTGAATTAGGGGCAAGAAAGGCACTTATGTCTACTCAGACTCAGCATATGTTAGTGGGGTTTGGAGAACAAGAGGGTTTACTAATAGGTCTGGCTTATGGCTACATCTTTTGTCTGGCATGCCCTGTTTACCATCAACCATGATCTTTAATATTTGCCGATTGGCTCATGGAGTGAGCCATTCGTCAAAGGGGGGATTTAGGAGAAGATTTAGGAGGAGAAAATTTCGGCACAATGGTTTTGCCAAAATTTGAATCAGCACGTGTAAAAAAATAAAAAATAAAAAAAAAGTTAATTTATTGTTGCGCAACATGTTTGTTATATAACATAGACAAGGGAACTCCCTTGGAACCAGGGAAGTTCCCCACTCCAAAAGGACCTTTTGTTCACCTTGTTATGGATTTCATAGACATGATAGAGCAAAAAGAAAGAAAGAGATTCTGCCTGGTGATAATTGACAGGTTCACCAGGTGGGTGGAAGCATTTCCCACCACCAACTGTGACGTGCGAACAGTTGCAAAATTGCTAGTCAGGGAAATTATACTCAGGTTCGGAGTGCCTGAGGTTTTGTCTGCAGACAATGGGACCCATCTCATAGGAGATGTGGTTGCCCAAGTGGCCAAAATGATGGGTGTTGACCAGAAGTTTGTGTCCATCTATCACCCGTGGAGTAACGGGATTACAGAGAGGGTTAATTAAATGATCAAAGGGGGGGGGGGGCTTGCAAAAGCCTGCCATTCCACAAAAATGAGTTGGGTGGAATGCTTGCCCCTTGTCCTCATGAAAATGCGCAGCAGCCTTAACAAAGTTATTGGGTGTACACCTTATGAGATGAGAACCAACACTTGCTAGCTAAGATTTTGAAAGTATGATGTTGACATGATCAGTCCAATCAAAGCTACTGTAGCTATAACGTGATTTGACGTCACTTTATCGTGGCCAATTACCTTGAGCCTTCTTGGATGGGCACTTCTAATGTAACTCTATGGCAGCACCCGAGGGGCTTGAATTTTTTTAGCTCTACCCATAGATTTTGCGGTGACGTAGTGTTCCCATGTCTAAGGACCGACGTTGGAGACGAGAAGCAAGTACAGGGAGTAAACATTTAATGGAAAACGGACATAAAACAAAACACGGACAGCATCTGGACAGGGGGAACAAAAGGATATGATGACAATAATACTGACACGGGGAACCAACTGAGGAACATACAGATATATGTAGAGGGGCAATCAACAAACCTGAAGGAGTCCAGGTGAGTCCAATGAGTGCAGATGCGCGTAATGATGGTGACAGGTGAGTGTAATGAAGGGCAGCCTGGCGCCCTCGAGCACCAGAGATGGGGGTCGGGAGCAGGCAAGACACCATGAGGTGACAGACTACTGAGCCAATCACAGAGAAACTAGAGAACATTGCCAACCTATACGCTCCGTATTTTCTAATGGCTGCCCCACCACCACAGAAAGCACTGAGCTAGGCTGAAACACCTGCATTTTGGAGGTGCTTTACTCAAGAAAGCAAAAAAGAGACAGAGTTTTATTAACTCAATGATTTTTTAATTTATTTTTACATTGTTTGCAAACTTATATGTGACACGTATTAGTGTCACAAAACAGGCTCCACATTTATTTTTATATACACCACCGGTCAAAAGTTTTAGAACACCTACTCATTCAAGGGTTTTTCTTTATTTTACTATTTTCTACATTGTAGAATAATAGTGAAGACATCGAAACTAAGAAATAACACACATGGAATCATGTAGTAAACAAAAAAGTGTTAAACAAATCTAAATATATTTTATATTTGAGATTCTTCAAATAGCCACAATTTGCCTTGATGACAGCTTTGCACATTCTTGGCATTCTCTCAACCAGCTTCACCTGGAATGCTTTTCCAACAGTCTTGAAGGAGTTCCCACATATGCTAAGCACTTGTTGGCTGCTTTTCCTTCACTCTGCGGTCCGACTCATCCCAAAGCATCTCAATTTGGTTGAGGTCGGGGGATTGTGGAGGCCAGGTCATCTGATGCAGCACTCCATCACTCTCCTTCTTGGTAAAATAGCCCTTACACAGCCTGGAGGTCCAGCCTGGAGGTCATTGTCCTGTTGAAAAACAAATGATAGTCCTACTAAACCCAAACCAGATGGGATGGCGTATCGCTGCAGAATGCTGTGGTAGCCACGCTGGTTAAGTGTGCCTTGAATTCTAAATAAATCACAGACAGTGTCACCAGCAAAGCATCCCCACACCATAACACCTCCTCCATGCTTTACGGTGGGAATTCACATGCGGAGATCACCCATTCACCCACACCGCATATCACAAAGACAAGGCGGTTGGAACCAAAAATCTCCAATTTGGACTCCAGACCAAAGGACAAATTTCCACCGGTCTAATGCCCATTGCTCGTGTTTCTTGGCCCAAGCAAGTCTCTTCCTCTTATTGGTGTCCTTTAGTAGTGGTTTCTTTGCAGCAATTCGACCATGAAGGCCTGATTCACACAGTGTCCTCTGAACAGTTGATGTTGAGATGTGTCTGTTACTTGAACTCTGAAGCATTTATTTGGGCTGCAATTTCTGAGGCTGGTAACTCTAATGAACTTATCCTTTGCAGAAGAGGTAACTCTGGGTCTTCCTTTCCTGTGGCGGTCCTCATGAGAGCCAGTTTCATCATAGTGCTTGATGGTTTTTGCGACTGCACTTGAAGAAACTTTCAAAGTCTTTTGACATTTTCCATATTGACTGACCTTCGTGTCTTAAAGTAATGATGGACTGTCATTTCTCTTTGCTTATTTGAGATGTTCTTGCCATAAGATGGACTTGGTCTTTTACCAAATAGGGCTATCTTCTGTATCAAATCAAATTGTATTGGTCAAATTCACGTGTTTAGCAGATGTTATTGCAGGTGTAGCTAAATGCTTGTAAAAAATGTTTAGGTCGGGTGAACAAAAGGACTTGAGTTCCTGTATGTTATCACAATTACACCATGAGTTGTTAATCATGAAACATACTGCCTCCACCCTTCTTCTTCACAGAGAGATATTTTTTCCGGTCTGCTTGATGAACTGAGAATCCAGCTGGCTGGACCGACTCGGACAGCATATCCCGAGTGAGCCATGTTTCCATGAAACAAAGTATGTTACAATCCCTGATGTCTCTCTGGAAAGAAACCCTCGTCCTGAGCTAGTCAACTTTATTATCTAGAGACTGAACATTAGCGAGTAATATACTCAGAAGCAGTGGGTGGTGTGCACGCCTCCTAAGTCGGACTAGAAGACCACTCCGAGTACCTCTCCTTCGACGGTGTTGTTTTAGGTTGAACTCTGGAATCAATTAAATTGCCCTGGTGGGTGCGAACAAAGGATCCGCTTCTGGAAAGTTGTATTCCTGGTCATAATGCTGGTATTTCTGGTGAGTTACTGCCGCTCTGATATCCAATAGTTCTTCCCGGCTGTATGTAATAACACAAAACATTTCCTGGGCTAATAATGTAAGAAATAATACATAAAAAAAACTAAATACCGCAAAGTTTCCTAAGAGCTAGAAGCAAGGCAGCCCTCTCTGTTGGCGCCATTGTCAGCAGTATACCACCCCTACCTTGTCACAACACAACTGATTGGCTCAAACACATTAAGAAGGAAAGAAATTCCACAAATTAACACCTGTTAATTGAAATGCATTTCAGGTGACTACCTCATGAAGCTGGTTGAGAGAATTCCAAGTGTGTGCAAAGCTGTCATCAAGGCAAAGGGTGGCTACTTTGAAGAATGTCAAATATAAAATATATTTTGATATGTTTAACACTTTTTTTGGTTACTACATGATTCCATATGTGTTATTTCATATTTTTGATGTCTTCACTATTATTCTAGAATGCAGAAAATAGTAAAAATAAATAAAACCCTTGAATGAGTAGGTGTCTCCAAACTTTTGACTGGTACTGTACATTTTACATGATGAAAACAAGCAGAGATTCCCCCAGGGTGAAATTCCCCATTAAAGGATTTTCCTATTGCCATTATTTAGTGTTTTCTTTCCCATGTTAATGTTAACCTGAGATCTTTGAGAATTCTGAAAATGTTCTTAGTAAAGGGGGCATTGAATTTTCCATTTTGGTCAGGTATATCAGGAGATCACCTGCAAATAAGTTTAGTTTATATTCATGTTTACCAATACTGATACCTGTTACGTTTGGGTCCTGTCTAAATCTTTCTGCAAGCGGTTCAATTGCCAGTGCAAACAGGAGGAGGGAGAGGGGGCTTCTCTCTTCTGTTGACATGATGTCTCTTACCAAAGCTAGTGAGTAAAGCCTATGGGGAACCTGTGAGCGTGACAAGCCAGCAGCTTCTAAGAGGAAGTCGTAGACCTTGGTTTGAGCATTCAGTGTGAATGTGGAAGATTGTGCCAGAGCTTCTATCTCATGTGTACCCTAGCAGCAGCAACCTACAATCCTCTCATTCTAAAATTGTAATTATAATCATAATTTTGTTAAGCATATGATCATTATGATATGGTGACGTTATCTTTCTCGCCTACGAATAGCTGGAGTTAATGCTGCTGATTTCATTACCATATCATTGATGTCTATTTTTTATTGTGCAAGTCTCAAAGTGGGCTACTGCTTTATTGTCTTCTGTGTTTTTATGTTATTTGTAGGTACATACAGTATTTTCTTAGGGTCTGATTCCGACTTAGGAAATGTACACCTTTCCTATGCACATCTTTCCTATGCACTTCTCAGTAGTTTGTATCCAGACTTATTCCCTGTAAACATCGGGCCCAATTCCGACCAAACCGTAAATGAAACATAATTACCTTTTTTGCACTTTTCTCTCTATGCTTATTCTGACCTTCAACTTAAAGCCAATGTATGCTTCATACAAAAATGTGGTCGGAGACTCCGTATGTAGAGTGTAATGCAATTGCAGAGCCTCCAGAGGCACGAAGAGGCCAAATTGAGCTCCGTACCGCATCACTGTACGCCTCTCAAATCTTGTAAAAATGCGGAGGGCTCCGTATAGCTCCACATTGACATGATTGGTTGATGGTAGGTAGGGGCGGGAGGTCCTGTATAAATACAAAGTCACTTCGTTGACAACTTTCTTCGAAACTGATTTGCTCAACAGCTCTGCATTGCTCCGCAAATCGCAATAAGTATGAATGCCCTGACTTCTGCAGAGGCTGTATCACAATAAATGCTGCATGGCAAATGCAGACAATGGATTGACCATGCAGCGCCTTTTAAGCATGAGAATAGCATGCTATTCACCCACTATTTGTTTGAGGTGGAGATTGAATAAGGTGTGGCAGTGGTGCGTCTTTTCCACTTGCCTGGTTCCAAGTGGAAAAAGCATATACTTAATTTTTTTAGATAGAAATAACACCATTCTCCATGTCATTTACAACTTGATAAGAGCTAGGTAAATGAATAATCTATTTGGATATGGGAATATATATTTGCCTTATAATAGCTGGAGACAAATGTGAAAACCGTCATATGGCAGCAAACTGTAGCATATTAACTTATCAAACTTTCCCACAGTAAAGTTTATGAAATGCTGTGCCATTATGCAGAATTTTAATTGTACAGCCTTTTAAGTTGCAGGGATGGGCACTATTGAATGTCATAATTATAGGCTACCCTGACTTTCTATGCTCTTGGAAGTAAGAATCACAAATGTCCTGGCCTACTCCTACAGTGCCTTCGGAAAGTATTCAGACCCCTTGACCTTTTCCACATTTTGTTACACTACAGCCTTACTCTAAAATTGATAAAATATTGTTTTGCCCTCATCAATCTACACACAATACCCCATAATAATATAGGGGCCCCTCAGGGAAAATAAGCTGGTCGCTTCGGGTGTTGTTTCCCGCAATGTGATCATAACAGACGCATCCCCCCCGAGGGTGGGGTGCACTGTACGAAGGCAACTCGATTTGGGGGGGGGGGTGTGAGTGCACTGCATGCCAATTAGCCGGAGTGTTGGGCACTCAGGCGATTCCCACTGTTTTTGTCAGACCAGCTTGTGGTGGTCAGAACTGACAATATGTCAGTTCCGGCGTGCATGAATAGATGGGGAGATGCTCTGTCTGTCTCCCTCCTAACCTCGCTCCCTATTGCTGGGGAGCAGTGTGCATATGCTTTCCCTTTGGGCAATGCATGTCCCTGGTTGCCTCAACTTGGGTGCAGAACTTTTATCCAGGTAAGACCCCATCTCTCAGGAGTGGAGGCTCTCCCATGTATGGGACATTTTTGGCAGGGCTGACGTAGATCTTACGCATGGATCCGAGTGTCCCGTTGGGAACGGACGCTCTGGTACACCAATGGGCTCGGACCGTCCTTTAAATGTTTCTGCCAGTTGTTCTGATTCAACCCACATTGGAGTGGGTTTGCCGGGAGGGCTTACCATTGATTCTTGTGGCTCCACGTTGGCCCAGGCAGCCTTGGTTCGCAGAGATCATTTCCTTTTCAGGTGGGGATCCATGGAAACTCCCGTTGCGCAGGGACTGGTTGTCCAATCAGGTTTGGGCAGGTTTGACAAGCGAGGCTGGAGATTTGGTTCCTAATGGCCTGGCCACTAAGAGGACCAATCTGATGGCTAGAGGTTTACCTTTGAATGTTATTGCTATCATTCAGTCTGCAAGGGAATCCGCCATGAGAGGGTTGTATGTGTATAAGTAGCAAGCGTTTGATCTCTGGTGCTAAAGGACTTGTTCTTTTTCAGTTTTCTGTGAGGGACATCCTCATGTTCCTACAGGAGCTTTTCAAGCATTATCCACTTTAAAAGTGTACATGGCCGCTGTCTCAGCATGTCATGAGGGAATTGACGGAACCTCAACGGGGTCTCACTCCCTGGTGTTGCAGTTCCTGAAAGGTCTACATCGTCTCAGATCGGTCTCTAAACCTATTGCGCCCACAAAGGACTTAGCGGTGGTTTTGGAGGCACTGTATGTGGCCCCCTTTGAGCCCCTGGAGTCAGTGGATCTGAAGATCCTCTCCTACAAAACTTCCCTGCTCATGGCTTTGGCCTCGGCTAAACATGTTGGGGACCTCCACGTGTTATCCGTACACCCTTGCTGTTCTCAGTTCACCCCAGTTCAGCTCAGGGTGGTCTGCCATGGGCTGTTTCATTTAGTATCCGTTGGGGTCGGCTTTGTTTTTTGCCTATTTTAACCACACACTTGTTTGTGTACATGGATTTGATAATGTCGTATGTTTTTCCTCAACACCACTTTCCATCAATTTGTATAGCAGACCCTCATGCCAAATTGAGTCGAAGGCTTTTTTTTAAATCAACAAAGGATGAGTGTCATGTCCTGACCCTTGTAAGAGGTCATTTTCCATAGTAGAGTGGTCAGGGTGTGACAGGGGGGTGTTTTGGGTGTGTTTTTGGGTTTCTGTTTCATTGTGGGGTTTCTAGATTTCTATTTCTATGTTTTCCTTTTCTATGCGTTGGCCAGGTATGGTTTCCAAACAGAGGCAGCTGTCTATCGTTGTCTCTGATTGGAAGCCATACTTAGGTAGCCTGTTTTCCTTGTGTGGGTTGTTAATTTTTGAGTAGTGTTTGCCTGCTCTGTGTTACGGCTTTTGTTGTTTTGTTGTTTAAAGTGGTTGGTGTATTGCATTTAGTTTCACGATGAATAAAAAGATGTGGAACTACGAACACGCTGCGTTTTGGTCCAATCCTTCAGAAAGTCATGACAGAACAACCCACCAAAAAAGGACCAAGCAGCGTGGGAGGAAGTATCTGGAGTCATGGACTTGGGAGGAAATCCTGGATGGGAAAGGACCCTGGAGCCAGGCTGGGGAGTTTCATCGCCCGAGGGAGGAAATAGAAGAAGCAAAGAGGGCGCGACGATACTATGAGGTGCTATATCCTCGAGGCATACGGGGAGTTTGTCGATGTCAGGGGGAGCCCTGATCTAACTTCCCGTACTTATCGGAGAGAGCCGTGGAGTAAACCGGAGCCAGACAGGGAGCCAAGCGTGGAGCTCGACGCAAGATTCCAGAGAGAGGTACTAGCGGAAAGGGCACTGCGGTGCGGGCGTGCTGAGGGGCGAGCAATGGGTTATGGTGTGATGCGCACTATGTCGCCCATGCACACTCACAGCCCGGTGCGCTCGGTGCAAGCTCCTCACCGTTGCCGTGCTAGAGTTGGCATTCAGCCAGGAAGGAGTGCGCCGGCTCAGCGTTCCTGGTCTCCGGTGCGTCTCCTCGGCCCAGGTTATCCTGCGCCAGCTCTACGCACGGTACCCCCAGTTCGCCAGCTCAACCCAGTGCGGCCTATTCTAGCTCCCCGCCCTTGCTGGGCTATAGTCAACATCGAGCCAGGACGGGTTGTACCAGCCCGAAGCGCCAGACCTCCAGTACGCCTCCAAGGCCCAGTATACCCTGTGCCTGCTCTGCGCACCCAGTCTCCTGTGCGTCTCCCCAGTCCAGTGAGACCGGTTCCAGCTCCACGGAGGAAGCCTCCAGTGATGATCGATAGTCTGAAGCCTCCAGTGATAATCCATGGCACGAAGCCTCCAGTGATGATCCATGGCCCGGAGCCTGTAGGGATGATCCATGGCACAAAGCCTCCAGTGATGATCCATAGCGCTGAACCTGTAGCGACAATCCACGGCGCGGAGCCTCCAGCGACGCTCTCCAGTCCGGAGCCTCCAGCGACGCTCTCCAGTTCGGAGCCTCCAGCGATACGCTCTCCAGTCCGGAGCCTCCAGCGATACGCTCTCCAGTCCGGAGCCTCCAGCGATACGCTCTCCAGTCCGGAGCCTCCAGCGATACGCTCTCCAGTCCGGAGCCTCCAGCGATACGCTCTCCAGTCCGGAGCCTCCAGCGATACGCTCTCCAGTCCGGAGCCTCCAGCGACGCTTCGCAGCCCGGAGCCTCCGATTTCCCCGATAATGATCCACAGGTCGGTGTTACGGAAGCGGAGGGATCTGCGGGTGGAACGGAGGTTACGCCCTGAGCCGGAGCCACCTCCGTTGCTGGAGGATCGGAGGGAGAGGAGGGTTCTGGGTGTAGTACTAAAGCCGCCATAGACTGTTGTCACCCTCTCTACCCTCCCTTTGTGTTTGGGGTTGTTTTGTTGGGTTTTGTTTGTGTGCAGTCGGGGTCTGCACCTGTGGGGGGGGGGGTACTGTCACGTCCTGACCCTTGTAAGAGGTCATTTTCCGTAGTAGAGTGGTCAGGGCGTGACAGGGTGGTGTTTTGGGTGTGTTTTTGGGTTTCTGTTTCATTGTGGGGTTTCTAGATTTCTATTTCTATGTTTTCCTTTTCTATGCGTTGGCCAGGTATGGTTTCCAAACAGAGGCAGCTGTCTATCGTTGTCTCTGATTGGAAGCCATACTTAGGTAGCCTGTTTTCCTTGTGTGGGTTGTTAATTTTTGAGTAGTGTTTGCCTGCTCTGTGTTACGGCTTTTGTTGTTTAAAGTGGTTGGTGTATTGCATTTAGTTTCACGATGAATAAAAAGATGTGGAACTATGAACACGCTGCGTTTTGGTCCGATCCTTCAGAAAGTCGTGACAATGAGAAGACTTTGCCTTTTGTTTTGGTTTGTTTGTCAGTTAGGGTGTGCAGGGTGAATACGTGGTCTGTCGTACGGTAATTTGGTAAAAAGCCAATTTGACATTTGCTCAGTACATTGTTTTCCCTGAGGAAATGTACGAGTCTGCTGTTAATGATAATGCAGAGGATTTTCCCAAGGTTGCTGTTGATGCATATCCCACGGTAGTTATTGGGGTCAAATTTATCTCCACTTTTGTGGATTGGGGTGATCAGTCCTTGGTTCCAAATATTGGGGAAGATGCCAGAGCTAAGGATGATGTTAAAGAGTTTTAGTATAGCCAATTGGAATTTGCTGTCTGAATATTTGATCATTTCATTGAGGATACCATCAACACCACATGCCTTTTTGGGTTGGAGAGTTTTTATTTTGTCCTGTAGCTCATTCAAGGTAATTGGAGAATCCAGTGGGTTCTGGTAGTCTTTAATAGTTGATTCTAAGATTTGTATTCGATCATGTATATGTTTTGGCTGTTTGTTCTTTGTTATAGAGCCAAAAAGATTGGAGAAGTGGTTTACCCATACATCTCAATTTTGGATAGATAATTATTTGTGTTTGTTTAGTGTTTTCCAATTTTCCCAGAAGTGGTTCCAGTCTATGGATTCTTCAATTACATTGAGTTGATTTCTGACGTGCTGTTCCTTCTTTTTCCGTAGTGTATTTCTGTATTGTTTTAGTGATTCACCATAGTGAAGGCGTAGACTCAGGTTTTCCGGGTCTCTATGTTTTTGGTTGGACAGGTTTCTCAATTTCTTTCTTAGATTTTTGATTCATCTAACCATTTGTCATTGTTGTTCATTTTCTTCAGTTTTCTATTTGAGATTTTTAGATTTGACAAGGAAGCTGAGTGTCACGCCCTGACCTTAGAGATTCCTTTTATTCTCCATTTGGTTAGGTCAGGGTGTGACTAGGGTGGGAAATCTATGTTTTCTATTTCTTTGTTGGCCGGGTATGGTTCTCAATCAGTGGCAACTGTCTATCGTTGTCTCTGATTGGGGATCATACTTAGGCAGCCTTTTTTCCAACCTTTGTTTGTGGGATCTTGTTTTTTGTACTGTGCTGTATGCCCTACAGAACGTTACGTTTTTGTTTGTATTTGTTTTGTTTCGGTGTTCATTTAATACATTTAAAATGTACGCCTACCACGCTGAACCTTGGTCCAATCTTTACGACGAATGTAACACAGAGGTCAAATACACTAAGATTTTCTACTGCCAAGTTTACACCTTCACTATTACAGTGAAGGTTTTATCCTGGAAGTTGTCTAAAAGGGATTGAATTTGTTGTTGCCTAATTGTTTTTTGGTAGGTTTCCAAACTACATTCCTTCCCTCTATAGCGTTTCTTAATATTACTCAGTTCCTTTGGCTTTGATGCCTCATGATTGAGTATTGCTCTGTTCAAGTAGACTGTGATTTTGCTCTGGTCTGATACGGGTGTCAGTGGGCTGACTGTGAACGCTCTGAGAGACTTTGGGTTGAGGTCAGTGATAAAGTAGTCTACAGTACTACTGCCAAGAGATGAGCTGTAGGTGTACCTACCATAGGAGTCCCCTCGAAGCCTACCATTGACTATGTACATACCCAGCGTGCTATGTACAGTACATATCTATCTATTCCTCAGAGATCCTAGAAGGTAACAAAACTTCATAATTTCATTAGGGGTGTAGTATATCCTATAGGACACCATATTTGGTCAGAGAGCGGCGCCTTCAAGGCACGCTGATGACGCGGGCGGCCATCTCTTGAACGACTGTATCTTTGTCAAATAAGCACCAATTGGGGTCAAACAAAGCTAGCTCGATAGCTGGGCTTTACGGGAGTACCCGGAAACAATGTATATGTCTTAAAATGTAGCTTCTAACCTTGTACGACAGCATGCCTTTTTATTTTGGACAAAAATGACAAGGATATTCAGAGTTATGAAGTTATGGAAACTGGTTATTTTGCAAATGTTGAACTTATATGGCTACTAATACTTGGAAAGCTAAATCAAAGTCCAAGTATACAGATTTGACGATATTCTTGCAATAAAATGGAATATGAATGCGACTGTCCTTCACGATTTGCCCAAATGGACATGGGGACTTCACAGTAAAAGTCTTGAGGATTCTCCAAGTTATCCATCTGAAACTTTGCACATACACTGCTGCCATCTTGTGGATACTATCGGAATTACAACCAGAGTGATGGCTTTAACAGAGACCTTTCTCTTGCATTTCAAAGATGGTGGTAAAAAAACACCGGTTGGTTTTTTTTCTTTGTATTTTCGTCTACCAGATCTATTGTGCTATATTCTCCTACATTCAATTCACATTTCCACAAACTTCAAAGTGTTTCCTTTCAAATGGTAGGCCTACTGCAATTTGCATACAGCCTCAATAGATCCACGGATGATGCAATCGCCATCGCACTCCACACTGCCCTATCCTATCTGGACAAGACGAATACCTATAAGAATGCTCGACATTGACTACAGCTCAGCCTTCAACCCCAAAGTACCCTCCTAGTTCATTAAGTTTGGGGCCCTGGGTCTGAACCCCGCCCTGTGAAACTGGGTCCTGGACTTCCTGACGGGCCGCCCCCAGGTGGTGAAGATAAGTAACAATGCCAAGAGTGTGCAAAGCTGTCATCAAGGCATTTTTTTATTTCTTTTTTATAAACTTTATTTAACTAGGCAAGTCAGTTCAGAACAAATTCTTATTTACAATGACGCCCTACTCCGGCCAAACCCGGACGACGCTGGGTCAATTGTGCGCCGCCCTATGGGTCTCCCAATCACGGCCGGCTGTGATGCAGCCTGGATGGCAAAGGGTGGCTACTTTGAAGAATCTCAAATATAAAATATATTTTGATTTGTTTAATCCTTTTTGGTTAATACATGATTCCATATGTGTTATTTCATAGTGTTAATGTCTTCATTATTATTCCACAATGAAGAAAATAGTAAAAATAAAGAAAACCCTGGAATGAGTAGGTGTATCCAAACTTTTGACTGGTACTGTATATGCTGTATATATATTTATACTCCGGATTCCGACATTGCACGTCCTAACATTTATATATTTCTCAATTCCATTATATTACTTTTAGATGTGTGTATTGTTAGATATTACTGCACTGTTGGAGCTTGGAACACAATCATTTCGCTACACCCACAATAACATCTGCTAAACATGTGTATGGACCAATACAATTTTCATTGATTTGATTTTTGGTTTGATTTGACAGAGAAGAAGTCAATAAAGGACAGGGTAATGTTCATCAGGCACAACACAAAAGACAACACAGTGAAACCGGGAGGTAGAATAGTATCTCAACTTGTGCAATATCAAATGTTTTTTTTTTGTCGTTGCAACAGGTTTTGTTATGGTTTGTGCTCTAATGAGCACAACCCAGCTTCAATAAAGAACATGTTCAAATCATTAGAGGACAGCATCAACATGGTTGAGTTTAGGTGGAGGACATTGTATACGTTGAGTGTTTGTGAGTGAATGAATGGACAATGGAGGAGCATCCTAAGCTGGATGCTCGACTGGCGGTAACACACACACACACACACACACACACACACACACACACACACACACACACAGCCTCTCCATTGAGTGGATACTGCCACGTCGGCTCCCGCTCTTCCCTTCCCCTGGCGCTTGAGGGCGCCAGATTACCCTGCATCACGCGCTCCTGCCATCATCACTCACACCTGTCCTCCCTCGTCACTCGCTTCAGCGTTATTGGACTCACCTGGACTCACTTATCACCTGCTATTTCCTCATCTATATGTGTCAGTTCCCCAGCTCTGTTCCCCGCTGCTGCATTGATTGTTTTTGTCTTTGTTTCTGACGCTGTTCCTGTCTCGTCTGTCAGTTGTTTATTAAACGTTTACTCCCCGTACCGGCTTCGTCTCTCCAGCGTCATTCCGCGTGACCGATACAACACAAAGGAGTTAGTAAGAGCCACACAATGGACATAATCCTAAAGAAAAACCACGTAGCTAGTTAGTAAGACTAAGACGTATACCTTGAAGGAGCAGGAAAAGGATGGAAAGGTGCCACCACTGTCACGCTCAACTTAGTAGAGCAAATGAATAAGAACATGAAGCAACTGCTTTCGGGACTTACGTTTTTCAATGGATAACATTAGATGGAAAGTTCAATGTAATAGCCTACCACACACTCTTGCCTTGGAAAGCAGTACATGCATGTTGTGTGTCAGTTGTCCTGTGTGTGTTCCTGTTGGTCAGAATTCAGGAATGGGTGGTGGTGCTTGAGATTGTCTCCCTAGCCTCTTGGGAACGTTTCACAATTCCTGAGCTCATTTTATAAATCATGAGCATGTTTATTATCAATTCATGCATGTTTTAGTAATATTGTGAGCTCGTTAAAAAAAAAAGATCTCAGTCAATGTCACCTCCTGGGTTCCGTAGGAAACAGACAGAAAGGATTCCTTCATGGTTTAGTTAAATCCCCTAATTCAAATAAACTGCACTGAGTTGCTCAAAAGCCTGTAACATTCATGTTCTGAAATCATGGCTTTGGTTAATTCTGCTGCAATTACAACCCCTGCCACCGGGTGCCATTGTTATACCAAGGTTGAGGAATGAGAAATGCAGTATGCAAAACATCACAACTTTGAAGTGGCTTACGCAACAACCGGACATTGCTCATCATTGTGGAGGTACAGTTTGCTCACAAACAACCCCTCCCAACAGCTAGATGAAAGAGGAGTCCCTCTGTATAATTCCATTAATTCCTAAAGACTGTGGGTCAGATTGGCTTAGCTAAGCATTTGCAGCTGTTTACACCTGTGTTTTCATAATGGAATTAATTCAACTTTAAAGGTGCACTATGCAAAAATTGCTCCGCCATTTCCTGGTTGCTATAATTCTAATAGTTCACCTAATTTCAGTTTGTGACAAAACAAGCAAGTAGGCCGTCATTGTAAATTAGAATTTGTTCTTAATTGACTTGCCTAGTTAAATAAAGGTTAAATAAAATCAATTAAAAATTGTGTTGAGAATCATTGTTCCAACTAAACCGCTGTGAAATATATTTTCCAGAACCAAAAATGTTGTACTTTCAACTGTTTGAAGCTGGTGTACAAAACCGAAAGTAAACTTGCTTTCAATGAATGACAGATCTATAACTCACTTTTCTATGTGGATTTGGTCAGTTTGCCCGAAAAGTTACATATTGCAGCTTTAAGGACAGAACAAAAACATAAAATAAAGCTTAAAGTTATAGTTAATTTTCTTACATTTCAGAAAAGTTAACTATATCTTTAAACTGAATGGTGGACCGTTTTATTGCTTCTTTAATCAGGACCACAGTTTTCAGCTGTGCTAACATAATTGCAAAAGGGTTTTCTAATGATCAATTAGCCTTTTAAAATGATAAACATGGATTAGCTAGCACAACGTGCCGTTGGAACACAGGAGTGATTGTTGCTGATAATGGACCTCTGTACGCCTATGTAGATATTCCATAAAAAATCTGCCGTTTCCAGCTACAATAGTCATTTACAACATTAACAATGTCTACACTGTATTTCTGATCAATTTGATGTTATTTTAATGGACAAAAAAAATAAGATTTTCTTTCAAAAACAAGGACATTTCTAAGTGACCCCAAACTTCTGAACAGTAGTGTATATATATGGTTATTACTGAGATTCTGATTCTGTGTAAAGTAAGTCAAAAGAAAGTGAGTCATTTCAGAGGCTCATGTAGCCAACCTAGTCGGGCCTCAAAGGGAAATGGACCAGGGGTTTATTCGGAAGTCTTTACTACTGTGTTCTATTTGCGTTCTCTTTTTTCACCGTGAAGGTTTAAACTGACTTTTCTTCAAAAGCCAGACTAAATCAAGATCCTGAGAGTTCAGCCAGACAGCAGTCCAAATTTCTGTTCATCCTCCTATCAGTTTCAAAACACCAGTTAAAGGTACGTGTAACATACTGAGAAGGACTGTTTGGAACAACTGTTTTTAGAAAACAGATCAAATAATACAGTTTACTTTTTTAAATTTGATTTAATCTAATGACAGAACAAAACTTACTTTAGCTGTTATATGAATAGACAGCTTTAATAATGTGTACTCCTGTTTGGACTGTTGTCTAACAAAGCAGTCATTAATTTACACGAGGGTAAATGAATGAGGCTAAAACAATAACAGCCAGGATTTTTATACAATTTAGCAGGGTTGGGGTTAATTCCATTACAATTCACCTAAATCACATATCCTAATCGTATCCATCCTCTACAACTACATATGTATTTTAAATAGACTAATTTTACCTTAATTACAGACATGAACAAAACTATGATCATATAATAATGTAATACAATTGAAATACACAATATTCAGTACAGAACATAGTATATAGTTGATGTACATATGATAAAACATAACTCCACAGCAACATTCAGCATACTGTATACAGAGATAAATGGGATTTTTTTCCCGTATGGAGTCCAAACTGATTGGATCCCTTAATAAAAAAGACTGTATAAAATATGTCATATGACAGGTTCCAATCTAAGTGCCAATGCCATTTAGCGAACTATGATCAGATGACATGAAAATAGAAGTATATGGGCACGCACACCACTGGTTGGTTTGGCCTTCGAAGGAACAACGCATATGCAGAAAATACCTCATCTCGACTGTAAAATATGGAGGTGGATCTTTGATGTTATGGGGCTACTTTGATTCCACTGGTCCTGGGGCTCTTGTTAAGGTCAACGGCGTCATGAACTTTACCAATTACCAGGACATTTTAGCCAAAAACCTGGTTGCCTCTGCTAGGAGGCTAAAACTTGGCCGCAAGTGGATCTTCCAGCAAGACAATAACCCCAAGCACACATCAAAGTCCACAAAGAAATGGTCAACTGACCACAAAATCTACATTTTGCAATGGCCAACTCAGTTTCTGGACTTGAACCCCATTGAAAACCTATGGTTTGAATTGAAGAGGGTAGTCCATAAGTGCAGACGAAGGAAAGATTCTGTTTAGAGGAATGGTCAAAGATCCCTCCCAATGTGTTCTCCAATCTCATAAAACATTTTAGAAAAAGGCTCAGTGTCATTATCCTTGCAAGGGGAGGGTGCTGGAGTACTGAAAAATGGGGATCCATATCTTTTTGAGATTTAAAAAAAATCTCTTTCTCTGAGCAATTGTATTAGCATAAAATAATATACATTTCTTTTTTTTAAATTAAGCATACAATACAGCTCAGTATTTGTATAATTTATTTTATACAGTCTTTTTTGATCGTCTATATCAAGGGATCCAATCATTTTGGACCTGACTGTATGTCTTAGCCCACATACTGTATGACATAGAGCTCATGAATGCCTATTGTAAGCAAACTGACTTCTCCTATTCAACCTACAGTACCTTGTTGTCCTTCAACCTACCTTGTTGTCTAGGTATTCAACAATAAATACTCCTTTTTCCTTGTCGACGTCCCTTGTCCTCCAACAGTGGCAGAATGTCTCACAAACATAGTCAGATTACAGCCAGTAACTTCCCAGTGGGGGAAAATGGTAAAAACGTCATTTCAATCAGTTTGGCTCAGTGTTTTTTCCTCCATGGGTCTCGTCAGAGCTCTGAGGTGCTGGTGGTGGCTCTCTTCTGGCTCATGGACCTCCTGAAGGTGAAGGTCTGCTTGGAGCTCCTCACCTCCGTGGTGATGAAGTAGTAACACAGAGCGTCCAGACAGCACGTGATGTTGGCCAGACTCATGGTCACCTGAATATACAAGCTGATCCTCGTCTTGGCCAAGCAGTCCTCGATCAGGCTTTGATGCACCTGGGAGGACATAGAGGATTAGATAGAGGTTATGCCTGTCAGGTCACATGGCCAGGAAAAACTCTGGGTCTTAGCAATAACAGACCAGAGCGAAAGGATGAAGATGCCCCCAGACAATTATAGTACCAGTTAAAAGTTTGGACACACCTGCTCATTCAAGGGATTTTCTTTATTTTTACTGTTTTCTACATTGCAGAATAATAGTGAAGACATCAAAACTATGAAATAACACATATGGAATCATGCAGTTACCAAAAAAGTGTTAACATTTTTTTTGTTGTTGTTGAGATTCTTCAAAGTAGCCACTCTTTGCCTTGATGACAGCTTTGCATACTCTTGGCATTCTCTCAACCACCTTCATGAAGAATGCTTTTCCAACAGTCTTGAAGGAGTTCCCACATATGCTGAGCACTTGTTGGCTGCTTTTCCTTCACTCTGCGGTCCAACTCATCCCAAACCATCTCAATTGGGTTGAGGTCAAGTGATTGTGGAGGCCAGGTCATCTGATGCAACACTCCACTCACCTTGGTAAAATATCCCTTACACAGCTTGGAGGTGTGTTTTGGGTCATTGTCCTGTTGAAAAACAAATGATATTCCCACTAAGTGCAAACCAGATCGCTGCAGAATGCTGTGGTAGCCATGCTGGTTAAGTGTGACTTGAATTCTAAATAAATCACTGACAGTGTCACCAGCAAAGCACCCCCACACCATCACACCTCCTCCTTCATGCTTCACGGTGGGAACCACACATGCAGAGATCATCCGTTCACCTACTCTCCGTCTCATCAGACCAAAGGACAGATTTACACCGGTTTAATGTCCATTGCTCGTGTTTCTTGGCCCAAGCAAGTCTTTTCTTCTAATTGGTGTCCTTTATTAGTGTTTTCTTTGCAGCAATTCGACCATGAAGGCCTGATTCACACAGTCTCCTCTGAACAGTTGATGTTCAGATGTGTCTGTTATTTGATCTCTGTGAAGCATTTATTTGGGCTGCAATCTGAGGTGCAGTTAACTCTAATGAACTTATCCTCTGCAGTAGAGGTAACTCTGGGTCTTCCTTTCCTGTGGCGGTCCTCATGAGAGCCAGTTTCATCATAGCGCTTGATGGTTTTTGCGACTGCACTTGAAGAAACTTTCAAAGTTCTTGAAATGTTCCGTATTGACTGATCTTCATGTCTTAAAGTAATGATGGACCGTACTTATTTGAGCTGTCCTTGCCATAATATGGACTTGGTCTTTTACCAAATATCTTCTGTATACACCCCTACCTTGTCACAACACAACTGATTGGCTCAAACGCATTAAGAAGGAAATAAATTCCACAAATTCACTTTTAACAAGGCACACCTATTAATTGAAATGCCTTCCAGGTGACTACCTCATGAAGCTGGTTGAGAGAATGCCAAGAGTGTGCAAAGCTGTCATCAAGGCAAAGGGTGGCTACTTCGAAGAATCTCAAATATAAATCGTTTTTGATTTGGTTAACACTTTTTTTGGATACTACATTATTCCATATGAGTTATTTCATAGTTTTGATGTCTTCACTATTATTCTACAATGAGGAAAATAGTAAAAATAAAGAAAAACCCTTGAATGACTAGGTGTGTCCAAACTTTTGACTGGTACTGTATGTGCACAAAAGATAACCTTAAGAAAGTATTTATGGCATCTCCAGCCTTATTATTAACTCACCAGGAACTGCAGCAGGATGCCCAGGTGGCTGGGCGTGAACGGGACCAGGAAGGCACAGAGACTACTGTAGATGATCTTCACGCAGCTTCTGCTTTTAGGGCTCTCCTGGCCCGACTGCCTCAGTGTCCGGATGCTTTGGGCTGAACACACCACCAGCACCAGGGCCGGCCCCACGAACCCGAAGCTCAACAGGCAGCCGATCACCTTTGGATGCCAGCCCTCCTTTGAGAACGTGTGGAAGCAGTGGAAGGACCCCGTTTCCTCCTTGCGGAACCCATAGATGGGGGAGATGCCCCCCAGCACCACCACCCAGACCAGGATGCAGGTCCCCAGAGCAGCCCGGGGGGAACGGAGCTGCTTGGCGCGGAATGGGTGGCATATGGCCACCCAGCGGTCCACAGCAATGCAGGTGATGGTATAGATGCTGCCGTACATCCCCACAAAGTACAGGCTCTCCAGGAGGGAGCAGAGGAAGCTGTGGTGGGCCGCCCATTGGTGGTTGGTGGCGTGCATCTTGAAGGGGAGCAGGAGGAGGAGAAGGAGGTCCATGAGGGCTAGGTTGGTCATGTAGATGGTGGACTCGCTCCACTTGCGGAGGAAGATGCAGAAGACAACCAGGGCGAGGACGTTGAGGATAAGGCCAAACACGAAGATGGGCACGTAGATGACGAGCTCCAGTGATGTCATCAGGTGGTCCACCTCGTCGAAGGAGCAGTTGGGTTCCATGGTGTCGCTGAGGGGTCAAAGGGAGAAACTGATTGGTGATTTATTTAGTTAATGAAGGCATACTGTAATGCATTATTGTTATGTGATCGCTTTTTAATAAAGTAGCATGTATGTAAAATGTGTATGCAAAATGTATATGGAAAATGTAGCAGAAAAGCTGTAAAAAACAAACAAGATGTGTCCTCCGAAGAGGGGGGGAAGTGGATGGGTTAATAAATCATAAAGAAATGTACAAAATAAAACATCTTAAGGGAAAGACTTCTAAAAGGAATTATGGTATTTTTATTGTGGATTAATTATACATAAAGGTAACAGCCATACTATCTTATAATTGTTTAGCTTTTTTCCTCACAATCATTTTTCCACTACCGTAATATTTAGCAAGCTTGTCCCTATATACCCTAGATACCATTTGAATGGCAAGTGAAACACCCACACGCTCGCACACTCACACACATACACACACGCGTCATTATGCAAAACCACATTCCCTTTCTTGAGCGAGCACAGTATCTGTATCCTTCTCACGTACAGAAGCAGTGCCTGCCTGATTTAATGTGAGAATCCTTAACCTCTTCACTACCCGTCTGCTCGTCAAACAGCCAGAGTATTCCAAACAAAAATGCTATTTTGGCTGGCTCTCTTTTGTAAAGAGCTCTCAATGAAAGTAAACAGGTAAAATAAAGGTTTGAAAAATGTGAACACAATTCAGACTGTTCATTTTGAATGGATTATGCTTTAAAGGAGTTAAAGGTGACTTCTGGTTTTGTTTATTACATTGTTGTAGATGAAGTAATGAAATCAAAAATGTTGTGCCAATTCTGTTGTAATGATGAAATAGAATACAGTACAAGTGAACCCTTACCTTATAGATGACAATCTGCTGGTGCATCCGTCTATCAGTCTGTCTGTCTGTCTGTCTGTCTGTTCCAGACACAGAAGTTTCACAGCTCGTTTTTTTTTCTCCCATGACCGCTTCCTATATGTGACATAGTCACGTTAGTCTACCGTAGCTGGATAGGCGCTCTATGCAGCAGAACATTGGGTGAAGTCTTTGACATCCTTAAGACAAAGAAATAACAGATCACAACAATCAACGTAAACAATCACTTGAGAACATAGTATCATCCTGCTATCACATATATGAAACTATATTAATGCTGATTTTTAAAATGTGCTTATTTCTTATAGAAATATTCAAATTGAGTCAGTCTGTCTGCAGTAGTGTAGCCACACAAGGCTCCCGAGTGGCTCAGCAGTCTAAAGCACGGCATCTCAGTGCTAGAGGCGTCACTACAGACACCGTGGTTTGAATCCAGGCTGTATCACAACCGGCCGTAATTGGGAGTCCCATATGGCGCCGAACAGTTGGCCCAGAGTCGTCCAGGTTTGGCCGGTGTGGGCCGTCATTGTAAATAAGAATTTGTTCTTAACGGACTTGCCGAGTTAAATAAAAAAAATAGGCAAGACAGCCACATTCCTTTGAACAAAAGGTATGAAAACTTTTAACGTGAAAAATGAAGACTTAGAAACTGAGGTGCTTTTTACAGTGTCTCTAATGTTGAATTCAAATGTATAGTTTATTCTTGTGGAAAAACTCTTGGTCACACCATACTTTAAGTGGTTTCTTGTGAAGGTTATGTTGAAATGAAGTCTGAGACACTTTGATGACACAACAGACATGAAAGGGCTCACGATTGCGTGACAGCAGTCTGATCTTATGTACAGTAATTGAGGATTTCCTGGTTTCGACTGGAGGCATAGAAACAATGTTGAATCATGTCCGTCATCTCTCTCAACAAAGGGATTGAAGACTAATCATCATCTTACTCTCATTTTTCTGATGATACTGTAAACCATACTCATTCGTGAAAAGATCATTGATGGTCAAAAATGAACGATCTCAGCAACATTATTCTCTAATCATGTTGAATGTTTCTGGACAGTATTCTACTATCAAACAATCAAACGTATTTATAAAGCCCTTTTTACATCAGCCTAAAACCCCGAACAGCGAGCAATGCAGATGTAGAAGCACAATGATATGCGCTATATAAAACATACTGCACCATATCAACTTTCTTATGACAACTTTGAGGAAGCACCCGATTAGGATCAAGATAAATTCAATGTTTTACAGGGAAATACATTTGCTTTTACTCCCCCTAGTGGAATGTATTTATGGATCCAGCAAAATTAAGTTTATACAATTTTAAAAACAGAATACATTCACAACACACTGTGTGCCCTCAGGCCCCTACTCCACCACCACCACATATATACACTACTAAATCCATGTGTACGTGTGTGTATAGTGCGTATGCTATCGTGTGTGTCTGTGCCTATGTTTGTGTTGCTTCACAGTCCCTGCTGTTCCATAAGGTGTATTTTTTATGTTTTTTTTTCAATCTAATTTTACTGCTTGCATCAGTTACTTGATGTGGAATAGAGTTCATTGTAGTAATGGCTCTATGTAGTACTGTGCGCCTCTCAGTCTGTTCTGGACTTGGGAACTGTGAAGAGACCTTTTGGTGGCATGTCTTGTGGGGTATGCATTGGTGTCCGAGCTGTGTGGCAGTAATTCAAACAGACAGCTCGGTACATTCAGCATGTCAATACCACTCATAAATACAAGCAGTGATGAGGTCAATCTCTCCTGTTCCACTGCTCAACTATACCACTGACTGACTGAATGATAATCCATTACTTTTTCCCCAGCAACTGGTGTGCCATTCTAACCTTTTCCATCATTGTTCCAGATTAGAACTCGCCCTATGTGTTCTGGTTTGTAAAAGACGCATGTTATCAGGAACATGATCAGGACACAGACAGGGGTCAGTTTTACATTATTATTGTGCTCCCATGACTCATTTGTTCCAGTTTCACTAAGCGTCAAACCTGCTGCTGACTAGCAGATCCGGCACCTGCGAGTGACTTCCACTCGTCAGTGGGTATTGTGTCAGTCCAATACAATAACTTATGACACCACCTGTTTGTATTATGATTGGATGAATGAAGCCCTCTATTCTGCCTTACAGAAACTTAGTGTACTAGTATATTAACCATATACATTTTAAATAAATGACAAGACTAATATTTGGTTGTAGGAAGTGATTTATACAATATAAAACATAGTTCAAACAGGTGATATTACCTTAAAGAATATTTGTTTTACATAAGTATTAGTTAGTTGATTGGTAAAACGCAAGAGCAATACAGAGAGAATCTAAATATTATACAATGCTTCCCATCAATCCCCCCCAAAAACACAGTCATTCTGTCGTTTTATACGCAAGGTTAATATTTGCTTTGCAGGTAAAAACAAACAAATTACCCTGTTTGTTTATTTATTGACGACGCCAGCATTTATCTTAAAATATTATAATTTTGGGTCACTATCAATATATTTGTTCCAATGGAAAATGGCAAACGTTTCTTAAATAAAAAAACTACTTGCCAATACAAGGTAGCACATTGTGTGCATTGTGAAAATATTCTCATGAGATATGATCATTCCAAATAACATTTGATCATACAAGTGAATTCTGTATAGTACATTTGGTAAATCATTTTATTTTTCATTCTACTGTCAATAACACTTAACTTTTAACCAAATGTGTAGGCACTCAGTAACGTAATGAACATGGTGGATTCATCTTCACAAAGACACTCTCATCACACCCGTTCATGCACAAACGGAGACAGGATACAAGCAACACACAACACAACCGGCAGAAAAAAAATCCCTTCTACAAAGATCAGCAAAAACAAAATCAAAGCTCCACAAAACATTTGGGCACACAATTATCAACTACAGATCATTACAAGTAAAGTAAATAAAAAGGGATTTTATTTTTCACTATTCAATCGTATTAAAGCTATGACTTTACACTGGAAGAACCTGCCAGTCTCGAATGTCCTCTTAGGGGCAAATCCTAACTTCCTAACTACCAGCATGTAATAGTGGACATGTGCGCCAACAAGAACAGAATGATTATAGTAGCTAGAGTCTGAAGATATTTCATTGTCAGTTGCTCTTCAAGGCCAAAGGGACCTGCCACATACCATTATAGCATCCAGAGTTGTAGAGGGTTTCACTTTCACAATGTGTGTATAAGGGAAACGGAGTGAACGTGAGAAAATTTAGAGAACGGGAAAAACAATAAAGATAGATGAATGGAAGTGACAAAGTGAAAGAGAGATTGAAAGAAAGAGGAGGAAGTGGCTCTAGGAAGCAGTAAACTTCCTGAGTGTGATGACGATGAGGGCGAGGAGGACTGAAGCCCCCAGGACGACTGCGATGACGATGGCTGTGATGGCGCCAGGGCCCAGAACACCTGGATACAGGGGCACACAGAGAACACACAACAAGCAAAGGTCAGAGGTTAGGCCACCAACCTGACACTCGAGTATAAAGTAGGATTGTCAAGTCAAGGTCGAATTTGATTTCAAGTGCATCATCACAGTCTCGATACACATTACAATGGTATGGTTTATTACCAATTCAGGGGTTGTGGTGTGGATTTACAGACATAAATAACCTGACCAGTGAGCTTTGGCCAATGGCTCTTCACATGCAAATGTTTGCGGAATATACTCTTTTCTAAATCCTCTGGGTATAACCCAAATTCTTTATATGAATAACATTTCTATATTATTTAACTGGTGATGGGAAATGTCTCACTTTCCTCCTCGTCCACGGCCTGCGAGTGGGTGGTGTCCTCGTACTCGAAGGTCAACACACTCTCTGTCATATCCTGGAAGGGGTCTTTGGTGGTGACTTCATATGCCCCCTCTCCGGACAGCGTGTCCTGGTTGTCCCCTTGTAAAGTAGGTGTGGGGTCTGCCACAGTCTCTGTGAACAACAGCAGTGCAACAGTGTGTGTGTGTGTGTGTTTACAATTTGGGCTTGTTCAAATAGTTAAAGAGTCTATAACTGTTTAAATGTAGCATTTTGTACATATTTGTAGTGCAAAAGTGTGGAAAACATGAGTCCATTGGAAAACAGACATTCTGACCTCAATGGGACTAACTGGTTCAACAAAACATTTCCCTGGGGATAACTCAACAAGCTCAGTCATACATGCAACTCCCTACACTTTCAGTTTCAGCTATTCAGATACTATTAGTTATATAAAAAACCAACCCTGAGGTAAGTGTGAACTGAAAATGAGAAATGTTATATTACACGTAATAGTTTGTCTAAGGAGTAGCTTTGCTGGTGAGGCGGCTGTTAATGTGAGGGACAGAGCTGTGAGTGTAAGCAAGAGTACTTACAGAGCTATATGTTAGCCCTGGTCTTTGACGCTGCAGTGGAAAGATGCTAAGCTAGTGGTTCATTCCACGAAAATAGTTCCTATTTTTTGCGTCTCTGATATTTTAAGTAGAAATTGTGCATCAATATTTAAATTCATGATATTAAATGACGTGCCCTTTTATATAGAACACGGAAAATTCAATAAATCTGCATTTTGACAAGTCCCTCCGTCAACCCTATCACTCCGAGGAAGATTTTGACCCACTTAATCCCAAAATGTCTCCAAGTTTCACCATCATTGTAAAGCCCTAGATATTTTGTTACTTTGACAAAAGTCATTTCGGAAGACTGATTTCAGATGAGCTGGTTCTACCATTTCCTGGTGTTTTGTGGTGGAAAACTGAGCGGTTCAAGAATAACAAGTCAACCCTGTTACCCATAGATAGACAGGCTGAAAAAATGTTAACAATGTAATTTGGTTTGTGAAGCTTGCATTCATTTGCCACTCCCTGTTGCACACAAGCTTCCATTCCCACTCTCACAGGGGGATTTGAGAAACAAATAGTCAACCCTGTTACTTTATTTGGCACTTACTACAGTAATTGTATTATTTAACCTCTCGAAAAGGGAAATCATTTCTTACGAAGCTGAACGTGTGCTCTATGACAGAATATTCAAATGGCGGTGAAATTGTTTGTTTTTTTACCCATGTTACACTTCTCAAAAGACACAGAATTGGTGGAACAATTATTAGCTTTCTGTGCTGCTCTGCTAGCAGCCTTAGACCCTGAAAGGAAGTCTTTGTAGGGGGATCAGCACTATCTGTACACAGTACAGGTAGCCTCCACTGTGTGCTCGCTCAACTCCGCCGCACACCTCGCTCTTCTCTCCACCCTTCATCTCCCCTCAGTCTCTCCTGCGTCTCTCACTCCTCTCACCTACATTCCACAGGTCCTAGCATTGAGGTGGTATGTGACTTTTCACACCTTCATAGTACCCATGGAATCCAGATCTCTTAAAACAAAAGCTGTCTCTCGCGCTACCCCAGTAGAAGGGAAGGCTCAAGAGTACTAAGAGTGGATTCTGGATACGGCCAATTAAATTGACTAAACTGCAACATGAAACACTGTGTCCCCCGATGGCTTGTGTTAAAGGGCAATGGAAACACTAGGATTTAGAATGCCGGCTAACTAACTGTAAACCACCGTTCCCCTTTAAGCGCACAGCTGAGCGACCGTGCTTTTATGAATCTACGGAACGGGGAATATTCGATCCCAATCTCCAAAGAAAAACAAACCGTCCACACACACACACACACACGTATGATGCACACACAAGCCCACCCATTCACTCACTGAACCCACTCAAGCTCACGCTTCACATACCAACAAAACCATTCAAACATATTTACACCTAGGCTATTTACAACAGACATTTACCTTCCAGCTATGAAGACACCTACTCGAAACTTCATAACCTTACTGAAATCTCCCAACCAAAACATTCCCACTCACCATAGCTAATAAGTGATCTTGAAAATACGCATAACCAAAAACATCACTTCAAAAGATTGTCTCCCGCATTAGAACATTCAATTCCAACTACCAACGATAAACACAGAATAATGTCCAACAACTTATGTCCATTGTGGCCCATCATTACGACTTATAATTCCAACAACACACAAACTCGTGATAGATAACCCTGTTGATGATGGCCTGTGTACTCCGGTCTGTACTCAGACAATCTTTTGAACTGATACATTTGGTTGTGCATTTTCAAGATGATCAAATAAAAGGTATTAGCTATGGTGAGTGGGAATGCTTGGTTTGGAGATTTTCAGAGTTCAGTGATGGCCTGTGTACTGCGGCCTTTACCCAGGCGGGGTATAGGTCGGGCAAGCGGGTGGGGTGAGTATTTCTGCTGCGTGTGTTGACTCGTGTTAGCATGTGGCTTCCTGTGCAGGGGCTGGCTGCAGGTACAGAGCCCTGGGCCTCTGGCCAGCCCTGCAATCAATGAGGCCTTCAGCCCATGGCACAAAAGGCAGCTTGTGCGTTCAGGGAGGGCGGCTGCAAGGCTGCAGTAGAGGCAGGCTCTAACCGGTAACGGCCAGCCAGCCCCAAACCTACAGTAGCCCCAGCCCCTAGAATGGCCGGGCACTGGACGTCAAACAAGGTTGTTTATCAAATAGTCTGTGTGTGTGTAAAAAGGCTGTGCCTCCTTGGACAGCTTTGTTTAATGAAGACGGGGAGAGAGAAAAAAAGCGCTGTGATGTTTTTTTCCGTTGGTGTTTGTTTGCCTCATCAAGGAGGGCAGGAGAAATTTGCTTCTCCGTAATTTCCAGTAATGGCTCCCAGATTTGACCGCAGCGCTACCATTGACCAGCTGAATCCTCTGTCTTTCATCTTCCACAGATCAACACTGAGCTGCATCTATTCTCATGACACAGTTTCCAAAGGTGTTCTCGCTACCGGTTTCAGGTAATACCAGTCTACCAAACCCTTCTACCTTGGTCTACACACAACCAATCTGTGACAAGACACTAACATGGGTATCACATCTAGTATGAGTAAGCCCATAGGCTCTCTGTCACTCATTGACATTATGTGAACATTTCCATGGTTTTGCAGTTAAGCTAGGGCATCCCTCCATGTCTCATTCGCCCAGAGGAACAGGTCCAAACTCCACTAACCTACACAGCTAATCTGCCTCACATCCGAAGTCTACCTCACTGAAAACCCATGATGACGGAACGTGCCATCTCAGTCTTATGTGCCTCTTCTCCCTGTGAGCTACTGTAGTGTGACCTAGACATGTCAACGAACCACAGACATTAGGAAAAGGCTGATCTCAGACACTAAAAACAAAGACAGACGTTGGTGGCTTTGACCTCTCCAGTCCAGTCAGGATTTCACACAGCCTGGAGAGATGACAGAGCTTGCAAACGGGTGTATGTGAACACCACACTGCCCGGGCACCTAGTCCTGCGGCTGTGCCCACCTCCAAAAGGGGCATTGCCTGTGCCCGTGTCCTCGCCTCACCCCTTTGACTGCCTCCCAGGTGGGGGTTTGCTCCACACCCCTTCTGACAAAACACAGGGCGATAGCTACAAATATCCTGTTTGTTTGTGAGGTTCAGAATTTATAGCAGACCTCTCGTCACCACCTGTAGGCTGGTAAAGGCCACAAGTTGGCCAGGAAGGTGCACAATGGCTGTGTCCCATTACTGTAAAACAGCTTCCTTTTCTTGTGTACTTTACTTCAATGATCACTGGACTATAAATACATTATAGTATAAATATTGGACTATAAATTGTGCCTTCCTGTATTATACTTATGCTAAAAAATGTATTATATTCTACTGAGCCATTTACCTTGTGTTCAAATGATCTTTTACTATTTCTTATTGTTGTTGTATTGTTGAGAAGGAACATGAAACTAAGCATGTAATTGGACAATGTATACCATCTGTATCCTGTACAGTTGAAGTCGGAAGTTTACATACACTTTAGCCAAATACATTTAAATTAAGTTTCACAATTCCTGACATTTAATCCTAGTCAAACTTCCCTGTCTTAGGTCAGTTAGTATCACTACTTTATTTTAAGAATGTGAAATGTCAGAATAATAGTAGAGAAAATGATTTCTTTCAGCTTTTATTTATTTCATCACATTCCCAGTGGGTCAGAAGTTTACATACACTCAATTAGTATTTGGTAGCATTGCCTTTATATTGCTTAACTTTGGTCAAACGTTTCAGGTAGCCTTCCCACAATAAGTTGGGTGAATTTTGGCCCATTCCTCCTGACAGAGCTGGTGTATCTGAGTCAGGTTTGTAGGCTTCCTGGCTCGCATAAGCTTTTTCAGGTGTGTCCACAAATTGTCTATCGGATTGAGGTCAGAGCTTTGTGATGGCCACTCCAATACCTTGACATTGTTGTCCTTAAGCCATTTTGCCACAACTTTGGAAGTATGCTTGGGGTCAGTGTCCATTTGGAAGACCCATTTGTGACCAAGCTTTAACTTCCTGACTGATGTCTTGAGATGTTGCTTCAATATATCCACATAATTTTCTTCCTCAAGATGCCATCTATTTTGGGAAGTGCACCAGTCCCTCCTGCAGCAAAGCACCCCCCACAACATGATGCTGCCACCCCCGTGCTTCACGGTTGGGATGGTATTCTTCGGCTTGCAAGCCTCCCCCTTTTTCCTCCAAACATAACGATGGTCATTATGGCCAAACAGTTATATTTTTGTTTCATCAGACCAGAGGACATTTTTCCAAAAAGTACAATCTTTGTCCCCATGTGCAATTGCAAACTGTAGTGTGGCTTTTTTTTTTTATGGCGGTTTTGGAGCAGTGCCTTCTTCCTTGCTGAGCGGCCTTTCAGGTTATGTCGATATAGGACTCATTTTACTGTGGATATAGATACTTTTGTACTGGTTTCCTCCAGCATCTTCACAAGGTCCTTTGCTGTTGTTCTCGGATTGATTTGCACTTTTCGCACCAAAGTACATTCATCTCTAGGAGACAGAACACGTCTCCTTCCTGAGCGGTATGACAGCTGCGTGGTCCCATGGTGTTTATACTTGCGTACTATTGTTTGTACAGATGAATGTGGTACCTTCAGGCATTTGGAAATTGCTCCCAAGGATGAACCAGACTTGTGGAGGTCTACAATTTTTTTCCCTGAGGTCTTTGCTGATTTCTTTTGATTTTCCCATGATGTCAAGCAAAGTGGCACTGAGTTTGAAGGTAGGCCTTGAAATACATCCACAGGTAAGTGAAATAATCTGTCTAAACAATTGTTGGAAAAATTACAAAGTAGATGTCCTAACCGACTTGCCAAAACTATAATTTGTTAACAAGAAATTTGTGGAGTGGTTGAAAAACGAGTTTTAATGACTCCAACCTCAATGTACGTAAACTTCCGACTTCAACTGTACATACGACTAATACAACTTGAAACACAGATGAGGTCAGTACAGAGGCAGTGTACTATGGCTGCGTCCAAATAATTCTAAACAGCTTTCTGTCCTTATTGACTTCCCTTCCACGACCACTAAAAGATGAGGGCTTGGTTCTCTGGAAGGGGAGAACAGGAGTACTTTTGTTTGGGTCCAAATACTGTTTTTCTTTCCTCGTCTTCTTTTCTTCGTGACCACTAAGAGAAGAACGAGCTGGATAGGTCAGGAGTCAGAGCAGAAATAAAAATGAGAAAAGGAAGATTTGGTGGAAACGGTTTAGTTAACAGCTTGTGTTCCGGCCATGAAAGAAGTCACGTGGGTGCAAAACGACTTCATTCACATCACTCATGGGTTATCTTTGAGATTTGCTGATCTTATCAAATACAGATTGTGGTGGTGCTGATACTGAATCTTATGCTTGTGAGACCATAGACATATCATTGTTACAGGAAATACAAAATTATCAAAAGAACAAATCATAAATGGAAGTGCAGTTTTAAAAAGAGACAATGCACAAGGTCCCAAGTTGAAATGCTAAACTGAACATCATGATCATGTAAACGTAGATAAAAGAAACGGTGAGCTCAGTAACACCTCAACACTTGTCTACCAAACCTCTATCAAACCATCCAGCTCATCCTACGATGATACAGGTGTGTAACAAATCATTCTAGCGATAGACAACGCCATCCTAGCGCTACATTCTCCGGCATGACATTGATGTCAAAAGCTCAGCCTGGTCACAAAAACGGGGCGGCAGAGTAGCCTAGTGGTTAGAGCGCTGGACTAGTAACCGAAAGGTTGCAAGATCGAATCCCCGAGCTGACAAGGTACAAAACTGTTGTTCTGCCCCTGAACAAGGCAGTTAACCCACTGTTCCGTCATTGAAAATAAGAATTTGTTCTTAACTGACTTGCCTAGTTAAGGTAAAATAAAAATAAATAAAAAAACATTGTCCTGGGGCATGCCAAGCAACAGTGTTGTACAGGTCACCGTTTGGGGGAAGATTTCATCAAACCAACCAGCTCAACCTAAAAATCCTTTAGGTGTGTAACTATCATTCTAGCGTTAGACTCAACGACAAGACATTGTCGTCTCAAGCACACTGCTTTCAATGTTCCACTCACTGATTACTGACAGTTGTGCACAGGTCATTGTTTGGAGGAAAAAGTGGCATGTTTCTGGTGGCTTGCTATGGCTTTAACCCTTGCCCTGACCCGTAGGGCCTTCAGTACTGCTTTCCTAAGGCCCTCACAATCCTCAGCTTTGTGGAATCCCCTTCATTCCCATGCCTCTCCTTAGGCTTATCACTTAAGTGTGAGAGTAGGAGAACAAGAGCGAATTGAAGGGAGAAAGAGAGAGAAGTAAATGAGAGAGGAAGAGGTAAACCCGAGAGAGAACTAGAAAGAAAAATAGACAAAGAAATGGGAGGGATATAGAGCTAGAGACATGGAGGGAGAGAGAAAGAGAAATGGAGAAAGCAGAGGGAGAAAGATTGAAAGAAAAACAAGGGGAAATAGAGAAAAACTAAACGAGAGGGTGAGACTTCCTGCTGATCAACATACAGAATCAGCCTTCGCTGGAAGACCACACCCACAGAGTGTCCTCTTGCGGTTCTTGTAAAAAAACAAAAAAAACTCTTACACTGTTAAGAGGGACATCAAATAAATTCCAAGTACTTGCTGTCATTTTTAACCATTTCCTCAGTGCAAGTAATTAAAATGTCAGCTGTGAGCTTTACTTTGATAAGCTCCTCTCACATTTAACAATTTTCTCTATAAAAATGACAAAACCTTATAAAGAAGCACATAGAAAAGGTTGCCGACACCTGGCAGAGTGAAACCACATCCAGATTGAGCCAATATTCTGTTTCAGAAAGGTTCTAAAACATGAGGTATTATGAAAGCAAGTGAGTCACTGTGTTCGTCAAAGACTAGCTTTCAGTCTCTAAATGTCCCTTTTCGCCAACAACTGCATCATTTAGAGTGCAAGGCCTCTCGCAACAGGGCCTCTAGGTCAATAGTGGGGGGAAATGACACGTACACACACACACCTTGAGCACAGCTAAATATGACCATACTTACCCAATGTCCACTGAAATGAGAAACATTCAGGAAAAAAACCCTAGAATATTCTGATTATTTGTCCACTGAAATAAAGTAGAACGTCGATTTGAATAAAATTTGAATGCCACTGAAATTGCACGTCATATTTAGACTACTTGTTGATGTGCTTGTTGGAGCAAAAGAAAAAGCAGGGAGTATATTTTTCCCTTTCAACTTTCCAACAACCCCTGCATTTCTGGTGGCAAATCTTGAGTCTGTTTTTCACAAGCACACCCACTTATTTCTAATCCACATCTCTACAGATGACTAAACAACCAAACCAGTGTTCTACCCTTGTCCCTTCAATCTTTCCAACCCTTGTCCTCTTGCGGTGATGTCTAAAGGCAATGTCTAAACACTCATAACATTGTAATAAATACATTTACCGTAGTGTGAACTTTTTGATGCATTCAGACTTGGGATATTCGAAACGTAAAGACCAAATAGACGTATGTATCATATATTATACTCCTTCCCATGACTAATACAAGGAAAACCAGGGGAGACACTGTCCGGCAGGGAGCTTACCTGAGTGGAGGGTGGCTACCCAGAGGCCGAGGAGGGCCATGAGGACGAGTCTGGAGACGCTGCTGCAGTTGGCCATGTTTCCTGTGTCTGTGAGGAGGATGACTGGACTGGGAGTCTCCAGAGCTCCTGAAGCATGGGCTCGTGAGGGCTGGAGCGAAGGAAAAGGGGGAAGAGAGGTGAAAGAGGGGGAGGAGGGACTGTGTATGGAGACAGAAGTGTCTGGACAGTGCAGACTTTGTCAACACCTCGGATGAGGGTCCACCCACTTCATACTCCTCAGAAAAACAAGGAAATACCCGTAGATGCTGATTAAAAGGTTAGTTAAACCGTTTCCACCTGAACAGTTAGGGTTAGGACTGGGGCAGGGTACGCTGATCCTAGATCTACCTACGGGAAACTTCTACGTGGAGAGGAAAACTCACCATCCCAACACCTTCCCAGGCCTCTCAGTCCATCGTCCCATGCCTTCCAGTTGGTAGACATCATCGATACAGACTCAGGTATTTTTTCACAAAAGTTCGTATTGGGGGTAGTATTATCTGTGGTACTGGTAAGAGGTTATGGGGGGGGGGGTCAGGTTGCCACTTGGAGATAGCTATAGGTTGTGAGAAGATATGAGCTTTGCTTCACCAGAGGTGGATTAGAGTAGTATTTGAACTCAGTGACTGGGATGAGATAAATACACAACTTTGAATCTTACACAGGATAACACATTTCCTAAAAAGTTTCAATGTTTTTTTTTTTTTTTATCTGTCTACAGTGCATCAGCATCAGAGGGGGTTGGGAGTACAAACATTGTGCAGGCAAGAAGGCAAAATGATACACTTTCAGTATTTTGAAGTTGTTCATTCATACAAAAGACAGAGGTGTGAACAGCCCACACAAGAGACTGTTTTATTTCATACCGCAATAGAAAAGTATGACTCCAGTAGTTCATCATTTTCATATATTATAATACAGATGCAGAATTGAAAGTTTATTCTTTAAACAGCCTAGTATTTTACAAGAAATGGATAACTACTTGGAACTTTCGAACATGTCCTTAAAACAGGACATCAGCGGGCACACATCCTTAGCTCCTACAATGCAACCATCATCCACAAACAACTGGCAGAAAACAGGAGTGAGGAGGGAAAATTTAACAAAATGGAAGGGGGAGGAAAAACTTTCAATAAATAAAAAACAAAAAGGGTTATAAATGCCAATTTTTTTTCACCGAAAATCCCCCCGCATCCCCACCCTTATGTCCACGCGTTAAAAAATTCCATGGGTAGATGATTGCATCAGGAAATGGCCTCTCTTTTGGGTACTTTCAGACACCAGCGACTAGGAGGGAACTAAACAGCCAACCATAGACGGGGAGAGACATCCACATCCTCCTCATCCCCTTAGCTCGGCTCTCTTCTCCGAGAGAAGTCAGATTTCAATTCATAGATTTTTTTGTTCAGTTCATTCAATGTTTCATTGTGTGAATGTTCCGTTTGATTGTCTGGCTGCGTCATTAGCCTTCTCCCGGTCTCCCATAGGGCAAAATACTCATTAGGGATGTTTTTTGGGGTTGGGCTCCTTTGGCACTGGAAAGCATCCCCAGCTTCCAATGACAAACATTAAATTAACTTAAACAGAACAGAAAGAGGATGCATTTTCAAAAAAGAAAAGTAAAGGGATTGGGAGGTGGGGGACGGAACGCGTGGGCGGGTAAAATGACAGTTGTTCAAAACGGATTGAGTCAGTGGCGGCAGAGCGGTCCCTTTAAAAGTCCTCCACCGTCTCTATCTCGCCCATATTCAACCTCTCAGATGCCGCGTTCACAGAAAAACCTGGGGAGAGGAGAGAACAGGAAAAGTTGCGTTATAGTCAATGTCAAACAGTTAAACGATAGAGCACTTCTTATCAACTGATGCTGTGAGTTGCCAGGTTAAAGCTGTATCAATTACAAGTGGTGATATAGGAATGAAGGTGATACAATAACAAATTACTGTCATACTCTTAACTCCTTCAAAAAATGCATAATTGTATTTGTCCTCACCTAGCAGGCTGGGGTCTGCCCGGACCATCTTCTGCTTTTTCTTCTTCTTCCCTGAGGTGACGGTCTCGAAACGTGCCTGCTGCTGGAGGCTTGTGTGGTTCGACTGGTACCGAGACTGAGAGCCCGTCCCGCTCACGCCCCACACTGAATCCTGGGAAATGGAGTCACAGGGGAAATGAGGGGTGAGATAATTACTAACTAGTGGTGTTGCACAGTATACCGGTACCAAAACGTCATAATACATATGATCCCAGCATTTTTTAATACTAATTATCGTTACATATAATAATAGCCATATCTAGGAAAACCAAAGTTCCAAAGGCCGGGCCAATAGTGTATAAGAGGTCATACAAGACGTTTTGAAGCGATTCATATGTTGATGTAAAGAATATTTGCTGGTCTGTGGTGTGTAATGAGGAGCAACCAGAAGCTGCACTTGACGCATTTACGAAACTACTTATTCCAGCTACTAATAAGCACGCACCCATTAAGAAAAGGACTGTAAAAACTGTTAAATCCCCTTAGATTGATGAGGAATTGAAAAATTGTATGGTTGAGAGGGATGAGGCAAAAGGTATGGCAATTAAGTCTGGCAGCCCAACTGATTGGCAAAAGAACTGCAAATTAAGAAATCATGTGACTAAACTAAATAAAAAGAAATGAAACAAAGAAATTATATAAAGAATGATATTAAAAAGCTTTGGGGCACCTTAAATGAAATTTGGAGAAAAAAAGCCAACTCGGCTCCTTCATTTATTGAATCAGATGACACTCAACAAACACAGCACTTACACAAATGATGATCGGCTGAGAGAAATTGATGATAAAATGATTGTGGGGGCTGTCTTGTTAGACTTCAGTGCAGCTTTTGACATTATTGATCATAGTCTGCTGCTGGAAAAACATGTGTGTTATGGCTTTACACCCCCTGCTATAATGTGGATACAGAGTTACTTGTCTAACAGAACAGAGGGTGTTCTTTAATGGAAGCCTATCAAATATTATCCAGTTAGAATGAGGAATTCTGTTTAGCTGTTTTTTCCCCTTGCTTTTTAACATTTTTACTAACGACACGCCACTGACTAAGTAAAGCCAGAGTTTCTATGCATGCGGATGACAACACTATACAGTGACTGAAATGACTGCAACAATCAACAAAGAGCTGCAGTTGGTTTAAGAGTGGGTGGCAAGGAATAAGTTAAAATGGCAAAATGGCTCAGAACAGGGCAGCACGGCTGGCCCTTGGATGTACACAGAGAGCTAATATTAATAATATGCATGTCAATCTCTTCTGGCTGAAAGTGGAGGACAGATTGATTTCATCACTACTTTTATTTATGAGAGGTATTGACAAGTTGAATGCACCGAGCTGCCGGTCTAAACTACTGGCACACAGTGTTAACTCGAAATGACACAACGACAAGGTTCCAGTTTAACAAAGTTGACTGTACCGTATGAACACACTACAAGGTAGCCATTCCACTCTAGGCTAAGTCCATCAACGACAAGACTCCCTGCGCAGGCGCACTCTTGACTGAGTGATAGCCCCGTAATAACAGAAATATAGGGATACTTAAGTTCATGTTTTAACAATCTCCCCCTTTTCTTTAAAGACAAATAAAACATCAACAACATAATTAAATGTCCAAGTATTATTCAAGTTCCCCATTACAAATGGGTTGAGTGACAGTTTTTATTTGTATTACTCAAGCTGCCACTTTCCATTACTGAGAGCCCGTAGGAGCACAAGACCGGATGCGGCTTTTTTAGTCAGAAAGCTGTTCCTTTGTAGTCGACCTGGTAAAAAGCTTTGAGGTGTGGAATCACATTTGTAGCAAAGGTCTGTGAGCCACCCCAGATAAAGTCATCAACATGACAGGCAAGTACTCCAGTCACATTGCAGTCTTGATCAAGCCAATAGAAGACTGCAGGATCCACTTGTGACATTTTTCCAACTGTATTCAGCATTGTTGCCTTGACTTTGTTGTACCAGTAGAGTGATGCATCTGCCAGTCCATACACACACTTTTTTAGTTTCCACAGTGTTCCTTCGCTTTTAGCTTCAGGCGGAGGTCGGATGTGAATGTCCCTTGACAGCTCTGTTCCCTGCAAAAATGCAAATTTGATGTTTATGGAATTAAGTTTCATTTTTTTTTCTGACAGATCACAGACATTAGCAATCTGAGTGACTCTGAGGCGCATGTCGGTGAGTCTTTTGGGAGTTGTTTAGCAGCCAGCTCCTCAAAACCTCTAGCCACTAGACGTGCTTTAGGCACTATTCCAGTTAAGGACTCTTTAAGGGTACACACCCACCTTGTTGAGACACATTTTTGGTCAATGTCTTTGACTTCCTCAAACACTCAATTTTTCCTCCAATTACTGAGCTCATCTAGCTTAGCTGAGTCAAATGACACGTCCTTTGTTTCAAGTACATCATCATTTTGAATGTCACTGTTTATCTCGATTTTCTATTGGTTCAATTCTGAGATTATCTACAAGTGACAGGTCAGCTGACCCTGTTGTACCAGAAAGTGTAGCTGGTTCAGAGTACTGCAAGTTGTACCAGTTCTGGTGTTTTCCTTTGGCTTTTCCTGCTCGTCCAATGACGGTTGCAGTATGTGGAATACCACTTCTCTGTCCATGTATTTAACAGTTTGTCCAGTTTTCAGATTGGAACAACCATGTTCTCTTAACACGTGGCTGATGTTGAATGTTTTCCTCATTTGAACGCTCAACAGTATTATCTGTGGCATGTTTGAAGGTCTCTGCTCCATTTCCTGTGTCAGTTTCAGTGTCCATATCATTCGATGCGACATCTGGTAGGTTTGTGTCTGTTACTGTGTCCTTTTTGTCATTTTCATTAGGAGACATTCTCAGCAACAGCCCCTCTATCTTGTTGATCATTTACTTTACGCAATCTTGAGTGATGCACCCTGACAATGATGCCTCCGTGCCTCACAAATATCACCACACCATCTTGGCCAATGACTACTCCCGGTCCCTTCCACTCTTGACAGTCAACTCGTTTGTAGTACACTTTGTCTCCAGTTTCGTACTTCTCATCGGTGGGTCGTAGCTGTTTCCGCAGAGCACTGCGAATTCTGAGCACTCTGCTTCAGTGAACGCTTTTCTCGCTGCATGTAGTGCTGAAAGGTGCTGTCCCACCCATGCACTCACACTGGCCCCTTCTAGTGCTGGTGGCTTGTCAACCAGTACAGAGGGAAGATTAGGGTTCTGCCCGAACACTAGTTGGTATGGGCTGTAACCATGAACATTGGGCATTGAGTTTTTTGCCATCAAAGCCCAATCTAGGGCTGTGTTCCACTCACATCCATTGTCTTGCTTCACTTTCAGCATGATCTCTGTGAGTGTTTGATTGTGTCTCTCCACAAGTCCATTGCTCCATGGACTGTATGCAGCAGTTGTCTTTACTTCCATGTTGAAGTTCTCTGCCATTTCTCTTATTTCATTATTATTGAATTCTCCTCCATTGTCACTGTACAATTTCTGGGGTGGGCCATGGACACATATCCAGGGATGAATGAAGTGCCTGACGATGTCACTGGGTTTCTTTGTATTCACAATGCTTCCAGCGCTGAAGCGTGTGAAGTGGTGGATTATGTGAAGGTACCACACACTTGGTCCTAACTCATGTTGATCTACAGCCACTGTTTCATTGTACTTGGAAGCCAGTGGCAAACCAACAGCTGGTTTGGGCTTAGGCTTACTGTATTTTTGACATGTCTCACAACTGTTAACTATCTGCTGTAGAATGGAAATACTCTCATCATTATTCCCTGAATTGCTGAGTAACTTTGAAGTCTGTCAACTGTGGCATGTCCAAACTGTTTGTGAAGCTTTAACAATACTTTGTCTTTTTATTTTGTGTTCATGTTCTCTGTGACTGTCAGAATCTCCATGTGCTCTGTGTCCATCAGTATCTCATTTTTGCATGGACTCTGTGTGATGTCTTTGTCTAAAATGTTTACACAATAGTGGCCTGAGGTAGTAAGTTCAAGAATCACTGGTTGTTTAAACATCACTGCCTTGTCATGTTTTATGTCTAGTACAGCCCCTGCCTTCTTGAGGGAAGCTTTGCTTAATAGTAAGGGGATATCTGTAGGGACCACCTCTGTTTCAATGTGACACTTAGTCTGACCAATTTTTGCTGGTATCTTAACTCTTGGTAGAATGGACAATTCTCCCATCTCCAAATTTGAAAGCTCTGTTGCTTGGTGTGTCAATCATATTTTGTACTTCTTTCATATTTAGTTCACTGACATAGCTATCAAGCCATTTTGCACCACACTCTGTCCGTGTACATGCAGTATCAATCACAGCAGATCCTAAGGATTCAACTATAAAAACCTCAGTATCAGATTCATTTGAAAACAGTGTAATGTTACACTGCTCTATATCTGTGTTTACATTTTCCTCTGTTAGTTTAACTTGTTCATTTTTATGAGGACAGTCTTTAACCCAATGGTAAGTGCTTTGACAAATAGCACACTTTGATCTCCTTCCATATTTGTCCAGTGGATTTGTTCCGGGAACTGGCGCCCCCTTCTGGTTGTCTTGAGAACGTGACTTGTTGGCGCCTTTTCTCTGCTGCTCACTGTAATATGCTGCGTCACTCACTTGCAATCCATCTGTTATTGGCGCGACAGACGTCTTTTCACCAAAAATAATTTTTAGTGCCGACTTCATTGATGCAAAAGTCAGTACAGTACAAGCAGTCAAAGCCAACTGTTTCTCCCTACCAACTAGACAGGCAGTATCTAGCAACTTGAAAGCTAACACTGCATCCGGGAGAACCACGTGGTACTTGCGCATCCTATTGTACCTCTGTTCGAAATCAATGATGTAGGCTGTCATTGCAACCGAAATATCTCTCGTAACACTGTCAAAGTGTGAATATGCCTCGTAGGCACGGTCTTTCTCTTCTTTAAGAAACAAAGAATCCAGTGCTCTGATCAAAGTTCCATACCATCATCCTTGTTCAATTCCTCAACGGATATTTCCAGTGCTGTATCTCTCGCTCTTTCCTCGAGCGATAATACCACCGCAAGTGCTTGCTTTATCGCATCCAGATTAGTAACCCGTGTCCAGATTACAAGTTCATTTTTCCAACTTTCGTACGACCTCTTCTCGTCGAAGCGAGGTGGCACATTGTAGTTATTAGCCATCCTCTGCTACCAGTGTTAACTCGAAATGACACAACGACAAGGTTCCAGTTTAACAAAGTTGACTGTACCGTATGAACACACTACAAGGTAGCCATTCCACTCTAGGCTAAATCCATCAACGACAAGACTCCCTGCGCAGGCGCACTCTTGACTGAGTGATAGCCCCGTAATAACAGAAATATAGGGATACTTAACACCCAGCTCGGACACCCATGCATACCCCGCAAGACATGCCACAATAGGTCTCTTCACAGTCCCCAAGACCAGAACTGACTATGGGAGGCGCACAGTACCACACAGAGCCATGACTACATGGAACTCTATTCCACATCAAGTAACTGACGCAAGCAGTAAAATTAGATTTAAAAAAACAGATAAAAAAAAAAACACCTTATGGAACAGCGGGGACTGTGAAGCAACACAAACAATGGCGCACACACACACACGATAACATACACACTATACATACACAGATTTAGTACTGTAGATATGTGGTAGTGGTGGAGTATGGGCCCGAGGGCACACAGTGTGTTGTGAAATCTATGAATGTATTGTAATGTTTTAAAATTGTATAAACTGCCTTAATTTTGCTGGACCCCAGGAAGATTAGCTGCTGCTTTGGCAATACTAGTCTCTTTTACACGCTGGTCCAATAACTTACACTTCACTTCCATGCGCATATTACGTGTGGCAGCTGTTGTCACGACTTCCGCCGAAGTCGGCTCCTCTCCTTGTTCGGGTGGTGGTCGACGTCACCAGCTTTCTAGCCATCGCTGCTCCATTTTTCATTGTTCCATTTGTTTTGTCCCCTGCACACCTGGTTTACATTCCCAATCACACTGCATGTATTTATTCCTCTGTTTCCACCCCCCCCCCCCCCCCATGTCTTTGTGTGAAATTGGTTTTTGTTACGTGTTGTGTGTACGCGCCAGGCTGGGTTTTTCCCAGTTATTCCGTGTTTTTTCCACGAAGGATGTTTATTGTAAAACATTTTATCATTTTTGTGACTGTTTCGCGCCTTGCACTTTTACCTTTGGCTGGAGGTTTTGACGCAGTGGCGTCTGTCTGTTTTATTGCCTCTGCCTAAAATAAAGTGTGTGCCTGTTCACAACTCTCTGCTCTCCTGCACCTGACTTCTCCACCAGTAGCGCACAACCTTGACAGCTGTAATCTGCCAGCCGCATCCCCTTCCAGCCCTCCCTCACCTGCTTCTCTCGGTCCGCTCTTCATGCACATCTAATCCTCCATCAGATTTTAAAATATAATTTAGCTGTGATGGCGAGGGTGGATGGAGACCCTGATCAGTCTTCTGTGATACATTGGAGCAGCGCGAACATAGTTGGATATCATTTCACCACCAGAGTTGTTGCCAGATAATTTAATGTTCATTCTACCATAAGGCGCCTCCAATGTTGTTTTAGAGAATTTGGAAGTACGTCCAACCGGCCTCAAAACGCAGACGATGTGTAACCACGCCAGCCCAGAACCTCCATATCCGGCTTCTTCACCTGCGGGATTGTCTGAGACCAGCCACCTGGACAGCTGATTAAACTGAGGAGTATTTCTGTCTGTAATAAAGCCCTTTTGTAGGGGAAGAAAACTCACTGATTGGCTGGGCCTGGCGCCCCAATTGACTGATTTCCTTATATGAACTGTAACTCCGTAAAAATGCATGTGGCATTTATATTTGTGTTCAGTATATATTCCTTCCTCCATTCTTCCAGCCAAATCAAAGGTAGGCCTTTGCAAATATGAGCAAATTAGCCATTCTATGCAGTATTCTATTATAAAGTGAACAGTGTAAAGTAATATGTGTTGTATTGAGTAGAAATGTGAATATCAGTGACAGGTGTTGTATAGCACATGAGCATCATGTTAAGAAAATATGTGAACAAGTGTCAGGGGACAAGGTGAACAGGATGCCAGGCATATCTGAAATGTTTCCCCGGTTGTATCGCGTTACTTGACCTTCTATCGATAATAAAATATTACCAACGTGACAACACTAGATAGTTCAACTATTGGTGGTGGATGAGGTGAGCATCCCCCTACTGTTTAAAGCGCTTTGAAAAGCGCAATAAGTCCAATCGATTATCATACAACTATAGACTACAACAACGCCAAAAGGTTTTGCAATGGAAAACAGATTGCAAAAAAAACGAGTTTCTTTTGGACAAAATCAGGAAGTTCCTTCTCCGTTTTTGTCTCGTTTGGTTACTACAAGATAGCTACACCCGAGTTTACCAATGAACTGCTGTGCCATGTTTCTCTCACCTGTTGTTGCTGTCGCTGTTTGAGAGTCGGCTGCTGGTTCTGTGGGGCCTGGGGCTCTTTCTGTTGGTTGGCCTTCTGCTTGGCACGGCGTTCCAGGAACTGCTTGGCAAACTCCTTAGCCTCGGACGTGTCCCCCAAGTAGGCGCGCACGTAGTCGTGCACCTCGTACGGACTGTCCACCTCCTTCAGGAAAGACGCAAATGTCGGGACTAGAGGAAGAGGGCCGGGTGAGTTTTAAAGGTGGGATCACACACAGTCAACGTTACTTTAGGTTCAAGGTATCTTTAGGGTGCGTCTGAATTGACACCCTTTCCCTATATAGTGCACCATTTTTGACCAGGGTCCAAGGAATAGGGGGTGCCATTTCGGACGCATCTAGGTTGTTGGTGGTGTGTGTGCGTATATTATATACTCACCATCCAGGTTGTTGGCGGTGTTGAGGGTGTGCAGGGTCTGCTCACACCACTGCATGAAGCCATCCTGCTGGCTCTTATTAACCCCCTGGAACAACTTCAGCAGCTTCTCCTCCTCCTCCACCTTCTTATTGGCCCGACTGCTGCTCACACAGTTACCACACATACACACACAATTAGATACACTGGCCCCAAAACTTTAAAGACTTCCTGTTAAACCATCATTATATTTATAAGTGATTCATCATATTCAGGGATGCAAACTGGTAAGGGCCCAAAAATGTCAAACTTGTGGAAAGTCCATATGAAGTGAACGAATATTTGCTTATTTTCAGAGAATAACAAGTACACAATACACATATTTCAAAATAATGTCCTGTGGTATGGGGGAGTAGGGCTCCTTGGTCTGGACTGAAAGTTTATCATGACATGCACAATATACCGTAATTCCCGGACTATTAAGCGCACCTGAATATAATCCGCACCAACTGAAAAAAATAATATAATAATAAAAAAATAAAAATAATAATAAATATAAATATATATATATAAAATATTATTTTGAACATAAATAAGCAGCACATGTCTATAAGCCGCAGGTGCCTACCGGTACATTGAAACAAATGAACTTTACACAGGCTAACGAAACACGGCTTGTAACAAAAATAAATAGGCTTTAACGAAACACAGCTTGTAACAAAAAATAAAACATTTGCAGTAAGCTTTAGTTGTCTTTTTGCACTGAGTCAATTCCTCACGCTGCTGTTTCCAACGTCTTATCATCGACTCATTAAGACCAAGCTCCCGTGCAGCAGCTCCATTTCCTTTTCCAACAGCCAGATCAATCACCCTCAACTTGAGAGCTGCATCATATGCATTTCTCCGTGTCTTTGCCATGATGAGGGTGACAAATTGAAAGCGGGGAAAAATCCATATATTAGCCGCGCCATTGTTTAAGCCGTGAGGTTCAAAGCCTGGGAAAAAAGTTGCGGCTTATAGTCCGGAATTTACGGTATATATAGTATTAGAGAAGTGAGACCAGATTTGTGTTTTACTTGTCTTTATACACCTCTATGGAACAACTTGTCAAATACAGGTGCATTGAATACTGATGTATTCCTGTCTCGGGAGACATTATCAATGCATGTCATGATAAACTTTTAGTATATATATATAAAACATTTATTTATACGCACAAAAGTATGTGGACACCCCTTCAAATTAGTGGATTCGGCTATTTCAGCCACACCCATTGCAAACAGGTGGATAAAACCGAGCACACCACCATGCAATCTCCAAACATTGGCAGAATGGCCTTTCAACATGGCACCATCATAGGATGCCACCTTTCCAACAAGCCAGTTTGTCAAATTTCTGCTGCCCCAGTCAACAGTAAGTGCTGTTATTGTGAAGTGGAAGCATCAAGGAGCAACAACGGCTCAGCCGCAAAGTGGTAGGCCACACAAGCTCACAGAATGGGACCGCTGAGTGCTGAAGCGCATAAAAATAGTTTGTCCTCGGCTGCAACACTCATTACAGAGTTCCAAACTGCCTCTGGAAGCAACGTCAGCACAAGAACTGTTCGTCAGGAGCTTCATGAAATGGGTTTCCATGGCAGAGCAGCCGCACACAAGCCTAAGATCACCATGCACAATGTCAAGCGTAGGCTGGAGTGGTGTAAACCTCATAATAGTCATAATAGTTTGTAGACCAAACCGTTTGGATGCTACCGACGATTTTGTGAGACGACCGATCTGACAAGGTCTGACAAACACCGCTCTAGCTCCGTCACCTTTCACCACAGATGCGACATGAATTGAGATGCATCCAACGCAAAAAAACAGATCTAGATTAAACTGACAGATTTGTATCTTTTTTATATATTTATGGTAATTTGATTTCCACGGGGGCACGGACATTGACACTAGGGGGTTAAAGGAGAAAGCCAAAGAACGATATAAACTGCTTCAGAACTTTATTTTCCTGGGTGGAACAGTGAAACGGAACAATTGATTTTTTGCTTTTGTTCAGAACGAAACGATTGGAAAATAATTTTGGTTGAAACACGTTTTCTTTTATACGGTATGACTTTATCACCTAAAACAATTGGGATGGAAATGTAGTTAGTGAAACTGAAACAGAGCATCCTGAATGGCAGGAGGCAGCAAACATGATTTACAACATGTTGCAATAGTTGTTGGACTGCCAAGAAATGTGTTGGTGAATTATGTTAATCATACATTGAACTGCATCCATCTACTCCGCCAACAATGCCTTACTCTACGTCATGGAATGTTGAGTCAAATATTAAAAAATGTAACCTCTCATGAAGTTGGTTTTGTAGCATTAACTGGGAATTTGATATTTTTGACTGATATGATTGCCTGTTTCATATCTACAAAGTAGCTAAAAAGCTGTCAGTTTCACTTAATACAACAACTCATGTAAATAAACACTAATCATACAGGTCTCTACTCTGAAATGTTTTACAAGGAGTACATGAGAACAATGAAACTATTTGAGGTGTTATAATGTGTTATAAGTGTTATAATGATAAGAAATGATCCCAGAATTTGGGGAGTGTTCCATGCTCAGTCAGGCATAATGTACCCTCAAATATGAGTCACTTAGGTGAGACATTTTCAGCTGCCCCTTTAGGGGCGGGAGGTTGCCGTGGTAGCGGTGGAGAATCTCTTGGCTAACCCTGGCATCAAACACAAACTAACATTGAAAAATAAGCTAGGGTGTCAACAAAATGTAAATGGCCAAAAAGTAAATGATACAAGGGTGCCAAACACATTTGGCTGCATCTGTAAGTCAAATTTTCACTTAGTCATACATTGATGTCAATAACAATGGGAGACTAATAAAATATGATGTACCACATCCGGCGCCGACAGATGGCCGCCTCGCGTTCTCAGGAAACTGCAGTATTTTGTTTTTTTATGTATTATTTCTTACACTGTTACCCCAGGAAATCTTAAGTCTCATTACGTACAGCCGGGAGGAACTATTGGATATAAGAACAACGTCAACTTACCAACATTACGACCAGGAATATGACTTTCCCGAAGCGTATCCTCTGTTTGGACCACCACCCAGGACAATGGATTGGATCCCAGCAGGCGACCCAAAACAACAGCGCCGCAGAAGGGGCAGACGGAGCGGTCTTCTGGTCAGGCTCCGTAGACGGGCCCACCGCTCCCGAGTATACTACTAGCCAACGTTTAGTCTCTTGACAACAAGGTAGACGAAATACGAGCAAGGGTTGCCTTCCAGAGAGACATCAGAGATTGTAGCATTCTGTTTCACGGAAACATGGCTCACTCAGGAAACGTTATCAAAGTCGGTAGAGCCACCTGTTTTCTTCACGCATCACGCCGACAGAAACAAACATCTCTCTGGTAAGAAGAAGGGCGGGGGTGTATGCCTTATGATTAACGAGTCGTGGTGTGATCATAACATACAGGAACTCAAGTCCTTTTGTTCACCTGACCTAGAATTCCTTACAATCAAATGCCGACCGCATTATCTACCAAGAGAATTCTATTCGATTACAATCACAGTCGTGTACATCCCCCCCAAGCAGACACCTCGACGGCCCTGAAAGCACTTCATTGGACTCTATGTAAACCACATATCCTGAGGCTGCATTTATTGTAGCTGGGGATTTTAACAAGGCTAATCCCTAAATTCTATCAGCATATCGAATGCGCGACCCGGGCTGGGAAAATTCTGGATCATTGTTACTCTAACTTCAGCAATGCATACAACGCCATCCCTCGCCCTCCTTTTGGCAAATCTGACCACGACTCCATTTTGTTGCTCCCAGCCTATAGACAGAAACTAAAACTGGAAACGCCCGTACTCAGGTCTGTTCAACGCTGGTCCAACCAATCTGATTCCACGCTTCAAGATTGCTTCAATCACGTGGACTGGGATATGTTCCGGATAGCATCGAACAACAACATTGATGTATACGCTGATTCGGTGAGCGAGTTTATTAGCAAGTGCATCGGTGATGTTGTACCAACAGCGACTATTAAAATCTTACCCAACCAGAAACCGTGGATTGATGGCAGCATTCGCGCAAAACTGAAAGCGTGAACCACTGCTTTGAATCAGGGCAAGGCGACCGGAAACATGGCCGAATACAAACAAACAGTGTAGCTATTCCCTCCGCAAGGTAATCAAACAAGCTAAGCGTCAGTATAGAGACAAAGTAGAGTCGCAATTCAACGGCTCAGACACGAGAGAATGTGGCAGGGTCTACAGTCAATCACAGACTACAAAAAGAAAACCAGCCCCATCGCGGACCACGATGTCTTGCTCCAAGACAAACTAAACAACTTCTTCGCTCGCTTTGAGGACAATACAGTGCCAAAGACACAGCCCGCTACCAAAACCTGTGGACTCTCCTTCACCGCAGCCAACGTGAGTAAAATATTTAAACGTGTTAACCCTCGCAAGGCTGCTGGCCCAGACGGCATCCCTAGCTGCGTCCTCATAGCTTGCGCAGACCAGCTGGCTGGTGTGTTTACGGACATATTCAATCAATCCCTATCCCAGTCTGCTGTCACCACATGCTTAACCTCTCTAGGGTAGGGGGCAGTATTTTCACATCCGGATAAAAAAAACGTACCCGATTTAATCTGGTTATTACTACTGCCCAGAAACTAGAATATGCATATAATTGTTTGATTTGGATAGAAAACACCCTAAAGTTTCTAAAACTGTTTGAATCGTGTCTGTGAGTATAACAGAACTCATATGGCAGGCAAAAACCTGAGAAGATTCTGTACAGGAAGTGCCCTCTCTGACCATTCCTTGGGCTTCTTGACTATTTTTATTGAAAACTTAGGATCTTTGCTGTAACGTGACACTTCCTACGGCTCCCATAGGCTCTCAGAACCCGGGAAAAAGCTGAATGATGTCGAGGCAGCCCCTGGCTGAAAAACATTAGCGCCTTTGGTAAGTGGTCTATCAGAGGACAATGAGACTGAGGCGCGTGCACGAGGCGACCCCATGTTTTTATTTTCTCTCTCTTGTACTAAAACACAGATTCCCGGTCGGAATATTATCGTTTTTTTTTACGAGAAAAATCGCATAAAAATTGATTTTAACCTGTTAGGGCTAGGGGGCAGTATTTACACGGCCGGATAAAAAACGTACCCGATTTAATCTGGTTACTACTCCTGCCCAGTAACTAGAATATGCATATAATTATTGGCTTTGGATAGAAAACACCCTAAAGTTTCTAAAACTGTTTGAATGGTGTCTGTGAGTATAACAGAACTCATATGGCAGGCAAAAACCTGAGAAGATTTCATGCAGGAAGTGGCCTGTCTGACAAGGTGTTGTTGTTCTTGGCTCTGTTTATTGAACATTTAGGATCTTTGCTGTAACGTGACACTTCCTACGGCACCCATAGGCTCTCAGAGCCCGGGAAAAAGCTGAACGATATCGAGGCAGCCCCAGGCTGAAACACATTATCGCCTTTGCCAAGTGGCCGATCAGAGGACAAAGGGCTTAGGCGCGTGCCCGAGTCGACCCCATCCTGTATTTTCTTTCGTCTGTTTACCTAATTGCAGATTCCCGGTCGGAATATTATCGCTTTTTTTATGAGAAAAATGGCATAAAAATTGATTTTAAACAGCGGTTGACATGCTTCGAAGTACGGTAATGAAATATTTAGAAATCTTTTGTCACGAAATGCGCCGTGCGCGTGACCCTTATTTACACTTCGGATAGTGTCTTGAACGCACGAACAAAACGCCGCTGTTGGAACATAACTATGGATTATTTGGGACCAAACCAACATTTGTTATTGAAGTAGAAGTCCTGGGAGTGCATTCTGACGAAGAACAGCAAAGGTAATAACATTTTTCTTATAGTAAATCTGACTTTGGTGAGGGCTAAACTTGGTGGGTGTCTAAATAGCTAGCCCTGTGATGCCGGGCTATCTACTTAGAATATTGCAAAATGTGCTTTCACCGAAAAGCTATTTTAAAATCGGACATAGCGAGTGCATAGAGGAGTTCTGTATCTATAATTCTTAAAATAATTGTTATGTTTTTTGCGAACGTTTATCGTGAGTAATTTAGTAAATTCACCGGAGGTTTGCGGGGGGTATGCTAGTTCTGAACGTCATATGCTAATGTAAAAAGCTGGTTTTTGATATAAATATAAACTTGATTGAACAAAACATGCATGTATTGTATAATATAATGTCCTAGGATTGTCATCTGATGAAGATCAAAGGTTAGTGCTGCATTTAGCTGTGGTTTGGGTTTATGTGACATATGCTAGCTTGAAAAATGGATGTCTGATTATTTCTGGCTGGGTACTCTGCTAACATAATCTAATGTTTTGCTTTCGTTGTAAAGCCTTTTTGAAATCGGACAGTGTGGTTAGATTAACGAGAGTCTTGTCTTTAAAATGGTGTAAAATAGTCATATGTTTGAGAAATTGAAGTAATAGCATTTCTAAGGTATTTGAATATCGCGCCACTCGATTCCACTGGCTGTTGACTAGGTGGGACAATTTCGTCCCACATACCCTAGAGAGGTTAAAGATGACCACCATTGTTCCTGTACCCAAGAAAGCGAAGGTAACTGAACTAAATGACTATCGCCCCATAGCACTCACTTCTGTCATCATGAAGTGCTTTGAGAGACTAGTCAAGGATCATATCACCTCTACCCTACCTGACACCCTAGACCCACTCCAATTTACTTACCGCCCCAATAGGTCCACAGACAACGCAATCACACTGCCCTAACCCATCTGGACTAGAGGAATACCTATGTAAGAATGCTGTTCATCAACTACAGCTCAGCATTTAACACCATAGAACCCTCCAAACTCGTCATTAAGCTCGAGACCCTAGTTCTCAACCCCGCCCTGTGCAACTGGGTCCTGGACTTTCTGACGGGCCGTCCCCAGGTGGTGAGGGCAGGAAACAACATCCCACCCCGCTGATCCTCAACACTGGGGCCCCACAAGGGTGTGTTCTCAGCCCTCTCCTGTACTCCCTGTTCACCCATGACTGCGTGGCCATGCACGCCTACAACTCAATCATCAAGTTTGCAGACGACACTACAGTGGTAGGCTTGATTACCAACAACGACGAGACGGCCTACAGGAAGGAGGTGAGGGCCCTCGGAGTGCGGTGTCAGGAAAATAACCTCACACTCAATGTCAACAAAACAAAGGAGATGATCGCAGACTTCAGGAAACAGCAGAGGGAGCACCCCCCTATCCACATCGACGGGACAGTAGTGGAGAAGGTGGAAAGTTTTAAGTTCCTCGGCGTACACATCACGGACAAACTGAAATGGTCCACTCACACAAACAGCGTGGTGAAGGCGCAACAGCGCCTCTTCAACCTCAGGAGGCTGAAGAAATTTGGCTTGTCACCAAAAACACTTACAGATGCACAATCGAGAGCATCCTGTCGGGCTGTATCACCGCCTGATACGGCAACTGCTCCGCCCACAACCGCAAGGCTCTCCAGAGGGTAGTTAGGTCTGCACAACGCATCACCGGGGCCAAACTACCTGCCCTCCAGGACACCTACAGCACCCGATGTCACAGGAAGGCCAAAAAGATCATCAAGGACAACAACCACCCGAGCCACTGCCCGTTCACTCCGCTATCATCCAGAAGGCAAGGTCAGTACAGGTGCATCAAAGCTGGGACCGAGAGACAAAAACAGCTTCTATCTCAAGGCCAAACAGCCATCACTAACACAGAGAGGCTGCTGCCAAAAACAGACTCAAATCTCTGGCCACTTTAATAAATGTAATAAATGGATTTAATAAAGGTATCACTAGTCACTTTAAATAAAGCCACTTTAGTAATGTCTACATATCCTACATTCCGCATCTCATATGTATATACTGTATTCTATACCATCTACTGCATCTTGCCTATGCCATTCGGCCATCGCTCATCCATATATTTATATGTACATACTCTTATTCATTCCTTTACACTTGTGTCTATCAGGTAGTTGTTGTGAAATTGTTAGATTACTTGTTAGATATTACTGCATGGTCGGAACTAGAAGCACAAGCATTACGCAACACTCGCATTAACATGTGTATGGGACCAATAAAATTTGATGTGACTAAGTGGAAAATAGGCTTCTCCCCTTAATACCTCAAACGTAAAAAATAGCCATGTGGTAGAGAATTGTCCTGACCACGACCTTTCGAGTCTAGCAGCCAAAATAGACAAGCAGGTGTGAGCTGTAAAACTGTCCCAAGGTTGTACCTGAGGTTGGCGTTGGCCTTGTTGTTCTTCTGAGCGTTGGGCTTCCTGGCGGGGGGTGGGGCCTGTGGCGGGGGCTGGGCCACCTCCTTCACTGCCTCGTCCCAGAAGCCCATGTTGGAGTTGGTGCTATCGCCCCAGATGCTGCTGCTTTCCCCACCCCAGTTAGGAGCCCCGCCGCCCATGCTGCTGGTGGCCACCGAGCCCCACACTGAGGAACTCAGAGCAGTGGTCTGGGGGAAAAGAGATCCAACCTGGTCAGACCAGCTATGTACAAGGCCATGTCATCGTGGAATGCTCTGCTACTAGAGGTTAAAAAACAGATTCAAAAAACATCTGGCATCAGAGTGCCTATCCTCAATTGAAAAATCTAATTTAAATGTACATAAGGATAGTGTGTAAATAGTATTTCTGTTGTATTTCCTATATATAACTTATTTAACTTTTATAATTTATTTTATTTTGAATTGAATGTAATATCTTATGTTGCTCTTGTCTATTACTGTGTTTGTCATGTATTTGTACGTTTTATGTGGTCCTCAGGAAGAGTAGCTGCTGTATGTAAAGTAGCCAATGTGGATCCTAATAAACTTAACTAAAGTAAACCAGTGTCATTTCGGCAAATAACGAAGGGAAGTTTTCCAACAGAGTACCGTAAATTCCGGACTATAAGCCGCAACTTTTTTCCCACGCTTTGAACCCCGCGGCTTAAACAATGACGTGGCTAATATATGGATTTTTCCAGCTTTCAATTTTTTTTTCAAAAAAAAATAAAACACATTCTGTGACGTGCTCAGTTTTTTGGCGGCATGAAGCTTTCATTAGACCAATGAAATTGCCGAACGGGTTAAGGTCAAACAACTTTTTTGTTTACTGTTTAGATTAAATCGAGCGCTCTCAAACTTCCCATCATTCTGATTACGGTAGTCATTTTGTCACCCTCATCATGGCAAAGACACGGAGAAATGCATATGATGCAGCTTTCAAGTTGAGGGTGATTGATCTGGCTGTTGGAAAAGGAAATAGAGCTGCTGCACGGGAGCTTGGGCTTAATGAGTCGATGATAAGACGTTGGAAACAGCAGCGTGAGGAATTGACTCAGTGCAAAAAGACAACTAAAGCTTACTGCAAATTTTTTATTTTTTGTTACAAGCTGTGTTTCGTTAAAGCCTATTTATTTGTTTTACAAGCTGTGTTTCGTTAAAGCCTGTTTATTTGTTGTTACAAGCCGTGTTTCGTTAAAGCCTGTTTATTTGTTGTTACAAGCCGTGTTTCGTTAAAGCCTGTGTAAAGTTCATTTGTTTCAATGTACCGGTAGGCACCTGCGGCTTACAGACGTGTGGCTTATTTATATTCAGGTGCGCTTAATAGTCCGGAAATTACGGTAGTCTGATTTAGAGCAGTGTTTGCCCGACCTCTTCTCCTGGGCCCCCCCAGACGTTCAACGTATTTGATTTAATCCAGAACTAGAACACCTGATTCAGCTTGTCAACTAATCATCAAATCCCTTGATTAGATGAATCAGGTGTGCTAATCTTTGAAACATCTGGGGGTCCTCAAAGAAAGGTTTGAGAAACACCGTTTTAGACACCACTATCAACACAGTCCTAATAAATGACATGGAAGACCTACCCAGAATGAATGCAGACGAATTAAATGAATGAATGAACAGACCAGACCAACGAGTGACTCACAGCTCTGTTCTGGGCGCGGTTCTGCTGGGTGACGGTGGGGTGACTGGGCTGCTGGCTCCCACCCCCCTGCTCCTTCCTCTGCTTCACCTGCTGGGCCTCCTCCCTCTGGATCTCCAGCAGGGACTTGGTGGCGGCCGGCTGCTTGGCCACGCTGCCCCAACCAGAGAGCTTGGCCTGAGGCTGCAGGGCCTCCTGCAGGGCCTGCTGCTGCTGGAGCTTCAGGAGCTCTGCTTGCTGGCGCCGCTGCTGCATGGAGGGAGGGGAGGGGAGAGGGAAAGTGAGATCTACTGCGCTCCTTATAAACATTGCACGAAAACAGTTTGGTGATTGACAGGTGATTGAGGGGAGAAAAACTCAAAGGTAGAGTTGGGTTGAGAAGGATTTAACAGTTTAGACCCTTTTTAAACAACAGTTGATATAAAGTGAAATTGTATTATGGTATCCAAAATGCTGTTGTGCATTGTCCAGATTGGTAGCACTATACTGCAGTGCCTCTGTATCCCTCTACGAACTCAGCCCCTATGCTCACACCTCTTCTCGTGCTTGTCGTTCCCTCTCCTCCTCCACTTTCTGGATCTCAGCGAGCGACAGGGCGTTCTGGGACTGGGAGATGGCTACTGCCGTGACTGCTGACTGCTGGCCCCACTTAGAGGACGACGGCAGCTACGAGACAGGGAAAAGGAGCGAAGGTAGTCCGGTAACCAGTACATTTTTCATGATAAATTGTAGGTACCTTAAAATACAGTATTCAGTGATGTTCTGACTACAAAGTTACTTTGGTAGTTATATATGGTGTGTAGTGTAGTGGTAGGTGTGTATAGTGTGTGTGCATACTAAGTATGTTACCCTTACCTGTGCTAGTTGTTGCTGCGCTGTAGTGTAAGGTGTATTTTGTGTTGTGTTAGTGTTATAATATTAGTCACCTTCATCTGGGCTAATTGTTGCTGCTGCTGTTGCTGCTGTAGTCGGCGGAGCGCCTCCTGCTGCTGTTGCCTCTGTCTGGCTAGCTCCTGCTGCCTCGCGGCATCCTGCTCCCTCCTCTTCGCCTCCTCCTGCTGTTGCCGTGCCAACGCCAACGCGGTCGCCTCCTCCAGCCGCTTCTCCTCCTCGCACCTCCTCAGGGCCTCCAGCTCCTCCTGCTTCTGGCGCTCCTCCTCCTGCTTCCGGCGCTCCTCCTCCCGGCGCTCCTCCTCCTGCTTCCGGCGCTGCTCCTCCTGCTTCCGGCGCTCCTCCTCCTGGGGAGAAATGTGCTTGTTAGAACAGGGTCAACTTCAGTATTAACACGATGTAGCAATATGCCTTTTAGCATTAGCCACAGCAGCTCTGGGCCCGTATTCACAAAGCAACTAAGAGTAGGAGTACTCATCTAGGATCAGGTCACCTCTGATCATATTATTTTAAAGGAAAAAAAATCCCCATGACTGAAACTTAAGTCGATCTCCCCTTTCATGCTTTTAGGGAACAAGGATAATTTTGTACATGCATTAAACTGCAAATGTAACCAATTCCAGTCCCCTTGCTTAGGGAGTACAGATTCCGATGTAGAAGGACTGAGAAACTCAATTCCGGTAACTTTTAAAAATGGACATTCTACTCCAAAATGAGTATAATTGTAGATGGTCAGAATGAATGTTTCCCTCTCATGTTGTGAAGAGCCATAGGATGCGTCTCGAGAGGAATATTTATCTGGCATAGAACACAGTTAAATATTTTACAATGGCTGGCATAGAACACAGTTAAATATTTTACAATGGGGTTGTCTGACTGTTTTAACATTACATGGCAAAAACACTATAACTGTAAATAAAGTTACATCCTGAGTGATAAAGTATAGGCTTTAAATGACTTTGCCAGCAGCAACAGAAGGCTACACACCGCTGTTCAAGTTGAGCGTCGCAGTTTAATTCACTTCTTCTAAACATCGGAGCGTCAGCAACAATCATGCACGCCAGTTCAGTGCACACAGCATTAAGAGAGAAAATACAACCTTAGAGAAAACATTTATTTAGTAATGTATTTCGTAGAACAGACATGCTTCTATTTTAAGGCTTCAGCATGCTTCGCAGCTGAAACAGTTCAGTAGAGTTCGTACATACACCCCCGTTCAGAAGTTTGGGGTCACTTAGAAATCTCCTTGTTTTGGAAAGAGAAGCACATTTTTTTATCCATTAAAATAACATCAAATTGATCAGAAATACAGTGTAGACATTGTTAATGTTGTAAATTACTATTGTAGATGGAAACAGCAGATTTTTTATGGAATATCTCTACATAGGGCCATTATCAGAAACCATCACTCCTGTGTTCCAATGGCACGTTGTGTTAGCTAATCCAAGTTCATCATTTTAAAAAGGCTAATTGATTATTAGAAAACCATTTTGCAATTATGTTAGCACAGCTGAAAACTGTGGTGCTGATTAACCTCTATGGGCTAGGTGGGACGCTTACGTCCCACCTACTCAACAGCCAGTGGAATCCCGTGGCGTGATATTCAAATACCTTAGAAATGCTATTACTTCAATTTCTCAAACATATGACTATTTTACACCATTTTAAAGACAAGACTCTCGTTAATCTAACCACACTGTCCGATTTCAAAAAGGCTTTACAACGAAAGCAAAACATTAGATTATGTCAGCAGAGTACCCAGCCAGAAATAATCAGACACCCATTTTTCAAGCTAGCATATAATGTCACAAAAACCAAAACCACAGCTAAATGCAGCACTAACCTTTGATGATCATCAGATGACACTCCTAGGACATTATGTTATACAATACATGCATGTTTTGTTCAATCAAGTTCATATTTATATCAAAAACCAGCTTTTTACATTAGCATGTGACTAGCATGTGACTAGCATTCCCACCGATTACTTCCGGTGAATTTACTCACGATAAACGTTCACAAAAAACATAATTATTTTAAGAATTATAGATACAGAACTCCTTTATGCAATCGCTATGTCCGATTTTAAAATAGCTTTTCGGTGAAAGCACATTTTGCAATATTCTGAGTAGATAGCCCGGCCATCACAGGCTAGCTATTTTGACACCCACCAAGTTTGGCCCTCACCAAACTCAGATTTACTATAAGAACAATTGGATTACCTTTGCTGTTCTTCGTCAGAATGCACTCCCAGGACTTCTACTTCAATAACAAATGTTGGTTTGGTTCCAAATAATCCATAGTTATATCCAAATAGCGGCGTTTTGTTCGTGCGTTCAAGACACTATCCGAAGGGTAAAGAAGGGTGACACGCCCGGCGCGTTTCGTGACAAAAAAATTCAAAATATTCCATTACCGTACTTCGAAGCATGTCAAACGCTGTTTAAAAATCAATTTTTATGCGATTTTTCTTGTAAAAAAGCGATAATATTCCGACCGGGAGTCGTTGTTTTCGTTCAAAGACTGAAAATGTAAACATGGTGGAGTCTCGTTCACGAGCGCCCCAGTCTCATTGTTCTCAGATCGACCACTATCCAAATGCGCTACTGTTTTTCAGCCATGGCCTGCAAAGTCATCATTCATCGTTCTGGCGCCTTCTGAGAGCCTATGGGAGCGTTAGAAAATGTCACGTTATGCCAGAGATCCCCTGTTTTGGATAGAGATGATCAAGAAGGCCAAGAAATAGTCAGAGAGAGCGCTTCCTGTTTGGAATCTTCTCAGGTTTTGGCCTGCCAAATGAGTTCTGTTATACTCACAGACACAATTCAAACAGTTTTAGAAACTTTAGGGTGTTTTCTATCCAAATCAAACAATTATATGCATATTCTAGTTACTGGGCAGGAGTAGTAACCAGATTAAATCGGGTACGTTTTTTTATCCGGCAGTGCAAATACTGCCCCCTATCCCCAACAGGTTAAAGAAGCAATAAAACTGGCCTTCTTTAGACTAGTTGAGTATCAGCATTTGTGGGTTCGGTTACAGGCTCAAAAATGGCCAGAAACAAAGAACTTCCTTCTGAAACTCGTCAGTCTATTCTTGTTCTGAGAAATGAAGGCTATTCCATGTGAGAAATTGCAAAGAAACTGCAGATCCCTTAAACGCTGTGTACTACTCCCTTCACAGAACAGCGCAAACTGGCTCTAACCAGAATAGGAGTGGGAGGCCCCGGTGCACAACTGAGCAAGAGAACAAGTACATTAGAGTGTCTAGTTCAAGAAACAGATTCCTTACAAGTCCTCAACTGCCAGCTTCATTAAATAGAACCCGCAAAACACCAGTCTCAACGTCAACAGTGAAGAGGCGACTCCGGGATGCTGGCTTTCTTGGCAGAGTTCCTCTGTCCAGTGTCTGTGTTCTTTTGACCATCTTAATATTTTATTTTTATTGGCCAGTCTGAGATATGGCTCTTTCTTTGTAACTCTGCCTAAAAAGGCCAGCATCCCAGAGTCGCCTCTTCACTGTTGACGTTGAGACTGGTGTTTTGCGGGCACTATTTAACCTCTAGGGTAGGGGGCAGTATTTACATTTACATTTTAGTCATTTAGCAGACGCTCTTATCCAGAGCGACTTACAGTAGTGAATACATACATTTCATATAATATTATTTTTTTTGTACTGGCCCCCCGTGGGAATCAAACCCACAACCTTGGCGTTGCACACACCATGCTCTACCAACTGAGCCACAGGGAAGACTTTTCACGGCCGGATGAAAAACGCACCCAAATTAAACGGCCTACTACTCGGGCCCAGGAACTAGAATATGCATATTATTAGTAGATTTGGATAGAAAACACTCTGAAGTTTCTAAAACTGTTTGAATGATGTCTGTGAGTATAACAGAACTCATATGGCAGGCAAAAACCTGAGAAAAATCTAACCAGGAAGTGAGAATTCTGGTGCTTGTAGTCCTTTCAAGTCATTGCCAATCGAACACAGTGAGTTAGGGTTCCACTAGATGTCAACAGTCTTTAGAAAGTTGTTTGAGGCGTCTATGATGAACAGAGACCGAACAAGAAGGCTGGGAATTTGTAGACCCATCAGTTCATTGGCGCGCATTCATGTCAGAAGGGACCTGTTTTCCAAAACATTTTTCAACACACTGGAACTGTCCGGTTGGAATATTCTTGAAGTTTCACGTTCTAAAGGCCCTAAAGATTGATGCTTTACAACGTTTGACATGTTTGAACGAACGTAAATATATATATTTTTTTACTTTTCTTCGTGACATTTTCGGCGTGCTTCCTACATTTGGAGTAGCTGAACTGAACGCGCGAACAACAAGGAGCTATTCGGACAAATTATGGAGTTTATCGAACAAAACAACATTTATTGTGGACCTGGGATTCCTGGAAGTGCCTTCTGATGAAGATCAAAGGTAAGGGAATATTTCTAATGCAATTTATGATTTTAGATGACTCCAAAATGGCGGCTATCTGTATTGCCTAGTGTATTTTTCTAAGCGCAGTACCCAGATTATTGCAAAGTGTGCTTTCCTCGTGAAGCTTTTTTGAAATCTTTCACAGCGTTAGCATAAAGGAGATGTTCATCTATAATTCTTTGAATGACAGTTTAATATTTTATCAACGTTTATGACAAGTATTTTTGTCAATTGTGGTGCTGATCACCGGCAGTATTTGAGGGAAAATATTTTCTGAACGTCACATGCCAATGTAAAATGCTGTTTTTATATATAAATATGAACTTTATCGAACAAAAAAATGCATGTATTGTGTAACATGATGTCCTAGGAGTGTCATCTGATGAAGATCGTCAAAGGTTAGTGCTTCATTTAGCTGTGTTTTGGGTATTTGTGATGCATGTAGTTGCTTTGAAAATGGCTGTGTGATTATTTGTGTCTATGTACTCTCCTAACATAATCTAATGTTTTGCTTTCGCTGTAAAGCCTTTTTGAAATCGGACAACGTGGTTCGATTCAGGAGAAGTGCATCTATAAAATGGTGTAAAATAGTCCTATGTTTGACAACTTTGAATTATGACATTTTGTGGTTTTGAATTTGGCGCTCTGATTTTTCACTGGCTGTTGAATAGTGTGGGACGATTGCGTCCCACCTACCCTAGAGAGGTTAATGAAGCTGCCAGTTGAGGATTTGGGAGGTGTCCGTTTCTCAAACTAGACACTAATGTACTTGTTTTTTCCCCCGGTTGTTAAGGCACAGCTTTTTTTTCTGGAGGCAAGCTTAAGTTAAGAGCCGACTGCTACACCCCTTCATCTGTGATTGGTCAACAGTAGGGATTCTTCAGTAAAGTCTTTGTTGTCATTCAACGAGACGACTCGTGCTAAATACTGCACCAAACACCTTAGATGTAAAATTGCCAGATCTCTTCGGCAAAAACGTCAAAATTAATGACATATCGTGAGTTACCTTTGATTCATTCTGACTATTTTGAGGAAGTGTATTCTGCCAACGGCGTCCCATAATGGACAAACAGTACTATTGCCGTTTTTTTCAAGCTACGGTCTTAAGGGAGTATGTGAGCACACTCGTTCAGTAAGCAGAGTTCGGCTAGGGACCAGCCGAACTGAAGCATGCTGACGCCTTTTTAGGCCATTTCATCTCCAAACCATTATTGCGGATCTACAATGACCTCGAAAATAACCATCGCAGTGAAGGAGTACTTTTACATGTGATCTAAAATGAAAACGAATCCTAGATCAGCACTCCTACTTTGAGACGCTTCATGATTATGGGCCCTGATACGGTCTTTATTCTGAAGCCCAGTACCTGTTTACGGAGGAACTCTTCCCTTTGCTTCCGCTCTTCCTCCTCCCTCCTCCTTTCCTCCAGTCTGCGGAGGGCCTCCTCCTGTGCCTGCCGTTCCTCTTCCTCCTTCTGTCTGCGTTGTGCCTCCTCCTGCTCCCGCTGCCTCAACTCCTCCTCCTGTGTATAGTAAAAATCCATCAAATGAGTTGCATTAAACAGAAATCAAGGCCTCTTTCTAGGAATAGACCGGCTACTGGGTCAAACTTGCAACTCTAGGCAAACATGTACTGAACATCAACAAAGACTAGGTGTGGTGCAGCTGAAATTCTAAACATTTCATACCAACTTCTCTAAAGCGTGGTATTATGACCATCTTATTTCAGCAGGAAACAGTCTGATGACCACCCCCCCCCTAACCTGTTTATGACGTGCTAGCTCCTCCTCCAGGCGTTTGCGTTCCTCCTCCTGTCGGGCCCGTAACGCTTCCTCCAGTCTTTTCCTCTCCTTCTCCTCCTCTTCCCTCTTGGCCCTCAGCTCAGCCTCACGCCGCTCCATCTCCAGTAGATGAGGAGGAGAGACCTTTAAAAAAGCAAATCACATTGTATCATTTTCATAGCATTGTTTAAAAGGTAGATTCAGCGAGGCACTAATTAAACAGCAATATCGGGCCGATTTCCGCAACAACTAAGATCATTGAAATCGCAAGGCCAAACTCCACCGCTGTTTTGCTCCAGTGTGACTGTGAGAGCAAAGGGTTGTATCTCAGTATCTGTGGTGCTGAATCTAGTCTAGCTTTAAAAAAAAGTGTTTCAAATGTTCCAATTCCCCCATTCATTGAGCCCAACCCCTGAGCACTACGTCTAGATCTGAAACTAAGGATTGCATAAGTATAGACAATACGGTGCTCTTACTTTAGCAGCCTTGTTCTTCTCCAGCTGTTGCATCTGTTCTATGGTGGGGGCCTGGGCCATGGAGTCTATGGGCAGATCCCACACACTGCTGCCCTCCCACGCTGCACAGGACATAAAACAGACAGTCAGGCCAGATGGCCATTATAGATCATACAATTGAGGTTTTTCTTCTTTTTGTAAATTGAGGTTCAGATCCTCAAACTACCAAAAGCTCTATATGCTATAAAACATCAGCCAAAACAAATTCTGTGCAAGTTTGTGTGTTCTGGGTTGAGACGTACCACTTGGGGCAGGTTGCTGGATGTTTGGTGTGCAAGAGACCTGAGAGGAGGGGTGCTGCATTTCCCACACAGAACCCTGGGAGTCTGGTACAGACATGGACCGCGTCACCGGAGGTAAGAGACTCTCGGATGTTCTAGACAGGGAGACCGACAGAGAAACAAGTTACATTACCAACATTAACACGATCGACATTGCATTATCTGTATGTGTGATGTCATCTTGAGGGCTTCAGGTATTGCTGTGTGTGTGTGAGGGTTCTACAAGATGACGTTTCACCTAACTACAGATCTAGGATCAGTTTCCTCTCCCCCAATTCTAAACTTAACCATTAGTGGGGAAAATGCTATACTGACCCAAGATTAGTGTCAAGGGGCAACTTCACCCTACTCTGTGTTAATGTGTGCCTGACATGTTCTCGGACACTGGTATTACTGTAGGTGTGTGTTTGTTCTTACGTACAGTATGCTCCGCGACCTCATCTTAAGGGCCTGGTACTGCAGTAGAGGTGTGTACGCACGGGTACGCTTACGTGTGTTCCGCTGACCTCATCTTCAGGGCCTGGTATTGCTGGAGGAGCAGGTTGATCTGCTGCTGCTGTTGCTGCTGCTGCTGGTGTGGTGCTGAGCTGAGGGCCTGGGCTTTCTGCTGGGCCAGCGCCTGGGCGTACTGCTGCCTTAACAGGTACTGGTACTGCAGCTGCTGCAGCTGGTACAGGTTGAGGGCAGTCAGCTCCTGCTGCAGTTTCAGACGCTCCTGGTCCCCAGCGTCACCCTGTGAACACAGACGGGGAGTTAGACATGGGGATCGGCAAGCGGACGACCACCTTGGATGCGTTCAACATGGCAAAACGTTGTGGAGCGCAATACATGTACAGCTAACACGCCTCTGACTTGTAGAATAAATAACTTCAACATTCACAACATTTTCCTTCTGAAGTGCAGGCGGCCAACACAAACTTGCTTTGTCTTGACAACGAGAAGACTAAAGTGGTCGACGGTGCGTCCGAATAATTTTGAATTGCCTATAGAACTATTTTTATTTAACCTTTATTTAACCAGGTAGGCTAGTTGAGAACAAGTTCTCATTTGCAACTGCGACCTGGCCAAGATAAAGCATAGCAATTCGACACATACAACAACAGAGTTACACATGGAATAAACAAAACATGCAGTCAATAATACAGTAGAACAAAAGAAAACAAAAAGTCTATATACAGTGAGTGCAAATGAGGTAAGTTAAAGCAATAAATAGGCCATGGTGGCGAAGTAATTACAATATAGCAATTAAACACGGAAATGGTAGATGTGCAGAAGATGAATGTGCAAGTAGAGATACTGGGGTGCAAAGGAGCAAGATAATTAATACAGTATGGGGATGAGGTAGGTAGATGGGCTGTTTACAGATGGGCTATGTACAGGTGTAGTGATCTGCTCTGACAGCTGGTGCTTAAAGCTAGTGAGGGAGATATGAGTCTCCAGCTTCAGAGATTTTTGCAGTTCGTTCCAGTCATTGGCAGCAGAGAACTGGAAGGGAAGACGACCAAAAGAGGAATTGGCTTTGGGGGTGAACAGTGAGATATACCTGCTGGAGCGTGTGCTACGAGTGGGTGCTGCTATGGTGACCAGTGAGCTGAGGTAAGGCGGGGCTTTACCTAGCATAGACTTGTAGATAACCTGTAGCCAGTGGGTTTGGCGACGAGTATGAAGCGAGGGCCAGCCAACGAGAGCGTACAGGTCGCAATGGTGGGTAGTGTATGGGGCTTTGGTGACAAAACGGATGGCACTGTGATAGACTGCATCCAGTTTATTGAGTAGGGTATTGGAGGCTATTTTATAGATACCATCACCGAAATCGAGGATCGGTAGGATGGTCAGTTTTACGAGGGTATGTTTGGAAGCATGAGTGAAGGATGCTTTGTTGCGAAATAGGAAGCCGATTCAAGATTTAATTTTGGATTGGAGATGCTTAATGTGAGTCTGGAAGGAGAGTTTACAGTCTAACCAGACACCTAGGTATTTGTAGTTGTCCACATATTCTAAGTCAGAGACGACCAGAGTAGTGATGCTGGACGGGCGAGCAGGTGTGGGCAGCGATCGATTGAATGGCATGCATTTAGTTTTACTTGCGTTTAAGAGCAGTTGGAGGCCACAGAAGGAGAGTTGTATGGCATGGAAGCTCGTCTGGAGGTTAGTTAACACAGTGTCCAAAGAAGGGCCAGAAGTATACAGAATGGTGTCGTCTGCGTAGAGGTGGATCAGAGAATCACCAGCAGCAAGAGCAACATCATTGATGTATACAGAGAAGAGTCGGCCCGAGAATTGAACCCTGTGTCACACCCATGGAGACTGCAAGAGGTCCGGACAACAGGCCCTCCGATTTGACACACTGAACTCTGTCTGAGAAGTAGTTGGTGAACCAGGCGAGGCAATCATTTGAGAAACCAAGGCTGTCGAGTCCGCCAATAAGAATATGGTGATTGACAGAGATGAAAGCCTTAGCCAGGTCGATGAATACGGCTGCACAGTAATGTCTCTTATTGATGCCGGTTATGATATCGTTTAGGACCTTGAGCGTGGCTGAGGTGCATCCATGACCAGCTCTGAAACCAGATTGCATAGCGGAGAAGGTACGGTGGGATTCGAAATGGTCGGTAATCTGTTTGTTAACTTGGCTTTCGAAGACCTTAGAAAGACAGGGTAGGATAGATATAGGTCTGTAGCAGTTTGCGTCTAGAGTGTCACCCCCTTTGAAGAGGGGGATTACCGAGGCAGCTTTCCAATCTTTGGGAATCTCAGACGATACGAAAGAGAGGTTGAACAGGCTAGTAATAGGGGTTGCAACAATTTCGGCAGATCATTTTAGAAAGATGGTCCAGATTGTCTAGCCCGGTTGATTTGTATGGGTCCAGATTTTGCAGCCCTTTCAGAACATCAGCTATCTGGATTTGGCTGAAGGAGAAATGGTAGTGGCTTTGTGCGCGTTGCTGTGGAGGGTGCCGGGCAGTTGACCGGGGTAGGGGTAGGTGGAAAGCATGGCCAGCCATAGAGAAATGCTTATTGAAATTCTCAATTATAGTGGATTTATCGGTGGTAACAGTGTTTAGCCTCAGAGCAGCCTCAGAGCAGTGGGCAGCTGGGAGGAGGTGCTCTTATTCTCCATGGACTTTACAGTGTCCCAGAACTTTGAGTTTGTGTTGCAGGAAGCAAATTTCTGCTTGAAAAAGCTAGCCTTGGCTTTTCTAACTGCCTGTGTATATCTGTTCCTAACTTCCCTGAAAAGTTGCATATCACGGGGGCTATTCGATGCTAATGCAGAACGCCACAGGATGTTTTTGTGCTGTCAAGGGCAGACAGGTCTGGAGTGAACCAAGGACTATATCTATTCCTAGTTCTACATTTTTTGAGTGGGGCATGCTTATTTAAGATGGTGAGGAAGGCTCTTTTAAAAGAATAGCCAGGCATCATCTACTGACAGGATGAGGTCAATGTCATTCCAGGATACCCCGGCCAGGTCGATTAGAAAGGCCTGCTCGCAGAAGTGTTTATTATCAAGATTATTTGACAATATTTCAAAGTAGTGAATGCTAGATGGAGCTCAGGTGTGTGTGATGGTTACCAGTAAGGGTGGCGGTGCTGGTCCAGGGGCGAAGGGGACCCTGCCCCACATTTTGATGATCTCCCCCAGGGGTTGGAAGACCTCGTCACAGCCTCTCTTCACCAGCAGGGTCATTGTGAAGTAGCCTGCCTGGAACCACTCTGTCATCTCCGGGTTACTGAACGGACCTGGAGAGGGGGAGATGATTACATTTAACAAATGTCACTTTTACATTTCTCCATTACATTTTTTTTAATGTTTTAAATGAAAGTTGTTCTGAGTCTGACTATTTCAAATTATATTCCAGGGCTGTACAAACCCTTCGAATCAGATTCATAATTTACTTTATACCATGAAATGCACGTGTATGCACTCTGAACAGTCCGCGCCATTGATAATCGATAAAGAACCCAGTCTCTCTCCAGCAGTGGTGACTAGTTGAAATGATACTGGTTGCAGAGCATGCAGATTTTCATTCAAAGAAGCCCCCCCCTCCCTTCACTCTCTCCCTCTACTCTCTCCCTCTGTCTTACCCTGCATCTCTCCCTGAGGGTCTTTATAGAACCACTTCAGAGCAGCCTCATGTGTGAGCGGCAGGCCAGCTGGTTTGGGTGCTGAGCTCTTGGCAGCCAGCCGGTCGTCACTGTCCTGTAGATACGCCACCATCTTCTCTGCTTCCTTCACAAGTAGAGAGAGTGAAAACGGGAAGAGTGAGAAAGAGATGGGGGTAGACACCTTTATTGTACATTCAAAGGGTACATGTAGAGCAGGGCTCGACATTAATTAACACTTGTCCGGGACAAGTGAAACAAATTGTTGGACAAGTAGAATATAGATTTAAGTTATACATTTAAAATAAATATATAAATTACTCGATCAGAGTTGTATCAAAAGGTGTCTTCCGAATGCAATGTGTTGTGCACTGTTCTCCCAATATCTGCAGAGCGCATCGGAGTAGAATCATGTATTGTATTGACAGGCACCGCTTTGGCCAGAGAAAAAAAAAATATTGTAATGATGCTCTTCTTTAGTCCAGGGGTATTCAACTCTTACCCTACGAGGTCCGGAACCTACTGGTTTTCAGTTCTACCTGATAATTAATTACACACACGCCACCTGGTGTCCCAGGTCTAACAATGGTGAACAATGAATAAAATGCAGTGGAACTGGCTTCAAGGTCCAGAGTGGAGTTTGAGGGCTGTAGTCTTAATCTGTTTTTTAAACTATTATTAGTTCCCGAAGATGTTAATGAGCTATTTTATTTATTTATCACACGCACATATAGCCTAGTTCGAGCGGAACGTCAACTGTCGTGCGGCAAGAGAGCGCAACTCCTCATATAGCCGATTGTTGCGTGGAAAGCAATGTGTTCAACTAAGTCCAGTCACTGCGCAACATTCCTAAATGCAATCTTGGGAAGAGACCGCCATCACTTGAAAAGAACGGGATCCCAGCTTTCCAGTGCTGTATGATTTATTTCTCAACTCCAAATACTGAGCAATTGGCAGCGTTTCACAAATCAGTGCCTGGCTCATCGTCCATTCGCCATTCAACTGAATAAAGGGTAGGCCTATATCCAGTGTAAAATTCACACAATTACACTATTTGTAAATACATTTGTTTTATTTTTTTAAATCACAATTTTATTAGTGCCAGTGGTATTTATTCTTAAGCACATTAAAAACAAGCAACAAGCTCATATTTAGAGTTTGATCTAACTCAGGAGTTCCCAAACTTGACTGACATGACAAGAGAACTGATGATGCAGTGCCCAATTTCGAATGTGCACCTTGTGCTTTCTATGATCACAACTTTCAAGAGTAAGTTTAAAAGCCAGACTGAGACCCCTCCAAGAGGGACGCGCCCCACAGTTAGGGAAACACCGATCTCACTAATGATTAGCCCATTGCTGTAAACAATGCAGAGGAGCAACACCATGCTTAAGTCATGTAGCCACTATGATGCATCAGGATACATGTGATAGGCTAATGCTTATTGCTAAAAGACTACACCTGCCTGATAATATGGACCATGTATAGGCTCTAAATATATTACTTTCATCAATACAGTGCATTTGGAAAGTCTTCAGACCCCTTCACTTATCCCACATTGTTATTAAAGGCATATTCTAAAATGGATTAAATAGTTTTCCCCCCTCATCAATCTACACACAATACCCCATAACAAAGCAAAAACAGGTTTCTAGAAAGGTTTCTAACTTAAATGTCAAAATTACATAAGTATTCAGACCCTTTTTTCAGTACTTTGCTCAAGCACCTTTGGCAGCGATTACAGCCTCGAGTCTTCTTGGGTATGACGCTACAAGCTTGGCACACCATGACTCCAACACCATCATTAAATTTGCCGATGACACAACAGTGGTAGGCCCGATCACTGACAACAACGAGACAGCCTACAGGGAGGTCAGAGACCTGGCCGTGTGGTGCCAGGACAACAACCTCTCCCTCAACGTGGTCAAAACAAAGGACATGATTGTGGACTACAGGAAAAAGAGGACTGAGCGCGCCCCCATTCTCATCGACGGGGCTGCAGTGGAGCAGGTTGAGAGCTTCAAGTTCCTTGGTGTCCACATCACCAACAAACTAACGTGGTCCAAGCACACCATGACAGTCGTGAAGCAGGCACGACAAAACCAGGAGACTGAAAAGATTTGGCATGGGTCTTCAAATCCTCAAAAGGTTCTACAGCTGCACCATCAAGAGCATCCTGACTGGTTGCGTCATTGCCTGGTATGGCAACTGCTCAGCCTCCGACCACAAGGCACTACAGAGGGTAGTGCGAATGGCCCAGTACATTACTGGGGCCAAGCTTCCTGCCATCCAGGACCTCTACACCAGAAGAAGGCCCTAAAAATTGTCAAAGACTCCAGCCACCCTAGTCATAGACTGTTCTCCCTGCTACCACACGGCAAGCGGTACCGGAGTGCCAAGTCTAGGTCCAAGAGGCTTCTAAACAGCTTCTACCCCCAAGCCATAATACTCCTGAACATCTAGTCAAGTTGCTACCCAGACTATTTGCAACCCCCCCACTGCCACTCTCTGTTGTCATCTATGCATAGTCACTTTAACTCTACATACTACCTCAACTAACCGGTACCCCCATGTATGCATGCATGTATATAGTTCAAGTCCGGGCTCTGGCTGGGCCACTCAAGGACAAATCAGACTTGTCCCAAAGTCACTCCTGCGTTGTCTTGGCTGTGTGCTTAGGGTCATTGTCCTGTTGGAAGGTGAACCTTCGCCCCAGTCTGAGGTCCTAAGCGCTGTGGAGCAGGTTTTCATCAAGGATCTCTGTACTTTGCTCTGTTCATCTTTCCTCCAGATGTGACGCTTGGCATTCAGGCCAAAGAGTTCAAATCTTGGTTTCATCAGACCAGAGAATCTTGTTCGTCATGGTCTGAGAGTCATTTAGGTGCCTTCTGCCAAACTCCAAAATGGGCTGTCATGTGCCTTTTACTGAGGAGTGACTTCCATCTGACCACTCTACCATAAAGGCCTGATTGGTGGAGTGCTGCAGAGATGGTTGTCCTTCTGGAAAGTTCTCCCATCACTACAGACGAACTCTGGAGCTCTGTCAGAGTGACCATCAGGTTCTTGATCACCTCCCTGACCAAGGACCTTCTCTCGATTGCTCCGTTTGGCCGGGCGGCCAGCTCTAGGAAGAGTCTTGGTGGTTTCAAACTTCTTCCATTTAAGAATGATGGAGGCCACTGTGTTCTTGGGGACGTTCAATGCTGCAGACATTTTTTGGTACCCTTGCCCAGATCTGTGCCTTGACACAATCCTGTCTTGGAGCTCTATGGACAATTCCTTCAACCTCATGGCTTGGTTTTTGCTCTGACATGGACTGTCAACTGTGGGACCTTATGTAGACAGGTGTGTGCCTTTCCAAATCATGTCCAATCAATTGAATTTACCACAGGTGGACTCCAATCAAGTTGTAGAAACATCAAGAATGATCAATGGAAACAGGATGCACCCGAGCTCAATTTCGAGTCGCATAGCAAAATGTCTGAATACTTATGCAAATAAGGTTTCTGTTTTTTATTAATACATTTGCAAAGATTTCTAAAAACCTGTATTGGGGGTATTGTGTGTAGATTGAGGGGGAAAAAAGAACATTCATTTTAGAATAACGCTGTAACGTAACAAAATGTGGAAAAGGTGAATGGGTCTAAATACTTTATGAATGAACTGTAAATCTGCTATTGGAACTGACCCATGCTTCCTTAGTGTCCTTCATATTTCTTATTTCTCGTAGGGTTTTTCTGAGTATTACATTGTCATTGATTATTGCATTGTATTTGGTTGGTAATTGTAATGTTTACATCCTCCAGGAGAGCTACTGGGTGTGTAGGCTTTTGTTCGTGCCCCACTCATTATTACATTTTTTTTTTTAAAGCAGCAGCTCAACAGGACCTTGATAGGTGGACTCAGGTATTTGAGCAGGGCTGTATCCAAAGCCTGTACACCCAGTAGCTCTCCAGATGGCTTGACCACGTGTTTTATACAGTAGCCTAACAGTGCAATTATTTTACTTGATGGGGGTAAAGCTCCTTGCTTAAGAGCACAACAGCAGGAGATTTTACATGGGATCCAAAAATGTTTGTCTAGTCCTGTAGAGCATCATGATAGTATACAGTATCACAAAACAAACACCACTAGCTCAGCTTATCCCAGAGGAATATACAGAACGGAAATGGAAGCGTGTTTTCCATTTCATTACAATTCAATGAACATCCTCTCCGTATTCTTGGCGTGTTTCAGAGGTGAACCCACACTGCACTTTTCATATCCAGAGAATTTGGAGCATCCAGAGATGCTCCAAATTCAGTTTCACCAAAACCAGCTTGTTAACTTTCCCTACCCTGCTCAACACACAGCTCTGCAACCAACTAACTCCTACTAGAAACCGCCATTAGCTAGGTTTCCATTTACTTGTCCAGTAATTTCTTTCGTCAACATTTAGAAAGTCCGGATGGAAAGTAGATGTGCCAATTGGCTGCCACAGTGAGTTTCCATTGAACTGTCATGTAGATCAAAACAGTTGGACGTAAGGATGTCACACCTAAAATTAAAAAAAATATGCAAAAAATAACTGAATTTAAATAAAAATGAAGTGGTTGAAGTGTTTCCACTATCCATATAGACAAATAGTTTATTAATAAAGTGACAGCCTATATGCCCTGCCCACCCATCTGTTTCATGTCTCAATAGCCTGCAAAAGCCAGCATGGATAGAATGCAGGAATTGACTAATATTTGCCATACCTTATTCTAATAATTCTCATGTGCCTACTTATTATGGCCAGAGTCTGTGCCATAGTGTAACATGCAGTCATAGTAGGGATCTCAAACAATTTGATGGTCAAACTTCAAATTGCAATTCAAAGCAATTCAGGCATTCTTGAAAGTCAAGACAATCCTCGTCTAGCAAATAAACATTATTATAGTTTAATAAATGGATTTTGCAAGCAACACGCTTTTATAATTACATGTGGTGGAGCTTTATAGTTATGTGATAACATCACGTGCCCCGCTTACTTTCATAATTATTCACCAATCAATTTATTAGAAAAACACAATTTCCATCATTTGTCGCAATAAACTTAAACAAAATAAATTATTCTTCTGAAAAATGATCCTACGTCTGCCGTGTCTATTACAAATGTCGCAATAATTTTACTTGCTGCACAGCTTTTGTCAAATAAACCTGGGTCAATAGAAACCTGCCTACTGTCTGTCTACTTACCTGTTCAAAGAGCTTCAGTCGCTCATCTTCAACCATGGTGTGGTGTGGTGGCATGACCGTGGGTCTTCCAATAGGAGCCATGAGGCCCGTGCTGGGGGCCATAATGTTGGGGGTCATGATAGACGTGCTCTGAGCCATGAGGCTGGTGCTGAAGGGCAGCGGGACGGGCATAGCCACGGGCACATCCGGGGGCTTCTGCTGCATCTGGATGGTGGACGACGGGGCTGACACTGGAGACACTGGACAGGACAGAGGGTGTAGGGTTAGTCTGTCACAGATGGAGGTGGAGCTTCTAGATACTATGTGCAGGTGACAACCTCAAACTACATGCAATCCTGAGTGTGTATATTTGAAGCACAAGGTTACTGGAGGAAATCCCATTGTCAATTACAATGTGTCATCAATCAGCCTTTAGCGGGCACAAATGTGGCAGATTTGACTGTACTCCTCCCCTGCTCTTGTGTAAGCCTACCTGTGAGAGTGTGTGCTGCGGTGTGGGGGATGGGGAGGGACTCCAGCATTGTGTTGGACATGGGCATCGACATGGGGACGTGCAGGGGGACTTTGTTGGCCTCTGGCCTGTGTTCCGGGGCTGGGGGTCGCTCAAGTGGCCTCTCAGGCTCCTCTGCTCTGTCGGGCTGGCTGGGGGGCAGCAGAGGGGCGGTGGGCCGGGGTTCTGGAGGCGAGGGAGCAGGCGGCGCCTCCACTACCCCTCTCCCCACATCTGGGAAAAAAAACAAGACAAGATACATTCATTGATGTTCTCTCTCCACAGTTTACTACTGGGAGAGAAAAAAATATACAGTATGCCGGACATAGTTTCTACTCCTCTTAACTCACCCTGTTTTCTGTCGGGGTCTCTCCTTGCCTCTCCGTCTGGGTTTTTGGTCTCCCGGGGCTGTCCGTCCTCCTCAAGGCCCTCGTCACACTCCTCCAGGGGTCTGAAGTCCAGCTCTGCCTCCTCCAGGATGGGCTCCTTGGGAGCTTTCTGTGGAAGAGAAATATATACTGTATACACACCAATTGTCATGAAAGTCTACATATGTCCTTCGCATAGCAGCCTTTCATTCACAGTGCGTGTGCCAGTGTTTCCGTGTGCCACAGTGCGCCACAGTGCTCCATGTGCCACAGTGCTCCGTGTGCCATACTTTTTGTAATAGCTGCAAACAAATTGCCCATCGGGGAAAACAAATAATCATTGCATATCTACTCAATAGACCTCAAACATGTGTGCAGGTCCTACTTAATTTCTTCAACCTTTATTTGTCCCAGCACTCATTAAAGGAATACTATGGGATTTTGGCAATGAGGCTCTTTAACTGCTTCCCAGGAGTCAGATTAACTCGTGGATACCATTTATTATGTCTCTGCATGTGGTTTGAAGGAAGTTGCTAATTAGCGTTAGCGCAATGACAAAGTCTATGGGTATCTGCTAGCAGCTACCGAGTTGCGCAGCAGTCTAAGGCACTGCATCTCAGTGCTCACTACAGACCCTGGTTCGATAATTTGTTCTTATCTTACTTGCCTAGTTAAATAAAAGTTCTAATAAAATTACAATAAGTAAAGTCATTGTGCTAACGCTAGTTAGCATTGGCTCACGAAACTACCTCTAACTTTCTTCATACTAGACACAGAAACATACAAAATGGTATCCACAAGTTCATCTGATGCTGGGGAAGTAGATAAAGGGCATCATTGCAAAAATCCCGACGCATCCCTTTAACAAGTGATGTTTGTTTGACTATATGGAGTTCACACTCACTCGAACCTTGAGTGAGAGGAAGGCTCCGGAGGAATCGAAGGTGCCCGTCTCCTCCTCAGCGTCCTCCAGGCACCACTCTGGCAGGCTGCCCCCATCCTCCTCCAGGCTGCCACTGCCTGACCGGGGACGCCTGTAGCCGCGCTCGTCCTCTCTGGCGTCGAACGGGAACCGGCGCTGCCGTGGCTGCTCCACCGGGTGCACCTCTCGCCGCACTGCCGACCGCAGCCCGTCTGAGGAGAGGAGCGGTTTAGAGACCCTGTCACTCAGCTTTACCCCAGGCATTCTCTCACATTGAAGCCCACTACTTTAGATCAATGTGATACTTTTTTGGAGGGATGTTATGGTGTGTCTGAATGGATTCCAGAACTCCCTGTTGAAAACCCATTCTCTTAGGTGTCCTAAACAAGAGACATATTGACAAGCTATTTTACGGGACTGTAGTATGATTTGAGGTGTACGTTGTGATTTAAGAGTTCAGAATAAGACTGCCTTTTTAAAAATCAACCTGTAGCGCGTTAGGCCTGCAATTAAAACCACCGCCTGCCAACGGGACAATATGGTGGCAGCAGTGTAGGATCACTACAGGGCACACCTGGACTCGGGGGGCACCACCGGTCGCTGTCGCGTCGCGAGGCACCCGCCAGGCGCCAGCCCCCCTCGTCACCGTCCTCACCATTTGCTTCGTCGCGGGACGTGCGCCAGTTCTCGCTCTCTGAGCGTGTAAAATCGTGCTTCCTCACAGGCAGGCCTCCCACGCCGGTCCCAACGTCCTCGTAGTTAGCACGGACTGGAGAGGGAAAACAATTGAATAACTTGAATTTAATTCATAACAAGGGGAACATCAAGTTCAACATTTTATTTATTTTTGCTCAATTACATATGTAGCAATACATAATCTTTTAGCCTGATACTGTCTCTGATGACAATAAATAAGTGATGAGATTGTCTAAACATTTGTAGCACTGTATCGTTGCCTGATTAAGCAATGTACAGCATTACAGTTAGGCCCTTGTGAAGTACGCATTTACCCTCAGTTTTAGCATAGAAAATAGAAACTCAGAAAAAAATAGAAACGTCCCTTTTTCAGGACCCTGTCTTCCAAAGATAATTCGTAAAAATCCAAATAACTTCAAAGATCTTCATTGTAAAGGGTTTAAACACCGTTTCCCATGCTTGTTCAATGAACCATAAACAATTAATGAACATGCACCTGTGGAATGGTCGTTAAGACACTAACAGCTTACAGACGGTAGGCAATTAAGGTCACAGTTATGAAAACTTAAGACACTAAAGAGGCCTTCCTACCGACTCTGAAAAACACCAAAACAAAGAATCCCAGGGTCCCTGCGTGAACGTGCCTTAGACATACTGCAAAGAGGCTTGAGGACTGCAGATGTGGCCAGGGCAATAAATTGCAATGTCCGCATTGTGAGACACCTAAGACAGTGCTACAGGGAGACAGGACAGACAGCTGATCGTCCTCGCAGTGGCAGACCACGTGTAACAACACCTGCACAGGATCAGTACATCTGAACAGCACACCTGCGGGACAGGTACAGGATGGCAACAACAACTGCCTGAGTTACACAAGGAACGCACAATTCCTCCATCAGTGCTCAGACTGTGCGCAATAGGCTGAGAGAGGCTGGACTGAGGGCTTGTAGGTCTGCTGTAAGGCATGTCCTCACCAGACATCACCGACAACGTCGCCTACGGGCACAAACCCACCGTCGCTGGACCAGACAGGACTACCAAAAAATGTGTTTCACTGACGAGTCGCAGTTTTGTCTCACATGGGGCGATGGTCGTGTTTATCGTCGAAGGAATGAGCATTACACCAAGGCATGTACTCTGGAGCGGGATCGATTTGGAGGTGGAGGGTCCGTCATGGTCTGGGGCAGTATGTCACAGCATCATCGGACTGAGTTTGTTGTCATTGCAGGCAATCGCAACGCTGTGCGTTACAGGGAAGACATCCTCCTCCCTCATGTGGTACCCTTCCTGTAGGCTCATCCTGACATGACCCTCCAGCATGACAATGCCACCAGCCATACTGCTCGTTCAGTGCGTGATTTCCTGCAAGACAGGAACGTCAGTGTTCTGCCATTGCCAGCGAAGAGCCCAGATCTCAATCCCATTGAGCACATCTGGGACCTGTTGGATCGGAGGATGAGGGCTAGGGCCATTCCCCCCAGAAATGTCCGGTAACTTGCAGGTGCCTTGGTGGAAGAGTGGGGTAACATCTCACAGCAAGAACTGGCAAGTCTTGTGCAGTCCATGAGGAGATGCACTGCAGTACTTAATGCAGCTGGTAGCCACACCAGATACTGACTGTTACTTTTGATTTTGACCCCCCTTTGTTCAGGGACACATTATTCAATTTCTGTTAGTGACGTGTCTGTGGAACTTGTTCAGTTTATGTCTCAGTTGTTGAATCTTATGTCCATACAAATATTTACACATGTTAAGTTTGCTGAAAATAAACGCAGTTGACAGTGAGAGGACATTTCTTTTTTTGCTGAGTTTATATTCTTTGGAGAAACAGCATCTAGTTCCCCTTGACAAGAAAGGGACGTGTATAAGTGCAAGGGCGTGGAGGGCAAACTTACTATGATTCATCGGAAAGTGGGCAGGAGCAACTTCTGCCAAGTCAATGGAGACAGAGGAGCGACAAAGAAAAATAAATTATTACCTGTAAATGCTGTAACTGACATTTAAGTACATTACATTCATACTGCATTGATTACTTTATTAGAAAGTATTGACACAAACCTGACTCTTTTCTTCCTGGCTTTTCAAACCTTCTGTCTCCCCTAGATGGGGAGAAAATAGACTCAGCGTGACTTTGAAAAAAGAAAAGGAAAAAAGACAAAAAGGATGACTGAGCATGCAGGTAAAAGCAGACAAAGCAACATGACAATATGTAAATCTCATAAAACAAATGGGTTTAGACCAGGGCTCTTAAACCCTGTTCCTTCAGAGCTACCTTCCTGTTGTAACTAACCTGATTGTGCATCAACCAGCTAACTATTAGAATCAGGCTAGAATAGGGTTTGAGTGAAAACCTACAGGATGGTAGATCTCCTAGAACAGGGTTGGAAAGCCATGGTCCAGACCATTCTCATTCCACTAGCCTGGAAACCAACTTAAGATGCACCCACTCAACATTTGCATATATCATCCATTGAAGTCAAAGGTTAATGTGCGTAAAATTCCAGTTGCGCTTGTGTCTCTAGTGAGGGTAGTCCATTACCTCTCCTCCCAGCTTTGGGAGCGGTGCATCTCCCTGCCTCCGCGGCCAAAGCCTCCCTCCACGTCATCAAAACTTCTTTGGTAAAACCCTCCGTCTCCTCTACCCCGTCCTGCCAGATACACATTTTAAATACTTTATTGGAATCCACAAAGCACACTACACTCGAGAAGGATTAGAACACACACACACACACACACACTACACTTTAATGTTGGCGCTAGCTGGTGATGATGAATTCAACCAGCTGCGATAGCTTCTACTGACAGAGGCATAATCAAGCGTAGAAACAGAGTGATACTGTTAATTCCCTTCTGTGCAGCTGGCACAAGATTGTTAACATTCTTAAGGGTGGGTCTCAGTCAATATAATCTAAAGTGGGTTCCTCTCCTTTCCTTAAAATCAGCACTGACTAAAATAATTTAACAGTTGAAAGCAACTGTATGCTTTGCCTTCTACATACCACTTTCAGCGAGACTGTTTTCAGATGAAGAAGAGACAAGCAAAGTCACGTTAGACTATTGGGATGCACACATTGACACAACAAGACACTCCACCTCACCTCTTCCCCGTGAAGTACTTCGACCCCTCGGTGCCCCTGGCCCCACCGGACCCCCTCCTCTTCCCATCAGCCTGAGCACCGCTGCACTGTTTACAGACATGGAGAAATTTCTCTGTGGGGGGAGATAGAGGGGGATGAAGAAAGAGAGGGAGACTGACAAGACTAAAAAGACATGTCTATGGCCAACAATTATACTTATTTGGTTAGCAAAAAAATGGGTAAGAACACTGAGAAAGGCATAGTTGTAATTTTGCATATTCATTCTAGCAAGGCCTCCTATATGAACAGTGAAAGCACCAACCTGCTCTTCCTCTGTAAAAGCTACAAGTGCCAGCGGTGGCAGGGGCTCCTCTTGTAAAATGGGCAGAAAATCCTTATCATGTAGGTCTACAGGGATCTGATAAGGAGATGAAAAGGAGAAAAAAAGTCTGAGCCATTGCAATGTCAGGTTAATACACAAATTACAGGAAAGTGACATTATATATTTGAATGTAAAAAAAAAAATGAATTACTCCACAAAAGGATGCATCTAAATGTCACACTTTTTAGAACATGCCGATACAAGTCACTTTATTAGTATGGCAATCATATTTCTGTATCCTTTTAGAACACATCAGAATTCATATGCCTCACCTCCCTATCCTTGACATAAAGTGCTAGCATTTCTTCTCTCCCGTAGCGGTAGTCCGCAAGTTTATACTTTGGCAATGCAGGAGAGAGTGGTGGTGAGGTGGCAACGCTACTGCTGCTACCACCCCCATGGCCACCCCCAGACAGGGCCCGGAGCCTGGGGAAAAGGGAGAGGGGGAGGGGGAGGGGAGGAATAGGAAAAGGACAGAAGGAGAAAGACAAAAGTGAAGTTTAGAGGACAACTGACAGGCCACAAAATGCGAGGCTCTACTGCACCAGGTGTCAAACGAAAAACCAGCCTAACAACCCAGATCCCTGTTAATCAACCTGATACAACATTTCAGCTCAACAAGAATTCATATTTACTAACCATTCTGGTCCGAAGTTGAGTGTCTGAGTTTCTGCCATTCTTTCTAGAACTTCTATGGGGAGGAAAGGGCCAACATTATTAGCCTATTACAACAAACACCAAACTTCAGGTTGAATATTTTTCTTGGAGATGTATTCAGTAATCGATCTGCCAATGCAACTGAAAATCGTATATCAATTTCTAGTCATCAAAGATTACAGACCCAAATTATGTTAAAAAAATGTTTTGATGGTGTAACAAATATTGCATCAGCCAATCAATTTCCTAAATGATTAATGTTTTAGATGTAGGCAGATTGGATCTTACAGTGAGTTTGTGGTACTCCAACTCATTCCAGAGGATAGCCCCATCCCTCCCTTACACAAGGAGTACAATTTCAATTGACTGAAGCCATTTTAGGAAGTTGCCCAGTTAGGAAAAAGGCTCCTCAGACAGCAATAATTGACAACATTGTCTCCCTTTCCCTGCCCAGACAGGCTTTATTCTGGAAATACTACAATAAACTTGGATGTTTGCATGCAAATGTCCATAATAACAAACAAGTTATTGTATGCTGTATACAGGCTACCTAGTTAAAGTTCACAGACCAGTTAGATAATGGCCCTAGGTTAGCTGAATAAACTCCACTCCATGGTGAAGGAAGTTTCTGATTAACTCCACCAATGGAGTGGAGCAGAGACCAGGCTTTGTGGAATTCAGCTCCGACTACATCGATTTGCTCAAGGTCAACACTTCAAATTATGTTAACTATGAAACTCTTACCTTGGACCTACAGTATGTTTTTCCTCTGTAGTTGCGTGCCTTTGTTTGCGGCAATCCATACTTTTCCAATAAATGTTAGAGATACTTTGGGATTTTGGCAACGAGGCCCTTTATCTACTTCCCGAGATTCAATGCTAGCAGATGCCCATATACCTCTAGTCATTGCACCAACGCTAGTTAGCAATTGCGCTAGGGCTAGTTAGCAATTCCCTTCAAAATGCACGCAGAGACATAAACATGGTATCCGTGAGTTCATCTGACTCTGGGGAAGATGATAAAGTGCCTCATTACCAAAATCCCGAAGTATTCCTTTAATAAAATGCAACCACTGGCTGTTTGCTCATTGCTGTTGCTCTAAAATTGCAACTCCACACAAATTTGCATGTGCCAATTAAATCAACAAGGAAACAGGCGGTGGTTGTATTTGATTAACATTTATAGAAAAAGTATGGATTTCAGCAAACATAGGTACAAGGTGAGCTTTCATAATAGAATTTTTAAAATATTGACCTTGGTTCAGTCAATGTAGTCTGATCTGAATTCCACAAAGCCTGGTCTCTGTGCCACTCCGTTGTTGGTGGAGTTGATCAGAAACTTCCTTCACTGTGGCGTTTAGTCAGCTACCTAAAGGTATGTTCAAACTGCAATCTGTCTGGCTATAGGATAAACAGGAAGCGTGCATGGGATGGACTTTTCGCCTGTTGCAAGCCAAGTGCAGGCTACATCCAATCAACATTCGAATTTGATTGATTATTTATAGTGACAAGAAACAAAAGAAACTGCCAACTCCTGTAAAAAAAAAAAAAAAAATATCCTACACCAAAACACCCGTCACAAATGATTTATTATATTCCAAACAGTATGTCCCTGTCAGTACTGTAGCCTGGTTGTGAAAAGTAACAAATTGCGGCCAATGGAATTGTAAGGAAAACATTAAAGTTTCAACCTACACATTTCAAGTAGCCAATAAATACTATTGGATTTAATGTTTCATGCCGACACAATGTACTAGGCTCAAAATACTTTATATGCATGTCTATGTCTGATTCATTTTGTATAATAACGTTGTTATAAGACAAGGAATTTTCGCAAATTAGCTACCTGGCTAACAACAAACTTTTCTAGTTACATAAACTTGCACAACGCACCGTCATTTCTTTTCAGATACATGAACTACAGTAGCTAGCCAACTTCCCATTTGGCTGACCATAATTAGCTTGCTAATCCGACTGACTCACGCACGTTCCCCATACGTAACTTTAGCTAGATGCTAACTAGCAATACTGCTGTTAATTAGCTAATGTTAGTGCAACTAACCTGACAGTTAACATTTAAAAACAACTATCGGTAACTAGCTAGGTAGTTAGTCAACGTGCAACTGTGCTGCCAAATTGGTTGGCAAACTAACGTATCTAAACTAGCTTAATAGGTAGTAACATGCTAGCTAGCTAAGTAACAGCATGACAGCTACTGTACAGTAGATAATCAAACCGTTTCCAGAATCATTGACGTTGTAGCTACTGTATTTAACCACCAATAATGATACCATGTTCAAATATTATAAAGACAGTTAGCTAGCTGGTCCAATAGTTAACTAACGTTATATCAATAAGGTTAGTGAGGTTAGTTTGCTAGCTATAGTAGCTAACTGTTTAGCATAACTACTGTTAACCAGCTAGCGAACTTAGTTTTACAAAGCTTTAAGCAACAATCGATCATTAATGCGCAGTCATTTCTACAAAAATGCTAAGTTTCTCGAAAGGAAAACAATCAAAAAGGCATACTGTCACCAAATCGCACAGAAGTAATGAACTGACAAGTTAATCCTTAACCCCCAAACCTCCGTGCGGCCTCCGCCACAACGCTGAAATACTCCCACCTCGCTCCGATCCAATGCGGTGCTCCCACATACTTGAGTCCCAAGCCTCAAGGCCAAGCAAACATGCTGCTATAACAACCTCATAAACGCATTCAAATCGCTAAAACTGGGCTCTTTAGCATCGTGAATGCTTGTTTCGATAGTTTAGCTTTATTTTATAGCAAAACTGTGCAATTAATCTTCGCTGTCTTACCTCTGCTTTTACTGACAGCACAGGGTTTATATTCGAGGTGTGTGGCTCTCTCCGTTTCAACAAGATGGCTGAGAATGGGTGACGACAACACATATCCCGATAAAGACCCGTATGCAGGCGCGTTCGTAAATTCACTCTGGCTATCTACTCCGATTTCAGAGCACTCTGGTCTGAGTGTGTCAGAGCGCAGAACAACTGATTAATTTACGAACGCTCAACACCAGTTGAATATGGTTGTGTCAGTAAACGTTGGCAAAGAAGCGTAATGAAATTGTTGCCAGCAGCACAGTTACAGTCACCAACTCTCTGGATAACATGAAAACAGCCTAACCAGCACTGCTAGGGCGAGTATTTTTGTCTGGAAGTAGCTAGCCAATGTTAGCCAGTTAGCTTTGGTACCGTTGTTTATTTATTTTGTATTGAACCTTCACATAACTAGGCAAGTCAGTTAAGAACAAATTCTTATTTACAATGACGGCCTAACCCGCACGACGCTGGGCCAATTGTGCGCCGCACTATGGGACTCCCAATCACGGCCGGTTGTGATACAGCCTGGAATCGAACCAGGGTCTGTAGTGACGCCTCTAGCACTGAGATGCAGTGCCGTAGACACAGCGGAAATCTCGGATCAATCCTACTCCTCGGCCAGAGGGTCCAGTGTGGCTCTGAATTTACAAATGGACAATCTGGCAACGCTCTGAATTTACTAACGCTCAGAGCGCTCTCTGGCACTCCAGATTGAATTTACGAACACGCCCTCCATATGCCAATAATATTTGCAGACTGGCATATTTTGCAAAGTACAAATCGCGCTGAAATCATCTGTATGACTTCTGTACGTGTAATGTTAGACTTGTACGGCAGAAGAACACGTTATATTGGCCTTATTCTAACCAAATGTTGTAGAAGATTAAGAATTAGCTACCACCTTCAGATTTGATTACATACATCATTGTAAACAACATACATATATACATACATACATACATACATACATACATACATACATACATACATGCTGGTAACTGCCAGTACCAAAATAATGGAAACAGTTGATTAAATGAGGGGTTACCAAGTGTATTGAAAGCAAGTGCTTTCACCATGGCTATGCCCACATGGCCCCATCCACAGGGCACAAGTAGTCATTGAATGGTTTGATGAGCATGACAATTATGTAAACCATATGCTATGGCCATCTCAGTCACCAGATCGCAACCCAACTGAACATATGGGAGATTGTGGAGCAGTGCATGAGCCAGCATTTTCCACCACCATCAACAAAACACCAAATAATGGAATTTCTTGTGGAAGAATGGCGTCACAAAATCGAATTTATTTGTCACATACACATGGTTAGCAGATGTTAATGGGAGTGTAGCGAAATGCTTGTGCTTCTAGTTCTGACCATGCAGTAAAATCTAACAAGTAATCTAACCTAAGAATTCCACAACAACTACCTTATACACAAGTGTAAAGGAATGAATACGAATATGTACAAAAATATATGAATAATATATGAACCTTCCCAAGTTCTCTCACGTCACCCCGCTCCTCCGCTCTCTCCACTGGCTTCCAGTTGAAGCTCGCATCCGCTACAAGACCATGGTGATTGCCTACGGAGCTGTGAAGGGAACGGCACCGCCATACCTTCAGGCTCTGATCAGGCCCTACACCCAAACAAGGGCACTGCGTTCATCCACCTCTGGCCTGCTGGCCCCCCTACCTCTGAGGAAGCACAGTTCCCGCTCAGCCCAGTCAAAACTGTTCGCTGCTCTGGCACCCCAATGGTGGAACAAGCTCCCTCACGACGCCAGGACAGCGGAGTCAATCACCACCTTCCGGAGACACCTGAAACCCCACCTCTTTAAGGAATACCTAGGATAGGATAAAGTAATCCTTCTAACCCCCCCCTTAAAAGATTTAGATGCACTATTGTAAAGTGGTTGTTCCACTGGATATCATAAGGTGAATGCACCAATTTGTAAGTCGCTCTGGATAAGAGTGTCTGCTAAATGACTTAAATGTAATGTAATGAGTAATGTAGGGTATGTAAACATTATATAAAGTGGCATTGTTTAAAGTGGCTAGTGATAAGTTGAATTTTTTTTCCATTTATTAAAGTGGCTAGAGTTGAGTCAGTATCTTGGCAACGGCCACTCAATGTTAGTGATGGCTGTTTAACAGTCTGATGGCCTTGAGATAGAAGCTTTTTTTCAGTCTCTCGGTCCCAGCTTTGATGCACCTGTACTGACCTCGCCTTCTGGATGATAGCGGGGTGAGCAGGCAGTGGCTCGGGTGGTTGTTGTCTTTGATGATCTTGTTGGCCTTCCTGTGACATTGGGTGGTGTAGGTGTCCTGGAGGGCAGGTAGTTTGCACCCGGTGATGCGTTGTGCAGACCTCACTACCCTCTGGAGAGCCTTGCGGTTGTGGGCGGAGCAGCAGCCGTACCAGGCGGTGATACAGCCCGACAGGATGCTCTCGATTGTGCATCTGAAAAAGTTTGTGAGTGTGTTTGGTGACAAGCCGAATTTCTTCAGCCTCCTGAGGTTGAAGAGGCGCTGCTGCACCTTCACCACGCTGTCTGTGTGGGTGGACCATTTCAGTTTGTCCATGATGTGTACGCCGAGGAACTTAAAACTTTCCACCCTCTCCACCACTGTCCCGTCAATGTAGATAGGGGGCTGCTCCGTCTGTTGTTTCCTGAAGTCCACGATCATCTCCTTTGTTTTGTTGACATTGAGTGTAAGGTTATTTTCCTGACACCACACTCCGAGCGCCCTCACCTCCTCCCTGTAGGCCGTCTCGTCGTTGTTGGTAATCAAGCCTACCACTGTAGTGCAATGCTCCAATAGAATGCCAGACACTTGTTGAATCTATGCCCCTATGAAAAATATTAGTCAGAGTGCAATATTACTGCAGTACACTGCAGTATAACTGCAGTTAGAGTGCAGTACAACTGCAGTATGCTGCAAATACTGTCCAAAATAACACTGTTTTTTTAGTGCAGTAACTTTGCTGTGTAACTGCAGTTGCAGTGCAGTATAACTGTAGTTCAACTGCAGTTATTATGAAATTACTGCATCCAAAATACCGCAGTCAACAGCAGTTACTGCACTTTTACTGCAGTTTCGAAACTGTGATCTTTTTAGGTGCATTGAAGCTATTAACCTGTTGGGGCTACAGGTTAGCAATAAACCCCGAGTCGGGATTGCTAACAAGGCTGGAAATTCAAAACATCAAAAATCTAATAATTTCAATTTCTCAAACCATCAACTATTTTACACAATTTAAAAGATAAACATCTCCTTAATCTAACCACATTGTTCGATTTTCAAAGAGGCTTTACGGCAAAAGCATAAAGTTAGATTATGTTAGGACAGTACATAGCCACAAAAGTACAAACATCCATTTTCAATTCAAGGTCAGGCATCACCAAAAGCAGAAACCAGCTAGAATTATGCACTAACCTTTGTCAATCTCCATCAGATGACACTCCTAGGACATTATGTTATACAATACATGCATTTTTTGTTCCATCAAGTTCATATTTATATCCAAAAACAGCATTTTACAGTAGCGTGAAATTCAGATTTTTTTCTTCTCTGAAATGCTTCCGGTGAACATAACAAAATTACTATTCGACAACATTGGTAAATTATAATATTGTCATTCAAAGAATAATATATTATCATCTCGTAATTGCTACCGAATGGCCAGATCTCAAAATAACTTTACTGGGAAATCACATTTTGCAATAAACGGGGTGCTATGCTAAGAACAACAGGCTATGCTATACAGTTAGCATCATCTAAAATCGATAATAACATTGTAAATACCCCCTTACCTTTGATTATCTCCATCAGAAGGCAGGATCCCAGGTCCGGAAGGCATTCCAGGTCCGGAACAAATGTGGTTTCTTTTGACAAAGTTCATAATTTATGTCCAAATAACACCAAGTACTTAGCGTTCATTATGCTCCCACAAAACGTGGTTGGGGGCTGGTAAAATCACGCCGAAAAGCTAAAAAAACCTAGTAAATAATCTATTTATGTTCGTTCAAACATGTCAAATGTTGTTTAGCATTAATCTTTTGGTCCATTTTTAAGACACTTTATGTTGGTGTTTCCTTTATTTTGGCAGTTAGCTGTACATACCATTATCAAATACATTATGCATGACATTTACAGATTAAATACCCTATCATGATCTTGTGAACCTAAACTGAAATGAAAAGTAAAATATTTATGATTGGTGATGGGCTACAATGCAAAAATGACAAAAATAGTATCAACATTTTCCTGTAGGCTGTCTCGCCATTGTTGGTAATCAAGCCTACTACTGTTGTGTCATCTGCAAACTTGATGATTGAGTTGGAGGTGTGCTTGGCCACGCAGTTATGGGTGAACAGGGGGACTGAGCACGCACCCTTGTGGGGCCCCAGTGTTGAGGATCAGCGAAGTGGAGGTGTTGTATCCTACCTTCACCACCTGGGGGTGGCGCGTCAGGAAGTCCAGGACCCAGTTGTACCGGGCGGGGTTCAGTCCCAGGGCCTCGAGCTTAATGATGAGCTTGGAGGGTACTATGGTGTTGAATGCTGAGCTATGAACAGCATTCTTACATATGTATTCCTCTTGTCTAGATGGGATAGGGCAGTGTGCAGTAGGATTGGCGATTGCATCGACTGTGGCTCTATTGTTGCGGTAAGCAAATTGAAGTGGGTCTAGGGTGACAGGTAGGGTAGAGGTGATATGATCCTTGACTAGTCTCTCAAAGTTCTTCATGATGACAGAACTGAGTGCTACGGGGTGATAGTCATTTAGTTCAGTTACCTTTGCTTTCATGGGTACAGGAACAATGGTGGCCATCTTGAAGCATGTGGGGACAGCAGACTGGGATAGGGAGAGATGTCTGTAAACATACCAGCCAGCTGGTCTGCGCATGCTCTGAGGCAGCGGCTAGGGGTGCCGTCTGGGCCGGCGGCCTTACGAGGGTTAACACGCTTAAATGTCTTACATCGGCCACGGAGGACGAGAGCCCGCAGTCCTTGGTAGCGGGCCACGTCGGTGGCACTGTGTTATCTTCAAATCGGGCAAAGAAGGTGTTTAGCTTGTCTGGAAGCAAGACGTCGGTGTCCGCGACGTGGCTGGTTTTACTTTTGTAGTCTATGATTGTCTCTAGACCCTGCCACATACGTCTTGTGTCTGAGCCGTTGAATTGCGACTCCACTTTGTCTCTATACTGACATTTTGCCTGTTTGATTGCCTTGCAGAGGGAATAACTACACTGTTTGTATTCTTCCATATTCCCAGTCACCTTGCCATGGTTAAATGCGGTGGTTCACACTTTCAGTTTTGTGCGAATGCTGCCATCTATCCTTGGTTTCTGATTAGGGTAAGTTTTAATAGTCACAATGGGTACAACATCTCCTATACACTTCCTGATACACTGATTCGGTGACTGAGTTTATTTGTCAATGTTATTCTCAGAAGCTACCTGGAACATATCCCATTCCACATGATCAAAACAATCTTGAAGCGTGTATTCCTGATTGGTCAGACCAGCGTTGAATCGTCCTTAGCATGGGTACTTCCTGTTTGAGTTTCTGCCTATAGGAAGATTTGCCGCAAGGAGGAAGGGGGAGGGCCTTATAGGGATCCCGGATGTTGGGGTAACAGTGGTCGAGTGTTTTGGCAGCACGAATACTACAGTTGATATGTTGATAGAACTTCGGCATCCTTTTCTCAAATTTGCTTTGCTAAAATCCAATAAATGCAGCCGCAGGATATGTGGTTTCCAGTTTACATAAAGTCCAGTGGAGTTCTTTGAGGGCTGTCGTGGTATCAGCTTGAGGGGGGATATACACTTCCGTGGCTATAACCGATGAGAATTCTCTTCGGAGATAATACGGTCGGCATTTGATTGTGAGGTATTCTAGATCGGGTGAACATTTTAGTCATTTAGCAGACACTCTTATCCAGAGCGAACAAATGGATGTTATCACAATTACACCATGAGTCGTTAATCATGAAACATACACCCCCACCCTTCTTCTTCCCGGAGAGATATTTATTCCTGTCTGCGAGATGAACTGAGAATCCAGCTGGCTGGACCGATTCGGACAGTATATCCTGAGAGAGCCATGTTTCCGTTGTTAGATTCTGGGTTAAACTTGGAACATTGTTATACTAGACACATGATACATCAGAAGTAATACTATAGTATCTGAGGAGTGATAGAGACTGTTTTTTACATTAGAAGTTAATGGTTATCTGTAGGAGCCAGATGGCTTTGGAATGTGCTGGGTAGAGGGGAGGCAGTCACAGGATTGCTATAGGTGATACGGGTGGAGTGCTTTGAATTAGGCATCAAGGGGGTTGAGGTCAGGTCAGATCACCTTAAAGGAGAAGGAACGGTTTATTACCCCATCACTTCGTCTTTGTAACGATGTGCGCTGAGAGTGTTTTAATAAATAAACACAACATAATACAAAATAAGAAACACGAACAATGCAGAGACATGACATAGGAACAGAAACAATGACGACTGGGGAAGGAACCAAAGGGAGTGACATATATAGGGAAGGTAATCAAGGAGGTGATGGAGTCCAGGTGAGTGTCATAATGCGCTGATGCGCGTAACAATGGTGACAGGTGTGCGCCATAACGAGCTGTATGGTGACCTAGAGGCCGGAGAGGGAGCACATGTGACCGTCTTCCTGTCGAACCATAAAAGATGTAAGGGTTGGAGAGAAGGAGGAGTGCATTTAGATTGGAGTATATATACTTGGGTTGGTGGAAACATTTTGTCTAATGCAGCTGTATTGATCCTCTGGGAAGAATTAAACTTGGTTAAGCTTTCATAGTGTCTGTTTCGTTTTTTCTCTGAGAATTAGAACCCAACACCGTGAAACAGAGTATGTTACAATCCCTGATGTCTCTCTGGAAAGAGACCCGAGCTCAGTCAACTTTATTATCCAGAGACTGAACATTAGCGAGTACAATACTCGGAAGCGGTGGGTGGTGTGCGCGCCTCCTAAATCGGACTAGAAGACCACTCCGAGTACCTCTCCTTTTCCGGAGTTGTTTTGGGTCGGCTTCTGGAATCAGTTCAATTGCCCTGGGGGGTGCGAACAAAGGATCTGCTTCGGGAAAATCGTATTCCTGGTCGTGATGCTGGTAGTGCTGGTGAATTACCACTTCTGTATGTAATAACACAAAACATTTTCTGGGCTAACAATGTAAGAAATAATATATAAAAAACCGAAATACTGCAAAGTTTCATAAGAGCAAGAAGCAAGGCAGCCCTCTCTGTCGGCGCCATTTTCACCATATGATGAAGTTTGCTGCCTGCATCTATTCCTGGTTCTATTTGGTGGGTTCCAGTACCTCACTATTTCTACCTGCCTGGATAGGGCTGATTATGTTATTTTTCGCTGGTCAACATAACATTGATCACCAAGTAAACACGATGAATAGATTATCAGTCCAAGAGCAATGCAGAAACAGTCAGGGCCCTATTCTACATTATAGGATACATGCTTAATCAATGTAGCCTTTCATATAAATTGAGGAAAGCTTTAAGGGGGAGATGGACAGCTGTGATATAGGATATGAAGATGAAATTGACAACAATTAGAAAATAGAAACACATGCAAGCAACCTTAATATAGCCTAATGATCAGCCATTGATACATTTTAGTGAAGCAATGGGGGGTTATGTTGACACTACATTTTAATTTGAGTGCTTTATATAAATCTGCAACCACTTATTGATAAGGGTAAACTTGCAGATATAGTTTTTTTCCCAGTCTTAGGATTGCCTATATTTTTGTTATTTTGTTGCCTGGATTCAGTTTAGCATGCCTATAATATATAGCCTAATAGATAGTTAATATATGAATGCATCATTCATATAGCCTAACTTCTAACTTGGTGAGAGCAATGTATAGTTTGGGCTTAGTGGGACTATCACTTATTTTTCAACAAGACAATGACCCAACACACCTCCAGGCTGTGTAACCAAGAAGGAGAGTGATGGAGTGCTGCATCAGATGACCTGGCCTCCACAATCACCTGAGCTCAACCAAATTGAGATGGTTTGGGATGAGTCGGACCGCAGAGTGAAGAAAAAGCAGCCAACAAGTGCTCAGCATATGTAGAAACTCCTTCAAGACTGTTGGAAAAGCATTCCAAGTGAAGCTGGTTGAGAGAATGCCAAGAGTGTGCAAAGCTGTCATCAAGGCAAATGGTGGCTATTTTTTTGGTTACTTCATGATTCCATATGTGTTATTTCATAGTTTTGATGTCTTCACTATTATTCTACAATGTAGAAAATAGTCAAAATAAAGAAAAACCCTTGAATGAGTAGGTGTTCTAAAACCTTTGATCGGTAGTGTAGTTTAAAACTTATTTAGAGCAAACTAATAGATCTATGCCTATTCGAAGAGAGAAGCATCGATTGATCCTCTTGCTTACTGAATGGCTAAAATAGGCTACAGAGTAATGAACTGGCAGCAAGTTTGAATAGCGAGAGCAATGTATAGTGTGATGTGATGACATTGGCTAAATTAAAAGGCCTACATTTCTGCACTGATGCATTGAAACTTAAAAAACAGGTAAAGAGAAATGTATTAATTTATTTATTCACACAACGAAACAGATCTGTCATTGGCAGTGCGCTGCCTGTCAGTGCAGGGCCGGGCCAAATAATTAGTCAGGACAACATTTTCTGAGCTAAACTGACCAAGACACACCAACAACACATAAAACATCACATAATTCTGCCCAAAAACAATGACAATTTCTTTCAACCAGTGGCATATGAGCTTTTTAGGTGAGAGCTGATGCCGCCCTGTGATAAGCAGTGCCCACTTTGACAAAGACAGGGACACAAAATAAAATTCCCTAGAAAGGCAGGAACCTAGGAAGAAACCTAGAGAGGAACCAGGCTCTGAGGGGTGGCCAGTCCTCTTCTAGCTATGCCAGGTAGAGATTATAATAGTAGATGGCCAAGATGTTCAAACGTTCATAGATGACCAGCAGGGTCAAATAATAATAATCACAGTGGTTGTAGAGGGTGCTACAGTCAGCACCACAGGAGTAAATGCCAGTTGGCTTTTCATAGCCAATCATTCAGAGTCAGATACAGCAGGTGCGGTAGAAAGAGAGAGTCGAAACAGCAGGTCCGGGACAAGGTAGCATGTCCGGGGAACAGGTCAGGGTTCCATAGCCGCAGGCAGAAGAGTTGAAACTGGAGCAGCAGCACCACCGGGTAGACTGGGGACAACAAGGAGTCATCAGGCCAGGTAGTCCTGAGGCATGGTCCTACAGCTCAGGTCCTCTGAAAAAAGAGAAAGAGAGAGAGAATTAGAGGGAGGATACTTAAATTCACACAGGACACCGGATAAGACAGGAGAAATACTCCAGATATAACAGACTGATCCTAGGCCCCCGACACATGAAGTATTGCGGCACAATTACTGGAGGCTGAGACAGGAGGGGTCGGGAGACACTGTGGCCCCGTCTCTGGACAGGGCCAACCAGGCAGTATATAATCCCACCCACTTTGCTAAAACACAGCCTCCACACCACTAGCGGGATATCTTCAACCACCAACTTACTACCCTGAGACATAGCGGAGTATAGCCCATGAAGAGCTCACCCACGGCACGAACCTGAGGCGCCAACCAAGACAGGAAGATCACGTCAGAGACTCAACCCACTGAAGTAACGCACCCCTCCTAGGGATGGCATGAAAGAGCACCAGTAAGCCAGTGACTCAGCCCCCGTAATACGGTTAGAGGCAGAGAATCCCAGTGGAGAGAGGGGAACAGGCAGAGACAGCAAGGGTGGTTTGTCGCTCCAGTGCCTTTCCGTTCACCTTCACACCCCTGTCCCAGACTACACTCAATCATAGGACCTACTGAAGAGATGAGTCAATAAAGACTTAAAGGTTGAGACCGAGTCTGTGTCTCTCACATGTATAGGCAGACCATTCCATAAAAATTGAGATCTATGGGAGAAAGCCCTGCCTCCAGCTGTTTGCTTAGAAATTCTAGGGACAATAAGGAGGCCTGCGTCTTGTGACCGTAGCGTACGTGTAGGTATGTATGGCAGGACCAAATCGGAAAGATAGATAGGAGCAAGCCCATGTAATGCTTTGTAGGTTAGCAGTAAAACCTTGAAATCAGCCTTAACAGGAAGCCAGGCTAGCACTGGAGTAATATGATCAAATGTTTTGCTTCTAGTCAAGATTCTAGCATCTGTGTTTAGCACAAACTGAAGTTTATTTAGTGCTTTATCTAGGTAGCCGGAAAGTAGAGTATTGCAGTAGTCTAATCTAGAACCTAACCTAAATGGCACTCAATCAAATAAAAAAAATGTGCTAACGTTAATAACTAACAACATATCCTAAAAGCAGGACAGGTCACATAAAATTGTCTTTCCAACATCTGGAAAATACGACTTTCACCTTTCATTCAGAATCTAAATTTAACTTAACTTCAATGTCTGGAAATACCTATTTTAGACGTATTTTCAGCGTCATTTTGCTTACTGGGACTATTCTAGTAGGGGCAGCAATTATTTTGACTCGAAACAGCCAGGACCTATGTCAGTGACCCAGATAACAATTTCTATTGATCAACTGCTTATTTTTGCATGCGAATATCCTAAACTGAAACCTGCTCCGAATAAATTATTGAAGGATTGCGACAGGACGATATTTCTCAACATGTTCTGGTTAGAATTGTTTTTGTCCGAAAATGACGGACTTGGTGAGAAAGGGCCTTTAACACAGAATCCAAACCGGCTGCGCGCGTGCGCCATCGTGCATACATTTATTTTGTCCCCCTACACCAAAATGCGATCACGACACGCAGGTTAAAATATCAAAACAAACTCTGAACCAATGACATTAATTTGACAGTTCGAAAAGCATTAAATATGTATGGCAATTTAGCTAGTTAGCTTGCACTTGCTAGCTAATTTGTCCTATTTAGCTAGCTTGCTGTTGCTAGCTAATTTGTCCTGGGATATAAACATTGAGTTGCTATTTTACCTGAAATGCACAAGGTCCTCTACTCCGACAATTAATCCACACATAAAACGGCCAACCGAATCGTTCCCAGTCATTTCTCCTCCTTCCAGGCTTTTTCATCTTTGAACTTATATGGTGATCCATCTACACTTTCATAGTATTACCACGACAACCGGCAAAACAGTTCGTCTTTCAATCACCCACGTGGGTATAACCAATGAGGAGATGGCACCGTGAGTACCTGCTTCTATAAACCAATGAGGAGATGGGAGAGGCAGGACTTGCAGCTCGATCTGCATCAGAAATAGAAAGGAGTTCTATTTTAGCCCTTGGCAACAGACACTCGTTGGCGTGCGCGAGCAGTGTGGGTGTAATAATTGAATAACATAGATTTCTACATTTATTTTGCAACGCTCACGCACACGACATGTCCGGTCTGGTCAGCATGTAAGGCTATGTACATCATTAGAACCTTTGTAGGAACATCGTTAAGGGTGGGTTGCACCAATATGGTGTAAATTAGAGCTAATCTAGGTTTTGTAAATCTAGGTTTATAATTAATCAGAGATGTGTTGCACCACTTCATTTTAAATCTGGATCAGTAAATCTATGATTAACGGTTTTAAACTATGATTAGTGACATGTTACACCAATATATGAGGTACTTCGTGAGTTGAAACTAAGTATCTAGCCTACTTGACAAATGAGACCACAAAGTTGCTGTCATAAAATTATAAAAATGTAACGTTAGAACTACTGCAACTCCATCGTAAAAGGTTCTCATGGGTTGGCTGATGTGAAATAAAATCTGTTATTTGCCAGTACTAGACAGAAAACGAATTTGTTAGCTAACGTTAGCTACTGTACTGCTAGTTTATAAACCAAGCTAGCTAGCATACAATATTATTTCTTATTGTCATTACTTAGTGATTTAACCATGTTTTATTTGTCCGCTTGCCACCTGATCATGGTACATCAAAGAAGTTCACATTTCTCCGCTTATGAAACAAAACTCTTGTCGGAGCTGAAGATGGAGGAATTTAGTAACGTACTGGAAGATAAAGACAGACAACACGACTGTCAAAAAGAACCAAGACACCTGGGCCATTTTATGCGACAAATGTAATGGCTTAAAGAGAACAGGGACCCAAATCAGATGAAAGCTTGCTGGAAAAAAAATTCAAAGCGAAAGCCAAAAAGGATGCAGCAGAGGAGAGGCGGGGGCTATTTCAGACCGGAGCCGGAGGGGGGCCTCCGTCCAAGGGAATTGATCCTATCACCCAGAAGATATGCGAGATGGTTCTCCAGCAGTTTGCCCCTCTCCATAACTCTCATGGTGACGACGGACAACTTGACCCACCAATATTTAGTAAGCATAAATAACGGGTAAATATCAATGCCTATTATGCACGTTAAAACAAACGTTAAATTGTACTTCAATACAATGTTACCGTTATCAGGCCCGTTACAGCATGTTGCATAACATCAGCATTCATACCAAGGCTGGGCATATCATAAACCCCAATTCAATTGTTGTACAAATTGGGCACTAATAATGAGTTAATTATCATAAAATTCAACCTGTCTCTAATTATTCTCTGAGGAACTCGTTGTGGTCTCTCCACAGTAGATATGCTGCCATTCTATCAGTTAAACCACCTCAAGTGGTAGTTTAGAACTCATCCAAAATCTAAGTTTATATATTTATTTTTTTATTCATTGAGCAACAGGCTTAAAATTAATCTAGGTTTCAAGTGAAAACTAAATTTAGATTAAAGGAAGGATTTAATATAACTAGGATTAATTTAAAACTAGGTTTAAAATTTGGTGCAACACGATTAATAGATAAACCTTGATTTAACCCAGTTTAAGAGTTAATCCATGTTGGTGCAACCCACCCAATATCTCAGCTAAGCACACAATTCTCTGAACACCGATTACTTCAGAACGAATGTGACTACAATTGGTACAAACAAGTGAAGGATATAAGATGCTTCAAATAAAAACTGAGATGACTGTATGAAAAGATAAATACAGCAGGCTACATACAGTTGAAGTCTGAAGTTTACATACACTTAGGTTGGAGTCATTAAAACTCATTTTTCAACCACTCCATACATTTCTTGTAAGCAAATTATTGTTTTGGCAAGTTGGTTAGGACATCTACTTTGTCCATGACACAAGTAATTGTTCCAACAATTGTTTACAGACAAGATTATTTCACTGTATCACATTTCCAGTGGGTCAGAAGTTTACATACACTAAGTTGACTGTGTCTTTAAAGAGCTTGGAAAGTTCCAGAAAATTATGTCATGGATTTAGAAGCTTCTGATAGGCTAATTGACATATGAGTCAATTGGAGGTGTACCTGTGAATGCATTTCAAGGCCTACCTTCAAAGACCTCAAAAAAATGGAGACCTCCACAAGTCTGGTTCATCCTTGGGAGCAATTTCCAAATGCCTGAAGGTACCAAGTTCATCTGTACAAACAATAGTACGCAAGTATAAACACCATGGGACCACGCAGCCGTCATACCGCTCTGGAAGGAGACACGTTCTGTCTCCTAGAGATGAACGTACTTTGGTACGAAAAGTGCAAATCAATCCCAGAACAACAGCAAAGGACCCTATGAAGATGCTGGAGGAAACAGGTACAAAGTATCTATATTCACAGTAAAACGAGTCCTATATCGACAACCTGAAAGGCCGCTCAGCAAGGAAGAAGCCACTGCTCCAAAACCGCTATAAAAAAGCCAGACGACAGTTTGCAACTGCACATGGAGACATTTGAGAAATGTCCTCTGGTCTGATGAAACAAAAATATAACTGTTTGGCCATGATGACCATCGTTATGTTTGGAGGAAAAAGGGGGATGCTTGCAAGCCGAAGAACACCATCCCAACTGTGAAGCACGGGGGTGGCAGCATCATGTTGTGGGGGTGCTTTGCTGCAGGAGGGACTGGTGCACTTCACAAAATAGATGGCATCATGAGGGAGGAAAATTATGTGGATATATTGAAGCAACATCAAGACATCAGTCAGGAAGTTAAAGCTTGGTCACAAATGGGTCTTCCAAATGGACACTGACTCCAAGCATACTTCCAAAGTTGTGGCAAAATGGCTTAAGGACAACAAAGTCAAGGTATTGGAGTGGCCATCACAAAGCCCTGACCTCAATCCCATAGACAATTTGTGGGCAGAACTGAAAAAGTGTGTGCGAGCAAGGAGGCCTACAAACCTGACTCAGAAACACCAGCTCTGTCAGGATAAACGGGCCAAAATTCACCCAACTTATTGTGGGAAGCGTGTGGAAGGCTACCCGAAACATTTGACCCAAGACAAACAATTTATAGGCAATGCTACCAAATACTAATTGAGTGTATGTAAACTTCTGACCGACTGGGAATGTGATGAAAGAAATAAAAGCTGAAGTAAATCATTCTCTCTACTATTATCCTGACATTTTCACATTCTTAAAATAAAGTGGTGAGCCTAACTGACCTAAGCCAGGGAATTTTTACTAGGATTAAATGTCAGGAATTGTGCAAAACTGAGTTTAAATGTATTTGGCTCAGGTGTACGTAAACTTCCGACTTCCACAGTATACCTATATATTTAAATTATATTGATATATTTGTTAATTCAATTGAGTTTAATTTAGCGTAGCTATTTTTATGCTACTGTCTTATTTTTGCCTCAATACATTTCATGATGTGTAGCCTACATGCGCGCAATGATGTCAAGTTTTTTTTTTACTGCATTATAGGGTAAGTGTTAGAAATTGCCACCTTAATAGTTCTAACCATATGTGATAATATCTCATAGGAGCTGATCCGTTGTCAGCATTGTGGAATAATTCAAATGTTACCGTAAGATTTGAAAGGGTGTAACAGTCTTCTCCTTCCTCTGACAATATGATAAAAATCACTGTCAGAAAAGGTGGACCAATACGCAGCGGGTTGCGTGTTCATCATGATAATTTATTAAATAAACTTGAACACGGAAAAACAATAAACAAACGCGACCGACAGTTTTACAGGCTAGGTACTTACATACAGCAGTGCAAAATCAACTACCCACAAAAACCCAAACCAAACACACCTATATATAGGACTCTCAATCAGAGGCAACTAGAAACACCTGCCTCCAATTGAGAGTCCAACACCCAAACCTAAACATAGAAAAACTAAACTAGACAGAACGTAGAAATACATACAAAACACAAACCCTCTGCCATGTCCTGACCAAAACTAATACAATTACTCCCTCTGCTGGTCAGGACGTGACAAAGGGAAAATGTTGATCCAAGAGCGGCGCGGTCTTTCTTTCAATCCAATCGGTATTCCTACTATCTTGTTGTTTTGATACCATGCTACCATGTTGTTGTCATGTTGTGTTGCTGCCATGCTATGTTGCTGTCTTAGGTCTGTCTTCTGTCGTGCTTTGTTGTCTCTCTTTTCGTGATGTGGGTTTTGTCCTATATTGTTATTTAATTTATTAAGGAGGCCTTTTGCCTTTTGTTAGGCCGCCATTGTAAATAAGAATTTGTTCTTAACTGACTTGCCTAGTTAAATAAAAATAAATAAATAAATAAATAAAAGACACACATAGCGAACGTTCTCTCTGTATGGTGCTTTGGGAAACGCATATTACAGCTTCGGATGTTATAAGAAATTCATATAGTTAAAACAACACTCGTAAGCCTACAAATTCTGCAGTGGAGCAGGTTGAGAGCTTCAAGTTCCTTGGTGTCCACATCACCAACAAACTAACATGGTCCAAGCACACCAAGACAGTCGTGAAGAGTGCACGACAAAACCTATTCCCCCTCAGGAGACTGAAAAGATTTAGCATGGGTCCTCAGATCCTCAAAAGATTCTACAGCTGCACCATCGAGAGCATCCTGACTGGTTGCATCACTGCCTGGTATGGCAACTGCTCGGTCTCCAACCGCAAGGCACTACAGAGGGTAGTGCGAACGGCCCAGTACATCACTGGGGCCAAGCTTCCTGCCATCCAGAACCTCTATACCAGGCGGTGTCAGAGGAAGGCCCTAAAAATTGTCAAAGACTCCAGCCACGCTAGTCATAGAATGTTCTCTCTGCTACCACAGGGCAAGCGGTACCGGAGCGCCAAGTCTAGGTCCAAGAGGCTTGTAAACAGCTTCTTCCCCCAAGCCATAAGACTCCTGAACACCTAATCAAATGGCTACCCAGACTATTTGCATTGCTCCCCCCCACCCCCTCTTTTACACCGCTGCTACTCTCTGTTGTTATCATCTATGCATAGTCACTTTAATAACTCTACCTACATGTACAAATTACCTCATTGACTCTGTACGGTACCCACCTGTATATAGTCTCGCTATTGTTATTTTACTGCTGCACTTTAATTATTTGTTACTTTTATTTCTTATTCTTATCCGTATTTTTTTTTAACTGCATTGTTGGTTAGGGGCTCCTAAGTAAGCATTTCACTGTAAGGTCTACACCTGTTGTATTCGGCGCATGTGACTAATAACATTTTATTTTATTTAATCGCCATCGGGAAACCAGGCCGAGATAATCAAAACTATAGACGTCAGTACGCCATTGTTGTAGCATGAAGAAAACTACATCATTCCGGAAGCGTGTATCTTGGCTCGTTGGTCTAGGGGTATGATTCTCGCTTAGGGTGCGAGAGGTCCCGGGTTCAAATCCCGGACGAGCCCTCCTTTTTCAAAGGATACGTTCGTAAATTCATTCTAGTTTCTACTCCGATTTCAGAGCGCTCTCGTCTGAGTGTGCCAGAGCGCAGGATAATTTATGAACGTACGAACGCTCAACACCAGTTGAATATGGTTGTCAGTAAACGTCGGCAAAAAAAGCGTAATTAAATTGTTGCCAGCAGCACAGTTACAGTCACCAACGCTCTGGATAACATGAAAACAGCCTAACCAGCTCTGCTAGGGCGAGTAAAATGTTCATAGTGAGGAGTTCTCCCATTTGTGATTGGAAGTAGCTAGCAAGCTAGCCAACGTTAGCCAGTTAGCTTGGGTGATTGACTGCAGTTGTAAGGGCAGAACGCTCGGATCAACCCTACTCTATGGGGGGTGATAAGGGACATATATAAGCCTAGGCAACCGTACCTCCTGAATGACATGATACCAACGCCATACTAACGTCTGCCTTACATGACCTGATACCAACACCTTCGTCGCGTGTTAAGGAATGTTATAATGTGCATAGTTTAGATTTATATTAATTAAATCGCAACCCGAAATGTTAGAAACTTAAAATTTTTCCCATGCAAGCAGACATTCCAACATAGCCACCTTGAACTATTACTTAGCCTACGGCTTGTGTATTTCCTGTTATCGCTAATGGCCTACATTTACATTTGAGTCATTTAGCAGACGCTCTTATCCAGAGCAACTTACAGTAGCAAATGCATACATTTCATACTTTTTTTTTCTCCATACTGGTCCCCCGTGGGAATCGAACCCACAACCCTGGCGTTGCAAACACCATGCTCTACCAACTGAGCCACACGGGACCGAAACGAAAAGATGATGTCCAATCTATAGATAATCTGTCTTTCCCTCGACACCTCATGGCATGGTATGTTATCTTATCTCGTTGTATACAGATCTAAATGTTTTTAGCCAATCACAGACTGTGTTGTTACCAGTTCAACATCAGACAACCAATATGAGTTGTGTCCATGACTTTCAGAGGAGTTCATAGTTGCTATTCGGAATCCTTGGAACGTCCCTTCAGTCGAATAGAGCACTTCATAGACTTTTCCAGAGGGTCCGTGCTATTTAGAATCCTTGGGCTGTCCACACCGCTATCAAGTATAAATGTAAGTTGGTTAAATTTAGTGTTAGTTTAGGGTAAGGACGTCCCAAGGAATCCTGATTGCAGTGACCGTTCATAGAGTGAGAGACTGGCACGTTATTTGAGAGCTCAGTGGCGACAAAGACATTTTTGAAATTAAAAAATATATATTACAAGCGGCAGAAGCGATTTGAGTGTCTGCCCCAGATAGTTTCCTTATTCGACACAATGAAAATAATTACCAAGATGTCCTTGATCCAATTGAGGATTAAGTAGGCTATATTTAAGTTGTGATATTATTAGGAAATATTTAGGTCTGCAGTGTTAAGGGAAATTTGGTTTATTTGAAAATAATATTTTTTTGTTGATAACGTATTGTCGAAAGCACGTAGGCAATATTATTTACTGTGTCGATAGCAGAGTAGGCTAGTGTACAATAACGTAATTTGATGTGCTAGTATTATTTATTTAATGGATTAATTCAATTGTAAATGAAATAGCTACTTTTCATTTGAAGGGAAACGAGGTACAACATGCAACTTCGATCGAAGACCTAAAATCATGTCTGACAATATCACAACGGTATCCTAATATAGTGTGGATACAGTAGTAGCCTATTCTACAACAATGTACCTGTATGTGCTTGCTAGTATTATTTATCTAATTGATCAATTAAATTGTAAATGTGGATGGGTACGCTATTTCATTTAATGATTACGTTATTGTACAAGGTGGATACAGGAGTAGTCTATAGTCTACAATAATAATGTCATTGAATGTGCTATAGTATAATTTATTTCATTGATGAATACAATTGTAAATGGGGATGGGTAGGCTACTTCATTCACTGAATACTGAATATATTGCTATCTCTGGGAGTATGTTAATGACGGCTTTTCAGCTGTCGAACTATGGCAATGTCGAACTAATTTCTAAATCTCTTTCTTTTAGTCAAGATGTGATGAGCCAGAGCAACCAATCAGCTTCACTGCAGGTGCTCAACCCACGGCCCTCACTGTTCTCCCTCCACAAGTAACCACAGAGGTTGACGAAAACCTTCAAAGGTTATGGTGCTATGTTGCATGTTATCTTGAATACCAGGCAGATGTTTGAGTACAGAATCAAATGGTGTAAACTTAACAGGCTAAACTTGTTGAGTACACTCTTTGAGAAACGGGTTCCAACAGGGTTCTTTGGCTATCACCAAAGGAGATAACTTTTTGATTCCAGGTAGAACCCTCTGTGGAATGTAGCCCAAAAGGGTTCTACCTAGACACAGAAGGGGTTCTACCTGGAACCAAAAAGGGTTATTCTATGGGGACAGCGGAAGAATCCTGTTAGTTTGTAGATAGCATCTTTTTATCTGAGTATAGGCCTATATTGCAGTCGTGGTTCCATGGATATCTGTGAAAAATAAAATTCATTGGTGGTGTCGAGTTTATCAGAAATACTATGAAACATCCCCACTTTTAGCACACATTTGCAAGCAGGCAAAGTAACCTATGTGTGCATAGGCATGTGTGATCACTCAACATTGACAGGACCAACAAAAAAGCCATGCTTGGGACTCCTAAGTGGCGCAGCGGTCTAAGGCACTGCATCTCAGTGCGAGAGGCATTACTACAGACCCTGGTTTGTTTCCAGGCTGTATCACAACCGGCCGTGATTGGGAGTCCCATAGGACAGCGCACAATTGGCCCAGCGTCATCCGGGTCAGGGTTTGGCCGGGGTAGGTCGTCATTGTAAATAAGAATTTGTTCTTAACTGACTTGCCTAGTTAAATAAAGGTTCAATAAAAAACATGCAAACAAAAGATGACGTGTTTAACTTGCACTGTTATGCAATTACTAGGAGACGAGATACGCTGCTGCTGCGACATTGACCCCCCTCCATTTGTTTTGTACACTGCTGCTACTCGCTGTTTATTACCTTTGCATAGTCACTTCACCCCTACCTACATGTTCAAATTACCTCATCTAACCTGTACCCCTGCACACTGACTCGGTACCGGTACCGTCTGTATGTAGCCTCGTTATTATTATGTTATTGTGTTACTTTTTATTTGGTAAAAATGTTCTTAAACTTCTTGAACTGCACTGTTGGTTAAAGGCTTGTAAGTATGCGTTTCACGGTAAGGTCTACACTTGTTGTATTCTGCGCATGTGACAAAGTTTGATTTTATTTGAAATTGCTAATTCTGGCTACAAATGTTCTAGTATTAATTTATTGAGGCAAGCAGATCAGAGATGCCAAGGTGGTACTCAAGCATATGCCATGTGTATGTGACACACATATGTATGGTCATATTTTCTATGTTTTATTTTGTTTATTTTGCCTCCCAAGTATTTGCATTTAATGTATGTATATAATTACTGCCGCTAGGGGAGCTTTGACGTCAATGAAGTGAGTTAGTGAGATATTTCACATTTCTTCTTCATTATGGAGAATGTCTAGTTCTGAAAACGAACGTTTCTCCGTCTCGTCATTTTACCCTACTAATTCAGGTATGTAATGTGCAAAAATGCAATATGACTCAAAATATTGAGGTAACATGGTTAATTACACAGTCTGGTAATGTTTGAAAGCAGTTTTAACTGAGAGAAAAACTGGTTGGTATTTTCCCCTTTGTAAGTAAGTAATGGAGTTAGGCTAGGTTGCTAACGTTAATGGTTTACATGAAAATAGCGTTTAACAGTTCTCTGGCTTGATGCTAACCAAATTTAGCTTGCCTAAGCGCTATAGTAGTTAGCCCTAGCCTAGTTGGTTTTAGTCAATGTCAGTTTAATGTAATGGTTGCAGTGTAACGGTGTAATAAGTTGTTAAATTCCTGCATAAAATGGGTGTTATGCCACTTCCTGGTGGATTAGTGTGTTTACATTGTCTAATACACTCAGTGGTAAAGGTATGGGATTCTGGTCAGTGATAAAGGTATGGGATTCTGGGTAATTCACAGCAGATCTATGGAGAATTGCTGTGGGTGAGTTGAACATTGAATGGTCCCGTGATAGAAATGTATAAAGTTGACATTACATCATAAAATCCACATTTTACGTCATACATTGGCAATTTATGTCATTAGTAACTAATGTTGTTGGTTTGCAGTCAAATAAGCCACTTATATGTTATTTGCAGAATTTCAGTTAGCCATGTGGGTTTTATGCTAGCTAAAGTTCCCTCTTTGAAGTTGGTAGCTAACTTGAAAATGCATCTTCTTTAGGAGTGCTATTTATATCCTGTCGACTACTCATCATTCATCCATACTGTGTGTGTCCCATGATTGCAGGTAATTTATGACAAATGTATAAAGTATATGTTTTAGTAATTTATGAGCACCAGCTAAAAGCGTATTAGCCTGGTTTTGTTAGCTTAGGAAAATATGTGTTACATTCTAGATATTATATTTCTTCGCCACAAGAGTGTGACGTTGAGTAATTTCTCAGGTTCATTTGATATACACTGCTCAAAAAAATAAAGGGAACACTTAAACAACACAATGTAACTCCAAGTCAATCACACTTCTGTGAAATCAAACTGTCCACTTAGGAAGCAACACTGATTGACAATAAATTTCACATGCTGTTGTGCAAATGGAATAGACAACAGGTGGAAATTATAGGCAATTAGCAAGACACCCCCAATAAAGGAGTGGTTCTGCAGGTGGTGACCACATACCACTTCTCAGTTCCTATGCTTCCTGGCTGATGTTTTGGTCACTTTTGAATGCTGGCGGAGCTTTCACTCTAGTGGTAGCATGACACGGAGTCTACAACCCACACAAGTGGCTCAGGTAGTGCAGCTCATCCAGGATATCACATCAATGCGAGCTGTGGCAAGAAGGTTTGCTGTGTCTGTCAGCGTAGTGTCCAGAGCATGGAGGCGCTACCAGGAGACAGGCCAGTACATCAGGAGACGTGGAGGAGGCCGTAGGAGGGCAACAACCCAGCAGCAGGACTGCTACCTCCACCTTTGTGCAAGGAGGAGCAGGAGAAGCACTGCCAGAGCCCTGCAAAATGACCTCCAGCAGGCCACAAATGTGCATGTGTCTGCTCAAACGGTCAGAAACAGACTCCATGAGGGTGGTATGAGGGCCCAACATCCACAGGTGGGGGTTGTGCTTACAGCCCAACACCGTGCAGGACGTTTTGCATTTGCCAGAGAACACCAAGATTGGCAAATTCGCCACTGGCGCCCTGTGCTCTTCACAGATGAAAGCAGGTTCACACTGAGCACATGTGACAGACGTGACAGTCTGGAGACGCCGTGGAGAACGTTCTGCTGCCTGCAACATCCTCCAGCATGACTGGTTTGGCAGTGGGTCAGTCATGGTGTGGGGTGGCATTTCTTTGGGGGGCTGCACAGCCCTCCATGTGCTTGCCAGAGGTAGCCTGACTGCCATTAGGTACCGAGATGAGATCCTCAGACCCCTTGTGAGACCATATGCTGGTGCGGTTGGCCCTGGGTTCCTCCTAATGCAAGACAATGCTAGACCTCATGTGGCTGGAGTGTGTCAGCAGTTCCTGCAAGAGGAAGGCATTGATGCTATGGACTGGCTCGCCCGTTCCCCAGACCTGAATCCAATTGAGCACATCTGGGACATCATGTCTCGCTCCATCCACCAACGCCACAGACTGTCCAGGAGTTGGCGGATGCTTTAGTCCAGGTCTGGGAGGAGATCCCCCAGGAGACCATCCGCCATCTCATCAGGAGCATGCCCATGCGTTGTAGGGAGGTCATACAGGCACGTGGAGGCCACACACACTACTGAGCTTCATTTTGACTTGTTTTAAGGACATTACATCAAAGTTGGATCAGCCTGTAGTGTGGTTTTCCACTTTAATTTTGAGTGTGACTCCAAATCCAGACCTCCATGGGTTGATAAATTGGATTTCCATTGATTATTTTTGTGTGATTTTTGTTGTCAGCACATTCAACTATGTAAAGAAAAAAGTATTTAATAAGATTATTTCTTTCATTCAGATCTAGGATGTGTTGTTTAAGTGTTCCCTTTATTTTTTTGAGCAGTATATTTTGAATACTAAAATGGATGATAGTTTATTCTGATGTTGTGAATATGAGATTACACATGGAAACAATATATTTTTATTACAGTAAATTAGGAATTATTAGAAATTGTTAAATCCACTATACGATCACAATGACTTTGATACACATTTCAATTGTTCATTTGTTAGTATATTATAGAGCAGATCTATGGAGAATTGCTGTGGGAGTGCTATTTATATCCCGTTGACTACTCATCATTCATCCATACTGTGTGTGTCCCATGATTGCAGCTTTGGAAATAAATGAACTATCCATACATTACTCCTTCCTGTGTTGACTCACTGACTTGAGGGACGGGACCAGGAAGGTCACAGTAGCATTGGTTCGGATAGGCGTCCAGTAATATAGTTTTTTTCCGAAATTGACACTGATAGTACAGTGAGTTTTATATATAATGTGTAGATGTATGGTGACTTCACGTTTGGATGAACGGACCAACGGGACTGCCATGGGCAAGGCTCTTGACGAGTACCAGGAATGGTGGAAGGACAATCTGAAGGTAATTATCTTTTCACACAACACAGCAGTGTTCACTCTATCGCCTGCTATATGGAGGAGAGCCGCAGCAGTTAACTGTCGTAAACAATGCAATTGTATATAACATTGCATATACTGTAGTATAATTTTTTTCGATTGACTTAGTGTTTTTCTTTTGCTGTTTTGTATAACGTACTTTGACGTCACTGATACTCCACCTGATGTGGTGGAAGTTGTGGAACCAGATCAAAACGCCTTCGAGGACCACCTTCAGGCATGCACTGAGGAGGATGTGGAGGTTTTTGACCAGGGAAAAATTATAGTCAGCTGTTAATTTATTTTCTGGCCTTCCAAGAGATATATAAGAGATGTATTTGTAATAATATGAAATAAAATTGCATTTATTTCTATTATCAACCAAGGTGAGACTGAACATGGACAGGGCGCATGAGAAGGAGAGCCACCTGAGAACAATTAAGGGGACCAAGTGCTTCGACAGCTGGGTGAATGACTTGGCTTGGAAGAAGGATGAACAAGGACAAACTTTTTTTGTAATTTCGCCCCGGCAAGGCACTTCCCTGTTCCCTGGGCTACAAATACGTGGATTTCGATTAAGGCAGCCCCAGCACCTCTCTGATTCAGAGGGGTTGGGTTAAATGCGGAAAACACATTTCAGTTGTACAACTGGTAGGTATCCCCCTTTCCTTTTCTTTGTTGGGGTAGTCTAGGTCTCTAGTGGCGCACTCAAAACAACTCGGAAGTCGGCAATTTATGATCTTCCGACTTCAGTGCTTTCATGACAACTGGGAACTCTGGAAAAAACGAGCTCACACTAGGATTTTTGTTTTGAACAGTCATCCAACTCGGAATTTCTGGCATCTTTCTCTGACCTGAATAATGACTGATGTCATGATTTGACCTCGTTTTCCCCCCACTTCTCAGGTTACTGGATTAACAGACACAATCACTGTCACCATGCAATTATTCTTCTATACATTTCTGTGGAGATGGTTAAACGCAGGGTTCGAATTGAGGGTGTATGTGAGGATGTAGGCCTTGTTATAGAGATGTACAAAAAGCATAGGCTACCACTTGTTTGCTTAGCCATAGGAAAAGCAACGGTACAGATTTTATAAAGCGATCTAGGCTATAACAATGATAAACTCCACGACTTTTTACGCAGTCTACTAGTCTATCGAAGGTCTTGAGCAGCCTAAACACCCCAGGAAAATGTGGTTGGTTAATTAAATGCTCTGTAATGTAGAGCTATGCCTAATGCAAAATACCAAAAAGTTAGAATTGGTATGGGTCTATGCATAGACCAAAATCGCTTAACATACAAAAACATTTATTGTTCAGGAGAATCCCATTGAACCAGGCTATTCATTTCAGTGCAGTTGCGTTCTTATACATATTCTTAGACTAAACGGAACCGAAAACACCCCAGCCTGTTTCGATCACAGGTCATGATGAAGCCTGAACATTTAAGCTGTTTGTCATTGATTTAGCCCACAATTGCCTAAAGATTTGATACACATGAAGACCTATATTTAATCTGGAATTTACAAACAAAAGCTTGACTAGGATCCTGACTTTCCTCCACGTCATATTACCAATTAGGCTAAATGTATTCTTATTAATTTGCATAGGCTAACAATTGTGATTAATGTTATTTACCATCTTCTGCTGTTTATGAATAAACAGGCATCAAGGTTACATAATATAATTTCAATGCCCCCCCCCCACACACACACACATTAATGCTACTTACCTTACAGATCACAAAGTGAACTAATTTCCACTCCATTCATATGCAAATTAATTTGATTCATACACTGGCTTGTCCGGCTGGCATGTTTTCATTTTAAACAGGCATTCCCTTACTGAAATAAATTTTGTCCTCAAGTATGATTTAAACAATCATAGCTCATTAGTGCACCCTTGTGGTTGAATATATATCTATTGTATGTCTTATGATACAATTAATAATGTTGAACTAACAAATACCATCAAGGGATACGTTACAATTGACAATAACGAAAACCTTATGAAACGGCTGTGAAAACCAATCTAGCAATATTTCAGATTTAAATACATAACCATTGATATTTTTTTGTACATGTGTCAATTTACTTTCAGATTTTTTGTACACTCACATGGCAATCAGACTGAAATACAGAATTCTGGTGTGTGGATTAGAGAAGACAGGGGTCTTGTGTGGATGGTAGGTTCTGCCTGTCACTTGTTTTTCAACAGGTAGTGGACTCTAAGAGGGAAACTTCAAAGTCCAGGCGCTGCTGCCCTCTTTGTTCTGAGTGTTTGTAGTGCTAGTGTTTTTAGCTAATTATGTGCCCAGTATGATAGTTGTCTTGCTCTTTCTTAGCAGATAATGAAACTTGACAATAACAGTAGCTGATGTAATGAAAAGTTGGAGGGTGGTTGGTAATGGAGGACATCAGGTGGATCCATGTCTGGGTGTCAGAATCCCTAGGTCCTGGAAAACAGGAGCAGGGTTAATGTTAATGGCAGACAGAAAAGAAAGGATACATGTCTAATTTTTGATGTCAGTGGGGTTGGTAAGGGATGGTCCCTGGAAAAGATAGAGAGATGAGTTGTGAGAGAAACTCCAGGGTGGAGTCATGCCCATGGAGTCATACACCTTAACAGTACCTACCAGGAAGTGGCGGTTACTTAACGTGACCCAGTGGTTAGCCTTGAGATTAACTATTTGGAGAAACCCCTGGGCCAGCGTTGGTACTGCTGACAGCATGGCAATACCGCCCCCCACGAGGCAGCAAATGCAAATAGTTATCATCTGAGATTTCTGTATTCACCTTAACGGATATTGACCCCAGCTAGGAGCAAAAGAGCACCAAGCTTTCCCGGGTCTCGCCTTCCCTCATTAAAATGCAAATCAATTTATAAAATTTATGACATGCGTTTTTCTGGATTTTTTGTTGTTATTCTGTCTCTCACTGTTCAAATAAACCTACCATTAAAATTATAGACTGATCATTTCTTTGTCAGTGGGCAAACGTACAAAATCAGCAGGGGATCAAATACTTTTTCCCACACTGTATCTACACAGAAATGGTGGCTGCGATATCAACTAGCCTAATAATTTTTGCATTGAGATGATAAGCCTATTTTAGCTAAATCGACAAATGAAATTGATGAACTAAACAGACACTTAAACTAACACGTAATGCGTAACACATGTAGACATAACATCATAATAAACTTACACACAAACTGACATGTGACATGTCAGTGACAAGATACACGACGTGAACACGTCTACATGTCACGTGACGTGAATGCGTCGGCAGTTTGACGCCTTAGAAACAAACTTGTCTCCACTGACAGTCAATGTTAATTAATGGCGTTATTTTATGGCGCTATGAAGACGTTAGGTGACTTGATGAGTATCAGTAGCTTCACGAGGCTTAATTCTGGCATGAATCACCCCCCATACCACTCCTCGACCAGAGCTTCCAGTGTGTGCTCCGAAACGCTCTGAATTTACGAATGGACAATCTGACAACGCTCCGAGTTTACGAACGCCCAGAGCGCTCTCTGGCACTCCAGATTGAATTTACTAACACACCCAAAGTGTACACTCTTTCAGTTATAATTTTATCCAAAACATTTAACAATATTTCAGATTGAATACGGCCGAAATTTGTCTATTCATATTGTTATAGATCCTTTGTAAACAGAGTACACACCCATTACACACATGTGCAAGCAGAGACAAATATGAGGTTGTTAAATATTTAAATATTGTCCTGGCAATGGCATGTTGTTTGCTTACGTTTGTCTGGGGCTTACATTTTGAATGTTAGATTAAATATTAAAACAGCTTTAATTTGAGTTCATGACATACTCACTGATTCTATAGGTTGGAGCTATGTGGCAACAATTTTAGTTTTTCAATTATAACAGACTTTTAAAAAGATTTGACCCCGACGTGATTTGAACACGCAACCTTCTGATCTGGAGTCAGACGCGCTACCGTTGCGCCACGAGGTCTGAAACAACAGGATGACCTTTCACGTATTTGACTGTGTCCAAACACAATACATGTTTTACCGGTATGTCTAGTTTGTCACAGTTAGCTATCACTAAACAGAGAATGGTGGCAGACTACAAACGAGAAGTGAAAATCGACTGTTTGCACCAGCAATACTCTGTTATAATTTGCTTGGAGCAACTTCAGTTTACACTCACTACATACAGATTGTAGTGTTTAGCGACTAGTGCTTTTTGAGGTCGGTTCGGTTTCGGTTCAATTATTTAAAAAAATGGTCCAATGAAAGTAATTAAAGACAGTTAAGTGCATGTCTGTAACAGGGTGGACATATTATATGGCTGATTCACTGAAAATGTGTTTATAATTAAGTGCTGGAGCTTGGCCAACATGTTTTTCTACAAGTCTAATATTTCGCTTTTTATAGTAAAACAGAAAAGGAATATACATTTTGAAATAAAAATGAAAACTGTTGCGTGGTTCAAATTGTACTGTTTTGTGATATTGACCCATGCCCATTGCATAAAACGATCAAATTAATCATGGCACTCAACTATGTCTGCTGACAAGGTTCTAATCCCTAACTATTTTCAGCTACATATATGGCCGGTTAGCTCAGTTGGTTAGAGCGTCGTGCTAATAACGCGAAGGTCGCGGGTTCGATACCCGTACTGGCCAATGACTTTTCTTTTAGACAGTTTTTTTTCATTGTCATCTAATCAAGGACTAATTTAGACCTGGGACACCGACTGGGTGCAGATTGGCAGTCTGATGGGGAGTTACAGACATCATAAACAACTAAGATTTACACAACTGATGTACAGGAAATGCATTAGTCGCTTCAGTCAGGGTTCGCATCAAATCATGAACGTAAAATGAATAATTTTGAAAAGGTTTAAGGACCTGAAGTGCCTTTGCAGATCTGAGAGGGGCGAGGTGTGGGCTTTGGTCAGCAACTTGCTGAAGGAAGAGAGGCCTGCACAGCAAACTGATAAAGCAATAGAGTCTGAGCCAGCAAAGAAGGTAGCTGCCCTCTTGTTGAGTCTGAGTCTGATGAAGAGGAGGAGTCAATTGAGAAACGTGTGGAGCATTACAAAGCAGAGCCCAGCATCAACACGGAGGACTGTCCACTGTAGTGGTGGTCACAGCATGTAGGTGTACACCCCAGGCTTGCTTGCATTGCACCGGTACCTGGCAACGCCTGCCACATCTTTACCTTGTGAGAGGTTGTTTTCACACTCTGGGCATATCGTACAGAAGAAGAGAAGCTTTATCATCTGGAAATGTCAACAGGCTTGTCTGTCTTTGCAACTGCCTCAGTGAAGAGAAATGGGAGGACGACTGAAGTTTATGGTCACAGGTTTATGTTCTGTGGAATTCATGACATTGTTGTACAGGTTTAAGCTTATTTTATGTTATGTCTGAAGCTTTAATTAACATTGTTTACGTTGATATGGTTGTTTAGCTCTGGGGAAGAGGTGTCCTGGGGGAGCGGAGCGGGACCATTTAATGCGGTCATGCAGACTTGTCCAATTAGTTATTTGGTAGAACAAAAAACGAGCAGGACTCCAGACCAGGATTTGAATATCCTAAGGATTACTTTTTTCCCCCTAGGGTACTGTAAAACATGTTTCCGCCCGGTCTCGAACCGGGGACCTTTCGCGTGTTAGGCGAACGTGATAACCACTACACTACGGAAACTGAAAACAAGAAGTTTGAAATAATTGTAATGAATGGGAGTTGTAAAAACCCTATAACCGATTTATTGGATAGGTAAATAAAGTAATTGATCGAGATTATACCGTTATTAGCCTATAGGACAAGTTATTTAAAGAAATGGTCTAGGATTGCTATTTGCACTCGCATACATTCTTCAATTCCAATTTTTTGGGGGGGGTTGTTTGTAACGTTTTTTTTTTTTTTTTACTTATTCGGTACATTTAAAAATATAGATATATTTCACCTTTATTTAACCAGGTAGACAAGTTGAGAACAAGTTCTCATTTACAATTGCGACCTGGCCAAGATAAAGCAAAGCAGTTCGACACATACAACAACACAGTTACACATGGAGTAAAACAAACATACAGTCAATAATACAGTAGAAAAATAAGTCTATATACAATGTGAGCAAATGAGGTGAGATAAGGGAGGTAATGGCAAAAAAGGCCATGGTGGCAAAGTAAATACAATATTGCAAGTAAAACACTGGAATGGTAGATTTGTAGTGGAAGAAAGTGCAAAGTAGAAATAGAAATAATGGGGTGCAAAGGAGCTAAATAAATAAATAAATACAGTAGGGGAAGTGGTAGTTGTTTAGGTTAAATTATAGATGGGCTATATACAGGTGCAGTGATCTGTGAGCTGCTCTGACAGCTGGTGCTTAAAGCTAGTGAGGGAGATAAGTGTTTCCAGTTTCAGAGATTTTTGTAGTTCGTTCCAGTCATTGGCAGCAGAGAACTGGAAGGAGAGACTGCCAAAGGAGGAATTGGCTTTGGGGGTGACCAGAGAGATATACCTGCTGGAGCGCGTGCTGCTATGGTGACCAGTGAGCTGAGATATAGGGGGACTTTACCTAGCAGGGTCTTGTAAATGACCTGGAGCCAGTGGGTTTGGCGACGAGTATGAAGCGAAGGCCAGCCAACGAGAGCGTACAGGTCGCAGTGGTGGGTAGTATATTGTTGTCCTGGCCGTGTGGTGCCAGGACAACAACCTCTCCCTCAACGTGATCAAGACAAATGGAGATGATTGTGGACTACAGGAAAAGGAGGACCGAGTATGCCCCCATTCTTGTCGACGGAGCTGTAGTGGAGCAGGTTGAGAGCTTCAAGTTCCTTGGTGTCCACATCACCAACAAACTAACATGGTCCAAGCACACCAAGACCGTTGTAAAGAGGGCACGACAAATCCTATTCCGCCTCAGGAGACTGAAAGGATTTGGCATGGGTCCTCAGATCCTCAAAAGGTTCTACAGCTGCACCATTGAGAGCATCCTGACTGGTTGCATCACTGCCTGGTATGGCAACTGTTTGGCCTCCGACCGCAAGGCACTACAGAGGGTAGTGCTTACGGCCCAGTAGATCACTGGCCAAGCTTCCTGCCATCCAGGACCTCTATACCAGGCGGTGTCAGAGGAAGGCCCTAAAAATTGTCAAAGACTCCAGCCACCCTAGTCATAGACTGTTCTCTCTGCTACCGCAAGGCAAGCGGTACCGGAGCGCCAAGAGACTTCTAAACATCTTCTACCCCCAACCCATAAGACTCCTGAAGATCTAATCATAGTCTTGCTATTGTTATTTTACTGCTGCTCTTGAATTACTTGTTCCTTTTCTTTCTTATTCTTATTCGTTTTTTAAAACTGCATTGTTGTTTAGGGGCTTGTAAGTAAGCATTTCACTGTAAGGTCTACAGCTGTTTTATTTGGCGCATGTGACTAATAGAATTTGATTTGATTTGAACATGTGATGTCCACTATAGGGCTGAGTCGAAAAGAGGGGTGGTGGCTCACATTTCGGGTGCATGTTACATTTGGAGAGTGTATGTGACCAGGCAAATGTGGCTCAGCTGTTTTTCGCCGTGTTCACGCAAATGACGAGGATTTGGGCTTGTTCTCGAGAAAGCAGTATATCCTTCGCGTTGGAATATTTGTCCAATTCGAAGTGAGTAATCTCTGTTCTGATGTCCAGAAGCTCTTTTCAGTCATAAAAGACGGTTAGCAGCAACATTATGTACAAAATATGTTACAACCAACACGAAAAAACGAACAAAATAGTACAGTTGGTCAGGAGCCGGAAAAACAGCAGCTATCCCCTCCGGCGCCATGGGTTACACATGGTGTACACCGTCCAACGAAATGCCTACTTACTAATTATTACAGGGACAGGGCTAGGGGTTGATGTATTCTTTACTCTCAGTTATGATAATTGCTTTGATGTCCAATTAACGGTCTATATTCATATGATAATAAATTGACCAATAGTGAATTGACAAATCAGAAACATTCTTGCATGATGTAATTATCACATACAACAGAAGCCTCCTTAGCGCAGTAGGTAGCGCGTCAGTCTCATAATCTGAAGGTCGTGAGTTCGATCCTCACAGGGGGCACTGATTTTACCAACAGTCTCTTTAGCCCACGTGAGAGTAAAATGTAGGCGAGATAATATAGTGTTTGTACTGTGCCGAAATTCTATTCAAATTTATATCAAATTCAAACACTTCAATTGGCTAATGGTACGTTGTAGAGGTGCTATAATGCAAAGTGTTTGTTACAATGCAAGGATTATTTATCCTAACATTAAAATTAAATGAATCTGGTAATGTAAGACGTAGGCTTTCTTTCACTTTCAAAAGCGGACAGTTACAGCTAGATATGCAGTCAAGCGTTGGTGGTATAGTGTTGTGTGTAGCTGTCTTCTGAGCTGTAGACTCGGGTTCGATTCTCGGCCAAAGAAATTAAATATTTGGTTTGAATCACCCTTTGAAATTAATATCTTCATGTAACTTGTATATTTTTACACTTTCAAAAACTGAACACTCCGCGTTAAATTTCAGCCAAGCGTTGGTGGTATAGTGGTGAGCATAGCTGCCTTCCAAGCAGTTGACCCGGGTTCGATTCCCGGCCAACGCAGTTGCTTTTTGTGTTAGAATAAAACGTTGAAGTTTGATTCTAGTTATGTGGTTTTTCTCTCTTTTACTTTGTTCTGTTGTTCTATTGCTTTCTTTTTATCCATCCAGCCCTGAGTTATGTTTCATTGACATGGCATGCGGTGTATTCAAAGGGCGGGGATGGGGTGGCCTGAAAGTACTCTGCCATGCGTTCTCACAATGATTCAGGCTGCAGCATGTTTTTCTTTCAGTAAACAGTCTTTACTTTAGCCTTTATTTTGATTTGGACTAATAACAGTGTACCACTAACAAACATATATTCAAGATACATTTTTCTTACATAAAATGTTGATAGTCAAAAGCCCCTTGCAGGTATAGGATGTGTCTCCTTGCCCCTGACAACGGTGAGTCGAGGAAATTTCTGGTTGCGACAACCAATCATATCGCCGTCTGCAACCAAGAGCCCGCCTTCCCGACTACTCTGCCTGGCCTGACCCTGAGCCCGCCCGCCTGCTGTACCTTTGCCCTACCTCTGGATTACTGACCTATGCCTGATTTGACCCTGCCTGCCTTCACCTGTTACCTGCCCCTGTTGCTATAATAAACATTGTTACTTCGACAGTCTGCATCGGGGTCTTAACCTGATTCCTAATAGATATTGATGATATCTGCATTTTCTGCTAAAAAGAAAGTGAAAATCTGACTCACTTATTCTATGAATGTAAATCTGTGATAGAAAAACCTTGAGGAATACTTATTTAGCATTATGAACACTACCCATGTTTTTGATATGAAGATATATGTTACTATTGCAATGATAACAAGACCATTGAAATAATTGGGATTTTTTACAATTATTTTTGCCAAATACTTTATACACAAACAAAATTACAGAATTCTATACCAACATTAAAAATATTTTTAAAGACATTATCCATAGTGAATAACAATAAGAATAACATCCTTCTGAACCATATTTTTTCTGAGTGAATACAATTGCACTAGAATTGTCTCTTTAAAAAAAAAAAAGTTTAATATATACTTTGTTATTTATATGTATTTAGTATTTTCTTGTTTATACCTGTTTTGTTTTGTTAGAAATGTTTGATGTAGGGATGTAAATTGATTATTTTGTATGATGAATAAAAAAAAAAAAATCGAAATAAAATATCAGAGTACAATTATTGTAGGCATGAGCGGTCTTTCAATCATGAAGTCGCGAGATGCCTTTTTGAGATCAAAGGGAGCCGCGTTTGCACATTTCTTGATAATTTCTGCTGAATTATTTTCCAAATTCTATCATATTTTTGTTCATCAATGAAAATCCTGGAAAGTTCATGGTGTGTGCATCACCTGCGTGTGCGCCAGTGGGCTGTTGCCAGAGGAGATAGAGACGTTTGGGCAGCAGGTCAAATAATGATATACAACAGACTACTGTAACTAGATAGCCAATTCAAATCATATTGTGTAGTTTGGCTGGGTTATTTCGCTAGTTAACTATTAAAATGTATTCATGTCGTGTCCGATGTCCTAAAATAACTTAACCGCAAAAGGCTAACACAGTTGATATATGGGTCGCAATTGATGAAACCAACGCTGCATACCCTGTTGTAAAACCGTCTCTCAAGCGCTCAAAATTTGCTAGGATTCTCTTCAATACTGGCCATGTAAATCTGACAAAGTAAAAAATATATATTATTAGAATAGCCTAATTGAGAAGTAACGCCTATGCTGTCATCATCTCCACTGAACATTTTAACCTTACAAATAGACAAACATCTTAGTTGTCACGGCTGTCGAAAGGAGTAGAGGACCAAAGTGCAGCTGTGTAGTTCCATATTTTATTTAATCTGTGAAACTTTGCAATACATAAATAAACTGAATCGACAAAACAACAAACTGACGCAGAGGAGAAACAAACACTAATCAAAAATAATCACCCACAAACCCAGGAAGAAAAACCCCTACTTAAGGATGATCTCCAATTAGAGACGAGGACCAGCTGCCTCCAATTGGAGATCATCCCAAACAAACCAACATAGAAATACAAAAACTAGAACTTAAGAACATAGAAATCATAGAAAAACACAAAACACCCCCTGTCACGCCCTGACCTACTCTACCATAGAAAGTAACATCTTACTATGGTCAGGATGTGACAGTACCCCCCCCCCCCAAAGGTGCGGACTCCGACCGCACCTAAACACAACAACCCCCCCCCCAAAAACAAACAAAAGGAAGGGTAGGGTGGGTAACGCCTGTCTATGGCGGCTCTAGTGCAGTCCACATAACCTTATCCTCCAGCGGATCCTCCAGCAGAGGAGGCGGCTCTGGGGTGTAACCCCCGCTCCACCCGCTGATCCCTCTGCTTCAGTACCACCGGACCGTGGATCGTCGGAGGAGGAACTGGACTGTAGATCATTGCCGGAGGCTCCGTACTGCAGGCCGCCACCGGAGGCTCCGGGCTGCAGGCCGCTCCGGGCTGGAGACCGACGCTACAGGCTCCGCGCCATGGATCATCACTGCAGGCTCTGCGCCATGGATCGTCGGAGGAGGAACTGGACTGTAGATCATTGCCGGAGGCTCCGTACTGCAGGCCGCCACCGGAGGCTCCGGGCTGCAGGCCGCTCCGGGCTGGAGACCGTCGCTACAGGCTCCGCGCCATGGATCATCACTGCAGGCTCTGCGCCATGGATCGTCGGAGGAGGAACTGGACTGTAGATCATTGCCGGAGGCTCCGTACTGCAGGCCGCCACCGGAGGCTCCGGGCTGCAGGCCGCTCCGGGCTGGAGACCGTCGCTACAGGCTCCGCGCCATGGATCATCACTGCAGGCTCCGCGCCATGGATCATCCCTACAGGCTTCTTGCCATGGATCATCCCTACAGGCTCCGGGCCATGGATCATCCCTACAGGCTCCGGGCCATGGATCATCCCTACAGGCTCCGGGCCATGGATCATCCCTACAGGCTCCGGGCCATGGATCATCCCTACAGGCTCCGGGCCATGGATCATCCCTACAGGCTCCGGGCCATGGATCATCACTGGAGGCTTCGTACGTGGAGCCGGAACAGGTCTCACCGGACTGGGGGACGTCGCCGGAGGCTCCAGACTGGGGGACGTCGCCGGAAGCTCCGGACTGGGGGACGTCGCCGGAAGCTCCGGACTGGGAACTGTCGCCGGAAGCTCTGGACTGGGAAGACACACTGGAGGCCTGATGTGTGAAGCTGGCACAGGTGGCGCCAGACTGGTAACACGCACCTCAGGGCAAGGAGCAGGAACAGGACACACCAGACTGGGCAGGCACACTAGAGACCTGATGCGTGGGGCTGACACAGGTGGCGTCAGACTGGTGACACGCACCTCACGGTAAGCACGAGGAGTTGGCTCAGGTCTCCAACCTGACTCTGCCAATCTCCCCGTGTGGGGGGCTGCCGCTCGTGCTTCCCTTGTTGCTGCGCTCTCGCTGCCTCCACCTGTTCCCATGGGAGGCGCCTTTCTCCTGCACCTAAATCCTCTAAAGCCCTGGATATACTCCCCCTTATCTCCTCAATAGTCCACTGGTCCATCTCACGCTGCTTGGTCCTTTGGTGGTGGGTGATTCTGTCACGGCTGTCGAAAGGAGTAGAGGACCAAAGTGCAGCGTGTGTGTAGTTCCACATTTGAGTTAATCTGTGAAACTTTGCAATACATAAATAACTGAATCGACAAAAGAACAAACCGTGATGCAGAGAAACAAACACTACTCAAAAATAAATCACCCACAACACCCAGGAAGAAAAACCCCTACTTAAGTATGATCTCCAATTAGAGACAACCAGGACCAGCTGCCTCCAATTGGAGATCATCCCAAACAAACCAACATAGAAATACAAAAACTAGAACCTAAGAACATAGAAATTGAAAACATAGAAAAACACAAAACACCCCGTCACGCCCTGACCTACTCTACCATAGAAAATAACATCTTACTATGGTCAGGACGTGACATTAGTTCACTACCTCGCGCACCCTAGCCATTTGACCCCTGGTTCATTGAGTGAGGGAATAATTTTTTATAAAGCCATAAAACGTATTTGTTTGTTATTGTAGTGTTGCAGGGTGGCCAACCCTCCTGGAGAGTCCTTGAGAGCTATTGGATGTGCAGGCTTTTGCTCCAACCCTGCTTGAACACACCTTATTGTAAAAAAGAAAAATCAGCTGCTCAGCAGGACCTTGATAAGTGTGTTTGAGCAGGGTTGGATGAAAAGCCTGCACACCCAGTAGCTCTGCAGATGGAGGGTTGACGGACCACACGTGTTTTAATCAGAAGACTACCAGTAAAGTATTTTACTTTGTGGGGGGTTAAGTGCCCACAACGGCAGGAGATATATAATACATGGTATCAGAGACCAGCAGCCCTCCATTGGGGGGGGGGGGGGGGGGGGGTGACTTGAGCTTTCGGACATGTAAAGAATCAGTCCTACTATCCCGAATGACAAGTGGCGAAAAACGTTAATGTAGAGCCCTGGTCTAATGGGATAGTCCACTAAATTGCAAAAATGCCTTCCTTACATTCAAAGCAATGAGAAAGGAGAGACTGCAATGCACCCTTTGCCTTTTGGGTTTGTTTACGCAACCACTGACTACCACAACCACTAATTTAAGCATTTTATAACCTGGAAACAATAGAATGTAGCAAATAATACATTTTGTAATTTGTGTGAATTATCTGAATTCATAGGCTGCAAGTGTATTGGGCTCCCGAGTAAGACAATGCATCCCAGTGCAAGAGGGGTCACTGCAGTACCTGGTTCGTATCCAGGCTGCATTACATCCGGCCGTGATTGGGAGTCCCATGGGGCGGTGCACAATTGGCCCAGGGTAGCCCGTCATTGTAAATAAGAATTTGTTCTTAACTGACTTTCCTAGTTAAATGAAATAAATTGTGTGCTTTGCAATTTCACCAGCAGAGGGCAGTAAAAGTACACAAAACAGTCCTGTATTTGCTCCAGCATGGTAGTCAGAAAGTTCGTGTTCGGGTAAGTTTTTCACTGTCACCATTCACCAAAATATTATTCTGTCATCTGGAATTTGATTCCTAAGACCATACAGGCCTATTTGCATAATAAATAATTGTTTAAAATGTTATGAAAGTTGTTTTATAAAGAGCCTGATATGTCAGATTGTCAAACTCAAGTGACACATTGAAACCATTAAAGATGTATATTTTGAATTGATCAACCATGCACTTTATTGGGTTAAATAAGATGTCATTATCTATACTGTTTTATAAACTGGGTGGTTCGAGACCTGAATGCTGATCGGCTGAAAGCCATGGTGTATCAGACCATATACTACCGGTATGCCCCAAAATTACTTCTTACTGCTCTAATTACGTTGGTAACCAGTTTATAATAGCATTAAGGGACCTCAGGGGTTTGTGGTATATGGCCAATATACCATGGCTAACGGCTGTATCCAGGCACCGTGTCGTGCATAAAAAAAGCCCTTAGCCATGGTATATTGGCCATACACCAAATATAAATATCCTACCCACTGGGCATAGACGTCAAATGAACGTTTATTCCACGTTGGTTTAACCTAATTTTATTGAAATGATGTGGAAACAATGTTGATTCAACTGGTGTGTGCCCATTCGGTATTATGTACACAGGCTATTGAGCATACTAGGGCTACCTACCTCTTCTACTTGTAATATATTTATTTTTTATTTGACTCTGATTATTGATTATTGTACTGCAATGTTGAGGGAGCTAGTGCACAAGCATTTCGATGAACCTTTTATACCGGCCGTAAACGGTGTACGTGACGAATAACATTTGATTTGATTTTGGTCTCCTTAGTTGTTGTGTTGTGGGTGTGACAGATGTAAAGTGTAGGCTATGGATTTCCCAGAGGTCTAATACATGAATAAAATGTCAGCCTGACCTAAAAGGAATCACCAGTGACCCACCAATGAGTCTAGACTCTCGAGAATCTAGTCTAGACCATATGGGAACACGATATAGTTCTATGTTAATGCACAATCTATCATGAAGCCATATGTTACGTTTAGTATTACATTGTTATTGATTACTGCATTGTTGCAGTTAGAGCTTGCAAGATAGCCATTTCACTGTGTGCATGTGACATTAAAAACGTGACACTTGAAATATAGCCTACATAAAATCTTTGATTAAATGAAATAGCCCAACCTGAAAATGAGGTATTATTTATTCATATCTGACACCAGTTAACTGATCATAGAGGGTGGGGGGGAGAGTGAACGCGTGTGTATAGCTTTGGAGAGAGAAGCGCATGGCTTGGGGGAGAGAAGCATGCACGCAGTCGAACAGCGCCTGTTGAGTGTGGGACGTCTACAAATCTTCGTCTACTACAATACCGTCTCTCCCCTCCTCAAGACAAGATCCTATAGGCTCAGTGTGGAAGGGCCTTTATGCATCAAAACCAATAATGTGAGAACCCGATGCAGACCTCGTGTCATGGACGTTTAATTGTAACAACCGCTCCATTTTATTTGTGTCGTACATTTTCTTAACCGGCGGTGAAATCATCGATTTACACTAACCTATTGATACCTGGATTGAGATGCGGCAATGTTCCGAGCAATATGCACACGTGTAAACTTCTGCTGGATTTGGCTGGCTGTTCTGTTTCTGCTGAAAGTAGAGGATGTTGGCGCGTACAGCTGTCATGAGGTGAAGACCGCTTTCCAGGTGCGACAGATTGGTCCGCTGAAGTGGGTACCGGAGACACCTGGAACAGGTAACCGTCTGCATTTCCCGCGGGTCAACAGTGACGGGTTACGTTTACATTTAGTTCGGCACATTGCAGCGAGATCATGCCGACTGATAGTTTTGCACTCAAATAGAAAAGCATTTCTATTGCATTGCTTTCCAGTAGTTAGTTCAATGTAACCTATTCACATCTAAACGCTGTTGCTCTTGTACGTTTAGCCTATTGAAATGTCAATTCTGTAGGTACATGAGAAGTGTCACGCATGTTAGAAGGCTAACACAGCTCATTTGTCAACACTTTCGATCAAGAAAATGCACAGGTATGGAAAAGGAGTTCGTGAAATTTAGATTCACAGTCGGTATTGTCGTTCATCATGCTCATGTCAAGAGCGCACATGGTTGAGAGAGGAGTCATATGCTGAGAGTCGGTGTAAAGGAATAGTAATTGACAGACACCAAGGTTTTGACTCAGCCCTGACAGGCGAACAGCTACAGGATGGTGTTATAACAACATACAGGGATCTCGCCGATTAGACGGGCCTACAAAAGTATAATCTACTCATACATGTTGCGCTAGAGGAGAAGCTTCCTCTAGGGCCTTTAAACAGGTGTTTTGCTATAGGCATTTTGTCACTTTGTCAAGAATTGCCATGCTGTATAAAGCACAAACATTTGGATTTCTTATTGGAAGAGCATGCAATGCAACTAACTGCTACAGAGTTATTATATAGCCTACTGAGAATTGTTTTAATTAGAATGTTTTGATATCACAGTCAAGCATCCCTGTATCAACTTGGCAATAATATTGAATAAATAACTAGAATCTTAAAATCTTAAAATATTTCACAGGCCCAACCAGCTGCTTACCAAGCAAACATTCTGCCTTGAGAAATGAATTAATCATTTTGCTAATTTCGTTGTCAGAGCACTCAGCAGTGAGACACATGTGACTTCTGAAGCCCAAGCTTTGAGCTGGAGAAAACCAGAGGGAGGAGAGAGTTTCTCATAGATCAGACAGCTTTTCCCAAACTCGGTCCTGAGGACCCCAAGGGGTGCATGTTTTGGTTTTTGCCCTATCACTACACAGCTGATTCAAATAACCAACTCATCATCAAACTTTGATTATTTGAATCAGCTGTGTAGTGCTAGGGTAAAAAATCTAAACATGCACCCCTTGGGGTCCCCGGGACCGAGTTTGGGAAACGCTGGACTAGAACCTCTCAAGAAACAAGGTTACTGATGTTTTCCTCAGAAGTCAGATTTCTCAATAATTTCATGCCTGCCTGATGCTGAGATCGGATACTTTTGGACCTATTCAGAACAAATACGAAACAATATAATATACATAACATTACATCATCTCTGTTTCACACTTCAGAAATAGCAGATGTCTCTTCACAGTCCCTGTTGTTCCATAAGGTGTTCCTTTATCTGTTTTTTTAATCTGGTTTTATTGCTAGCTTGAGTTAGCTGGGGTGGCAGAGAGTTCCATGTAGTCATGGCTCTATTTAATACTGTGCGTTTCCCAGCTTCGGTTCTGGACTGGGGACTGTGAAGAGACCTCTGATTGCGTGTTTTGTGATGTACTGATGAGTGTCTGAAATGTGTGCCAACTGCTTGAACAGACAGGTCGGTGCCTTCAACACATCAACAGCTCGTACAAAGACCAGTAGTGATGCAGTCAATCTCTCCTCAACTTTGAGCCATGGGAGATTAACGTGCATGTTGTTGACATCGCCCTCCATGTACAATTTAAGTGCAATACGTGCTTTTCTGTTCTGGACCAACTGCAATTTACCCATGTCCCTCTTTGCTGCACATGACCACACAACTGGGCAGTAGTCCAGGTGTGACAAAACTAGGGCCTGTAGGACCTGGCTGGTCGATTGAGATGTCAAGAAAGCAGAGCAACGTTTTATCATGGACAAATCTCTTCCCATTTTAGCAACCATTGAGTCTATATGTTTTGACCATGACAGCTTGCCATCTAGGGCTACGCCCAGCAATTTAGTCTCCTCAACTTGCTCAATCGCCACATTATTCAATAAAAGATCTAAATGAGGTTTAGCGTTGAGCGAGTGATTTGTCCCATAAACGATGCTTTTCGTTTTTGAGATATTTAGCACCAGCCTATTGCTAGTTACTCATTCTGAAACTGACTGGAGCATAATGTTAAGGGTGTCAGTTATTTATTTTACTGTCGTAGCTGACGTGTATACTGTTGAATCATCAGAGTACATAGACACACAGGCTTAATTCAAGGTCAGTGGAAGGTCATTAGTAAAAACAAAACAATTGTCCAAGCCGGCTGCCCTGCGGTAACCGACACTCAAACGGATCTGAATAAGAGCGTTTCATTAAATGAAATCCTCTGTGTTCTATTCGATAGGTAACTCTCAACCCATGAATAGGCAGAGGATGCAAATCCATAACGTCTACGTTTTTCTTCAGCAATAGGTTGTGATCAATGATATTCAAAAGCTGAATTGAACTCTTAACAAAACAGCTCCCACAATCTTCTCACTATCAATTTCTTTCAGCCAATCCTCAGTCATTTGTGTCAGTGCTGAGGATGTTGAGTGCCCTTTCCTATAAGCATGCTGATAGTCTGTTGTTCATTTGTTTTCTGGAAAATAACTTTGGATCTGCTCAAACACATTTTTTCCCAAAAGTTTTCTAAACACTGGTAACACGTTAATCTTGTCAACAAAAAATGCATTAGTGTTTGGCAATATCATCGGGTTTTGTTATGAACAAGCCGTCTGCCTCAATAAAAAAATGGAGCTGTTTGCTTTTTTGCCTAGAATTTCATTTAAAGTACTCCAGAGCTTTTTACGATCATTCTTTATAGTTGTTCCGTAGTACCTTTTCGTCTTCTTTTTGTTCAGTGATTACTTAATTTACTGTATGTGTCACATTCCTCTTCGTCAGAAGATATGTTGAAATCGCTGTTGGACAAAGTGGACCAATATGCAGCGGATTGCGTGCTCATCATCTTTTATTTTAAATGAGAACACAAGGGGAAAAAAAACAATAAACAAAACTCACGACAGGACCAGTGTAGCAGGCTAAACAAAAGCAGTGCTAACATACAACTACCCACAAGTGACAAACAAAACACACACCTACTTATAGGACTCCCAATCAGAGGCAACTAGAAACACCTGCCTCCAATTGAGAGTCCAGCAACCAAACCTGCACATAGAAAACTTAATCTAGAACCTATTCATACTAAAACATACACCACAAAACCCCGGAACACATAAATAACACACCCCTCTAAGCTATACACAAAAAAAAACACCATACAAAACAAACATACCTCTGCCACGCCCTGACCAAATAATACAAATAATCCTCTATACTGGTCAGGACGTGACAGTAGGGTTTCCAGTCTGCTGTGTTGTCAGATTTATTTGCTATTCTCATTGCCTCATCTTCTCAGCCATACAGTTTTTAAATTCATCATCTATCCAAGAGGAATTGGCAGTTCTAACAGTCAGTTTCTTAATGGGCACATGCCTATCAGTAACCGGAAGAAGCAGTTTCATAAATTCTTCAAGTGTGGCGTCATTACACACCTCTTGTATGATCGCTCATACACAGTTTTAGGTCCACTCTTTGGAACTTTGGTTTTTCTAGACATGGCTATTATATTATGATCACTACATCTGCTGGGTGTGGATACAGTTTTAGAGAAGATTTCTGCAGCATTAGATGTGATGTGTACAATACACGGATGATTTAGTTCCTGTCCTGTTTGTAAACACCCTGGTAGGTTGACTGATAACCTGAACCAGATTGCAGGCATCAGTTACAGCGTGAAGCTTCTTTTTGAGTGGACAGCTTGATGACAACCAGTCAATATTTAGGTCACCCAAAAAAATATACCTGTCTGTTGATATCACATACATTATCGAGCATTTCACACATATAGTCCAAATACTGACTTTTAGCACTCAGTGGTCTATAGCAACTTCCTATGAGAATAAGCTTTAGGTGAGGCAGGTGAACCTGTAGCCGTATTACTTCCACATCATCTGACATGAGATCCTTACTCAGCCTAATAGGAATATGACTCTGGACATACATGGCAACACCTCCATTTGCATTTCTATCTTTCCTATATATTCTATGATCATGTATAGCTACTACTGCATCATCAAAGGAATTATCTAAGTGTTTCAGATATGGCCAGAATATGAATGTTTTCTGATGTTATTAGTACGTTGTAAATTTCATGAACCTTGTTTCTCAGGCTACATGTGTTAATATGGGCTATTTTTAATCCTTTTCTGGGTTGCTTATATGTTATTAGTGCTATTACGATATCCATGTCCTCTGTTTCTTATTATGTCAGGGAGGACTGGTGCGCTACCAAGCCCAGACCGTCAGTCTCTTACGCAGGCCGCTATGTTGATGTGGATAATCCTGGAACCCCTGCGGTTAGGGTGAATCCCGTCTCTTAAAGAGAGTTGGTTGCTCCCACAGCAAGTCAAAATTGTCACAAAAGGAGACATTCCTGTCTTTGCAAAGTTTCTTCAGGAACTCATTTAGTGCAGCGAGGCGGCTGTAACGTTCCGAACCCATTCTAAAGCACAGCAGGGGGCCAGAGAAGATTATTCTCTTCCTTCTGCCAACAAGGGTGTTCAAGAGAGTGTTGTAGTCTTTCTTCAGTTCCTCAGATTGCTTAAAGCGAATGTAGTTAAAGCCAATGTGGGTGATGATGGTGCCAATACTAGAGTAGTTGGCTATAACTGTGGGCAGGAGGGAGTTGATGTGTTGGGCACAGGCGCCTGGTTGACAGTGGACCTTGGTTGGCCCTAGGGCTGTTGTGGTGACCGTATGATTAACGTCACACCGGCGGTCACCAGTTATGAAGGCAGTCAAATTCCACATGACCGTTTAGTCACGGTAATTAGTCTTCTCCAAGCTCTGATGCTGCCTGTCATTACTAGTCTACCAAACTTGCTAACTGCCTGGTACTCAGCGCTCTATTGTCCTTTTAATCACTCTTACATCAGTGCAAACGTAATCAAAAATCTAATCAAACACTTCATGAGAGCCCATGAGCTCATGTTGCACAACATTTCTATAGGCTATGCAATTGCAGGAGAAAACAGAGTGATGGCCGCTAATAAAAATAGGAGGATCCCATCAGCTTTCTATTAGCTAGGCCGAATATATTTATTTCTCAACTTTCCTAATATTAAGCACATTGCTTATATTTACAGCAGGAGTATAGCCTACCTGGCTGGGATGAAAATAAACCACAGGGAAAAGCGTCCTCCATTCGCTATTTAAGTGCATTGATGACATTTTTCTGCTTCCCCTGTTTTGTTACAGGTGCATGATAATGGTCCATTCTAAAGCAAAATAAATGTCACACATATATTATTTAGTATATGTCAAATAAAATCAAAATCAAATCAAATTTTATTTGTCACATACACATGGTTAGCAGATGTTAATGGGAGTGTAGCGAAATGCTTGTGCTTCTAGTTCTGACCATGCAGTAATATCTAACAAGTAATCTAACCTAAGAATTCCACAACAACTACCTTATACACAAGTGTAAAGGAATGAATACGAATATGTACAAAAATATATGAATGAGTGATAGCCGAACGACATAGGCAAGATGTAGTAGATGGTATAGAGTACAGTATATACATATGAGATGAGTAATGTAGGGTATGTAAACATTATATAGTGGCATTGTTTAAAGTGGCTAATGATACATTTATTACATCAATTTTTCCATTATTAAAGTGGCTAGAGCTGAGTCAGTATGTTGGCAGCAGCCACTCAATGTTAGTGATGGCTGTTTAACAGTCTGATGGCCTTGAGATAGAAGCTGTTTTTCAGTCTCTCGGTCCCCGCTTTGATGCACCTGTACTGACCTCGCCTTCTGGATGATAGCGGGGTGAACAGGCAGTGGATCGGGTGGTTGTTGTCCTTGATGACCTTTTTGGCCTTCCTGTGACATCGGGTGGTTTAGGTGTCCTCGAGGGCAGGTAGTTTGCCCCCAGTGATGCGTTGTGCAGACCTCACTACCCTCTGGAGAGCCTTACGGTTGTGGGTGGAGCAGTTGCCGTACCAGGTGGTGATACAGCCCGACAGGATGCTCTCGATTGTGCATCTGTAAAAGTTTGAGTGTTTTTGGTGACAAGCCGAATTTCTTCAGCCTCCTGAGGTTGAAGAGGCGCTGCGGCGCCTTCTTCACCACGCTGTCTGTGTGGGTGGACCATTTCAGTTTGTCTGTGATGTGTACACCGAGGAACTTAAAACTTTCCACCCTCTCCACTACTGTCCCGTCGATGTGGATAGGGGGCTGCTCCCTCTGCTGTTTCCTGAAGTCCACGATCATCTTTGTTTTGTTGACATTGAGTGTGAGGTTACTTTCCTGACACCACACTCCGAGGGCCCTCACCTCCTCCCTGTAGGCCGTCTCGTCGTTGTTGGTAATCAAGCCTACCACTGTAGTGTCGTCTGCAAACTTGATGTTTGAGTTGGAGGCGTGCATGGGTGACAGGGAGTACAGGAGAGGGCTGAGAACACACCCTTGTGGGGCCCCAGTGTTGAGGATCAGCGGGGTGGAGATGTTGTTACCTACCCTCACCACCTGGGGGCGGCCCGTCAGGAAGTCCAGGACCCAGTTGCACAGGGCGGGGGTCGAGACCCAGGGTCTCGAGCTTAATGACGAGTTTGGAGGGTACTATGGTGTTAAATGCTGAGCTGTAATCGATGAACAGCATTCTTACATTCTTGTCCAGATGGGTTAGGGCAGTGTGCAGTGTGATGGTGATTGCGTCGTCTGTGGACCTATTGGGGCGGTAAGCAAATTGGAGTGGGTCTAGGGTGTCAGGTAAGGTGGAGGTAATATGGTCCTTGACTAGTCTCTCAAAGCACTTCATGATGATGGAAGTGAGTGCTACGGGGCGGTAGTCATTTAGTTCAGTTACCTTTGCTTTCTTGGGAACAGGAACAATGGTGGTCATCTTGAAGCATGTGGGAACAGCAGACTGGGATAGGGAGAGATTGAATATGTCCATAAACACACCAGCCAGCTGGTCTGCGCATGCTCTGAGGATGCGGCTGGGCATGCCGTCTGGGCCTGCAGCCCTGCGAGGGTTAACACGTTTAAATGTTTTACTCACGTAAAGACAAGATTAGTCAAGAATAGTCTGATGGGTGACAATACTAGCCTATGACATGTGAATTATATATTATAACTTGTGAATGATGCCCAGCATAAGAAACAATGTTTTTTATACGACTTGTTCGAATCATAGTCACACACCTCATGTAGCCTATCCCATAGGCCTATATGTTTTAATAAGGTTTGTATCACAACTGAAGTGGCCAAATAACTTCTTAAAATGAAGCACATTAATCCGCTTTACAAGGAGTGTAGAGCCTAACTGGCATACATAAGCAGCACGTGAGTTTCAAGTTTGGGGAAGATAATATTCACCATAAAAATGCACCTTTATAATAACAGCATTACATGCATAATTGCATTTGTGGTCACTTTTGATAATGGTGTTTTCCGCTAATGGAACATTCACGCTTATAGCCTACTGCCATGTGCGCATTGCTGTGCTTTCGTGAAGAAATAGTCTAATAGTTGATCAACATTTTAAGCTAAACGTTCTGATCTGTTGCGTCAGACACATTACGTAAAACAGGGTTTTGATGCTAGTGGTTGTATTAATTTGGAATCTCTCATCCCACAACTGTCCCAGACTATATTTGGAATATTTATTTCTCGCACAGAATAGGTCAACGTTGTACTATGGGGGATAGTAGATTGACATAGGCCAGGGCTTTTTCTGTTCGTTAGGCCTACTCATCTTGTTGGCTGACGAAAAGTAAATGTGGACAGTTCTTCCAATATCTTCTATATGCACCTCGGAATTGGATAAGGACGCGCACAGTTGAGTCCCTGATGTGTCTTTCTTAACTTGTAGCCTGTGAGAAAGACCCGATCACGTGACGAAGAGCCATGTGAGTGAGAGACGCTTCGGATTGCGCAGCACACTCAGGGAGAAGGACACTATAAAAAGAACAATATAAATAATATACTCAACTAGAAAAAAAAATAAAAAAAATAAAAAGCTTTAAAGATACCGTACTTTAGACAAGTTAAACACACCGGGCAGAAGGCTACAAAGGTTAAAGGGCAATCTGTAGTACAGTGACAGAGCAGACACCTCACCATTGTTCCTGTAAACAGTCAAGGGATAGGGGTGGAGAAATGCAACCACTCACAGTCAGTCATGGCCACAGACCGACCATCCAATGGACCAAAAATAAAGTTTACAATGCTTTAAATAATAATAATTGTATGTAAGCATGAACAAAATAACATTAAAAAACAAGGCAAAACAAGCTCACATTTTAGTCTCTGACCAGGCAAGATGAACAAGGCATCCGCAGGTCACAATCAATAAGCACTTCAACCTTAATGCCCCCCCCACCCCCCCCCCCAAAAAAAACCCACAAAGAAATGCTCATCCAGCTCTTAAGTCACAGGGGAGTCAATTACAGACTTGTGTTTGTTTTAATATGAATGTATGAGGATGGACTGTTTAAAGTAAGACCGGAATGGAGCCCAGGCCTCATAAAACAGTTGGGGTTCCCACGTGTATTGAATTGAATGTTTTCTAGTTTCAGAGAGCACAACACATCTCTCACCCAATATGTATAAGATGGGGGAGCTGCCATCTTCCAGTTCTGTAGTATTAGCCGTCTAGCTAAAAGAGTTGTATAAGCAACAAATGTCCAACTAGATTCTTGACAGGGGGTTACCTATGGGCAGTACCCCAAAAAGGGCTGTAAGGGGAGACTGATCTATAACAGTGTCATATATATCAGGGAAACATTTAAATATGAATTTCCATAAACCTGACAGTTTGTGACAGCCAAAAAAATATATGATACAGTGTGGCTGGTTCCGTTTTACATCGGACACAGGTCAAAATCAGAGAATAATCTTCCTAGTTTGGCCCCGGACCAGTGGATATGGTGAACCACCTTGAACGTAATGAGGCTGTGTCTAGTGCTAAAAGAGGACGAATGCACCCTGTGCAGCACAGATTCCCAGGTGTCTTCCCCAAGTTCCTCCCCCAAATCCCTTTCCCATCGAGTCTTTAAAGGCACCAAAGGGTTCTGTAAGTAATTAATGATTGCATATACATCTGAAATTGCACACCTAGGAAGCTTGTTCAGCTCAAAGATGCTCTCTGTAGCTGTGTTCGCAGGCCTACAAAGTTCCTAGTCTGGAGATAGCGGAAAAAGTGGGATTGGGGGAGGTTTAACTTTTTCCTGTAGCTGAGCAAAAGAGGCAAATGTATCATCGAAGAATAATTGGGCTAGTGAGGAGAGGCCTAGTGAGTGAGATGCCAAAAGCCCCATCATTTAAAGATGGAGGAAATAAAATGTTCTGATTGATTGGGCCTGATAGAGAAAAGCCTCAGAGGCTAAAGGCTAAACAGAACTGATTCTAAATTTTAAGAGACTGGTTTACAATTGGGTTGACACCTTTTGCCTAGGGACACTGGGAGAGACAATCACAACAAAGAAGAAAGTGCAGCAGGTTTACACGATTCAGACTTCATCTGGACCCAGAGTGGTCTAGGTCCAGTAGGATCAGTCTGCAGCCAGTACAAAAGGGCTCTGAAATTTGCAGCCCAATAGTATGTCTGAAAATTTGGTAGAGCTAAAACACCCAATGCCTTAGGCTTCTGTAAATGTTGTTTTCGACCAATCCGTGGTACCTTGCCATCCCAAATAAAATACATGAATGTTTTATTCAGTGAATTAAAAAAATATTTGAATAAAAATAGGTAAACATTCATTTTAATGACATTAATCCTTCCAATAAGAGAAAGAGGTAGCGAATTCCAAAAAGTAAGATAGTTTGAAACAATCTGCTAGAGCAACAATGTTTTCCTGAAACAAATTTGAATATTTCCTTGTCACTTTAACTCCCAAGTAGGCGAATTGATCCCGGACAATCCTAAACTGAAAGCTTGTAAAAGAGCACTTTAAAGCAGCCTTATTTACAGGAAAAAGCTCACTCTTGCCTAGATTCAGCTTGTACCCTGAGATTGATCCAAACCTTTTAAGAACAGATAAGGCACGTGGCAATGAGGTATCAGGGTTGGAGATAAACAAAAGGAGGTTGTCAGCATATTTAGCCCTGGTGATGCCTAGGAGAGAAACAAGGCACTTACAGATATAGGATCTTCATTTGATGAATGTCACGATCGTGTGGAGTGACGGACCAAGGCGCAGCGTGATTGGAGTTCCACATCTTTATTTTAGTGAAACTTAAAACAAACCAAGAAACAACCAATGACCATGCAGTACTGAGGTGCTACATGCACTCACTCAAAAACAATATCCCACAAAACACAGGTGGGGAAATAGCTACCTAAATATGATCCCCAATCAGAGGCAACAATAAACAGCTGCCTCTAATTGGGAACCATATTAGCACCAACATAGAAATTATAAACTAGAACACCCCCTAGTCACGCCCTGTCCTACTACACCATAGAGAACCAAGGGCTCTCTATGGTCAGGGCGTGACAGTGAAGGAAATGCAGATGAGCTTCATGATTTACATACTTTAACTGAAAGCCTGCACTAACACACGGTTGGTTAAATACTGAACAAAAATATAAACGCAACATGCAACAATTAAAAAAAATGTGCTGAGTTACAGACAAATGGAAGGAAATCAGTCAATTGAAATAAACTCATTAGGCAGGGGCACAGCCATGGGTGCCAGGCCCACCCACTGGGGAGTCAGGCCCAGCCAATCAGAATACATTTTTCCCCACAAAAGGGCTTTATTACAGACAGAAATACTCCTCAGAACCCCCATCCCCACTCAGATGATCCCACAGGTGAAGAAGCCGGATGTGGTCCTGGGCTGGCGTGGTTACACGTGGTCTGCGGTTGAGAGGCCGGTTGGACGTACTGGCAAATTCTCTAAAATGATGTTGGAGGCGCCTTATGGTAGAGAAATGAACATTCAATTATCTGGCAACAGCTCTGTTGGACATTCCTACAGTCAGCATGCAAATTGCACACTCCCTCAAAACTTGAGACATCTGTGGCATTGTGTTTTGTTACAAAACTGCACATTTTATAGTGGCCTTTTATTGTCCCCAGCACAAGGTGCACCTGTGTAATGATCATGCTTTTTAATCAGCTTCTTGATATGCTACACCTGTCAGGTGGATGGATTATCTTGGCAAAGGAGAAATGCTCACTAACGGATGTAAACACATTTGTGCACAAAATTTGAGTGAAATTAGCTTTTTGCAAGTATGGAACATTTCTGGGATCTTTTATTTCAACTCATGAAACATGGGACCAACACTTTACATGTTGCATTTATAGTTTTGTTCAGTATATTAACAGTATTGCACTTTTCATGTAGCCTAATTTTGGCCAGCTAATAGCCTAACCTTAGATCAAGCAACTTCATGGACGTTCAAATCCTGTTGCTACAGGATTATTCTGCTGCGACAATACTGGTCGAACTAAGATCATACATCTGTATCATCACCAGGGCTAACTACACTCCTGTCTCTTTTCTCTTCCCTGTGGTTCTGTTTCTCTTCGTGATGTGTGTGGTAACATTTGTCTGTCTTTCCTTCTCATGCCTTCACATGTGAAAATAACACAAAGGAATGTTTAGAGGACAAGGTGGTTATCCTCACCAAGGCCAACCGAGCCGCTCTTCTCTTTATCCTACTCTTCTTAGCTATTCCATTTTTCAAATATCTGCGGTTTGGGAAACAGAAATAATGTTTGCCGTCTTGAGGAACCCTGACTGTTCTGGGTTTCTACGCCCGGATTGATTACTATTTAAATTTAATAAGAACATCGTGGATGTAAAAAAGAGTTTTAATCTCGGGCTTGCCCTCTCCTAGAAACCCTTTGAAAAGGAGCAGATGACTAGCTGCTTCCAGAGATGACTCAGATCCATGTGACATCTAATACCGATGTGGACACAAACCACAGCCACTGGCAGGCTGTGTCTCGCTCTGCACCACATCCAGGGGTAGAGGCCACTGCCACTTAATGTTTTCTGACTCGGTTTGCTGTAACAGGGAGAAGAGCAACAGATAGCCTCCCGTCGAACATACCTAGAGGTGCATCCAAACCACTCACTATGTTTGTTTTGGTGGCGGTGGCGTCGTCCCGGGCAACGGACGGTGCATGTAATTTCCAGGCAGAGCTGGTAGCTGGTTGTAAGCCCCTTGTGAGACAACGCAGGGGGACTGGGCCTTGTGAAGGTGTCACCAGTCTGAATGGAAGCATTTGAGCCGCTGCATGACAAGCGTTTACAGCTTGCAGTGAAAGTGCAGCAGGCAGGGTATAGACAGCAGCTGACAGGCCTAGAGGATAGAGTGAGGTTTGGACTGATATGTATGTTTGTGATTGGGGACAAAGTGAGAGAAGAGGCTTAAGGTTGGAATGACTGGCATGTGTTGCTGTGTTTCCATCCATACTGTACTGTACTGTAGAGAGGGAAAGTCTACTGGTCTGGGTTTCCACCAAGGCCTCTAAGTCTGACTGTTCCCTTAAATTGAGTGCTCTACATTTTTCTCCTTTAGTTTTCCATCTAATTGCTCACACTCTATTTTTCTATCTCTCTCACTCACTTCCTCCATCTCTCCCTCAACTCCACTACCCCCAGCTAATTCAACACAACCATATTTGCTCTAAACTCTTGTTTGTTTCTTTTTATTTAGAGTGGTCCAGAAGAGATTGCTTTGGGTCAGGCCCGTTCTCTCTTCAAAGTGCTGACCAGGGGATGGGGGGGGGGGGGGAATACGAGGGTGTGTGTGTGTGTGTGTGTACAACTAAGACTCTCAGATCAAATGCCAAGCATAGCAACGCTTGATATTTGAAGTGCCGAAACCTTAGCTTTTTTAATAATTCTGTGTTTGCTTTAGGTTTACAGTGCTGCGTTTCATTCATGTGTGGTGAACTGATTTCTCATCAAGCACCTTAGGAGTGTGGCTGCGGGGAACATTAGAGCCAGCCAATTGGACACGGGTAGTGATGCGCAGGCCAGCTTGTTTGTTCACTCACACCTGTCCACAATTGCAATAACCCATCTGCAACCGCCCAACTATAAGTGAAAATCTGAGGCCTGCACCTGACCCTGATCCACAAAAATAGAAAATGTGCTGTACAGTCAGAGATAGCGCAGCAATTTTTTTTACAGACCTTTTTAGATAGGCCTATGTTTCTGCTTATAATTTCCGACATTTTGGTAAGCTATTTGTTAGTCAACTTGAATATAATTAGGTACATGCAATAATTAGGTACATACATCTCTTCTGTCATTACTTGATGCCCTAGAATACAAAATAATCCCTTGCTCACCAGAATAATGTCATAAATCAGTAGAATGAATGCTTCATTTTAGTTGGCATTGGTAAGGTTTTTCTCTTTCATCTGTGCTTCTCTCGTGCAGCAAAGACATTTAGGGACCAAAGAGAAAATGCAATATGTTCCAAATTACATAATTTGTAAGGAAATTAAAAGCTGTGTAAACATGTTTCTGGCAAGATTTCAGCTCGGCTTGGATGCATATTTAATGTGGTTGAAATACTATCAGCTTTTATGATGTCGATAAAGATAGAATCTTTACAGACGGTCCCTAACTGCGCATTCATTCTCTCAAGATGCTGAAAGAAAGAAATAATATTTCTCCACTCCTGTTCCTGAGTAAAAATGTACATTTGGTATATCATTTTATTGCAAGAAATGATTAATTTTGCAGGAGTTAATATTATATTAGGCTATATGAGAGGTTACAGACCTAGTGTCAATGTCCAGATTCCATTTAACCCATCTGAACAGTAGCCTACAGTTCCCTTGATTTGCCATTTCGAAGTCCCCATCTTGTGACTGTTGAATTTGTTTAGCGCCTCACAATCATCACGCATAACATAGCCGGCACTGCTATCATCCTCTTTTACCACTTCACCAAATCTTTCCCAAACATTAGGCTACTGTTCTGGCCCTCCATTCTTATTTTCAACTCTTCCATTTTGAAAGATTTTCTAAAATCCGACATTGTCCTTTTTGCCTCAGTGGATTGACATGATCTTTTTCTGCCCAAGTTCCCAAAAGCAATTGGCAATTGGAGTGTGGTGCGGTGGTCTAAGGCAATGCATCTCAGTGCAAGAATCCAAGCTGTATCACACCCGGCCGTGATTGGGAGTCCCATAGGGCGGAGCACAATTGGCCCAGCGTCGTCTGGGTTTGGCTGGAGTAGGCTGTCATTGTAAATAAGAATTTGTTCTTAAATAACTTGCCTAGTTAAATAAAAAAAGACATAAAAACTAAAAACAATATTTGGCACGCTACAATAAGGCCCTAAAGCTTAGGCTTAGACTACGCACTAAAGACAGATAAAAATAATGAAAGGAAACCCTCAATGTAGGCTGTAGATATGAATTGCACAAGAATTAGACATTTATACATTTTCTATGCATTGTTTACTCTTTATTCAACCCGCCCGCCACCCACCCACTCTTCATACACAAAATATTTCATTACCCTAAACACGCCCGCAAAGCGCTCCGTATCGATATTACGAGGGCTTGCTGATCTAGCGCTTTGGAGATATATCAATTAGAGGGCAGACGTGGAGCCACTCCATTCATAAGCACACACGCGCTACCGTTGGCAGCTGCTTCCTTGGCCTGTTTAGATATGGCACCTCTCATCACTGTGTGGCTCAAATAATGAAATTCTGCGGTCTACCAAGGCTGCTCAGATCACAACACACAGTTGCATTTTTATTATCAGTTATGATAATGTCATATGAGAATGCAACTTACAGTCTACTCACACATTCAGTCTATGTGGTACCATGTGGGACTCAAACCCTCAACTTTGTTCCTGCAAGCACTAGTGTTCCTATCAACTGAGCCATCGGAAGTCATCGTTTTTTTTTATTAAATCTTCGAGTTTAGCATCTCTCCAACACAAAGACGGGTCACGTCATGTGTTTATGGTAAGGGATTGGGATGGGAACGCAGCATGTTATCACATGTTGCCACATCTTTGTCTGGTTACAACATCAAAGCATCTGGCAACGACGCAAAGCTAATGATGCCCTTTTATTGGCTGCAGTTATTTTAGGCTCGTTACAATAAGCCTTCTCACAGATGAAGCATACAGATTGTGCACACACATCCCCTCCACCCCCACCCTCCTCTATACTCAATATAAAGGCTCAGAGTCTTCTTTGGTATGTTTTTCTCTACCCCAACTTACTGACCACCTGCTCAGTAATTATCCCAGGATTGACTCAACAGCTTTATCTTTCATAAAAGAGGAAGACAACACAACAAACAAACTGCCATGAGATCGAGTTGGAGATACAGAAGCACTTCAAAAGTGTTCAATGAAAGTATCTCCAATGCCACACATTACCATCTCACATAATGTAGATACAACTTTACAGCGTAGTTTGGTCAAAGGCAATATTGTTTGTTCACTGTCTGTAGTCTTGACAACGTACGTTTGGCATGTCCTCAGCAGGTCTGTTGCAGAAACAAAGGTCATGTGGTTTGGTACGAAGAATGCCCCTCTCCCCACAGGTGTGATTACTACCTCTGAGGGTTTAGAGCTTGAGGTAGTCACCTCATACAAGTACTTGGGAGTATGGCTAGGTGGTACACTGTCCTTCTCTCTGCACATATAAAGCTGCAGGCTGAAGTTAAATCTAGACTTGGTTTCTTCTATCGTAATCGCTCCTCTTTCACCCCAGCTGCCAAACTAACCCTGATTCAGATGACCATCCTACCCATGCTAGATTACGGAGACATAATTTATAGATCGGCAGGTAAGGGTGCTCTCGAGCGGCTAGATGTTATTTACCATTCGGCCATCAGGTTTACCACCAATGCTCCTTATTGGACACATCACTGCACTCTATACTCCTAGTAAACTGGTCATCTCTGTATATCTGCTGCAAGACCCACTGGTTCATGCTTATTTATAAAACCCTCTTAGGCCTCACTCCCCCTTATCTGAGATATCTACTGCAGCCCTCATCCTCCACATACAACACCCGTTCTGCCAGTCACATTCTGTTAAAGGTCCCCAAAGCACACACATCCCTGGGTCGCTCGTGTTTTCAGTTAGCTGCAGCTAGCGACTGGAACGAGCTGCAACAAACACTCAAACTGGACAGTTTTATCTCAATCTCTTCATTCAAAGACTCAATCATGGACACTCTTACTGACAGTTGTGGCTGCTTTGCGTGATGTATTGTTGTCTTTACCTTCTTGCCCTTTGTGCTGTTGTCTGTGCCCAATAATGTTTGTACCATGTTTTGTACTGCTACCATGTTGTGCTGCTGCCATGTTGTGATACTACCATGTTGTTGTCAAGTTGTGTTGCTTGCTACCATGCTGTGTTGTCATATGTTACTGCCTTGCTATGTTGTTGTCTAAGGTCTCTCTTTATGTAGTGTTGTGTTGTCTCTCTTGTCGTGATGTGTGTTTTGTCCTATATTTATATTTTATGATTTTTTTTTTTTTTTTGAGTCGGGCTAGACTCAGGATCTCTTATTGGATTTCAGTCTAAGTCGGGCTGATCTGGTGGGTGTTTATTGGATACTAGCCTCTACCGAGTCCACAACAATCGGATATTCTGTTTTTTAGGGGAAATGGAGAGATCCTGTGATGTGACTTCCGCTTTTGGATGTTAACAAGACAACACTCCATCTTAACTCCTCCACATTTACCAGATTGGTTGAACCGTGTAGAACAGAACCTCCCCCCAACAGTTGTTTTCTTCTTGTCAAGACCAGTATGTAGGGGATCTAGTTTCAGACGTTTCTTTTACATCTGCTACGTTAGATTACTCGCGGTTTATTGGATACCAGCCAGGCCCCTACCTTATTGGGTGTCTGTTCTGAAGTGTGAACTGGCCAATTATTTTCCTTTGTTAAACTTGTTTCATAACATCAAACAGGCAACGACTACCAGGTAGATTTGCTTTTGTGTCATTGTCATAAGCGCCTTGTCATAACCATTGTCGTAACCACTGGATTTGATGGAAAGGCTGGGGTTGAAGTGATCTTTTGTTGCGTATGCTCCTTTGCTCCTCAGGGGCGTTATGACAGGATGAAGGTGTCAGCAGTAGAGCCTAGCAGGTCATCTGGGAGAGTAAGCCCAGTTGTAAGGCACCTCCCGCTTATCAAAAAAACTACTGAATTACTGCACAAACACTTTAGTGCAGTAGTGACTATGTAGAGACTTGTAGGGATTGTTCAGTGAATGTGTAGTTTATGTACTACTCAGGATACGCAAGTAGAGTTTTGTAGTGTTCAGTAGGAAAACAGTGTTTCCAGTAGTAAATAGGTAGATCTTTACTACTTGATGTTGGTAGGAAATAAGTAGTCACAACAGACTACACTGGCTTTTCACGACCGCAGAAGACAAAGAAAGAAGTAGTTGGTTGTTGTTAGCGAGCTACTGTTTCTGACGATCTGGAATGTAATCATATGCCATCCTTTATCATCCTGTCTTTTATAGCCCTTATGCTGGCAACATCTGTAAGTTTAAATGTCCTTAATATTGTATGAATACTGTCATGTCGTTGCATAGCCGTAAATCCAAGATGGCGTAGCAGTCAGGCGTCTTTGTCTTCGTCTTGTCGTGTCCCGTGTATATATCTTGTTATATCCTTTTTCTTCGCATATATTTTTTAACATTTTCTTAGCCTCAATTTCAACATACTCTCATGCAACCCGCCTCACCCAATGTGGTATGAATCTGCTATTTTCTATACTTTACAACCGGAACACCCAACAGAAGCTAGACTACTAGCTACTAGCTAGTAGTCAGCTAGCCACTGCTAGCGGTCATCAGCTAACCTTTAGCCCGGACAACTCCTGCCAGTCTGCACAGCGCGATTCAACCCAGAGCATATCGGACTTCTTCTTCTCCATATCTCCGGATTCCTACCGCAAGCTCTGAACCTTTTCACCTGGATCATCGCAGCTAGCTAGCTGCTATCCGAGTGGCTACTCCTGGCTAACGTCTCTGTCCCAAAGCAAGCACCAATTAGCCTGGAGCTAGCCTATGCTAGGCCCATCTCCCAGCTATCTGAAGAGGTCCATCAGCCACTCCTTGGGATACAATACCTATTTTGCCAATTGGCCTGGACCCCTTTTACTGCCGATACGGAGCCCCGCCAATTCATCACGACTGGACTACCGACATAGTCAACAGGCTCCTCCAATTCAACAGGCTCCTCCGTCGCGACGTCCCCTGATTGCCCATCTGCTAGCCGCGGCCCGCTAGCTGTCTAGAGCATATCGGACTGTTAGCTGAAGTTGTCCATCAGCCAATTTCTTGGGCTACTATACCTCTTTTTCCAATTGGCCTGGACCCTTTTACTACACGGAGCCCTGCTGATCCATCACGACTGGTCTGCCGACGTAACCGCACAAGGGGGCTACAACAGACGTCTTCTGTCGCAACGTCCCTCTAAGGCCCTTCTGCTAGCCCCGGCCCGCTAGCTGTCTGAATTGCCGTGTCTGCAGCCCGCCTAGCTACTCACTGGACCCTATGATCACTCGGCTACACATGCCTCTCCCTAATGTCAATATGTCTTGTCTATTACTGTTTTCGTTAGTGATTATTATCTTATTTCACTGTAGAGCCTCCAGCCCTGCTCAATATGCCTTAGCTAACCCTTTTGTTCCACCTCCCACACATGCGATGACCTCACCTGGTTTAAATGGTGTCTCTAGAGACAATACCTCTCTCATCGTCACTCAATGCCTAGGTTTACCTCCACTGTATTCACATCCTACCACACCTTTGTCTGTGCATTATGCCTTGAATCTATTCTACCGCGCCCAGAAACCTGCTCCTTTTACTCTGTTCACGAACGTTCTTATTGCCTTTAGCCGTACCCTTATCCTACTCCTTCTCTGTTCCTCTGGTGACGTAGAGGTTAATCCAGGCCCTGCAGTGCCTAGTTCCACTCCCATTCCCCAGGTGCTCTCATTTGTTGACTTCTGTAACTGTGAAAGCCTTGGTTTCATGCATGTTAACATTAGAAGCCTCCTCCCTAACTTTGTTTAATTCACTGCTTTAGCACACTCTGCCAACCCGGATGTCCTATCCGTGTCTGAATCCTGGCTTATGAAGGCCACCAAAAACCCAGAAATGTCCATCCCTAACTATAACATTTTTCGACAAGATAGAACTGCCAAAGGGGGCGGAGTTGCAATCTACTGCAGAGATAGCCTGCAGAGTTCTGTCTTACTATCCAGGTCTGTGCCCAAACAATTTGAGCTTCTACTTTTAAAAATCCACCTTTCCAGAAACAACTCTCTCACCGTTGCCGCTTGCTATAGACCACCTTCAGCCCCCAGCTGTGCCCTGCACACCATATGTGAATTGATTGCCCCCCATCTATCTTCAGAGTTCGTGCTGTTAGGTGACCTAAACTGGGACATGCTTAACACCCCGGCCATCCTACAATTTAAGCTTGATGCCCTCAGTCTCACACAAATTATCAATGAACCTACCAGGTACAACCCCAAATCCGTAAACATGGATACCCTCATACATATCATCCTAACCAACCTGCCCTCCAAATACACCTCTGCTTTCTTCAACCAGGATCTCAGCGATCACTGCCTCATTGCCTGCGTCCGTAATGGTTCTGCGGTCAAACGTCCACCCCTTATCACTGTCAAATGCTCCCTAAAACACTTCAGCGAGCAGGCCTTACTAAACGACCTGGCCTGGGTATCCTGGAAGGATGTTGACCTCATTCCGTCAGTAGAGGATGCCTGGTTATTTTTTTAAGTGCTTTCCTCACCATCTTAAATAAGCATGCCCCATTCAAAAAATTTAGAACCAGGAACAGATATAGCCCTTGGTTCACTCCAGACCTGACTGCCCTTGACCAGCACAAAAACATCCTGTGGCATACTGCATTAGCATCGAACAGCCCCCGTGATATGCAACTTTTCAGGGAAGTTAGGAACCAATATACACAGGCAGTTAGGAAAGCAAAGGCTAGCTTTTTCAAACAGAAATTTGCATCCTGTAGTACTAACTCAAAAAAGTTCTGGGACACTAAAGTCCATGGAGAATAAGAGCACCTCCTCCCAGCTGCCCACTGCACTGGGGCTAGGAAACACTGTCACCACTGATAAATCCACGATAATTGAGAATTTCAGTAAGCATTTTTCTACGGCTGGCCATGCTTTTCATGCTTTGTCAACAGCCCTGCACACCCCACAGCAACTTGCCCAAGCCTTCACCATCCTTCACCCAAATCCAGATAGCAGGTGTTCTGAAAGAGCTGCAAAATCTGGACCCCTACAAATCAGCCGGGATAGACTATCTGGACCCTCTCTTTCTAACATTATCCGCCGAAATTGTTGCAACCCCTATTACTAGGCTATTCAACCTCTCTTTTGTATCGTCTGAGATCCCCAAAGATTGGAAAGCTGCCGTGGTCATCCTTCTCTTCAAAGGGGGAGACACTCTAGACCCAAACTGCTACAGACCTATATCTATCCTACCCTGCCTTTCTAAGGTCTTCGAAAGCCAAGTTAACAAACAGATCACCGACCATTTCGAATCCCACCCTACCTTCTCCTCTCTGCAATCTGGTTTCCGAGTTGGTCATAGGTGCACCTCAGCCACGCTCAAGGTCCTAAACGATATCATAACCGGCATTGATAAGAGACAATACCGTGAAGCTGTATTCATCGACCTGGCTAAGGCTTTCGACTCTGTCAATCACCACATTCTTATCGGCAGACTCAACAGCCTTGGTTTCTCAAATGACTGCCTCGCCTGGTTCACCAACTACTTCTCAGAGTTCAGTGTGTCAAATCGGAGGGCCTGTTGTCCGGACCTCTGGCAGTCTCTATGGGGGTGCCACAGGGTTCATTTCTCGGGCCGACTCTTTTGTCTGTATACATCAATGATGTCGCTCTTGCTGCTGGTGATTCTCTGATCCACCTCTACGCAGACGACACCATTCTGTATACTTCTGGCCCTTCTTTGGACACTGTGTTAACTAACCTCCAGACAAGCTTCCATGCCATACAACTCTCCTTCCGTGGCCTCCAACTGCTCTTAAATGCAAGTAAAACTAAATGCATGCTCTTCAACCGATCGCTGCCCGCACCTGCCCGCCCGTCCAGCATCACAACTCTGGACGGTTCTGACTTCGAATATGTGGACAACTACAAATACCTAGGTGTCTGGTTAGACTGTAAGCTCTCCTTCCAGACTCACATTAAGCATCTCCAATCCAAAATGAAATCTAGAATCGGCTTCTTATTTTGCAACAAAGCATCCTTCACTCATGCTGCCAAACATACCCTCGTAAAACTGACTATCCTGCCAATCCTTGACTTCGGCGATGTCGTTTACAAAATAGCCTCCAACACTCTACTCAACAAATTGGATGCAGTCTATCACAGTGCCATCCGTTTTGTCACCAAAGCCCCACATACTACCCACCACTGCGACCTGTATGCTCTCGTTGGCTGGCCCTCGCTTCATATTCGTCACCAAACCCACTGGCTCCAGATCATCTATAAGTCTTTGCTAGGTAAAGTCCCGCCTTATCTCAGCTCACTGGTCACCATAGCAGCACCCACCCATAGCACGCGCTCCAGCAGGTATATTTCACTGGTCACCCCCAAAGCCAATTCCCCCTTTGGCCGCCTTTCCTTCCAGTTCTCTGCTGCCAATGACTGGAACGAATTGCAAAAATCACTGAAGCTGGAGACTCACATCTCCCTCACTAACATTAAGCACCAGCTGTCAGAGCAGCTCACAGATCACTGCACCTGTACATAGCCCATCTGTAAATAGCCCATCCAACTACCTCATCCCCATACTATTATTTATTTTTTTGCTCCTTTGCACCCCAGTATCTCTACTTGCGTATTCTTCTTCTGCACATCTATCACTCCAGTGTTTAATTGCTAAATTGTAATTATTTCGCCACTATGGCCTATTTATTGCCTTACCTCCCTTATTTTACCTCATTTGCACACACTGTATATAGAATTTTTCTATTGTGTTATTGACTGTATGTTTGTTTATTCCATGTGTAACTCTGTGTTGTTGTATGTGTCGCACTGCTTTGCTTTATCTTGGCCAGGTCGCAGTTGTAAATGAGAACTTGTTCTCAGCTAGCCTACCTGGTAAATAAAGGTTAAATAAAAAAACACACACACATATATATATATATATATATATATATTATATATATATATATATATATATATATAACTTTTTACCACATCAAAAAGGTTGCTAGCCAAAATGGTCTTGTGTTTAGGAGCTAGCCCCATTGAAATGTAACAATGTAACCTCTGTTCTTGTCATGGTAACAGTCTTGTGTGTTTGTATGCAAATGTACAGTATGTTCATATTAGTATACTTCCCCATTCTACTTACCTCTTTTGACCTGTTGCCAAGGAGGCCCTCGACATAAAATGACTGGAGGTTTTTCTGTGTTGTCTTACGCGATTTCTGTTAGCAGATGATTGACAATGGCTTATAATTGGTTGTCTTTTGTGCTTGTCTTTATTTTCTAAAAGGTTACAAGGTGGAGAAATGTGGCTGCAACAAAAAAGAGGATCTGAAGATAGTTAAGTCAAAGCTGAATGAAGGCTAGTCCTCAAAGGGATTAACAAAAAAGTGTAAATATGTAATTTAATATGTAATTAATTTAATAATAATAAAAATGTGAGTGAGAGAGACTGTCATTGCAATAATGGAGAGGTTAATAAATCAGATGGAGTGTTAAGAGCCCAACGAATGGCGTTAGGTCTCAGCTTTTATAGCCAAGTATTCTTATGCAACGATATAACACGTGATTATAGCTTACCATAGCCTATCACATCTCTCAAGCAGTTTGTAACTGTTGCTATGTGTGTGTGTCAAAAGAAGATTAGGGTTAGGACGAAGTGGCCTTAGCTGACTATAACGAGTGCGCTGAGAGTGGGGAAACAAGTTCAGGGAATGAGTGTTTCAATAAATAAATGAAACTAAATACAAAACAAGAAACACGAACAACGCACAGACATGACAGAAACAATGACGCCTGGGGAAGGAACCAAAGGGAGTGACAGATATAGGGAAGGTAATCAGTGAAGTGATGGAGTCCAGGCGAGTTTGATGACACGCAGGTGCGCGTAACGTTGGTGACGGGTGTGCGCCATAACGAGCAGCCTGGTGACCTAGAGGCCAGAGAGGGAGCACACGTGACAGTACCCCCTCCCCGACGCACGGCTCCAGACGCAGGATGCCGACCAAAATGACAATCCCGGGGATCAGGAGCGGATCGGTAACCTCTGCTGAGGCGCGGGAAACGTGTCAGTCCGGTTGAAATGTGGGAGCCTCGCGACCTAGAGTGCCGGAGAGAGCATATGTGACAGTTCCCCATCCCAGGGGCACGTTCGGCTCCAGCCGCAGGATGCCAACCAAAGAGACGATCTCGGGGGTCAGGGGCGGACCGGTCAATTCTGCTGATGCGCGGGAACCTGACAGACCGGCTGAGGCATGAGAGCCTGACGATCCGGTGAAGGCGTGAAAGCCCGACGAGCCAGCTGTAGCAGGGGAGCCTGGCGATCCGCCTGTAGCGGCTCCCAGACCCGACGTCATTCCCACCGAAACAAAAACTCCCTGATGCTTCCCTTAGGTGAGGCGTCACTCTGTAGCGATGTGCGCTGAGAGTAGGGTAGCAAGTTCAGGGAGTGAGTGTTTTAATACATAAATGCAAATAAATACAAAACAAGAAACCCAAATAACGCACAGACATGACACAGAAACAGAAACAATGACGCCTGGGGAAGGAACCAAAGGGAGTGACATATATAGGGAAGGTAATCAGGGAAGTGATGGAGTCTGGTGACGCGCAGGTGCGCATTATGATGGTGACAGGTGCGCGCCATAATGAGCAGCCTGGTGACCTAAAGTCCGGAGAGGGAGCACACGTGAAACTCACATTGTATTCAGCTAATAGTATGAGACCAAACCCAATTCTCAGTTCTCATTTTCTAAAGAACATCTTGTTCTTGTTTCTTCGATAATGGGAAGCTACATATGGATAAGATTGTAGCTTGTGACAGCTGGCCTAGACCTTTCACGTGACAACACCCCCACAGCAACAGCCACTTAGAACAACATTAAAGAGGTTGTTCTACACTTTTCCGGTTTTTACAAGCTTAAAGAAGTTTAACGAGATTTTTCCCTCACAGTTTGTAGAAACGTATTATTTATTGTTTGATGATATAACTACAGTTAGAAACTTTAGGAATGAACATGTGCAATAGTCTAGTAGTGACACACTAGTGAAACAAGAAGATGTCAATAGTGATTTTGAAGAGGCAAACAGTAGGAAATATGTGGGTTTTCAATAGTAATTCAAAAGTGTTTATGTAGGAAATGAAAAGGATCAGGAGCAATTCAGTAGTGATCAGTAGTGACATAACACTACACACACAAATGGCAGTAGTAATTGAGTAACATGTTGGCATTATATAGTAATTCAATAGTGAACATGTAGGAATTGTGTCGGTATGTGTAGGTTTGAAGTAGTAGATAGCCAAAAGCTCAGTAGTTACACACTAGTCATTAAGGGAGACTTATGTAGTGCTTTGTTCACCAGTAGTGAAATGTCCCAATTTATCACTCATTACTACTTAAAAAACAACATAAATCACTACTGGTTAACTACACATCTCAGTAGCAATCAAGTAGCGAAACCAGTAGGTTTTGTGTAGATCTTGTGTAGTGGTGATGAGTAGTAATTCAGTAGTACTTTTTCATGAGGCCATGGTCAGTCAAACAGCTGTTTGGGCAGACAGTCAGAGTGCTGTAGATAGGCAAGGCCTGTGGCTGAAGCTAAACCCTCTAACTGTTTTAAAGCACCCTTTTCGCAAACCTCTCAGCCTCCACATCCAACAACCCAGTCCCCTATCCCCTATTGCCCCTCAACTCCTTTGACCCACATCCAACATTCCCTAGTGCCCTCTGACTCTGTCCTCAAACCCTTTACCCTCACATCCTCAATTCCACCAGTCCACTAAGCCTCAAGTGGCCCCTCTACTTGAGCCCCTCTGCCCCACCCCCCTCCTTCTCAATCCTCTAACCCACATCCAACTGCCCCCAGTGCCCCATAACCCTGCCCTCAACCTCTTTGCCCCCAAATCCAATAATCCACTAGACCTCTAGCGCCCCCACATCCAACAACCCAACAGTCTACCAAGCCCCAAGTGCCCCTTGGCCCCAACCCATCTGAACCACATCCAAGCCTGCCCGGCCCCATGGCCCTGGCCTCTGGCTCTGGACGCCTGCGCCAGTCACTGTGGGCACTGCCAGCTCGAATGCCTGGAAAAGCCTGACATTCCAGGCGCGATTCAGGGCCGTCCAAAAATGCAGGTATGCGGCAAAGCCCCTTTTGAGCCGTGTTTTCTTTAAACACTGTCCCGCCCAAGCACAGCAAATCAATACCGAGTAAATATCCTGCAGGTTCACTGGATGGGACGACTTCAAAAGGACGGCGCTTCCTGAGGTGGAAGAGTCTAGTAGAGAGAGAGGCAGCAATATGTAGAGGACTAAACTCCTGCATTAATGACCTGCTTTCCCACAAAGTTATTCCTGTTCTCTGAAAAACATATCCAAACAGCAGCATCAGGAAATCGCCGGCCTCCCCGCCAATACCCTATCCAAATCAAAACAACATTTCCACATAAAACTAAATGTCCACGCCTTATTGACTAGATGTGTATGGCAAACAAATTGTGCCTGGGATGTTTTTTAAGGAAGTCTGGCTGCCAACCAAGGGCGCTTTTCTACCATCAAGACTTTCTCCCGTTTTTTACCCACAGGGTACCCAAGGGCACTGAGACGTGGCGGAAGTAATTATGACCAACAAGTTGAGACTTCGTGAATGGAGCGGTGGCTTAATACGCCCAATTAGTCCAGAGGTATTTGTCACCTGAGGCCAATTAGGGAATTACAGGGATGAGTTGACATTCTGACTCGGTACTCTGAGCTGTGTGTGAATGTCTGGCCAGGCAGAACGAGCGGAGCGGCGCACACACTAATCGCTAATTTACCACCAGGACTTGTGGAGTTGGGCCTTGCCCCACCAACTCTTTTGGGTCTGTATCAAATTACATTAGTGCTAAGGGACTGTAGGTATGCCCTGCAAGAGACTAAAGCATTGTTGTATAAGGGGCAGGAGTTTTACCCTTAAAGGAACTTAAGCCACATCGAGACCATGAGCTACGATGGCTGTTACCATAAAAAAAATGTACCATGAATGCTTTTGTTGAAAGGAAAATATTTTGTTGAGAGGAAATGTATGATAGTAACTGACTATATCTTAGACTCAACATCCGAGAGATTGCAGTGTTTTTCAAGCTTTTGTTCGTACTACAGTATGTCTCAGATATTACGTTCACACAAAGGGAGGATTAGCAAAGGTCACTTCAATAGGCTGTAAATCACTTGTTATTGTTCAGTTCCCTTTGGCGTTGGACTCTTTGCGAATTGCAAGACCTGTCCAATATTAAAGGACTTGCAACAATCTGTTCGTTACTTCACCCCACAAAATGCTGGTTCTTCTCATCAGCGTTCAATAAAGTCCATAACAGCAATCTACCCACCGTATGGACAACATAGATAAGACCTTGGTTCTAATCAATGTTCTGGAATATTCCTGACACCGTTGACCTGTCCTGATAGCGGCGGTTGGTGGCTGTGGCTGCCAAAGTCTTTATGGGTATCTCTTTCTCCCCCGTCGCTAGACATGAAGGACTGGGAGGCCAAGCTGGATTCCACTGTGAGTCTGCGGCTTGGATATTAGTTTCATATTGGAGATAAACAGAGTGGTGAGCCAGCCAGGAGAGAAAGGGTCAGGGGCATAGAGAGAAGAGCATGGTGAAGGGTTCTGGGAAAGAGACAGAAGGAGAGATGAGGTCAGGAACAGTGTGTGAGAGGTCTGGGATAGAGGGTCAGCAACACATAAACAGGGCTTGGAGCCGAGAACAAGGGCCTGGAGACAGACGGAGACAACAGATAAAGGCAGAGGGGCAGTCTGAGACAGAGAACAGGAGGAAAAAAAGAACCAGACATAAGAAGGAAGGGTGTTCTGGGACAGAGAAAAGGAGGGAGACAGTCAGACAGATAGAGGGAGAGACGTGTGGAGGTCAGTCCAGTCGTGACCCCATTCCTAGGTGATTGGAAAAGATGGGGGCTCAGTGGACTCTCTCTCCCTCTGGGTAATTAAGTGACAGCCATGTGGTGCTAGGGGCATGTCAAACAAATGAACGAGAGAGGGAATGAGACAAGTGAGGGGGAAGCTCTAGGCCTGGCGTATAGGCCCACACCACCTGCCCCCCACTCACCTCGCCTCTCCAACCAACCCCCAAAATGAGTTATCGTATCAGGGCACAGCCTTATGAGCACCCGGCTGGAGGGGACGAGGGTGGTGGGGGACAGCAAGGGGGACGAGGGGGGGGTGGGGGGACAGCAAGGGGGACGAGGGGGGGGGGGGTGGGGGGGCAGCGAAGAGGGGAACAGCAGAGGGGGATAGTTTTAATATTACACGTTCTGCTAACTGTGGCCAGCCTCGGTGATGTCATGGCCGTGTTTATATATGGAACTGACACTTTGAGAGTGGTAGAGGAGGGTGTCAGGCAGTGTGTCACGACAGGGTGGACTGACTAATGTGGGAACTGTGTTGATGTCATGGTGCCTGATTGAGCCTCACTCAGGTTCATATTAGATCGTATTAGATGACTCTTTATGTGGTTTATTATGGGCCAAGATATTATGGCTAGTGCGAGTCCAGTTTATAGAGTGATGTAGAAGTCCTATCGTGACTCACATCGTGTGTGTGTGTGTGTGTGTGTGTGTGTGTTGTGTGTGTGTGTGTGTGTGTGTGTGTGTGTGTGTGTGTGTGTGCTTGCAGAGGCTATATGATCTAAGACATTCACCAGTACTATTTATACTCCAAGCAGAGCTTGTGTTTTTAGTGGTAAGCTAAGCATGTATGAAATTCTACATAATGTAATATACTTTCTCTCGTTCTCTCTCCTCTTTTTCTATGCTCAAGTTATTTCTCCAAATGTTGTTAGGTTACAGCATTCTGAAATTGATTAAATAATTTCCTCCCGTCATCAATACGTCATAATGACAAAGCGAAACAGGTTTTTAGAACTTTTTGCAAATGTATTAAAAATAAAAAACAGAAATACCTTATTTGCATCAGTATTCAGACCCTTTGCTATGAGACTCAAAATTGAGCTCAGTTGCATCCCGTTTCCATGGTCACTCTGACAAGATGGTAGAACCTTCCAGAAGGACAACTATCTCTGCAGAACTCCACCAATCAGGCCTTTATGGTAGAGTGGCTATGAGCAAGCCACTCCTCAGTAAAAGGCACATGACAGCTGCTTGGAGTTTGCCAAAAGGCACCTGAAGGACTCTCAGACCATGACAAACAAGATTCTCTGTTCTGATGAAACCAAGATTGAACTCTTTGGCCTGCGTCAGGTCTGGAGGAAACCTGGCACTGTCCCTACGTTGAAGCATGGTGGTGGCAGCACCATGCTGTGGGGATGTTTTTCAGTGGCAGAGACTGGGAGACTAGTCAGGATCGAGGGAAAGATGAACGGAGCAAAGTACAGAGAGATCCTTGATGAAAACCTGCTACAGAGCGCTCAGGACCTCAGACTGGGGCAAAGTTTCACCTTCCAATAGGACAACAGCACTAAGCATACAGCCAAAACAACGTCGGAGTGGCTTTGAGACAAATGCTCACCCTGAAGTGTTCTGGCTACATGATGAACAAAGGCTAGAATTATTTTTCAGAAAGGATTTCGATATTGCTCAATTTCCTTTTTTAACGCCTGGGGGAGAAGGATACGTGTATTGTTTTGTATTGTAATGTGACAAGGTAATCGATAGCTGTACTTTGTTATGATTTGTTAAATGTCATTTTGTTTTGTATTTTGTGCACACGAAATAGCATCTTATAAGCCCATAAGGGCTATGCAGTGTATGACACAGAAATAAAATCAATCAAATATAGACCTAACCCTGTACTCTCTCTCCCTCTCCCTCTGTCCCATCAGATGTGGACTTGTTGGTGTGTAAGCACCAGGGCCCGTCCTGCTGCACCCGCAAGATGGAGGAGAGCTACCAGGCGGCGGTGAGACGAGAGACTCTCCAGAGCGTCCGCTCCTACAGCTTCGAGCTGAAGTACCTCATCTCCGGCCATGCCACCGCCTTCCAGGGTAAGGAGAGGGGAAAAGTGGGATGGGATGGGAAGGCCTTTTAGGGAATGGAGTGATAGTGGGACAGGTAAGGGATTTTAACCAGGTTAGAGATAGAGGAACTCTTTCCGTTTGTAAACCAATTTGGCAAAAACGTCACTGTCCTAAACCACAAGAAAGGAAATGGAACAGAGGAAGCTACTTTATTGTACTTGGATGAGGCCTGTAAACGCATAACTTTGCTGACATACAGTTGAACTTGTATATATTTTCCACTAGCATAAACAGTTGAAAACCAAACAGTTTTATTTGTTTTAATAGTTATTTGTAAAAAAGATATATATTTGTTGAGGAATTCATTAAAATGTTTTTATTCCAATCCTCTTGGGCCACTGTTGCAGCTGTAGTTCCTGACTCTTGCTCTGGCTAGTTTTTGATTGGTCAAGAGGGCACAGCTATCTTCTTTTCCCCCTCAGTGGTTTTGGGAGAAGCTGAGTTGTGGAGAGGTAGACTAGGGAGGGTAGAGAGTGGAATGGGTGGTGGGTAGGTAATGTTGGCAGTTAGCTGTATTGTGGAGAGGCAGTGGGAGCATGGAGACTAGGGAGGGTATAGCAGAGGTAGACGTTAACGCAGGATTCAGCTTTTTTCACGCAGAAAAGGAAAGATAAAATGCAGAAAAAAATATCTTGCTGCGTTTTCTAAACGCAGATCTAAAATGCTTATTTTTGTAAATTCTGCTCGGCTTCAGTTAAGGTTCGCTCCAAATCATGAATGTAAAAGGTCAAATTATGTGCTTCAGTTGCACTTCTCCACTTGGATTAAATATCTTTGGCCTTGTCATTGGATCACCCGACAGCACTCTGACTGATCTGTGAAAGCTACTTTTCTCCGGTACTTTTCTCCTGTGTAGTTAAAATGCAAGATTAACTTCAAGCAAAACATTAGGGAATGTAGCTGGCTACCCCTTTTTCTCCCAAATTTCGTGATATCCAATTGGTAGTTACAGTCTTGTCCCATCGCTGCAACTCCCATACAGACTCGGGAGAGGCGAAGGTTGAGAGCCAAGCGTCCTCCAAAACATGACCCTGCCAAGCAGCACTGCTTCTTGACATACTGCTCGCTTAACCCCGAAGCCAGCCGCAACAACGTGTCGGAGGAAACACCATACAGCTGGCGTCCAAAGTCAGCTTGCAGGCATCTGGCCTGCCACAAGGAGTCGCTAGAGCGCGATGGGACAAGGTCATCCCGGCCGGCCAAACCCTCCCATAGCCTGGACGACGCTGGGCCAATTGTGCGCCGCCTCATGGGTCTCCCGGTCACGGCCGGCTGTGACACAGCCTGGGATCAATCCCGGGTCTGTAGTGACGTCTCAAGCGCCTTAGACCACTCGAGAGGCCCTAAACATGAGAAATATGATGCCCATGCATAATTTATTTTTTTTTCACCATAAGCTAATTTACTTAGCTATGTGTGACTGCTAGCCAAATAGCATTGCACTTCTGTTGTCATCTGATGAGAACTATTTTCTGGCAAATGTGTTGGTTGCACTAATGTATTTTGTGTTAAGTAAAACTATAGTATCACTCCCCTTATCATTCTATTGAAGTAAAACACCACGGTTGACCTTCAATCTAAAATGCAGGTAAAATGGTTTATAAGACAGGTTTTTTATGGTCTGCGGTTTGAATGCAGATTTCTGAAATTTATGTGACCTCTGGTACCCTCTGACCCTCTGGTACCCTCTGACCCTCTGACCCTCTGGGCCTCTGAGCCTCTGGGCTGCAGTAGTTTATGAGCGGAAGTCTGTCCACTGTGCCACTTTCTGCCTGCTTGGCTTTCTCTGAGGGCAGCAGTAGATGGATGGATGGTTGGCAGGTCTGCCTGAGGGGCTAGTTCGGCTGCCAGAGGGGCTTTTACTGGGCCAAGCAGGGCCAGCTCCGGTCCAGCCCCCCCAGCCTTGTCCTCTCCGATTGGGGTGACTGGTAATTGCAATGTCATTTGAAATTTCCTAAACGGACAGATTTTTCTCTGTAAACCTCCAGTGCTATCCCACAAAGTCTACTGGCGAGCGGTTCTGAATGTTTTTGGTTCTGCAGGAATTTGTGTACCATGCAATTTGTTTTATAAGACAATGTACTGTGTGCATAGGCATTATGCTGGCCAGTTTTGTTTTATATGATTGTTGTTCGGATACTAGTGGTTTGTTGGACTCCTTCATGGAAATATGCGTGCATGATATATGCAAGTACGTGAGAGTGGGTCAAGTTGAGCCAAAGGGTTAGTTGAGCCACCTCTTGTTTCTAGGAAACCATACACAAAATGTATCATGTGACTAAATATTTAGGAAGAGTTCATCATTTCATGGAGTCTGATGGAAGAAATCACATGGAAAACATGGTAAGCAAGTTAGGTCCTAAAAACAGACTTTCCTCAAATCAAATGAATGAATTGTTATAGGTTTCATGATGCTTGTATCTAAACCAAAGTATACTTTTTATACATAATTTAGCGTCTCTATAAGCTTCAATATGAGGTCCTAAACCTAGCATGAAAGGGCATCCTTGTAGCTGTGTGGGCTAATATAGTAAAAATGTTTGCCTTGGGGTAAGTTGAACCAATGGCATAATATGCCTGGTATTTTTGCAATATGTCATGCATAGGAACTTAAGATAGTCTAGTAAAACAAGTAGGAGTCTAGCCACCCTTGAGGTTCTTGAAAGAGCAGCCAAGGAAGTGAGAGAAGGGAAGCAGCAGCAAGGGAGGAAAGAATAGACTGAAGGACACTGAAGAGGTACATTGACAATAAAGACAATGAACATGTACCTGTGTGAAAGAGAGGCTATGACAGAGTAGCAGAGGACATGGAGTCTGAGCTTGATAAAGAGAGGCTATGACAGAGTAGCAGAGGACATGGAGTCTGAGCTTGATAAACATGTCAAGAATATCGTGGAGCAGTTTCATTGGCTTAGTAGCCTCAAAAGCAGATAACTTGCCTATGGGTTGGCACATCAAAACAACATTCCTGTCCCAGACAACTGCTCAAGAAGGGCAAGTGATATCAAACAGAGATATCTGTATCTGAATGTAGGCATACATTTAAGATATACAGTGAGATGATCAAGTGAAGACATAATAAAGGTCTCAGTACAATATTCTAGCAGGTGGATTCATTTGTCGTTATGAACATAACTTCCTGCTTACCTCATGTCTGGAGCCTTCTGAAGCAAGGTCAGGCGCTCAACATGTCTCGACAGAAATAGATTTAATCAACTATGGAACAACAATAGAAGCCATGGTGATGTTGGTGATGATGATGTCAGTTGCCTCGGTTCTAAGCTCAACTTGTTCCGTTGGCGTGCTGTGTGGAGATTTGGCGTGTGTTGCTGTGGAGAAAGTCAAGTAGGGGAGCGACGTCTCGCGAGGTGTTTTAAATATCCTAGGAAGTCACTGTTATGACATGACGGTGGAGCGGAGACGTGCTTGCGATGGTGACATCGGTCCCTTTCTCATTGGTTTGTGCGTATGCGTGTGTGTGTGTTTCAGACTGATTTGAAGATACTTGTGTATCTATGACCCTACTGTATCAGAATAATAGACTAGAACACGTTCACCACCTCTCTCATCATCTCACCCAGTTTCAGATCTCGATGGCGTCCTACCCCCACACACACACACTCACACAAATACTCCCTCAGTGCCAGAGCCTCTCCCCAGCCTGCTGCTTCAGCCTCTCCCCAGCCTGCTGCCTCAGCGGGGTTTCCTGCTCTGCTGGAGTGTTTATTTGATCATCACACTCCTCCAGGCCTCCAGGGTGTGGCCTCTGTTTATGTTCCCTTGCTTCTGCTCACTCACAGGCCAAACACCGAGGGAGATGGCTTTTGGTTGGATTTGGATCTCTCTCTCTCTCTCTCTCTCTCTCTCTCTCTCTCCACACACTGACTAACGATCGAGACTCAGCAAAGATTTGACAGGCCCACCCGTAGGCAGATGTGAGTGTGTGTTTTGTTTGGCGGTTGTGTGTTTTGTTAGCCCAAACAGCCTACTGTGTCATGTCATGTACAGGTGGGGACATGTCACGAGTGTGACCCCATTAAAAAAACGAATGCAGGGTCCCATCCCGTTGACACAGAGCGGAACAAAACCGTTTCACGTCTTTTTCTCCTGTTTATGGCTAGTGAACAGAACACGCTCCTCCTGGCCTCCTCCCTTTACGTTTAACCCCGGATAGCTGAACCTCTCTCTGCCAGGCCAGTCTGAATGTTCTGGTCACATGAGGAGGACTGACCAGGCCAACTTAACCACCTAGTGACATTTTTTTAACCCTGTAGTAGAGCTGGGACTATAAAGCGAAAATGATCAACGACCATTGCGATCAGTTATTGCCGGCATTTTGCTGATATGGTTTAACACGATACGTACCCCATACTAGAGAAATGTGAAGTTTCAAATAAAATAAGGTTGATAATATGGGGGATTGTTTCATGGGCAATTGTTGGCTACAACCATCAGCCTAGTTGTAGTAGTTTAAAGGATAATTGTGTGGTGCACATTAATGTTAGAAATGTATCGTTCTATTTATCATTAATCGCATCAATTGAAGCAGTTTAGCGAAGCATGGATTTTTGTCCATATCACCCTGCTCTACCCTGTAGTCTTTCCCTTGCTTCTGGACACCACTGAGTTTATTCTCCCTTCTGACATCATCTGTCCTTTTAACATCAGACAGACAGGTCACCTGAATCCCACAGAGACAGGTCAAACTAACTAGGGGTCAGAGGTCAGGAGGCTAGGGGTCAGGTACTTACACACACACACACACACACACACATATAGACAGGTCACACTAAGACCGGGGGGGTCAGGAGCGGTCAGGATCCGTACATAATATGCTAATTGATAGTGAGTGTTGGGACTAGAGGGAATGGGGTTTAGCCCCAGTCTAGTCTAAGTCTGAGCCGGACCAGATTAGACCCAAAGGGGCTTTGGTAGACAAGAGGACCAGCCTGACTGTTAAAGTGCTCCAGCCAATCAGATCTGGACTAATCTCAAGCCTTTTATTGGCTGAGCTAGGAAGGAGCAGATGGACCAGACACTTATAGAACAGGCCTCTGTGTGATATCTGTGAGAGTGTGTGCTGGTTCCAAGAGGGTCAAGGAGTTTCAGCCACCATGTCAGACAGAGGGGGAAATCCACTCTGAGTCCATCAGTGATTACTGTCCAATCACCTCTTCTTACTCTGCTTGTTTACTTGTTTACCATTAACTCTGGTAGGTTTGGCTAGACACTGCTGGACTGTGCTTCTAGGACTATACTACAGGAGTGTGTGTGTGTGTGTGTGTGTATGTGTGTGTGTGTGTGTGTGTCTGTGTGTGTGTGTCGTGTGTGTGTGTGTGTGTGTGTGTGTGTGTGTGTGTGTGTGTGTGTGTGTGTGTGTGTGTGTGTGTATGAGCGACTGTGTGTGTGTGACGATTGAGTGTGAATGATCAGATTACCCTAACCCAGGCCTTAACCTTATCCATGAGGTTGATGAAACATAGCTTACCCTATATCAGTGGCCAGGGGCATGGGGACTGGACACTCAGCTAAATGCCAAAACTGCGTCCCAAATAGCACCCTATTCCTATATCGTGCACTACTTTTGACGAGAGCTCTATAGGCACTAGTCAAAAATAGTGCACCCATGTCAACGTATGAGTCCTGGAGTTGAAGAGGTGTTGTTTACACACTCCGCCATCACCATGGATACACACTAACACACAGGTGAAGTTTATTGGTTCCGTACACAGATTTGCAGATGTTATCGCAAGTGCAGCGAAATGCTTGTGTTTCTAGCTCCAACAGTGCAGTAATACCTAGGAATAAAAAATTATTAAAAAATACACACACAATCCCTGTATAATCCGTGATTTTCTGGTGTCCCTGCTACATATGTCTCGTGTCTGAGTTGTTGAAATGCGAGCTACAGTAAATGCTGCCTCAGGATATGCCGTTTCCAATTTGTACATCGCCCAGAGTAGTTCCTTGAGAGACTTTGCGATGTCGACTTGGACGGGAATATACACGGTATTGTTGATGACTGAAGAAAATTCTTTGCCGGAGGTAATGCGGTCGGCATTTGATGGTGAGATATTGCAGATCGGGAGAACAAAAGGACTTGAGTTTCTGTACATTACCACAGTCACACAATGATCACTAGCCAAAGTGTATTGGCAGCAGACCAGCTTTTAATGCCATGACATTTTCAGGTGCTGATCGATATGTCTATTTATTCAAGCTATTAATGTGTGCATGCATATTTAGTATTTTATTTAAAAAAATTGTATTTAACCTGGCAAGTCAGTTAAGAACAACTTCTTATTTACAATGACAGTCTAGGAACAGTGGGTTAACTTCCTTTTGCAGGGGCAGAACAACAGATTTTTACCTTGTCAGCTCGGGGATTTGATCTAGCAACCTTTCGGTTACTAGTCCAACGCTCTAACCGCTAGGCTACCAGATCCCCATTAGCGGTTGCCAAGGCAGCAACTACTCTTCCTGGGGTCCAAACGTTCTGCATTATTTACATTGCTCAATTATTACATTACAATATTACAATACTACATTACATGACTAAGAATAATGTGTGGATGTGTGCAGATAATGTGTTTTAGTGCGTGTGTTTGTTTTTTGTTATCTTTGTGGGGACCAGAATTAGGATTAGGGGTTTGGGATTAGCATTGAGGTTAGGGTTATGTTAAGGGTTATTGTTAGGGTTTAGGGAAAATAGTATTTTTGAATGGGAATCAATTGTTTGGTCCCCACAAGGATAGTAAAACAAACGTGTGTGTGTGTGGGTGTGTGTCTCTTCACAGTAGGTGTTGTGCCGTGAGGTGTTGTTTTATCCTGGGCGGTTTTTCAATCAGATTTTCCAGCTTGCTTGAGTTACCTGAGATGGAATAGTTGAATGTAGCCATGGCTCTATGTAGTAGTGTGTCTCCCATAGTCTGTTCTGGACTTGGGGACTGTGAAGAGACCTCTGGGGGCATGTCTTGTGGGGGTATGTATGAGTGTCTGAGCTGTGTGTTAACGATTGAACGTGCTGTTCGGTACTATTAACACGTCAGTACCTCTCACAAAGACCAGTAGCGATGCAGTCAATTTCTCCTCTACTTTGATCCAGGAGAGATTGATGTGCATGTTGTTGATATTGGCGCCAGAAAATGTAGCCAAACTTTAATGAGACTTTTAATTTCATAAATATAGTCTGACCCCAGTCATGTTTGACAAATATAATGAAAGATAGTTAACGTTAATGTCTAAAGACTTGATTCTGTCGACATAGTTGAGGCACGGTTCATCCGGATCAAATGGTCACAAGACCAGAGCATGAAGGACAGTGCCTGTTTTTCACCGCACATTACCCACCTTGAGTCAGCATTTTGAAACTATTTAACCATAAATGTAATTATTTAAAACCTGGAAGTTTTATGTCATTTTATGAAGCACTTCTTACTTTGTTTCAAAGTAGCCTAGTCAAAATAAGACCATAGAAATGTTAAGAGAAATATTTTATAAACACTTAATATGCCATTGAAACCAGCATTTCTTTTTTCATGTTCTATTGGTTTTCAAATCAACGTTCTTTTATTGTCCAGCAGCCAAAGGCATAATCCTAGTCATATTAGTAGGCCTAACCCATGCTAGTTGATGCTTGTTTATATCCCCTCTCTTTCTTCATTTCTAACTGCCTGTGTGTGCAGTGGCCTTTTTGAGAAATGTGTTTTCCCGCTAATTGCCTTTTGAAACGTTTTCACGTAGCCCACAGCCATGTGCGCATTGTTGAGCTTATAATAGGAAGAAATACAACCTAATCAACATTTAAGCTAAATGGTCTGATCTTTTGCATCAGCCTCATTGATAAAAAAATTTTTATTGTGCAGTGGTTGTATGAATTTTGAATGTCGTCCTACAACTGTCCTAGAGTCTGTTTTGAACTGTAGACATATTTCTGGTTGGCCCAGGGACGATGGGACACCCTTAATTTCGGGCCCTGGAGGGAATTGTTTTATAAAGATAAAAAGTATTTGGTTGGAGCCTAACTGTATTATTGCAATATTTTATAGGCTACCATCCTCCAGGAGAGCCTTAAAAGGGCAGTGTTGTATTTTGAGACAGGCTTGAATATGTAAAGAAGCCAATTGGCAGAGGGTAGGCTCCATTTTTGTCTGATTGACTCTGGTAAAAGATAGTAATACATTTTATTTTGTGAAGTGGTTCCTTGCACTAATACATTTATTTTTTATTTTTGGACAAGTTAAAAGTCTGTCCTACTTGTTCAAAGGACAAGAGAAAAAAAAGCCCTGTAAGGGTTGCAGTGATTTCACTTCCTGTGTTAGCTGCCGTGTATAATGTTGTCATCTGTGTACATAGACACAGGCTTTACTCAATCCGTTACTCCCCAATGACTCAAAATAATGATTTTTTTTACTCCCTTTTTTCGATCTTGTCTCATCGCTGCAACTCCCCCAAGGCTTGGGAGGAGAAGGTCGACTCATGCATTCTCCGAAACATGACCCGCCAAACTTTGCTTCTTAACACCCGCCCGCTTAACCCAGTAGCCAGCCACACCAGTGTGTCAGAGGAAACACCTTTCAACTGACGACCGTCAGCCTGCAGGCGCCCGGCCTGCCACAAGGAGTCGCTAGAGTGTGATGAGCCAAGTAAAGCCCCCCTGGCCAAACACTCCCCTAACCCCGACGACGCTGGGCCAATTGTGCACCGCCCTATGAGTCTCCAGATCACGGCCGGTTGTGATACAGCCTGGGATCTAACCCAGGTCTGTAGTGACGCCTATAGCACTGCGATACAGACCGATGCACCACTCGGGAGGCCCATAACCAAATACTTTAATCTTTATAAAATTATTCCCTCATTCAATAAATCAGGGATCAAATTGATAAGGTAGGCTCCTTCAAAGCAAGATATCTAACTAGACATGTTTATATATAAGGCAAACATATTCATGTTTCAAGGGAGATTATTATTTGTCAATTAAGCTATTCTTAGAATATATTATATGGCTACTGTTTAACCCTTGGCCTACAATTTCCACGGAAATCTAATGAACATAATAAATGTTTTTTTGCATGGGCTGTGTCTCAACCCAAGGCATCTGCTGATATCGCCCCTCCGCATCTGCGGTGAAAGGTGACAGAGCTAGAGCGGTGTTTGTCAGACCATGAGCCATCCCGAAAATCTGTCTTCTCGCGAAAACGTCTGTAGCGTCCTACATACTATGACCACTCTATTGAAAGATGGGACGCCCACAAGCCTGAAGTCGGTACAGCCTCTTCTGCCAACTTCTGTCTGTAGCATCCCAACGGTTTGGGCTACAGACTAATATGACCCCTCTGTGGAAAGCTGAGACTCTCACGAACACAACGTTTTGCTCTAGGACGCCCACAATACTCACAAGACTCATCTGAAGGTCCCCGGTACCAGTTGAAAAAAAAATATGGAAGTCAGTCGCGGTCGGTGCCATTTAAGATGAGAGAGGCCGTTTTTTTTTTTTTTTTTATGAGCATGGCCCTATTTCTATTACAGCGTATTGGATGACTGTCATTCATATTCCATTCACCCAGTTCATTGTAACAGCGACAGCTTTAGGCTACCAAATGATACTTGAATTTTCCCTATACCCATCATGAGGTTGCTACATACAACCTAGCCTATGAATTAAAGTTTACAACGTAGGTGCACACAGGTCGAGAGAAAATGTTGTTTACAGACAGTGACGCATGGACAGACAGTGAGACAATCAATACTCCCTTGCACACTATTGTCTTCATCTAGCTGATCTAGGTTGTAATCATAAACCAACAGTTGTAAAAACGAGTTTCTGTTTGACTATTCAGGTATGTTTATCCCTGTTTTGTTCCGTTTGCTTTCGTTTAAGAAATGTTTTTTCAACAGGATTGGCGAAATGAATACACCTCTGATCACGCGTAAACACAGTTCACTTTCATAGCAGCCGAGTTGTTTTCTTTCTCACATCTATGTGCTCTCCTCCTCGCACCTTTCCTCTTCGCTTCTGGACTTCAATACACAACACATCAGCAGTGTGTGACCAGGCAAAAAACCTTTCCAAGCCAAACCAGATCATAAATCGCTACAGCCAGCTTACATCGTTGTCACCATATTAGCTAAAGTAACATCCTAGTCAACATAGCTAATAGAACTAATGCGTTAGTAAACTCGCTAAAATCATGCAGTAACGTTACAGTGTACAGCCAGTAAGCAGTTTAGCACTTACACCGGCCCCGGTGGCAATAAATTAGTAAAACCAAAAGCTTACCTTGACTTGACTTGGAAGAGTTCCAGTGTTGTGTTGGATAGTCAGAGACAGCTAGCTAACAAAGTATCCCTCTGTTTTGAGCAGGGTGTTTGCGTAGGATAAAGGATAAACTATCTAAGTAAGTGAAACTGAGAAAAAAATCTCTCTTACTTCTCCTTCATTTTGGAAGAAATTAATTTGTTCAAAACTGTTCAACTATTGTCTTTCTCTCTCACTGAGTCAACTACTCACCACATTTTATGCACTGCACTGCAGTGCTAGCTAGCTGTAGCTTATGCTTTCACTACTAGATTCATTCGCTGATCCTTTGATTGGGTAGACAACATGTCAGTTCATGCTGCAAGAGCTCTGATAAGTTGGGGTACGTCCTCTTGAAGTTGTCATAATTACTGTGTAAGTCTATGGAAGGGGGTGAGAACCAAGAGACTTCTAGGTTTTGTATTGAAGTCAATGTACGCAGAGAAGGACGGAAGCTAGCTGTCCTCCGGCTACACCATCCTACAGAGTGCTGTTGAGGCTACTGTAGACCATCATTGCAAAACAGTGTGTTTTAATAAATTATTTGATGACGTGAATATATTTAGTATAGTTTTATCTAAAAAGTATAACTTTTAAAATGTTTTACAATTTACATTTTTATGAAATTCACTGAGGAGGATGGTCCTCTCCTTCCTCCTCTGAGGGGCCTCCACTGATGGAAGTACAGTTGAAGTCGGAATTTTACGTACACCTTAGCCAAATACATTTAAACTCAGTTTTTCACAATTCCTGACATTTAATCCTAGTAACAGTTCCCTATATTAGGTTAGTTAGGATCACCACTTTATTTTAAGAATGTGAAATGTCAGAATAATAGTAGAGAGAATGATTTATTTCAGCTTTTATTTCTTTCATCACATTCCCAGTGGGTCGTACACTCAATTAGTATTTGGTAGCGTTGCCTTTAAATTGTTTAACTTGGGTCATACATACCTTTAACTTCCTGACTGATGTCTTGAGATGTTGCTTCAATATATCCACATAATTTTCCCCCCTCATGATGCCATCTATTTTGTGAAGTGCACCAGTCCCTCCTGCAGCAAAGCACCCCCACAACATGATGCTGCCACCCCCGTGCTTCACGGTTGGGATGGTGTTCTTTGGCACTGAGGCACTGAGTTTGAAGGTAGGTCTTGAAATACATCCACAGGTACACAAATGATAAACTTGGATTAGCTGACACAACGTGCCGTTGGAACACAGGAGTGATTGTTGCTGATAATGGACCTCTGTACGCCTGTGTAGATATTCCAGTAAAAATCTGCCGTTTCCAGCTCCAATAGTCATTTACAACATTAACAATGTCAACACTGTATTTCTGATCAATTTGATGTTATTTTAATGGACAAAAAATTAGCTTTTCTTTCAAAAACAAGGACATTTCTAAGTGACCCCAAACTTTTGAATGGTAGTGTATTTTTTTGATACCTTAAGGGGTCTTACATTTCAAAATCAAATAGCTAAATGAGAGACAGGCAGACAGGCAGAGTCAAAATCTCTCCCCATCCAAAGCTCTCCTCAGTCTCTGTTTACACACATTTCTCCATCCACTATTAAGCCCAGTGGTTTTTGTGTGTGTGTGCGCGCAAGTGTGTGTGTGTGTATGTGTGTGTGTGTGTGTGTGTGTGTTTCTGTATTTCCCGATGGGCCAATTATGATCTGCCCAGGTGGCATAGAAACAAACACATCTTTTATGAGTTGGAGATGATAACAAATGATAATATAATGATGGTGAACATGTGTGTGTGTGTGTGTATATATATGAGGTTGTGAATCATCATAGGCTCTGTGTTTTGTCTTGTCTGCTGTTTTTGTATTTCTGAGCCATCTTTTTTTTTTTTTTTTTTTTTTTTTTTTTTACATAAACAGTGTTATCTTGATGGCAATCTCTCTGTCTCTTACCTTTCCTTCCCTCTGATGTCGCTCTCACGCTCTCTCTCCCTCTCTTTCTCCCTCTCTCCCCTTAGTTCTCTCTCTGGATGTTTTGAGGGGTCATAGTTATGGAGCAAGAGGACATTGAGGTCGATATGAGGACATTATTACTCGTCTACACCATGTCATGTTCAAATAGGGATGATTTCTGGCTCCGACCCGTCATGTCCCATTCCACCATAATGGAGGGTGTGTGAGTGTGAGTGTGTGTAGGTGGGTGTGGTTTGGGAGCAGAAATCCTCACAAGGATAGTAAAACAAGGAATATTCGGGCTAGTGGGGGCATTTCACCGGCTTAGGGTTAGGGTTTAGGCTTAGGGTTTAGGTTAAGGGTTAGGGTTTAGGCTTAGGGTTTAGGTTAAGGGTTAGGGTTGGAATTAAGGCCAGCCACCACAGGCTGAAGAAGGGAAGACTCAGTCCCCCTAGAGAACAGAGGGATGAGGGAAAGAACAAAGAGAGTGAGAGAGGAGGATAGAGGGAAAGCTAAAAGCTTCTCCCCATCATACAATTTCACTAAAGCCCTTCACAATTACCTCTCCTTTTCATTCCCCTCTCACCTCACTGAGAACGTGTGAAAACTCAGCAATATGGGAGATAGAGGGAGAGTGCCTGCCTATAGGGGGTGAGTTAGGGAGTGAGAGCGATGGGGAGGAGGGAGGGAAGGTAAGGTGTGTGTATGTGTGTGTGTGTGTGTGTGTGTGTGTGTGTGTGTGTGTGTGTGTGTGTGTGTGTGTGTGTGTGTGCACGCCCATCTCATGTTATTATTTCCCAGAGTGTTTGCACAACCGACTAAGTCTGGCTAACAACTAAAGGCGTCTGCGTGCTTCCCAGCCAAAACAGTTCAGAAGAGTTCATGCATATATTATGACTACATTTTGTGACGTTTCTGTGAGTTTTAGACTTCGGTGGGTTTTGCCGGGCTGTTCCGGACACACATTTCTTCCCGAGAGGCAAACTGAAGTTCAGAGCCGAAGTCTACGCCTCTTCGTCAGTGGTTGGTCAACAGTAGGGATTTCTAGTCATTCAACGAGAAAGGACTCGTTTTCATGCACATTCTTTTCATCGAGAAATACGGCACCAAACATCTTAGTTCGCTGTAAAATTGCGTGAATAAGATCTCCTTGTCAAAAACGTAAAAATGAATGACCGATTTCTTGAGTTATTTTTGATTCATTTAAATCATTTGGAGGAGGCACATTCTGTCTACGGCGTCTCAAAATGGACAAATGCTACAATTGTCACTTTTTTTTCTCGTTTCTCAAGCGAAGGTCTTTTAAGGTAGCATGTGAGCGCATGCGTTCAGTTTAGCGAGCCGAGTTCAGCTAGACGCCAGCCGAACTGAAGCGTGCTGACGCCTTTGCTCACTAAGTCCTCCTGACTTCAGTGTCTGGATTGGCTCTTTGATGTTGTCGGCACAATGCGTCGATTAATGAAGGGGGCTGTGCTTTTACTGGTTGGCTCGCCTTTCTCACACAAACACCCCCACACACAGCTACACACAGCCCCCGAGCCACACCCCCTTCAACTTCTTATCCAAACATTTGAGAGAACCAATCAAATCCGTTGCACAATTTCTGAGCGAATAATGCATTAGCAAACGGCCTCTTTTCCGGACCAGTGTGGTCTCGGTTCTCCCTGCCCTGTGAGCCACATGGGTCGTGTCAGCCAGGCTGGGGGCATTGTAAGTTACTGTTACTGAGTTCAGTGCTGTGTGGCACTGCAGTTGCCACTGGTAACCCCCCTACACACACACACATACACACACACAGACAAACCCTATGTCCCAACACACTCACTCTATACCCCCCTGCTTAGTCAGATCCTTGCCTCCCTATAACGAGACCAAGCTGTATCAGACTTGGCTGGGCGAGGCAGGCATCATGCCAGCTGCTCTCCCTGGCGCGACGGGAAACCTCACGTCTCAAAGACACTGCCGCAGCCAAGATCGGCACGCCGCAAAGCAAAACTGTAAGACAAATTATTTTCCCTCCACTCGCTCGCTCCCCTTTCCCCCTCTTTTAATGTTTCTCATCATTGTTATTCTGTTGTGCCTCCAGTCGTGCTCAGCAACCGCCCAGCAGGCCAGTTGTTCTGCTCTCTCCAGCCAGGCACGACTCAGGGAAGGGCCTAGAAAAACACTCCGTCCCGTCCACACATAGAATAGAGTTGAGTAGAATAGAATAGGATAGGATATAATAAAATCTCAGGATTCTATTGTCCACTGTTATCCCCACCACACCTCTCCTCCTCCTCCCATCCCTGCCACACCTCTCCACGTCCTCCCATCCCCTCCAACTCCTCCCATCCCCTCCACACCTCTCCGCCTCCTCCCATCCCCTCCACACCTCTCCGCCTCCTCCCATGCCCACCACACCTCTCCACCTCCTCCCATCCCCTCCATACCTCTCCACCTCCTCCCATCCCCTCCACACCTCTCCGCCTCCTCCCATGCCCACCACACCTCTCCACCTCCTCCCATCCCCTCCATACCTCTCCACCTCCTCCCATCCCCTCCACACCTCTCCACCTCCTCCCATCCCCGCCACACCTCTCCACCTCCTCCCATCCCCTCCACACCTCTCCACCTCCTCCTATCCCCGCCACACCTCTCCACCTCCTCCCATCCCCTCCACACCTCTCCACCTCCTCCCATCCCCGCCACACCTCTCCACCTCCTCCCATCCCCTCCACACCTCTCCACCTCCCCCCATCCCATCCACACCTCTCCATCTCCTCTCCTCCCATCCCCACCACACCTCTCCATCTCCTCTCCTCCCATCCCCACCACACCTCTCCATCTCCTCTCCTCCCATCCCCACCACACCTCTCCATCTCCTCTCCTCCCATCCCCACCACACCTCTCCATCTCCTCTCCTCCCTTCCCCTCCACACCTCTCTACCTCCTCCCATCCCTGCCACACCTCTCCACCTCCTCCCATCCCACCACACCTCTCCACCTCCTCCCTTCCCTGCCACACCTCTCCACCTTCTCCCATCCCCACCACACCTCTCCACCTCCTCCCATCCCATCCCCACCACACATCTCCACCTCCTCCCATTCCCACCACACCTCTCCACCTCCCCCATCCACACCTCTCCACCATCCCCCTTCCCCACCACACCTCTCCACCTCCTCCCATCCCTGCCACACCTCCCCACCTCCTCCCATCCCCTCCACACCTCTCCACCTCCTCCCATCCCCTCCACACCTCTCCACCTCCTCCCATCCCCACCACACCTCTCCACCTCCTCCCATCCCCACCACACCTCCCCACCTCCTCCCATCCCCTCCACACCTCCTCCCATCCCCTCCATCCACACCTCTCCACCTCCTCCCATCCCCTCCACACCTCTCCACCTCCTCCCATCCCCTCCACACCTCTCCACACCTCTCCACCTCCTCCCATCCCCTCCACACCTCTCCACCTCCTCCCATCCCCTCCACACCTCTCCACCTCCTCCCATCCCTGCCACACCTCTCCATGTTCCCGTTCCCTACCACAGCTCTCCACGTTCCCTGTCCCTGCGACACCTCTCCACCTCCTCCCATCCCCTCCACACCTCTCCACCTTCTCCCATCCCCGCCACACCTCTCCACGTTCCCCTTCCCTACCACATCTCTCCACCTCCTCCCATCCCTACCACATCTCTCCACCTCCTCCCATCCCTGCCACACATCTCCACCTCCTCCCATCCCGCCACACCTCTCCACCTCTCCACGTTCCCCTTCCCCTCAATAATGTATAATATTCTACACTTTTATCCAAAGCCACTTAGTCATGTGTGAAATATATATGTATGTGTGGGTGGCCTCTCCCCTCCATATCCACCCAGGAGTATTAGGGGAAGCACAACAGTGAACATCAGACTGAAAAAATAAACATCTTTTCAATTTCACAATTCCAGTGATCTAAGAAATAGATAACGATCAGGAGGAATTTCCTGATTAATCAGGAGGTCACATCCCTGTCTAATCCTCACCCTCGCAGTCCACTCCTCTCATCCCCCACTTCTCCCTCTCCTCTCATCCCTCCATCCCTTCCTATAACCTGATCTCTCGATGCACGATCTGTCCGTCCCATTGATGAGAGTCATCCTGTAGTTAATTAGTCCGGCTCGGCCTCTTCCTGGAGCCTGGTCCCAGATCAGTTCTTGCCAATTCCTATGGTCATTGTCATGCCAATGGCAAGTAGAGCACAAACATATCTGAGACCAGTTCTCTTCCTGTGTCCAGCAGGACAGAACTTTGGTGCCGTCATTTCACTCCCAGTTATTCCCACCAGTCCCTGTGCATTTCCTGGAGAGGAGAGTGGTGTGAACACAGAGAGAAGAGAAAAGGGTCAGAGTCGGGGGGTTATATAAAGAATAACCAGGATGTCTGAGCAGGGAGAGGTGTTGTCTGGAAGTGTGTATGTGTACTGGAATCAGGGGTCACACTCTATCCCCGTCCCAGAGACAGACGATCGATCAGTGTCAGGCATGATCCGGGCCCAGAGTCATTAACATCACATTAGATTGACCGAATTCCCTCAGTTGGGACTGTGAACCTCCGTCTATGTGGACATGGAACCCTGAGAGAGAGAGGAGAGAGACAGAAAGGGAGAGAGATGGAGCAAAAGAGGGAGAGATGGAGAGCTGAATCTACAGAGAGCGAGACAGGTAGGAGATAGGGAGAGCTGGCCATACAGAAAAAGAGAGGGGAAGGAGAGCGAACGAGAGATTGAGAGACAGATTATAGCGGAGAGGGAGAGAGAGAGAGAGAGAGTGAGAGAGATGGCTGGCCAACAGCGGACGTCAGTAAAGAATGAAAGAATTAGAAAAGAAAAGAAAGAAGGAGAGATGTCTGGCCAATAGTGGACGTCAGTGGAGAGAGCTGTTCAGAGGCAGTTCTCTAGAAGGTGTAAGGGAGTGCCTCTGTCTCCAGAGTGTTGTTCAAGTGACTTTCACACGGTCCACTCGCAGGGTGTGTGTGTGTATGCATTAATGCCTTTGCATGCGTGTGTATGTGTGTGTGCCTTTGTGTGTATTTGTGTGTGTGTGGCCAGTATAACTATGGGTAGTGAGTCACATCATTACCTCAACTCTGTCTCAGTTGGTAGACCCAGGAGTTGGCCCACTCTCTCTCCCCCTCACCCCTCTCTCTCACCCCTCTCCCTTTCTCTCATCCCTCTGCCCCCTTCTCCCCACTCTAACCCCTCCCTCTCCCACATTTCTCCTCCTCTCGCATTCTCTCTTTCTCCCCTATCCCCATCGCTCTCCTCCCTCCTTCCCCCATCCAAACCCACTCACTTCCCCCATTATATTAAGCCCTGTGTCATTCCTCTTCCTCCCTCTCCCCTTTGTGACTCCGACCGTGCCGTTAAAGAGTCCCCCCGGCCTGCTTTATGCATCTGGTCATCCCCTCGTCATCCCCTTGAGAGAGTGAGAGAGAGTGAGAGAGAGTGAGAGAGAGTGAGAGAGAGATGGAAAACACCAGTTATTCGTCCCCCATGTTGGTGTGTTTGGTGGTTTTAGTGGCGTCCATCTGTCTATCTGTCTCTCACTCTCTGTCTCTCACTCTCTGTCTCTCTCTGTCTGTCTGTCTCTCTCTGTCTGTCTCTCTCTATCTGTCTCGCTGTCTGTCTCTCTGTCTGTTTCTCTCTCTCTGTCTGAATGCTCTGGTCACATAAGCAGGTGGAGTGATCAAGTCAACTCCACCCCGTAGAGACTTTGGAGACTGTAGGCTTGTAGTGAATGTATGGAGCATAATGTCCTGAACCTAAGATGACTGAAGGGATACATCCGTTCCAAGTTCGTCTGTCAGTGTGTTTCATCTACAACACCTAGCTTAATCAACATCATTGCATTGTAAAAATGGGAAACACTTGGAATTTTGGTTGTAATATATTTTTACAAAATGAAAAGGATTACACACCTGTATGAACGAGTGGAAACTCCTCCATTAGGCTTCATCACTTTCCTTTCATCTAAACTAAGTAACAGGCTTCCCTACTTCAAACTCCTCCATTAGGCTTCATCACGTTCCTTTCATCTAAACTAACTCCTCTGCTTGACTGGTCCTGTTCTGTGTTACTGATCTAACTGGGCCATGCCACACGGTGTTCATCGTTTCCTTCCTTCTTTCTCTCTCTCTCTTTCTTCTCTAACTCTCTCTCTTCTTTCTCTCTCTCTTTCATGCTCTTTTTTTTCTCCCTCTCCCTCTTTCTTTTCACACACACACACACACACACACACACACACACACACACACACACACACACACACACACACACACACACACACACACACACACACACACACACACACACACACACACACACACACACACACACACACACACACACTCTTTCTGGAGTCCAGGCAGTGCTCTGATGCCAGCCTCTCCCTGTACTGTGCTGGGTTAGTAGTGTCCACTCCCTGCCAGCGTTGTACAGAGCCAGCCAGTCTGCTAGCTAGCCTCTTGTCACATCTTACAGTTAGGATATGACAAAACCAGGCTGTTTGTCATAAAGGCTTATGACCTACAGCGACAACGTTTTGACATGGTTATGACAGGCTTCATAAAGTTATAGTGCAGTATTGTGTTGCCTTACTTTCTACAATGCCTTCTTAATGTCTAGATTTCCAGAGTAGAGCTTGTCAAGTTGTGTAAAGTTATTTCTGCCTCTTGTTCAGATCCTACCCTGTCAGCAGAGTGACCCCACACTACCAGAGATGGACTAGGATCCATCATATGCCAATACAGGGAAGAGTAAGTGAGGTCACTTTGACCTTGTGATGCCATGAAGCCAAAGCCATGACCATGACGGTGGTGCCTGTCGTCTTGTCATATGTCACAGACGACCCTCACAGTGGTCTCTCCCTCAGTGGAATGCCCCAATCGCTGCCTTACCTACCCTTCCCCTCCCACGGACCTCGTCCCTCTGCTCATCCCACTAAACCCTACCCCTTCGATCATGTCACCATCATGTCACCATCCTCCTCCCAGCCAGTGCACAGCATGTGTAAGTGGGTGGACAGTCTTTGTGGCTGTTGATAATCATCATATTGTTGTTTTGTTATCTCCCTAACTGTGACCTATTAACGTATTTATTCATTGACCTATTTCTATTCACTACCTTTAAACGCTTCACTGAAAGATTAGAGGTGCTGGGATTGAGTGACGGTTAGCCATGCTTTTAAAGGGGAGGTGGAGGATGGTGGAGAGATGTCATTTTTCACTCATTAAAATACGATATTTGGGATGCACCCCTAGATAGACTGAGTGCTGGGAAAAGACTAGTGTCTCCTAGTGTCTCCTTCCTCGTTATCACATTATTGCCGCCACCGACTCACACACCCAGGCATGCAGGCTTACCAGTACACCAGTGGAGGCTGGTGGGAGGACGGGCTCATTGTAATGGCTGGAATGGAATGAATAGAACGGTATAAACAGATCAAACATATGGAAACTGCTTTTGACTCCGTCACATCGATTCCATTCCAGCCAATACAATGAGCCCGTCCTCCTATAGCTCCTCCCACCATGCTGGCACGTGCACACATGGATGCGCGCGAGATCATGTAGGTACACACACACACACACACACGCACACACGCACACACACACACACACACACACACACACACACACACACACTGCCTTGCGGACAGCTACGGGAAGAGAAGCTACCCGTACCCACATATTCTTCCACGTGTTCCACCCTTTGCCACCCACACACAGCCACCCACACACACAGATCTGTGGAGCCACGTGTCTGGGCTGAGGGTTGGGCTGGCACCCCTACCATGAAGGTTTGGCCCTGGATCTTCCCCCTCTCTCCCCTCTCTGTTCCCCCAGACAGGTCTGCTCCCGTTGGGGAAGTGGCTAGGAGCTCCGCGCCACACTGGGGGAGGGATGCCATAGTTGTGGTCAAAACCCATACAACTCACTGCCAGTGACTGTGGTTATTTTGACCCATTTGTTATTGTGGCTGCACTGCAGAGTACGAGCCACGACACTTTAGGCGTTATTACCTCAGAAAAAGCCCTTGGTCGCCGGGCAGAATAGAAAGTAGGAAATAGCTCTAGCAGTGAATAAAGTGGAGTTGTTTATAAGAGGCTTGGCGAGGCCAGCGCTGGTATAAGACGCTGTATAATGTCTCATTGCAACGTCGTAAATATGACCTCTGTTTGGGCTACGGTGGTTGTGGTGGTGGTGGCAGTCTCCTTCATATGCACTCAATGTGGAACCACCCCTTTTAACTCACTGCCCGACCAACCCTTTAACTCTGCCCGACCAACCCTTTAAAGGGGTAAACCACCCCTTTAACTCACTGCCCGACCAACCCTTTAAAAAGGTAAACCACCCCTTTAACCTACTGCCCCACCAACCCTCTAAAGGTGTAAACCACCCCTTTAACTCACTACCCGGCCAACCCTTTAAAGGGGGCTAAACTACCCCTTTAACATTGTTTAATATCGTGTTTATGACACGTTTTGGCTCCAGCCCTATTGCTGTAAACCGTGGAGCGCCGCAAAAATGCCGGCGCTAGAGTTCTGTGGTGTACGGAAGCAGAAAAGGTTTGCTAGGGTCATGCTATGTGTCCAGGACTCAAAGACTGCTTGACAAATTGCTAATCATAGCTAATCATGGCCTCACATAAAAACTGATGATTACGACTTAAAGGTATTTCACCATATCCCAGAGTTGTTTGTGGTGAGAGACAGTGAAGGCATAATGATCGCCACCCAGGGAGGGATGTTTGTGTCCTAGAACGGCAGACACAGCTGTCAGACAGTGGTCGAAACACAAGTCGACCGGGCTGGGACCATGGTGACCACTTGGTGGAGTTCCCACTGGTATTGGGTTTATCGCTTGTCAAACTATATTCCCCTGCTCCAGAAGATGGAGGAGAGGATCAACAATGTGATTTAACACAAAGACTACAGCCAAATCTGTTAGAAGAGAGAGCGAGACGAACTAAAGAAGTGACTAGGCCTAGTGTGCGTCTGGACTTGGTCAGAGCAGTGCCTGAGTGGTGGACAGTTGTCCCAGTGTTTGAGACACAGAGACCGGTTCTGGACCCCGGGGTCCTATTCAAGCCAGATGTATCCTAGCCCCGTGTGGTTCAATAGGTGGAGTCCACTTCGTACAGTAGTTGTTTTTCTCCATGTTCAGAAGTTGTTCTGGTCTCTCTAGTCTTGTTTCATTCCCCCGGAGGTGGATCGAGTGAAAACATGCACCTCTAATTTAGTAGAACACAGGATGTCCTCACAAAGTGTTGACCTAAATATCGAAAGGGAGTAGCCTAGATTGGTTGGCTTACTATTCCTAGCTCCCGAGAGAGTGGTCGTAAATTCTACTTTTTTATATAGATCAGCTAGATAGATTGTTCAGTTCTTACCAGGTCATCTTGCTACAAACTTACCTTGGTTGGCATGTTTCTAGCAGGCTGCAGGCTTTTGTTTCAAACCAGCACTAACATTCCCGATTGAACTAGCAATCATCAAGACCTTGATTAGCTGGAAGGGTATTAATACCTGAACAAAAGCTTGCACATCATGGCTTGGTGAACTAACATGTTCCTATTTTCCTGCCTCCCTGTCTAACTAGCCCTGCTTTGGGCTGTTTGACTGAGGGTCTGTGTCATGACTCGTCCCCTGCCTCCTCAACACTTCAACTCTGTAACGCTGTAACCCAACCCTGCTGGCACATAGTGGGGCTGAGTGCCCTGTGGTTTTCATCCCGCTGGTCAGGCCAAACAGCCCGGTCTGTAACATACTAGCACTGCCTCTGCAGCTCAACTCAACGGGCTGGGGAGGCTTTCAGCTGGTTACGGAGAGTTTCTCTCTGCATTTTCTCTTGATCCCTTCCTCCGTTTCATCAATCTTCTTCCTGTCGTTTTCTCTCCGTCCCTCTGTTTAGTTATTCTCTCTCTTTCCCTCTTTCTCTAGCTGTCTTCTGATTTAGACCTCTCTCTTTCATTCTCTCGCTTTGCTTCTCTTTCTTCCTCTACCCATTTCATCCCCTCTCTGTCTCTCCCCCCCCCCCTCTCACATTCTTTCTCTCTCCCCCTCTCTATCCCAACAATGTATTGTTTGACTGTTATCCCCAGCCCCCTCACCTTTGACTTTTAACTTTATTAGTCTTCCTGATCGGGTACAGTGACAGACACAGCCCTGCCTGTCTGTCAGTCACATTCACACGACCTCAACTGTCTATCTGGTCACCTCACTGTGGCTGTTAAACCAGAGACAGAATATGACTCATTGGACGCTTGATGTGGGTCACACACACACACACACACACACACACACACACACACACACACACCACACACACACACACACACACACACACACACACACACACACACACACACACACACACACACACACACACACGTGTACGTATATACACACAAAAGCATGTACATGCATGCACACACACACACACACACACACACACACACACACACACACACACACACACACACACACACACACACACACACCCTCCCCGACACACACACACACACCAAACGCCAACGCCTGATTGTATGTGTGTGTGTGTGTATGTATATGTGACTGTTTGCTTGTGCACAGAGCTGCTGTGGTGATTATGCATTGCGGTGGAACGTTAGAAACTTAGCCTTGCGGTTTTCTAGGGCCGTAGAGTGGAGAGTCCCTGGTGGGATGTCCCTGTCCCTAACAGCACACTGGTATTAGGTTATGCAGCTGTTGACTGTGAGAGACGACTGTTGTTCAGTTTCACTCTCTCTCTGTGTGTGTGTGTGTGTGTGTGTGTGTGTGTGTGTGTGTGTGTGTGTGTGTGTGTGTGTGTGTGTGTGTGTGTGTGTGTGTGTGTGTGTGTGTGTGTGTGTGTGTGTGTGTGGTGTGTGTGCGTGCGTGCGTGTGCGTGTGCGCATGTGTGTGTTTGGGTACTGGCTTGGCAGGAAAGTGTCCGATTTAGCGTGTGGACACACACAAACATCCAAGCACATACAAACATTAACAAGATATTGAGTACTGTACTGTAGACGTGTACTGTAGACGTGTACTGTAGACATGTACTGTAGACGTGTAATGTAGACATGTAATGTAGACTGGACTGTAGATGTGTACTGTAGACGTGTACTGTAGACGTGTACTGTAGACATGTAATGTAGACTGGACTGTAGACGTGTACTGTAGACGTGTACTGTAGACATGTAATGTAGACTGGACTGTAGACGTGTACTGTAGACGTGGACTGTAGACTGGACTGTATGTGTGTTTTGTGTGTTTCTACTACAACCCCAGATCATCTATTCCAGAATATTATTATATCTCCTTGTAAGTGTGTTTAGTATCTTTATGCCATATTTTGCGAGTGTGTGTTTCTGTGTGTTTACATGTGTTGGGTTGGCACCATGTCTCCTGTCTCAGTTTCTCTACAGTTGCTGTTGCTCTTTCATCTGCTGGCATGCAATAGAGATGACATCAGGGGGGGGGGGGGGGGGGGGGAGAGAGATACTTTACATGGGAATACTACACTCCAAGTGACTGATACACACAAGCCAAGCTAGTGTCGGGAAAGAGACGAATGTAGAAAGGGTCCTCTCTGACCTCTTTTCTGCACGGCATACTTGTGTTATTATTAGATAGATAGTTTAAATGAAAGTAGTGCAAAGATAAACTTATGGTGCGTTTGAATATACAGTACCTTCGGAAAGTGTTCAGACCCCTTGACTTTTTCTACATTTTGTTACGTTACAGCCGTACAGCAATTTACACACAATACCCCATAATGACAAATTGAAAACAGGCCTTTCGAAATGTTTGCTAATTTATAGAAAATAAAAAACAGAAATACCTTATTTATACCCTTTGCTATGAGACTAGAAATTGAGCTCTTTGAGATGTTTCTACAACTTGATTGCTCCAGAGCGCTCAGGACCTCAGACTGGGTCGAAGGTTCATCTTCAAGTCTCTGAATGTCCTTGAGTGGCCCAGCCAGAGCCCGGACTTGAACCCAATCGAACATCTCTGGAAAGACCTGAAAATAGCTGTGCAGCGACGCTCCCCATCCAACCTGACAGAGCTTGAGAAGATCTGCAGAGAGGAATGGGAGAAACTTCCCAAATACAGGTGTGCCAAGCTTGTAGCATCATACCCAAGAAGACTTGAGGCTGTAATCGCTGCCAAATGTGCTTCAACAAAGTACTGAGTAAAGGGTCTGAATACTTTTTTACATTTTTATATATTTGCAAAAAAATCTAAAAGCCAGTTTTTGCTTTGTCATTATGGGGTATTATGTGTAGATTGAAGGGAAAAAAACTATTTCATCCATTTTCGAATAAGGCTGTAATGTAACACAATGTGGAAAAATTCAAGGGGTCTGAATACTTTCTGAATGTACTGTATACTACACTGCCTAAATACCCTGTTTTGTCATTGTTTTATTAACGTAAATGTAACCAGGCCCTGATGTCTTCTCCCTCCCCTTCTTCCCCCTCCCCTCCCTCCAGACACATTCCAGTACCTGCTCTCCTTCTCCCAGGGCCACCTCTCCTCCCTGCTGGAGGACACCTACTCGCCCCTCTCCCGGGAGGCCCTCCCCCATGTCAACGCCCTGTTCTCCTCCCTCTCCCTCTACATCCACGGACACAACCTCTCCCTCGAAGCTGCCGTTGCCCGTTTCCACGACAACCTCTTCCCACTCGTCTACGGGCGCCTGGTCAACCCGGGCGTGGGCGTCCAGGGTGGCTTGTCCGGCGAGCGGGGCGAGTGTCTCCGTGCCACACGGCAGGACGTCAACCCATTCGGCCCTCACCCCGAAACGCTCGCTCAGGAACTGGGGCGCACCCTGGGCGCCGGGCGAGCCTTATCTTTGGCCCTCGCCGAGGGCACAGAAGTCATGAACGCCACCGAACACGTTTCCTTCACCAAAGAGTGTTTACGTGGCTTGACCAAGATGCAGTACTGCTCGCACTGCCGTGGGCTGACTCTGATCAAGCCGTGCGTGGGCTACTGCCTGAACGTGATGCGCGGGTGCTTGGCGAGCGTGGCCGAGCTGGACGGGCCGTGGCGGAGGTATGTGGCGGTGTTGGAGGAGCTGATCAATGCTGTGGCCGGACAACACAGCCTGGAACTGGCCCTGCTTGGAGTCAGGGGGCACGTGAATGAGGCCATACTACACGCTCAGCTCCATGGGCCCACGCTGACCGCTACGGTGAGTAGAAGCACACACTCCCTGTGGTGTTAGCTGAGTGGTTTTACGTGAACGAGGACATTTCTCTGAAGATAAACTTCAGTATTCATTGTTTGTCCAGGTCCCCAGGATCTCGGGTTCAATCCCGGTGCTAGGCACTCGTTTTTATTTTTTTCTGTTTTAACTTTATCCCAAACCTTAATTCCAACTGTTTAAGGTTAAGGGTTATTGCCTAAACTTAACTGTCATTTTGTAATGCTTAACAGTCAAGTTTTTTTCTGTTTTAACAACCTTAACCCTTACCTACTTTCACTTAACCCATAGACGTTTATCCCCCCATGGACAAACGTTGAATAATGAAGTGAGTCCGGGAGATCTTGTTGCTATAGCACCATTCATAGGTCCAGTCTGTCTCTGGCTTCACCCTCAGGACCAGAACCACCAGACTGGCTTTATATGGTCTGAATACCACACTGCTCCAACAACCTTTACTGGTAACTTTTACTGTCTGACTACTGGCTTTACTGGGTCTCGTATGGAGTTACATTTAATTATACACTGAACTCTCTGTCTCTCTCTCTCTCTCTCTCTCTCTCTCTCTCTCTCTCTCTCTCTCTCTCTCTCTCTCTCTCTCTCTCTCTCTCTCTCTCTCTCTCTCCCTTCCTCTTTCTCTTCGTCTCACTGAGTTTCTATGGAGGGTGTTAGCCAACAGCTATAGTCTGTTGTGATGTGGTGTATTGGGAGACTGGGGTTGCAGTAGGGAGAGACTGTGATTCAGACGGAGCATATGATCCTGTCTGGCTCTGAACATGGAACTACAGATTTCTTGACTGAACTAGCGGAGAGGAAGGAAACTGGCGGAGAAAAATAACTCAAGTCCTTGAACTGGACATGCAGGGTTGCCTCTGTCTAAATTGCCCCCCAGAGAGAGTGGAGTGGGTGAGTTGCCAGGTTTAGAGGCAGGGTCCGTCCAAGTATGCAGACCCAGAACCCGGGGTCTGGCTGCCTGCTTGGTATTCATGAGGCAACACATGCATGCACTCACACACACACAGCCCAGCTAAGGGACAAATTGTTTCTGGCAAAGTGGCATGCCCCAATGATACACACGCATACTGTATATGCACATGTACACACACACCACACACACACACACACACACACATACATACATACATACATACATACATACATACATACATACATACATACATACATACATACATACATACATACATACATACATACATACACAGTGGACACACAGACACAATCACTCACCCCTCTCACACACACTATGTCCCCCCCCACACTCCTACACACAGTGGGGACCCAGGGCGTGTGGAACAGTAAGGGTAGCACAGAGCTCTGGCCTGTATAAAGGACTGTCCCATGTCTTTATAGAACAAAACTATAAAGACTCAAACCACACGACTACCATGACTACTACACGACTACCACACGACCCCCCCCCCCTCCCCCTCACGCTCTTCAATATCACCCCCACCTCTCTATCTCTTCTTTTAAACACTCCTCTGTTCACCTCTATTCATTTTGCAGTGAAAAGCAAAACAATTAGAAAGTTGTGTACAGGGGTTTCTGGAAGATTCACTCTTGTTTTTCTTTTCCCTCACGTATGTTTCTTGATTCATTCATACTGTAGACTGGACTGTAGACGTGTACTGTAGACGTGTACTGTAGACTATACTGTAGACTATACTGTAGACTGGACTGTAGACTGGACTGTAGACTGGACTGTAGACGTGTACTGTAGACTGTACTGTAGACTATACTGTAGACTATACTGTAGACTGTACTGTAGACTGTACCGTAGACTGTACCGTAGACTATACTGTAGACGTGTACTGTAGACTACTGTAGACTGTACTGTAGACGTGTACTGTAGACTGTACTGTAGACGTGTACTGTAGACTATACTGTAGACTGTACTGTAGACTGTACTGTAGAATGTGCTGTAAACATGTACCATAGACTATACTGTAGACTACTGTAGACATGTACCATAGACGTGTACTGTAGACTGTACTGTCGACGTACCAGTAGCTATGTCTCTGGGATTTCTGCTGACTCGTGTGTTATGTAGAGTTGTCATTAAATTAATTATTGTGATGCTGTGGTTTTACACTGGGAAGTTACCCCAAACGGTTTAGTAGTTGACTCACACACCACGGGCTCTCTCTCTCTCTCTCTCTAATCTCTCTTCTCTCTCCTCTCCTCTCTCTCTCTCTCTCTCTCTCTCTCTCTCTCTGTCTTTCTGCTGTCTCTCTTCTCCCTCTGTTCTCTCTTCTCTCTCTCTGCTCTTGCCTTCTGTCTCTCCTCTCTCTCTCTCTCTCTCTCTCTCCTTTCTCTCTCTCTCTCTAATCTCTCTCGGCTCTCTCTTCTCTCTCTCCCCTCTCTGGCAATTCAATTCAATTAAATTTGCTTTATTGGCATGACGTAGCAATGTCAAAATTGTCAACGGGACAACAGTAACAACAATAACCAAGGGTCAAAATAACCATACATTCAACAATAACAATAAGCATACAGTAGAGGACATGTGCAGGTTGATTGGTCTGTCAGACACTGTCCCTCAACTTATGGCAGGCAGCAATGTAGTGCGCTGCCAACCCACAGCTCTCTGTGTCCTCCCCCAACAGGACGGGTAGCCTATCCTCATCAGAGAGGTCTTTGAAACCTTGAATAAGGGTTTGAAATTTGGGAAAATGACACTCTCTAATTGTTTTATATTTTTGACATTTTGTCAGGAAATGCAGCTCTGACTCAGGTTCTGCTGTGGTGCAGTGGTTGCACAGCCTTTCCTCTGCAGGGAGCCAGGTTTTCCTGTGTCTACCCTTCCGCTCTCTCTCTGCTCTCTCTCTCTCTCTCTCTCTGCTGTCTCTCTCTCTCTCTCTGCTCTCTCCCCTCTCTTTTCTCTCCTCTCTCTCTCCCCTCTCTTTTCTCTCCTCTCTCTCTCCCTCTCTTTTCTCTCCTCTCTCTCTCCCTCTCTTTTCTCTCCTCTCTCTCTCCCCTCTCTGTTCTCGGAATAAATTTTTTACACATTCCCTCTCTTATTGAGACCGGGGAGATGAGGAAGTGACCCTTCTGGTCCCCACAAGGATAGTAAAACTAACCCCCCCCATCCACTCAATTTAAATCTTCTCCAAAATATGACAAACAGGCATCCTAGTCCTCCCCCCATCCACCCACACAGCCCCACACTTATTTTAGACTATAAAGATGACCCCCTAGCATAGTGAATGGAATCCCTCCCCTAGTCCCACTGGCCATAGTTTCCATTATCTCCAGTCCCAGCATGCTATGCTAGTATGCTATTAGCATTCCTCCATAAGGCAGTAATGACAAGACAGGCTAAAACCATGGGGCGAGAAGGTAGACGACCACATTATACTGGCTGGCTTCATCCACACCACAGTTATTGATCTTTCTTATGTGTGTGTGTGTGTGCCTGCGTGTGGAGTAGATTTTGGAGTAGATTTAAATTGCCTCTAGACTGTGGTCTAAGGTCAGCTATGCGTTTCTTCCTCTAGTGGTTGAGATGAGGATTTGGGAGGGTAAGCTGTTCCTAGATCTGTCTTAAGGACAACTTGACATGTTTTTCACCTTGGCAGGGAGTCGATCCCCGTCAACGATTGGCTGCTAACTCAGCAAGACTGATCTTCATTAGCTGATGATGTTGCTGTCTGACACAGGGAACATTCCTCTCCTCCATTCAGCCCTCTTCCTTACCCCCCTACTCCTCTCTGTCTTTCTTTCCAGGTCTTCATAATGTGCTGATAGCAGCATTACCGCTGAGCAACACAAGCATTCTTCTCACTCACACACACACACACACACACACACACACACACACACACACACACACACACACACACACACACACACACACACACACACACACACACACACACACACACACACACACACACACACACACACACACAGTGTAATTGTCAACCATCAAGTATCCATGACTGGGATTGCAGGAATTTCACAAATCGTATAATTTTCACAAATGGCATAATTTCTCAGATGCTGTTTTTAATGTCATAGAGGCACTATGATACGGCTTTAGTCATTTCCCCCGTTGATATCAAGGTGAAAGTGGCCCTAAAAGGATTGTACGCTGTACTCAGTTGGAATAGCAGACAACAGCTACTGGGAGAGTAGATCCCAACCTGTCCTAACCCCAATTCACCTCCTGCTCATTACATGACCCTTTCCCTTCATATCCCCCTGTCTCCTCTCCACGCCCTGTGGCTTCACCTGGTGCCCACCAGACTGTCATGGCAACATGAAATCCCCGCGGTCCTCAAAAAGGCGCCAACTGAACAACCGTTAGTGTGCTTCTGGCATTGTTTTAATGTTGATAGGCCTATTGCTTTAGTATTGCAGTTAATTCATGGGAATTTGAGTGCAGTGGGTGCATCCACCGGGACTCAAATAGGATTGGTGGTCTTTGGCGACTGTTCACTTCCTCTTTCTGGTTGTGTGTGAGCCTCAGATACCGGATCACACACAGCGGCATGATGGACTCAATTGACCTCCCTCTCTTTCCCTCCCCCCCTCTCCCTCGCTCTCTCCCACTCACTCACTCTCGCATCCCCCCTCTCTGTCTCTGTCTCTCTCTCTCTGTCTCTCTGTCTCTCTCTCTCTCTCTCTCTCTCTCTCTGTCTCTCTCTCGGTCTCTGTCTCTCTGTCATTAAGTGCATCCCATCCTCTGAGAACCTCTGCCACGTGTATAGTTTAGGCCAAATGTGTTTACAGTCGTGGGATTGGATGACAATCCACACAACAACAAACTCCAAAGCAACATCCGTATTTATTTTTAAAAAACAAAAAAAAACTCTCATTTTGAAATCATATGTGAATAATTGAATGATTGTAGGATTACAGCGGAGAAAAGCAGTCCCTTCAAGTTGTGACAAAGTTAGAGCTAGAGACTAAGACAGTTAGAGACTAAGACAGTCCACTGTAGTATATGAGGGGCTCGATCTGTCTCAGTCTCTCTCTCTGTTTAATTAGCCCTGACATCACTTGGTATGCAATAAGAAGAGAGACAGGGATAGATATAGAATGGGAGCGAGAGGAGGAAGTAGAGAGGGAGACATGGACAGATGTAGAAAGTGAGAGACAGTGAAAGAGAGGAGGAAGAAGAGCGGGAGAGAAGTCAAGAGTGTTGGTTGTGGAAAGAGAGATGGGGAAAGCTGGTAAAGATGGAACAGAAAGCTGTCTCCTAGGAGAAGTGTGGGGAGACATCCAGGCCACAGGCCGAATGGAGGAAACCCCAAGGGGTCATTTGGGGTTGCGGGCTGTACTCTACATGTACCATTCTTAGTCCATCATGGCCTCTTTCTTTCCAGTAAATCACATTTGGGAGCATATCAGACATTATTTTCTCCGTCCCTTCCATGTCATACACTTCAGTCTGATGATATACAGTGCCTTGAGATGTCGTGTCCATCAAGTCAAAGTGGAATTATGTTTAAAAAAATGCAGTACATCAGTATATATTGTAGAAGGCTCAAGGGTATAGGGTTTCCACGCCACCAAGTTCAATAACCAAGCACACACAGGGAGCACAACTACAATGCAAATTAGGAATTTATTAGGGATATTTGCAACGGGTAATTGTACAGATAATTCTCCGGCTTCTTACACTCTTTGTGCAGCCCGCTTCCTCTTTTATCCCCAAGCACTCAATGGCTTAATGATCCACCGGCTTGCCTCGTTGTGGCAGGAAGTCTGTACAATGCTCGGGAGTGGAGCCAGCGGGCTGCAAGATATCTTCCTTCAATCACCATTCCCCTCACCTCTCTCTGCCATCTGCCGCAATATTAATAAAACATTTAAAGCTCAAATGTTTTGAGTCAATAAGTATAGTGGACTACACTGTGGACGTGTCATAATACCCATAAAACCTAGCGGTCAAACAGGGAAAGGGTTCCAATCGTTTTTCCACCATTCAGTTTTCCCATTGGGGATTTTAGAAACTCTTACAGTAAGAGCTGTGTTTTGTGTATACTTACCCTGGTGTAACGTTTTAATAAACGTCCTTCTAGGACAAGGTGACTTTTATCAATATATTTAGCTCCATTTACTCTCAGATAAAAAAAAAAAAATGCTAATTAGCATCAAAGTAGACTACAAATCCCTGCAAGCCCCTGCCCGTCATCTTTAGCTGACACCTTTGCTAACAGGTATTTTGTACATTTAAAACTTGACCAAGAGCGTTAACAGAATTTTCAATTTAAGGAAATGTTGACAATTTATTCAATACTAAATTTAGTTAACATTAGATAGTTAATCCAGAGATTCTTACCTTTTACTCAATTTGGCCGCTCATTCAGAACATCATGGCATTTGTAGTTCTGTATGATAGCCACATTAGCAGCTAATTAGAATTTCATTTTTGGGGAGTAAATACAGGCAAATATATTGATATATTTGTAGTTATTTCACAATACTAGCCTAAATGAGTAAAAAGAATGACGCCTGTACAGAATAAAAATATTCCAAAACATGCATCCTTTTTGCAATAAGGCACTGAAGTAAAATTGGCAAAAATGTGGCAAAGAAAATAACTTTATGTCCTGAATACAAAGCGCTATGTTTGGGGCAAATCCAACACAACACATCACTGAGTACCACTTTTCATATTTTCAAGCATGATGGTGGCTGCATCATGTTATGTGTATGCTTGTCATCGGCATGGAGTAGGGAGTTCAGGATAAAAAGAAACGGAATGGAGCTAAGCACAGGCAAAATCCTAGAGGAAAACCTGGTTCAGTCTGCTTTCCATCAGACACTGGGAGATTAATTCACCTTTCAGCAGGATCATAACCTAAAGCTCAAGGTCAAATCTACACTGGAGCTGCTTACCAAGAAGACATTGAATGTTCCTGAGTGGCCTAGTCACAGTTTTGACTTAAATCGGCTTGAAAATATATGGCAAGAATTGAAAATGGCTGTCTAGCAATGATCAACAACTAACTTGACAGAGTTTGAAGAATTGTAATAAGGCTGTAACACAACAAAATGTAGAATATAAGTCAAGGGGTATGGTGACTACATCAATGGCCTGTAATAGGGAATGGCATGGGAATGGCAATCATACATCTTCCACCTGTATTAGTAATCGTGTATTATATTTTACAGTATTGTATTGTACTTATGCATCGAAGTGGTCCTGTACATGGCTCAGTTCATAAGAGCATGGCGTTAGCAATAACAGAGGTGTGAGTTTGAATACCGCTGCGGTCACATACCAAAATGTGTGGACTGTTGGCACTTTGGATAAAATGGTCTGCTATGTAAATGGCATATATTTTGGTATTACAATACTGTATTGGCCAATGCAATTTTAGTAACGGAGTGTGAACCCACCCCCATCAAAAACACTCCAGCAACTTCATTTGGGATGTTTACTGCATAGGGATATATTTCTGTCTTGTTTTGGACTTTCTGGATTATCGTATTTGTATTGTGTTGATATTGTATTACTGCACTGTAGGAGCTAGAAACACAAGCATTTCACGGCACGTTCTGTGACATCTGTGTACGTGACCAATAAACATTGATTTGTTACATACAGTACATTTCTGTTCTTGTCAATATCCGATATTTTTTTAAACGTACTGTGAAGTGAAATCATAGTTGTCATCATCATAGTAGTACATTTCAGTATATATATTATACTTTTTATGTTTCTACTTTACAGACATACAAATCTGAGGGGGCACGTGCCCCTGTGCCTCCTATGTGCCCCCTAAGTGTGACCAGTTTGGAGTTTTGTACAAAGAGTTTTGAAAATTCATCACATACTTGTGAAAATAGTACCACAGTGGTTAAAATTGCATTGCCACTTAGCCGAATGTATTCCAAAATACATAGGGGGAAAAAGGATTCTACTTGTGGTAAATAGAAATATTGTGTGTGTGTGTGTGTGTGTGTGTGTGTGTGTGTGTGTGTGTGTGTGTGTGTGTGTGTGTGTGTGTGTGTGTGTGTGTGTGTGTGTGTGTGTGTGTGTGTATGACCTCACCAAGGGGACCAGTACTTAACATCGACGGGGCTGTAGTGGAGCGGGTCGAGAGTTTCAAGTGTCCACATCACCAACAAACTATCATGGTCCAAACACACCAAGACAGTTGTGAAGAGGGCATGACAAAACCTTTTCCCCCTCAGGAGACTGAAAAGATTTGGCATGGATCCCCAGATCCTCAAAAAGTTCTACAGCTGCACCATCGAGAGCATCCTGACCAGTTGCATCACCGCCTGGAATGGCAACTGCTTGACATCTGACCGTGAGGCGCTACAGAGGGTAGTGCGTACGGCCCAGTCACTGGGGCCAAGCTTCCTGCCATCCAGGACCTATATAATAGGCGTTGTCAGCGGAAAGCCCATAAAATTGACAGAGACTCCAGTCATCCAAGTAGTAGACTGTTTTCTCTGCTACCGCACGGCAAGCGGTACCGGAGCACCAAGTCTAAGACCAAAAGGCTCCTTAACAGCTTCGACCCCCAAGCCATAAGACTGCTGAACAATTCATCAAATGGCCATCGGACTATTTACATTGAACATTGAACCCCCCGTCCCGTTCCCTCCATTTGTTTTGTACACTGCTGCTACTCGCTGTTAATTATCTATGCATAGTCACTACACCCCTACCTACATGTACAAATTACCTCAACTAACCTGTACCCCCACACACTGACTCGGTACCGGTACCCCAAGTATATAGCCTCGTTATTGTTATGTTATTGTGTTACTTTTTATTATTTTTTACTTTCGTTTATTTGGTAAATATTTTCTTAACTCTTCTCGAACTACGCTGTTGGTTAATTGCTTGTAAGTAAGCATTTCATGGTAAGGTCTACTACACTTGTTGTATTCGACACCTGTGACAAATAAAGTTTGATTTGATTTGGACACTATGCATATGGGGCGGCAGGTAGCCTAGTGGTTAGACCGTTGGGCCAGTAACCGAAAGGTTGATAAATCGAATCCCCGTGCTGACAAGGTAAAATTCTGTTATTCTGCCCCTGAACAAGGCAGTTAACCCACTGTTCCTAGGCTGTCATTGTTAATAAGAATTTGTTCTTACCTGACTTGCCTAGTTAAATAATGGAAAATGATCCCACCAGCCTTTCTGTGGGCTACAGGGAGACAGCATTTACAGCTACATCCATGTGTCTTGGGGGCTCTTTCTCTCTGTTCTTTCTGGAGACAGTTCAGAGATGCTTATTGAGAGATGGTAGGAGTTATGTGATATGAGTACTTTCAGGTGTCTCTACCAACTGAGACAGGTGAGGAACGTAGCTCAGAGGTGTATGTGAAAGAGTATGTTCCTGTGTCCCAATCAAAAGTAGATGGCTGGAATTCCTGCCTTGAAAACGTCTACCAAAGCTTGAGGATAAGGTTATCTCCTTCGAGACAGATTTCAGCTTTTTCACCTACAGTCCTCAGCTCTACCAACTGAGCAATCAAAGGGGTGTTTGTGTGACTGTGTTTACAATCAGCAGTATTGACTGTGAGCGTTGAGTTTTGAGTGGCATGTGGACTTTGGCTGAGCTGGCACAGATGGTTGAACACGCTGGCAGTGGATGCATGGATACGGTGTGTGTGTGTATCCGTGCATGAGTGTGACATCTTTCCAGAATGTAAAACAGCCATAGACAATAGGGGCCCAAACTGTCCTGAGAGCAGTGCATTTGGGGTTGAGAGGGGGCTGCACAGTGATTCCTGCCATAAGACCATCAAAAGTCAGCCAAAGCTGGAGGAAAAGGTTTCCTCCTTCGAGACAGATTTGAATCAGCAACCTAAGGATCTCTGTTTTCCCACCTTCAGTTCTCCACTCTACCAACTGAGGTATCAAAGGGGTGATGGTGTGGGTAGTCAAAAATGTGAGCTGTGAGTGGACAATAGGGGGCAATCACTAGTGGATAATGGAGCCAAACTGGCCAGACATCCCCACCCAAAACTGAACAATGGATTACAGTTTCCCCTGGTCCATAGACTACTTTCAGGGTGAGGAACCATCTAACATCATGTTGTGAAATACATTATGTCCCCTTTAATATGCTCTGGTCGGTCAGGCTGAAATTGTACATATAATTAAAATGAACAAGATCCAGAAAAAGGTATTCTCCTTAGAGACAGATTTGAACCAGTGACCTAAGGAACTCTGCTTTTGTAACTCCAGTCCTCCGCTCTACCAATTGAGCTATCGGAGGGGTGATTGTGAGTTAGTCAACAGAAAAAATGAAACAGTCAACACTATTATGTGTGCGTTGGGAGTGAACCATTGACAGTAGACAATAGGGGCCCAAACACCCCCCACCCCTTCACCGAATGCAGTGTGTTGGGGTTGAAAGGGGGCTAGAGTTTAGATTTTTGGCCCGAACCCAGCGGGACCTGTCGGCCCAACAGGGCTTAACATCCTTGGGCTATGGGCCAGTCAGGCTTCAATTTTCAGGCCCGATCAAAACTCTACACATGATCCAAAAAAGAGCCATTCGATGCAGGAAAAAGTCTCCTCCTTGGCTCAGATGTGCTGGTGAAGGATGATGTTCCTGTGTGTCCAATTCAAAGATGGCTGGATGCGATTAATGCAGTGAGGCTATGGAAAAGGTCCCCTCCTTCAAACCAGCAACATAAAGATCCCTGCTCTTGCACCTACGGTCCTCCGCTCTATCAACTGAGCTATTGAAAGGGTGTTTGTGACTGCATTTAGAGTTAGCAGTATTGGCCTTCCTCTATTGTAGAACGGGGTTTCCCAAACTCGGTCCTGCCCCCCTGTGTGCACGTTTTGGTTTGAGAAATCCTCCGCCTTTACCAACTGAGCTATCAAAAGTTTGATACATCAGGGGCAAAACCTACAGGTTAGGTAGAGGCAAGGGTCAGAGGTGCCTGTGAATTGGCCATTGTGTCCAGTGTAACAATTGCCATCGAAAAGTCTACCAAAAGTAAAAACATTTCCTCCTTCGAGACAGATTTGAAGCGATCTAAGGATCTCTGCTATTGCGCCTACAGTCCTCCGCTCTACCAACTGAGCTTTCAAAGGGGTAGCTGGGCTTGAGTGACTGTGTGTTTAGAGTCAGCAGTATCGTCTGAGCTCTATTGTAAAGCTCTGTAAAAGCTGTGAGTGGCCTATGCACTGGTGCACCGTTCCCATGGTTTCACACACACTGGCAGAGGATGTGTGTGTAAGCGCACACATGGAGCTTTAACTCTGTTCAAAATGTGATAAGTGGCACCGACAGAGATGGTCGCCTCAGGTCCTTAAGAAACTATGCAGTAATTTGTTTTTTTTATGTATTATTTCTTACATTGTTAGCCAAGAAACTCTCAAGTGTTATTACATACAGCCGGGAAGAACAGCTGGATATAAAAGCGACGTCAACTCACCAACAGTACAACCAGGAATACATCTTTCCTGAAGCGGATCCTTTGTTCGGACCTCCACCCTGGACATGGGATCTTATCCCAGAGGCCGACCCAAAACAATGTGGTCGCTGCAGGAGAGGCAGACGGAGCGGCCTACTGGTCAGACTTAGAAGGCGAGCACACCATCCACGCTTCCGAGCATATTACTCGCCAATGTTTTCTTCACGCATCGCACCAACAGAAACAAACACCTCTCTGGTAAGAAGAAGGGCCTTATGATTAACGACTCATGGTGTAATCATAACAACATACAGGAACTCAAGTCCTTTTGTTCACCTGACCTAGAATTCCTTACAATCAAATGCCGACAGCATTATCTACCAAGAGAATTCTCTTCGATTATAGTCACAGCCGTGTATATCCCCCCAAGTAGAAACCTCAACGGCCCTGAAAGAACTTCACTGGACTCTATGTAAACTGGAAACCACATATCCTGAGGCTGCATTTATTGTAGCTGGGGATTTTAACAAAGCTAATCTGAGAACAAGGCTTCCTAAATTCTATCAGCATATCGAATGTGCGACACGAGCTGGTAGCATTCTGGATCATTGCTACTCTAACTTCCACGATGCATACAAAGCTCTCCCCTGCCCTCCCTTCGACAAATCTGACCATGAGTCCATTTTGTTGCTCCCAGCATATAGACAGAAACTAAAACAGGAAACGCCCATGCTCAGGTCTATCCAATGCTGGTCTGACCAATCGGATTCCACGCTTCAAGATTGCTTCAATCACGTGGACTGGGATATGTTCCAGGTAGCCTCAGACAACAACATTGACGTGTACGCTGACTTGGTGAGTGAGTTTATTAGCAAGTGCATCGGTGATGTTGTACCCACTGTGACTATTAAAACCTTCCCTAACCAGAAACCGTGGATGGATGGCAGCATTCGCGCAAAACTGAAAGTGCGAACCACCGCTTTTAATCATGGCAAGGCGACTGGAAACATGACCGAATACAAACAGAGTAGCTATTCCCTCCACAAGGCAATCAGACAAGCAAAGTGTCAGTATAGAGACAAAGTAGAGTCGCAATTCAATGACTCAAAACACGAGACGTATGTTGCAGGGTCTACAGTCAATCACGGATTACAAAAAAGAAAACCAGCCCCATCGCGGACATTGACGTCTTGCTCCCAAACAAATGAAACAACTTATTTGCTCGCTTTGAGGACAATACAGTGCCACAGACACGGCCCGCTACCAAAGCCTGTGGACTCTCCTTCACCGTGGCCAATGTGAGTAAAACATTTAAACGTGTTAACCCTCGCAAGGCTGCCGGCCCAGACGGCATCCATAGCCGCGTCCTCATAGCATGCGCAGACCAGCTGGCTGGTGTGTTTACGGACATATTCAATCAATCCCTATCCCAGTCTGCTGTACCAACATGCTTCAAGATGACCACCATTGTTCCTGTTCCCAAGAAAGCGAAGGTAACTGAACTAAATGACTATCGCCCCGTAGCACTCACTTCTGTCATCATGAAGTGCTTTGAGAGACTAGTCAAGGATCATATCACTTCTACCTTACCTGACACCCTAGACTCACTCCAATTTGCTTACCGCCCCAATAGGTCCACAGATGACGCAATCACCATCACACTGCACACTGCCCTATCCCATCTGGACAAGAGGAATACCTATGTAAGAATGCTGTTCATTGACTACAGCTCAGCATTTAATACCATAGTACCCTCCAAACTCGTGACGAAGCTCGAGACCCTGGGTCTCGACCCCGCCCTGTGCAACTGGGTCCTGGACTTTCTGACGGGCCGCCCCCAGGTGGTGAGGGTAGGAAACATCTCCACCCCGCTGATCCTCAACACTGGGGTCCCACAAGGGTGCGTTCTCAGCCCCCTCTTGTACTCCCTGTTCACCCATGACTGGAGGCCATGCACGCCTCCAACTCAATCATCAAGTTTGCAGACGACACTGCAGTGGTAGGTTTGATTACCAACAACGACGAGACGGCCTACAGGGAGGAGGTGAGGGCCCTCGGAGTGTGGTGTCAGGAAATGAACCTCTCACTCAATGTCAACAAAACAAGGAGATGATCGTGGACTTTAGGAAACAGCAGAGTGAGCGTCCTCGCATCCACATCGACGAGAAAGTGGAAACCTTTTAAGTTCCTCTGTGTACACATCACGGACAAACTGAAATGATCCACCAACACAGACAGCGTGGTGAAGACAGCGCAACAGTGCCTCTTCAACTTCAGGAGGCTGAAGAAATTTTGCTTATCACCTAAAACACTCTCAAACTTTTACAGATGCACAATCGAGAGCATCCTGTCGGGCTGTATCACCGCCTGGTACGGCAACTGCTCCGCCCACAACCGCCGCAAGGCTCTCCAGAGGGTAGTGCATCAACGCATCACCGGGGTCAAACTACCTGCCCTCCAGGACACCTACAGCACCCGATGTCACAGGAAGGCCAAAAAGATCATCAAGGACAACAACCACCCGAGCCACTGCCTGTTCACCCCGCTATCATCCAGAAGGCGAGGTCAGTACAGGTGCATCAAAGCGGGGACCGAGAGACTGAAAAACAGCTTCTATCTCAAGGCCATCAGACTGTTAAACAGCCATCACTAACACAGAGAGGCTGCTGCCAACATACTGACTCAAATCTCTGGCCACTTTAATAAATGTAATAAATGGATTTAATAAAGGTATCACTAGTCACTTTAAATAAAGCCACTTTAGTAATGTCTACATATCCTACATTCCTCATCTCATATGTATATACTGTATTCTATACCATCTACTGCATCTTTCCTATGCTGCACGGCCATCACTCATCCATATATTTATATGTACATATTCTTATTCATCCTTTTACATTTGTGTGTATAAGGTAGTCATGGTGAATTTGTTAGATTACTTGTTGGATATTACTGCACTGTCGGAACTAGAAGCACAAGCATTTTGCTACACTCGCATTAACATCTGCTAAACATGCGTATGTGACCAATAAAATCTGATTTGATTTGAAATGCAAACCAATAGTGGACAAAATGTGCAGGGAACATCCCCAGAATGCAGTGCCATCAGGTAGATGCAGGATAACATTTCTTCCCTCTAGCCAGATTTTGAACCAGCAACCTAAGGATTGTTGTCATTTAGTTTACAGGCCACCACTCTACCGACTGAGCTATAGAAGGGTAACTCAATGTTTAGGGTCAGCAGTAGGCTATTGTCTGTGCTCTATTGTAGAGCTCTGTTTTCTGTGAGTGGTATATGCGTTGGCAGGTACAGGTACTCCGTTCCTATGGTTTAAAAAGTAGGTGAACCAAAAAAACTACTTCTCTGGTTGAAAATGTCCTATGTGGCATTGATGTTAGTCAGAACATTTATCCTAGTGCCAAAATCGACTACAAAGGGAAATAATAGAATTTTGTTCATAAAGTGAGTTTTTTCCCAAACCTCAGATTTTCTAGATTTAAGGAAAACAATGATGTTCCTTAATCCTTGGATATTTGATGGTGTTGGCTTTTGATTTCAGTCATGCCTAATCATGCCCACTTGCCCACTATCACGTGATGGTAACGCTTCGGGAGAATTGTCACGCGTGCAGAAAACAGCTGTGCTGAGTGAGCTCTATCCAACCGCAGCAGCAGAATCAACCTGCAGCCTTCCCATTAACAAACAGCAGGAAATGACGTGGAAATAGCCATTCGCACGCATCACCTCGGACTTGTTTACGGGAAAAAAACAATACATAGACAGAAGGAGACTTGGTGTTTATAGAAAGGGCTTGGGGTTTTTCCAACTCAAGCATCCTCATGTTCGTCAGCTAACGTAAGCATCGCAAACACAACTGTCATCAAAGACACTGGTGCTCTTAGAAAGCAGGACATTCTCAGAGCTTGGGATTCTTGATCAACCACATTCGCGTTGTCCAGCCGCCTCACGCGGTTGCTAAGCCATTCGTCATGCGTATGGTGGCTGTTTGGGATATGTAGTAAAGAGGAACACACAATGGTGACGAACATAACAAACCCACTTCAAGCTCTTGTTGCTTCTAGCATTTCTCAATCGGGCCGTGGAAAAGCAAGACGAAATGAGTTCAGCCCCCCGTAACACACTAGTAACAGTGGACAATAAGGAAGGAGCCAAACTAGCCAGAAAACAACCCCACACCCCTGAAAAGACCTTGGGAGAGTCGGACAAAAGCAAGAGAAAAGGGTTTCCTCCTTCGTACCAGCAACGTAAGGATCTGTGTTTTCCCACCTACAGTCTTCTGCTCTACCAACTGAGCTATCCGAGAGGTAATTGTTTGTGAGTGGCTGTCCAGAATTCAAACCAGCAGTGGACAATAGGGGGCCAACCCCCCCCCACCTACCTTCCCACTGCTACCCAGAATGCAATCGGAGAGGGAGGCTGAGAAAGTTACCCTGGCTGATCCCTAGATAAACAAACCAAGATGACAGCCTGGGACCACCACTGCTATCTGTAAGGCAATACTCCCCTAGAGCCTGGGATGGCCTGGGACGGCCTGGGATGGACTGGGATAGGTTGGACACTCTCTAGTTCATTCCCTCGCTCTCTGCTCCTCTCGTCTCAACTCTCTGGCCCCGGGGTAGACCAGGGATATATGAGATGGAGATGATACATAAACACAAGTGTGGGGGATTATAGACATATAGATACGCACACCACCACACACACACACACACACACACACACACACACACACACACACACACACACACACACACACACACACACACACACACACACACACACACACACACACACACACACACACACACACACACACACGCAGGCAGGCATACAAATGCGAACACACACATGCATGCATACAAATGCGAACACACACACATATGCAGGCATACAAATGTGAATACACAGGTACAGAAGCATATACAGAACACACATGCTCTCGTCACCAATTTCATCGCTCTCTTCCCAAATGTATAGAGAACGCAAGTCTTTGTTTTCCCCATAGGCTGAACAGTTTGGCATAGTGCATCAGACCATGGCATCCTATGCCATCATTCTCCAGGAAGTCACCAGAGGAATGCCTGAAATGGAATAGCTACCATTTTAAAGATTTAACAAGGACAAACAGGTGGTTAAACACACACACATACTCGGGCTTCCATTCCCATGCCATCACTGAGGTCAGGAGATAATTGATTTATCGTTGCATTGTAGTCTGTGACATCCGTCAAGCTGTCCTCTGATTGGTCAATGGGATTAGGCGGCCAATCCGGACATAATATTTAGCTTCTAAGGCTATTTCTCTCTGTTTGTCCCTCTTGTGGCCCCAAACTGTCTTAATATTTATTTTCCGTATCATTTCTGTTTTTAGTGGCATATGTTTATTCTCCCTACCATTACTTTTTGTTTTGTTTACATAGCTACATGTTTAGTTAGGCGTCCGACTGATTTGTGCCCATGTTATTGTTTTGAAATGACGACCTCAGCCCGTCTCTGCAGGACACTTCACTGACAGAAACCCCTTATCTTGATCTCCTAAACTGGGTGGTATTTATTAGGGTACACCGTGGCAAAATGTTTTGTAACGGAAAAGCAAAACAAGCATTTCTTTTTGGACAAGTTCATGCAGTTCCTCCCTGTTTCAGTCCTTTTTCCCACAGTTTGGTGCCCAATGAACACAACCCAGGTTTTGTTGTGAAAGAGAAAGAACAGAACACACACAAGTGTTATCGACTTTCTCATCCAACTCATATTTTGGAGGGAACGTTTACATATTTGTCTCTACAAAACAAACT